>NC_139461.1:139202500-139930000 GCF_057233095.1 Heloderma suspectum | reverse complement strand
CAGTGGCTCATATTTAAAAGTGTGTGTTGTTGTTTTTTTAAGATACATGCAACTTCAAATGGTGCATTTAGTGCCATGTGTAGTTTAGGCCTTATTATTTAGAGGGAACTCAGGAAGACACACTTCCAGTTTTCCAGCCTCTCCTGCTAGGCCACGTGTAGCTGAGAGCTTATCAGGAGACAGCCTCCTAGATTATAGTTGTTTTTCTTAAAGGGGTCACACATCAGTGATAGCTAAACATGGGTGCATAGCAATGGCAGGCCACTTGCTCCTTTAGCAAGTCATCTTGCTCTGTGAGACACAGGCATGCCAGGGCCACAGCTTGTTCAAAGGCCCACAATTTACTCACAGGTGGACTGTGTGTGTGCTTTTGTATGTCCACCCAGAGCAAAGCTGTCACAGCAGATGTTCCTGTTTGTTGAGGAGTCCTTTCAGCCTCTACTTGGCTTCCTGCACTTTCTGGAGGAGGAAGTGCAGGAAGGGAGGAGGAAGAAGCCACCTAGACCATCTCATGCATCCCTGAGTTCTGGAATGGCTGTATCCAAGGTGGCCAGATCATACAAGTAAGCTGGCTCCTTCTTTCTCCTCCCAGCCTTCTGGTAACTGCAGAAGTCCAAGTGGAGGGTTTGGAGTGCCTTCTTCTCCCAGGGGTTGATTTGCCACAGGGATCAGCGCAGACACATTCCCAGATGAGCTCACACTACACTTTTCCTTAATCCTCTTCCCATTGTCCTTTCACCTGACTCAAATCTTCATTCGCAGGGGGCTCAACACACCTACTTTTCCCAGTCACCAGAGTCTCCTTCAGCTCAGTAGCTGAACCTCGTCTTCTTTTTTTAAACAAGGCATTCTAATCTAATTGCCTGCAGCAGCAGCTGGGGGGAGCTAGCCAGAGCTATAAAAGGAGGTCAGGCGGCAAGGGAGCCCAGCTCACCAAGCACAAGGAGGAACCTCAGTGAGGAAGCATCCTAGCCTTTGTGACAGAGCATTACGGTAAAAAGGAGGGAAAACGCATATGAAGAGTGTCAATAAGCATGTGAACAAGGGTGATCTGACATTGTTGATTTGCACTTCCAAAAGGCTTTCCAGAAAGTCCTTCACCAAAGGCTTATTCTTAAGCAAACACAGCAGTCATGGGATAAGAGGAGAGGTCCTCTTATAAATCACTAACTGGTTAAAGAAGAGCAAGCAAAATGTAGGAATAAATGGTTAGTTCTCCCAATGGAGGGATGTAAACAGTGGGGCCCTACAGGGAACTGTATTTGGACCAATGGTTTTCGACTCAATAAAAAATTATCTGGAATTAGGACTGAGCAGCGAGGTGGCCATGTTTGCTGATGACACCAACTTATCTAGGGTGGTTAAAACAAAAAGATTGTGAGGAGTTCCAAAAGGGTCTCTTGGAACTGGGGGAAAGGGCATTATTAGGGAAGGGATTGAAAGTAAAACTGCCAATATCATACTGCCCTTCTACAAATCTATGGTGCAACCACACTTGGAATAATAAGTACAATTCTGGTCTCTGCACCTCAAAGAAGATATTGTACAGCTGGAAAACGTACAGACAAAGGCAACCACAAAGACAAAGTGATGAAGGGGCTGGAGCAACTGCCCTATGAGGGAAGGTTACAATGTTTGGGCCTTTTTATGTTTGTTCAATAAGTGGGGATATGCTAAAGACACATCCAATTATAAATGGTGTGGAGAAAGTGGAAAGGGAGAGGTTTTTCTCCCTCTTATAATACTAGAACCTGGGGTCATCCAATAGTGGGAGATCCAGGACAAATAAAAGGATGCTCTTCTTGACACAGTTTGCTGCTACAAGATGCAGTGATGATGGCCACCAACTTGGGTGGCTTTAAAAGGGGATTAGAGAAATAAAGCCTTTGATGGCTACTAGTCCTGATGAGTATATGCTGCCTCCACTTTTGGAGGCAGTATGCCTCTGTATGCCAGTTGCTGGGGGATTTATTTATTTATTTATTTAATATTTCAATTCTATATTTTTATTTATTATTAAATTTATTAATCGCCCATCTGGCTGGTCACCCAGCCACTCTGGGCGATGTACAACATACAATAAAACAGTTTAAAACAATAAAATTCTACCATAAAAACATTTTCTAAAATACCCTAACCCACCCCAAATGCCTGCCTGAACAACCATGTTTTTAATGCACGACGGAAGCTCATTAAAGAGGGGGCATGATGGAGTTCCCTAGGGAGGGAGTTCCACAGAGTGGGGGCCACCACAGAAAAGGCCCTCTCCCTCGTCCCCACCAGTCTAGCTGTCCTGGCTGATGGGACAGAGAGAAGGCCATCCGAGGCTGATCTTGTTAAGCGGCCTGTCTGGTGCTGCTGGAGGCACTCCTTAAGATAGGCTGGGCCGGAACCATATAGGGTTTTAAAGGTCAAAACCAACACCTTGAATTTGGCCCGGAAAACAACTGGTAACCAGTGCAACTCCTTCAGCACTGGAGTGATGTGATCTCGCCGGCGGCTGCCTTTAATCAGGCGAGCCGCCGCGTTCTGTACCAGCTGCAGCTTCCAAACCGTCTTCAAGGGTAACCCCACGTAGAGCGCATTACAGTAGTCTAAACGAGAGGAGACCAGGGCATGTACTACCGATGGGAGCAGATGGTCGGGAAGGGGCGCAGCCGCCGTATCAGATGGAGTTGATACAGCGCTGTCCGGCTCACAGCTGACACCTGAGCCTCCATGGACAGCTGGGAGTCCAAAATGACCTCCAGACTGCGGACCTGGTCTTTCAAGGGTAGCCGTACCCCATTCAACATCAGGTCAACATCCCCTAGCCTCCTCTTGTCTCCCACCAAAAGTACCTCGGTCTTGTCAGGGTTCAGCTTCAGCTTATTCCTCCCCATCCAGCCACTCACCGTCTCCAGACATTTGGACAGGGATTCTACGGCCAACCTTGGTGAAGATTTGAATGAGAGGTAGAGCTGCGTGTCATCCGCATATTGATGACACTGCACCCCAAACCTCCTGATGATAGCCCCCAGCGGCTCCACATAGATGTTAAATAGCATCGGGGAGAGCATGGAACCCTGTGGCACCCCACAAGTGAGTGGCCATGGGTCCGAAACCTCCTCCCCCAGTGCTACCCTCTGGTACCTGCCAGAGAGGAAGGACCGGAACCACCGCAATACGGTGTCTCCAATGCTCAACCCCTCCAGGCGGTCCAGGAGGATACCGTGGTCAACGGTATCAAAAGCCGCTGAGAGGTCGAGGAGAACAAGGAAGGAGCATTCACCCCTGTCCAGAGCCCTCCTCATATCATCTACCAAGGCGACCAAGGCCGTTTCTGTCCCATGCCCAAGCCTGAAGCCCGACTGAAATGGGCTCTCTCTCTCTCTCTCTATTTCTATACTGCCCAATAGCCGGAACTCTCTGGATTGTTCACAGAATTAAAACCACACAGTGCAGCATAAAACAATATAAATATGAAAGCTTAAAACCACAATATAACAGTACAACCAGAATAACACTTAGCAGCAATGCAGAGATGGAGGGAACAATCATATGGCCGCTAGTCAGCAGCTAGACAGCCACAGCATATCTGGTTTTCTGGGAACCAACCTCGGAGACCGCACTCCGAGGTCAGTTCATGGAGGACCGACCTCCCCACACTTCCATACTGCCTCGCAGGTAGCGCGGAAAAGCCCCATGCTCTGTACTCACAAGAGGAGTATGGAGTGGCCAAAATGGGGTGTGCCAGTGGGTGTTCCAGGGAGGGTGGAAATGCCTCTACGATACATCTGATGTGTTGTACGGCAGCCTCCTCCCCCACTCAGCCCTTCTGTGGCTAGTCAAAAATGCAGGGCAGGAGGAGCACCGAGGGAACGATCCCCTCCATGTTTCTCCTGCCCTGCATTGGATAGGCTGTCACTCCGAGTTCGGAGGTGGCCACCTATCTGCATAGGACTGTGCCCTTAAAGTAAAAATTTCAAACAACAAAGCTAAAAGACTACAATGCTAAAACGCAGGGAGAATAAAAAGGTCTTCACCTGGCGCCGGAAGGAGTACAATGTAGGTGCCAGGTGAACCTCTCTAGGGAGCTCATTCCCACAGCTGGGGTGCCACAGCAGAAAAGGCCCTCTTCCTGGTCGCCACCCTCCTCACTTCCTTTGGCAGGGGCTCCTGGAGAAGGATCACTGAGGATGATCTCAGGGTCCGGGCAGGCACATATGGGAGGAGGTGATCCTTCAGATAACCTGGCCCCAAGCCATTAAGGGCTTTAAATGTTAATACCAGCACTTTGAATTGGGCCTGGAAATGGACTGGCAGCCAGTGCAGCTGGAAAAGTAGTGGCGTAATGTGATCGCATTGGCCAGTCCCTATTAACAATCTCGCTGCCCTATTTTGGACTAGCTGAAGTTTCTGGACCATTTTCAAAGGCAGCCCATGTATAATCCAGACAAGAGGTTATCAGAGCATGGATAACTGTAGCTAGGCTATCTCTGTCCAGATAAGGGCGTAGTTGGTATATATATGTTGGAGAACGTATGTGGAGGATGCTCTTTCTCTCTCTCTCTCTCTCTCTCTCTCTCAATCCCAGGATGCAGTGTGACACTCCCTCCTTTAAGTAGCCAAATTCTGCTCACATACATAACGATTTTTCTCTTGGATCCATCCATCTGATTTCGGTTCCCAAAATGCATTGTAACATGTCAGACCATATAAACCTAACCACAGTTTAACTGGCCTTATGAGTATGAATTCTTCCTGGGGCCAAATGGACTTGCCATTTCTGAAATACTGTTTCCCACCCAGGTGGATCAGGATCACTCAACATGGGACAGGACTGCACAGCCTGTGAAGTAGGCCCGGAATAAGGGCATGCCATGCCTCCGCTGCAATCAAAGTAATGCTGAGCACGGTATGATCCCATTCCCAAGTCTTGGGCCATGCAGGAAATGGAGAATATCAGTCTGTGGGTGTATATTAAAACTTCTTTGAATTCTTAATTCATGGAGAATAAGGCTAGCAATGCCAATTAGTAGTGCTGTGCTGAATCCTGCCTCCTGTTTTGGGGAACTTCTTCTCTCCCTGTGAAAGAAGCATTTTTTTCCTGCCTCTTTCACAGGGAGGGGAAGTATATAGGAAAAACTTTATCCTTGGGGAGAGGGCAGGCTTTCCACATACCTTTTAAAAATGCAGGCGAGGTCTTCTTTCTATTTTTAATTCTTAAAACACCCCCTGCACTTGCAGGAGCCCAGGACTCTTCTCCCGCCAGGAGTTCTTCCTGAATGCTTATTGGAGAAGGTGAGGTCACATGGTCTCCTGGGAGTTCAGAAAAAACTGCCCGACTGGAGAAGCGTCCTGGGCTTCTGCAAGTGCAGGGAGTGTTTTTTATTTTTTATTTTTTTTTAAATAGCAGGCCCCTCAAGAATTGCCCACACTTGAAAAGGTATGTGGAAACCCTGTCCCCCTTCCCAAGGAGAACAGTCTCCGAAATTCTCACCTCTCCCAGTCTCTTTCGCCAGAGTTTTCATCCCCTGCCCCCAAAATGCTGGAAACAGAAGAATCGAAATTTTCAGCACAGCACTAGCTGTTAGTCATGATGGCTGTACATTACCTCCAATATCAGAGGCAGTAAGCCTCTGTATACCAGTTACTGGGGAACATGAGCAGAAAGATGCTATTGCACTCATCTCTTACTTGTGGGCTTCCTATGGGCATCTGGTTAGCCACTGTGTGAACAGAATGCTGAACTAGATAGGGCTTTGGTTTGATCCAGCACGAGTCTTCTTATGTTCGTTTGTATACACCTGTGCTCCCCTACCCCCTGTTTGTGAGGCCTGGAGTGTGCCCTTGGTCAGGAAATGAATATTCGTTTCAGTGCCTGTGCTTCATTCTATGGTTTCCTCTCACCTCTTTTGCTGAGATTTCAGTTGCATTTCTGCTGAAGGTAAGCCGATAATAATGATCTACTAACATGGCCTTTTCTCTGTATATCTGTCATATTAAAGTCCATGCTGTTTGTTTATCATGCAGTGATCTATAACCCTCTATTAATTTAATTATACTAAAAGATCTTAAAAGCCTGAGGCTAAGTAATCTGTCAATTACAAATGAGTTTAACTTTGAATAAATATAAATTTAATACTTGTAATTTATTGCCTCAAATATGAACAAAGCCTTCACTATGACATAAGCTATTATTAATTGCTATGGTGCCCCAAGTCCTATTAAGCAAATCCATTTACATCTTCTTTAGAGGAAGTCAATATTCATTTCTCACAGGAAGTGTAAGAGCCTACCTGGCTACTTTCTATAAACCTCCTAATGCAACAAAGCACTTCTGTGTTTAATGAAGTGTATCATGTTGATGGTGGCAGCGGGGGGGGGGGGAGGAGGGTGTTGTTGCTGGTCCAGGAGGTAAAGCCATGTGGCAGGGTTCCTATTTCTCATAGCAAAGTTGGTTCAATCACATATCTTGCTAATTAAAAGAAATATTCAATGAAAGGTATGAGGCCTTGTATTCTAATTAAAGATATATATATATATATATATATATATATATATGTGTGTGTGTGTGTGTGTGTGTATATGTATATGTATATATATTTATTTAAATAGAAACTGAGTCCTTTAAACTTATGTAGTTTAAGTCTGTGGAAGGCTGAAACATGGACATCTGTACACGTTAAAAATATAAACAATTATCCATATAAAACTTTTTTTAGTATGTGAGAATGTATACATAAAAACGGCAGCCTTTGTGCTTGGAACTGGCATTTTATCCCCGAGGTACAATTTTATTGCCAGCTTATTAAAAAACACAGTTTACACTGAAACTCATAACATAACATTAACTTACAGGCACTCTATCAAAGAAGTGTAATAACTAAAAAATTTGGAGCTGGTCTCCCCCCCCCCCTTTCTCTCCTTTTCTCTGTATACATGCAGGCATTTTTCAAATATATATTAGGGATTGTGTACGGTCATACAAGGGTCCTTGTGCATAAGCATGCTTCTGCAGCATCAGTGTACATATCCTCATAGAGTTACTCATGCAAACCACATTGAACTGTCTGGATGTCTTTTGATGTCCATGGGGATGGGCATCCCAATCTGTGATCACCTCTGGGAGGAACTAAAAGATGAAGAGAATTTACACTAAACATTGTTGGTTCATAGCAGGGATGGTGAACATACGGCCCACAGGTGTGCCCACCAATATTTTGTGTGGGTTTGCCACCACCGTGCCACCAAATTTCAGTGCAGCAGCAACAGCAGGACTGCAATTTGGGGAGAGGGAGTGTCGAGGGGGGGAAAGTCGTTCTGCTGAAGTTGCCCATCCCTGGTATTTAGGAAGAGTTAGCAAATGGAAAACACTGAGTGATGCCACCTTTTCTCCTCCTTATTGCCAATACAAAGGCAAAAGAGGGGTGTGGAGGGAATGGCATCTGTGGCCGCTTGGAAGCATGGGAGCTAACTTGGGACCCTGCCCACCTGTTGTCACTGATAGGAATTTATACTGCATTCTCTTTTTAAAAATGCTCCTTCATTTTAGTTGTTACAATACATTATCATGTATATAAATGAGATGGGGACCATTTTGGTGAGGTGATCTGAACACTGAATCAAACCTGTACCAGCACCATGGAGTTTGCAGTCAATAGAAGCAAAGGCCAAACTGAGGAATAAAGTGTTCACAAAATAAACTCCACAACAACAAATAATTGAATTGTGATAACAATACAGACCGAGGGCATTTTCTCAGTATTTAAAGTTGTCAGAAATAGACAGTGGCTCAAATTTAACATCGGTTCTCCATGAAATGTCCTTTACCAAGATCACTGGTGTCATTAAAATCCATAATTTCCCAAGATGATTTTTCAAGTGTTCCACATTTTACTTTCCCCCACAGCACTCTTTTACTTCAGAGGATGGCTATTGAATTGATTGGGCTGAACAGGAACAGTCTGGACTGAATATTGTAGATAACTGGTACCCAATATGACAAGTGATCCAAACAATGATATCTTACATACCTGAGTTTTCCATCAAGAATATAGAATATTGTCATGGCCTAAACTCTTCAGATGTAGTAATCTACTAAATAGGTTCATATATGGGGATGGATTGGAGCTGCATTATTGGACTTCTAAAATTATTCTTTTGAAAGTTCTCCAGTGGCATAAATAAAAAGGAAGCCCACTCATTGGTCTGCTTCTGAATTTATACGTTTAGCTTGCTCTTTGGCAATAATGCCTGGATTTATAACATTATAACTACTTGCCTTGAAACAGGTCAATAATGGAGGTAATTAAATCTGCCTTTGCTATTCAATAACAATTATGAATAAAAATTTGTTGTGGCAGGTTCTCCAACGCAAGGCCTGATGGAGGTGAATCCATCTAAGTCATAATTTTATCAAGACAAGTCTAAGGTATTATTTTGCAGCGAGGACATAAATCTTTAAAATCTATTTTATAATAAAGGGCAAAAAAAGAGCAGAAAAGGAGAAAGAAGCAGAAGTTAAAGCAAGAGATGCCTGTTCGTATGTCCTTTGGCTACATTTGATCCCATTCAATAGACTAATATTACCTGTGTTCATCTACTTGTCTGGAACATACAGTTATTTTTACCTAATTCCACTCCCACCCACCAAATATAAAATTTCGTATGCACTCCAGCTAATCTTGGAACACATCACTCCTGGCAATGGAATTTTATTATTACTGTTTATTTAATTGTGCTCTGTCAATGTGCACGTTTCTTTTATGATAAGTGGTTTGCTTAATACACAGCAAGCTGAGAGTTGTTGTTCCTTCAGGTCAATATGATGCACTGAAATCATTTATTTTTTAAAAGCTGGGATCTTTTTCTTTTTTACTCACTGCACCTTTGTTAAAATAACTGGCCAATTGGTTGTTATAAAAAAAAATTAACGGAACATAGAGCAACATATATGCAAGAAATTATTTCTTTCCACAATTTCATTAACAGTTTTGGCAGGTAATTTCCAAATTATTGCTTTTTCCCTCATGAAGAAAGGTTCCTGTGTAGGAATATGAAATGTCACATATAAGGGTTGAAGACATAAAATTTTAAGTGTCACAAGGGTGGTTTAAATGCACTGTCACTGCGGCTGCCCTGAAAACAAAACATGCACATATTTTTCAGTTGAGGTCTGAGTTCTCGGGATGGGTGAAATGGTTCAGTATAGTTCCAGCTTATTGGAGAAAAGTAGTGAGATCTTCCTTGGCTCGATTTGGGCTTGGCAAAGTATTTTTTTCTTGGATGCCAAATCAGAAAATAGCTTGGTTCATTTTGAGCCCATTTCAGACATTTGAATCATGTGGAACTCTGAATGGGATGTATGTATTACAAGAAAGAAAGCATGCCATTTTTTTCATTAGAAATGTTGGCTTTAGACATATGCTGAATTATGCTGGGGGTGGCCCAAACCAGTTTTGCCCCAAACTGATGCAGTTTCAGAAGCTGGTTTGTCTCCAAAATGTAAGCTGGGGTGGGGGTGGGGAGTTAGTGAGGGGCGAACTATCCTGAAATATTGAAGTGTGACTTACCCTTTACTATTATTATGTTGTGTGTCTTCTATCAAGACATCCTGTAGTCTCAGGTCCTTCTGGGAGAAGCACAATGGTGACCCAGCATCTGGCCATCACAAACTGCTCTTTTTTTCTCTCTGTCTCTCACTTTGTTCCACACACACTCCTTTTTGGCTGCCACACCACAGAATTTTGGCAGCAAATCGCCACCTTCCCCTATTACACTAGTTACATTGTGCAGTCATTGGTTTATGCTAGTGGAACATCATTAGCACCAGTGCTAGGACGAGATTGGATAGTACCCTATGTCTTCTGTTCATTTTACTCTAAAGCAAGGGGCTCTGAAGTGGATTGCAAAAGCTCCCCTATCCCCCATGCTAAGGGTCCCAATCTGGGCATCCTGAACCTACTCTAGAAAAAAAAGGCATAGCTGCTAGACACAGATTTAAAATAATGTCTGTTTTGGCTGAGAGGGAGGGAGGGAGGGAGGGAGGGAGGGAGGGAAGGAGCAGGTGGAGGGGGAAGAGGGAGAGAGGTATATTTTTTAAATTCTAAAGGAAGAAACAATAAAATGGAAGCATCATGCAGAAACAGTTTGGGACATTTCCCTTCCACAGATAGCCAGAATATCTACTCAGTTCCTCTGCCCCGACAGCTCAGCCTGGAAAATCAGCCTGCTGGCTTGCATAGAGGGCCTGCATGGATACAGGAGACTCTCCTCTTCAGAATGTTGCCCACCATAAACAGAGGGTGACAATGGAGAGGGGGCAGGGCTGAAGCCCTCCCTCTCATCACATCTTTGCCCTATTCAGGTACAGAATGCCTGAACAGGGCTTAAGAGTCTGTAAACTGAGTGACAGCTCTGATAAATAATGTAAATGCATACATTCCTCTGCTAGTTACATATAGCATGAACTGATGGGCAAGACTGAGAAGCGTCATCCAGCATTCAGTGTATATGTTTGTGTTTGTGTCAGTGGAGGCTGGTGGCTCTGATGTCAGAGCGAATCCACTCTGGGTTTCAGTCAGAACCAGTCAGAACTGTAAAGGAGCTATCCAAGGTGCTGAACCCATTTTGGGGTTAGGGTTCAGCACTTTGGATAGGTCCTTTAGAGTTCTGACTGGTCCTGACTGAAATCCCAAGTGGATTCACTGCCCCGCTGACATAGCAGCAACCAGCCTCCACTGGTTTGTGTATAATAATGTAAGTTGCAGAGCTGGTTTCACACCAAGAGAACACTCTGCTGTAACCACTGTGAAGACTGTTAGGTGTGTTATCACTCTAAGCCAGCTTTCCCCAACCTGGTGCCCTCCCAATGTGTTAGACTACAACTCCCAGCATCTCCTAGCTAACATAGCATAGCTGTTTGCAGATGCTGGGAACTGGAGACCAACATATTGGGAGGGCAATAGTTGGGGAAGGCTTCTCTAAGCTATAACATGTGCACTGCTTCCCAATCAAATGCCTTCTTAATGATGGCTAGTTGTGGGGCAGGGAGGTTCTGTCTCGATGGAAAAAAAGCCAGTGATTGGCAGTAGATGTAGGACAGATACAAGTAAGGAATTCTCCATAAGGCACATAAATAAACTTATGGAATTCATTGCCAGAAGATGTGGTGGTGGCCACTGTCTCAGATGGCTGTCAAATTAGAGAAATTCATAGAGGAAATTCTAGCAACAGCTTTCAGGTATTATAGCTAAACAGCACCTCCGGGATTTTTAGGGAGGCAGCAGGTGAAGGCTGTTCCCTCCAGGCACTGCTCATGGGCTTCCCAGAAGGATCTGGCTAGCCACAATTGGAAAAAAGATTGGTGGACTTGATAGATCCACAGTCCAATCCAACAGGCCTCCTTATGTTACAGGTATGAGGCCAACATTGACCCTAAGCACATTAATTCAAAGAACATTACTATCTGCTGCACAAGAAGGTGTCATCTGATGGCTGTCGTGTGGCCAGCACATGAGGAGGATCCTAATTTTTCCCTGCTCACATCATTGCACACCGAAAATCCCATCTGTCCTCAAGATGAAGCAATCAGGAAACTGTGTTGCCAAGTGGCCTATGGCAAGCCATGTGCTTCGACTTTGTTACATGTTTGGGGCCGCATTTCTTTCATGTAAATTAGCCCTGGAGTTAATCACATAGAGACTGGAGTCAAGTCTAACAGCCAGGGGGATCACTAAGTGTGGTGTTAGGAACATAGGAAACTACCTTATACTAAGTCAAACCATTGTTCCATCTAGTCCGGCTCTGTTGACACTGGCTGGCAGCAACTGTCTAGAACTTTTCCTGCTCTACCTGAGATGCCAGGGATCAAACCAGGATCAAACCTGGGACCTTCTGCACACAAAGCAGGTGCTCTACCACTGACCTATGGCCTGAGCTGTGAGCATGAGCTCCTGCTTGGGAAATTCAACATTTGATAATTGAAAGGCCTGGAGTAGGGATGCTGGAGAAACCTACCATGGAATCCAATGAGGCCAGATGCCCAGGAATCTGACCTCTGGAATCCACAGCAGACCAGCACCCCCTTACCTGGCGCGTCTGCCATAGTTCGCAGAATGGCTCTCCTGCTGTCTAAAAGGTGCAATAGGCTAATGGTAGCCGCCATTAGCCTACTGCAGGTAAATTGTGTAGTTTACAGCATTTGCAGCCATAAAACACTTCCTTCTGAGTAAATTGAGGTGTAAAAGGCTGCAATTTACATAGAAGGAAGTGCTTCACAGCCTTCAATGCTGTAAACTACCCAATTTATAGGCGTAATTTCCCCACAATAGGCTAATGGTGGCCATATACCTAGCCTGGATGATGCCCCTTCCGGGAGTAGTATGATCCCAGGGGCATCCAGAGGCTGAACCCTAATAATGTAGGAAAAAACCATCTGACTCAGTGGAGCTAGGGCAAATGGATGGGAAACTGTGCCAGCAGCTCCTGTGTGCGTGATTCCTCCAAGACTGTATGCATGTAGCTCTTTTTAAAAAGCTGGCAACCCAGCAATCCAGCTGCATGGGAGGGGGAAGCTCTGGATTCAGCCTCCTCCTTCCCTACCAAGTTGTTAATCAGTAGGAATTCAGCCTTTAAAAGGATCCTTTGCATGCCATCCAGGCTGCTCTGCCCTTTCTCTATTGGATCAGAGAAGATGCCCATTGCTATAGGATAGGAATGCACTGGTTTGGTAACCATCCAATATACTTCAGGCAATATTGTAAGCCCCTTTTCTATGCCGCCTGCATGTCAAAGAAAGCATTGAGACTGCTAACATCACACCTGTGCAAACACAAGGTTACAGCGCCATAAGCGTTATTTACAGTTACAATTCTTTTTTCCTTAAATTACATAATCTGCCATGTGGCACTTCAGTCTGGGCAGTTGCCAACTGACATCTCTCTTCAGTGTCTCCTTGCTTAATTATATACCTGCTATTGTGGGCCTTTTGGCATATTTCTCAATCGCAGCTCTAACAAAGAAACACACCATCAATGCTCCCATCTCCGTCAGTTGCATCAGGGTGAATATTCTATCTTCCGTTATAGAAAGTTAAGTCAGATTGGCTTTTCCCTCAGAGCAGTTTCACTTCGGGCAGATGTAATCATGTGGCTTTTTAAATCCAAACAAATAATATTATTTCAGAGCCCACACACTTCCTGTTGCACAAGGCTGTTAAACAATTGTTTCATACAAATTCAATAATCAACTATGGGAAAGCCTTTTGTTAACAAGTGATTGTTATATTTTGGCACACAGTTACAGGCAGTTGACTGAAAGGCATTACAGTGTGTGTATATATATATATATATATATATATATATATATATATTTAATTCTTTGTCTCCCCTAATTCTCAAGTTGGCCAAAATTGAAGTTTGGGGTAAATTTAGGGCTGCACCCAATATTCTCCAGTTTTGAGCCTTAGGTGGAAAATAATGATTTTGGTTGAACACTTATGACAGAATTAAGTGTGATGGCTGAAACCCCATGTCTTCAAAAGTGGCTTACTGCCAAACACCTGTAAAGCTGGGGCGGGATGTGTTGAGTGCAAAAAAAGTTCAGGACCCTGCCCCACTCCTGCCACTTGTCTGCTTGAGGTCATCTCCTATCCCATCACTCACTCCACTACGTTATTATCACTGCAAAGTGGTGTAATTCCTCCCCCCACCCCATAATAGAACTATATTATGAAGCATTTCCAACAGAAATCTTAGTGATCCAATAGTAGGTTGTATAGTTAACAGGGTGTGTGTGGATTCTTTTCTTGACTGATTCATTCTCAGTACCCTCACTCGGAATTCTTTACTCTAGAGTTACAATACTTTTTGATGCTATGTAAAGGGTAATAACTTGTTTATACTTCAATAGAATGGTGGATACAGTCTTAGTGGGTTCAGTCATAAATATTCCATCTGAGATTCTTTTTCTATGACCTCATAGAAATAAACTCTTGTTTCTTCTCTCGGGATGACCTGATAACATTTCACTTGCTCACAATTCTCTGGGAATTTCAGTAAGGCATTTGGTTCTTTGCAATTTGTATTACTCCAAAAAATCAATTTACTGACCTGCATCAGCCATTTTTACTATTTTATTATTGTTATTATAGTCCTGCTTTTAGATTGCACACATCTTTTATCATGACTGGTGCCATCATTTCCCCTGTCTGCTGCTTTGGCATCACTTCTCTCCTTGCTTCTGTTTTTTTAAAATTATTTTACTATTACTTTTATATCCTGCCTTTTTCCTCTTACGAAGAACCCAAGGCGGCTTACGTGGTCCTCCTCCTGTCTGTTTTATCCTCACAACAACTCTGTGAGGTAGGTTAGGCTGAGAGTCAGTGACCACCCCAAAGTCATCCATGAGCTTCATGGGCATGTGGGGACTAGAACCCAGGCCTCCTGAGTCCCAGTCCAACACTCTAACCACTACACCACACTGGCATGTGTGATGTCAGTAAATCAGAGGTCACATAAGCCCTGTTCAGGCATTTGCCTGAAAGCATGAGGGCTTAAAGTGGGTAGAGCAATGAGGCTGTGCATGGGGGCCGCACATGCTGGCCCAGGGAGTGGGCCCAACCCCCCACCTTGCTGAACTGAATTGACAAAGCCTGAAAGGGAGTTCTACTAGCATTTGCTTGAACATGAGTAGAACTCTCTGAACAATCGGGAACCCTGATCTGGGTGGCTCATAACAATTAAAACCATAAAATACAGCATGATAAAGCATAATAATTTAAAACTTTAAAATTACAATATAAAACCAAATATATAAAAAATTCAGCAGCGCTGTAAAGATTTAAAATAAGGAAGAGATTTTAAAACAATAGAAACGGAAAGACTAAAACGCCTGGGAAAATAAGAAGATCCTCACCTGGTGCCAGAAAGACTACCACATAGGCACTCGGTGAGCTTCTCTGTGGATGTCTTTCCACAACCAGGATGCCCCAAGGAAAAGGCTGTCTCCTTAGTAGCCACCTCCCCCACTTAATTTGGCAGGGGCACCGAGAAAAGGGCTTCTGAAGACGATCTTAGGGTCTGGGCAGGTATGTATGGGAAGAGATGTTCCCTCAGGTAACCTGACCCCAAGGCATTTAGGGCTTTGAAAGTTAACACCAGCACATTGAATTGAGGCTGAAAATGGACTGGCAGCCAGTGAAAATGGAAGAGTACTGGCAATAAGATCACATTGGCCAGTCCCTATTACTAGTCTGGCTGCCCTATGTTGGACCAGCTGAAGTTTCCGGACCGTTTTCAAAGGCAGCCCTACATATAATGCATTGCAGTAATCCAGACAAGAGGTTACCAGACCATGGATAACAGTAGCTAGGCTACCTCTGTCCAGATAAGGTTGTAGTTGGTAGATCAGCCTAAGCTGATAAAAGGTGCACCATGCTACTGAGTCCACCTGTTCCTCTAGTGACACTGCTGAATCCAAGAGCATCCTCAAACCATAAACCTAATCCTTTCGGGGGAGTGCAACCCCCTCCAGAACAGGTTGAACTGCACTTAGCCAGGCAGACGAACCACCCACTAACAGTGCCTCTGTATTGTTTGGACTGAGTCTCAGTTTATTGGCCCTTGTCCAGTCCCTTACTGTGCCCTGGCACTGATTCAGAACAGCCTCCATGCTCACCTGGACCTGTTCACCGAGCAGCCACATGCCCAGTGAGTGGGTCTGGCAACTGCCCATCTTCTTAGTAAGCCGCCATTTGCGCAAAAATGGCAGCTCAGGGATTTCTGTGAATCTAATGTTGTGTAAATGGTGGCCATAAAAGGGCCATTTACACAACATTACAGACGTGACTGCACCATTTAAACCTGTAATGTTGCATAAATGGTCCCTTTACACACGTACACTGGGTTTTTTCCCCTGCCGTGATAGGCTACGTAAATACTTAAGTAGCTTATCACGGCCTCTGCAGGGATGCAAATGGCGTCCCTGCATTAGCTGTGATAGGCTACGTAAGTATTTACATAGCCTATCACGGCTATGAAGAGAATGGTATGGATGTCTGGCTGCGGGCAGCCAGAGCTGGCTGGCAGCTCCGCGGCTTGGCCGCGGAGCGGAGCCGGCTGGGCAGGATTCCAGGGAGGAGGACCGGATCGCCTCCCCCCCCCGTTAAGGATTCCGGGGGGAGGGACGGAGCGCCTCTCCCCCACCGTGGAAACAGAACGGAACGGAAGGTAAGTGTTCCGTCCATCCCTAGATAGGCTACATAAGTATTCACATAGCCTATCACGGTAAAGGTAGCCACGCAAATGGCATAGCGGCCGCCATTTGTGTGGTTGCCTTTACCGTGATAGGCCACATAAATACTTACGGAGCCTATCACGGCAAAGAACAGGGGCACAAATGGCGTAGCGGCTGCCATTTGCATCCCTGCTCTTTGCCATGATAGGCTACGTAAATACTTACGTAGCCTATCACGGCTGCCTGCAAGGACGCAAATGACGGCTGCTACAACGGCCGCCATTTGTGGCTGCAGCAGCCCAGCTGCGGCTGGAACTCCAGGGGAGGATTCTGGGGGGAGGGACGGAGCGCCTCCCTCCCCCCACGGATGCCCCAGCACAGAGCCAGGTAAGCCTTTCGTACATCCCTACCCAGAGGTTTCATGTAGATGTTGAATAGCATGGGGGATAGCTCTGTGGAACCCTATAACACAGCTGCTAACTTAGTGCTAAGGGACATAGCAATAGTCCCCCTAGCACCACCTTCTGGAACTGGCCACCTAAGTAGAAGTGAAAACACTGCAATGTAGTGCTTCCGACTCCCAATCCAGACAGCCTATTCAAAAGGATACCATGGTAAATGGTACCGAAAGCCACTGAGAGGTCCAAGACAGTCAACAGGGTCACACTCCCCCTGTGTGTCTCTCAGCAAAGATCATCCCACAAGGTGGTCAAGCCAGTTTCTGCTCCAAAAGCAGGCCTGAAGCCTGATTGAAATGGATTGATTATTATTGAAAGATAATCAGTTTCATTCAAGAGTGCCTGGAATTAACTGGCAACCACCCACTCAAGCACCTTGCCTAGGAAGGGTATGTTGGCTACTGGCCTATAGTTGTTATCACCATCTGGGTTCAGGTTAGGCTTTTTCAGGAGTGGCCAATTACCACCTCCTTTCAAGAGGCTAGCAGCACTCCCTCTCTCAAGAACCCAACCTCCTGGACTCAGCCTGATATCCCCTCCCTATTAGATGTAATAAGCCATGAAGAGCAAGGGTTAAGCACACAGGTTGTCAACCAGACTTGGCCAAGCACCTTGACCACATCCTCAGGCCTCAACAGTTGAAACTCATCCAATAAAACTAAACCAGGTGGTGCTCTAGGCACCTCTATGAATAGAACTGCATTAACTATGGTGTCCAAGTTGTGGCAGATTCAAGTGATTTTATCTTCAAAGTGTCGCGTAAACGTGACAGCATGCTACCAAGGGTGGTTGCACCATCTTTCTCCCTGGCCCAGATTGTAGCAGGGCATGAGACAATCAGAAAAGCTTTGTTGGACAACACTGAGAAGATGCAGTACTGGAGGAAAAGAAGTCCCTTTTGGTCACCATCACTGCCACAGAGTAGGCTCAGTAATGACCTCCAACCTGTGCCCCATCAGACTTGGCACAAGTTTTCCTCCATCTGCATTGTCTAGCTAGGGATGGAAGAACTCACTGGAGCCTGCCTTGCACACCACTCACTGGACCCCGCCAGCTGCCTGCCCCTGTTCAGTGCATCATGCAAGCTGCTGGATGGTCCACAGGTGCTTGGCATGTTTTGTCCCTGCATCCAGTGAGCCACCATTTTGCATAAAATGGCGGGTGTGCTATTTACGTAAGTTGTGTAAAATGGCAGTCATAAACAGCCCCATGTATGCAAAATTACAGGTGTAAATGGTCTCATTAGACTATTTACGCCTGTAATTTTGCATGAATGGGACTTTTTACGCCCCCCCCATTTTATGCAAATAGCAACTTATGTAAATAGTGGATCTGCCATTTTTATGCAAAATGGTGGCTCCCAGCCAAGTGGGGATCTCCACGCTTGCCTGACTCGGTGCGTGTCGAGTTGGGCAAGTGCGGGGATTCATGGACTGATGTCCAGGGGGCCAAGCTGGCAATAAATCACTGAGCCTGGAGGCTCAGCTGGACTCTTGCGACATCCCTAGTACTTGCTGTCTTGTCTTCCCTTTTGCTTCATTGCCCTCAGCTCAGGTGTATACCAAAGAACTGCCTGGGCTCTGCTGAGGGGGAGAGGGAACTTGGGCATGATGGGTACTTTGCCGAGTCATCTCTGCATTCCATAGAGTGGCCAGGGCATCAACAAGAGCATCGGCCCAACAAGCAGGAAAATCCCTGAGCGCCCTCTGGAATCCATCGGAATCCATTAGTCTCCAGGAGTGGACCATTTTGATAGGTCCCCCACCCTTGCAGAGGGGAAGGGCTGCTGAGGGTCTAAACCTCAATAGGAAGCTATAGTCCAAAACCCCTGGAGGGCCTGCACTGACCTAATTAAACAAAATGGGGAGAAATTGTGTGAAAGAGCACATGACCTGCTGCTTATAGATGCTCCCAGGTTCAGTCCCAAGTATGTCCACTTAAAAGAATCTCAGATAGCAGAGCTGAGGGAAATCCTTCCCTCACCCCCAGTCTAAGGCTTTGGAGAACAGAGAGCTTCAGGCTGTTGGAACAGCTGTACAAGGCTGTATGATCAGGGTCAGTATAAGGGAGCTGTATATGTCCAGTTCTCGTATGCCACTTCCTACTGGCCCTCATATTCTGCTCACATACTTGGCTTTTATTTTCCTCCCACCCCTCACAAAAGAAAACAAAAGGATATTAGGTGGGAGAAAACAGAATAAAAGAATGAGAATTGCTGACATTCAGAGGAAATCTAGTATAAAGTATTCCTGGATGACATGATTGCACTTTCTGTGGTGCACCTCATCCATCATTAGCAACGGTAAGATCCAAGGGACCTTGTTTTTGAGGATTTGATGTGTTTCTTTGGGAAGAAATGTCTAAAGAAGAAAAATAGCCCCTTTTCACATGGAGCATGTGAAGAGTAGGTGAGCTTACTGGATTTAAGAATGAGACTACAGATGTGTAATTCTGACGTTTATATCAGGCGGTTGTGACATTTTTTTTCTTTATTACTGACTCTAAAGAATGTTTTGGAGCTGTCAGGGCTAGGTGCCATAGTCAAACCTAGACCTAGAGTGCTTCTTTCCCAACCTAGGCTCCCTGAGGTCAACTGCAGGAACTAAAGTTGGAGTGTTGGGTTCAGTCCATTGTGAGGGTGAGGGTGAAGACGAGCTGAGATCAAATTCCAATGTAGGAAACTGTTGTGTTGACAAGACAAAGCGAGAGGGCTAGGTTCTTTGTAGTTATACCAGGCTGTGCCAATCCAGAGGCTTCATACTGCCTGCCAATCCCAGGGGTTAACATTTTACATTATGGCCTTCTGTGCCTAAGGAAAGCTTTGAGGCCCCAGTGCCCCATTCTGTTCCAGCTCTAAATCTGCCATAGATTCACAACCTATCTCCTCAGGTTCTCAGTGTAGGGCTGTGTCAAAAATTTATCCCACATTTTTTTTGAAGCATTCTCATTCAACTTGATAGAAAAGAAATTGCTTTCAAAAAGAAATTAAATGGTGAAGAAGTTTCAGAAAAATCCTCATGGATGGGGTTTGGGTTTCTTCTTACCTTACATAAGAGGTGGCTGAGAAGTGTATGTTAGTTAGCTTCCCACACTTCCATTAAAGCCATCATGTGGTAATTTCTTGCACAGGGCTTTTTCAGATCAGAAAGCACAGGTAGGCTGGGAAGCTGCAGAGCGATGGAGGGATGTGTAATACAAATAAAATGCACACACCACACCTTTGGCCACTACACAGTGATTAGGCAAGCTCAAAAATATCACCAAAATACATTATAAAACACCCTGAGAATGAGGCAGAACAATGGAAGCCTCTTTCATGGGAGAAGAACACTTTTGGGAAATTGGGGGACAAATTTTGACACAGCACTAGCTCCACTTCTTCCCTGGAGCTAGACACAACACCCCCCCTCACACCTATATTGTGGTTGATTCAAAATGGGGGCCAGCCTGCCAACACAGTCGCCAACACAAAAACCACAACAGAGAGAGAAAGAAAGAAAGAAAAGCTGTGATACAACCCCTGCCAATGGTGAGCCCTACCTGTGAGAAACAGTTGAGAATTTTCCCTCCCCCTTGAGGAATTTGGTGAAATTGTCCGCCCAATTTATTTGCCCTCGAATAGGGTGGAGAATTTTGAGAGGCCATTTGAGCACAACTGTATCTCAGTGGCTCATGACTCATTGCTGACAGGAATCCCTTCTCCAGCTTTTCCACTTCTCTGAAACATATCACTGTCCAACATCTGCACACGTGGCAAACAAACTGGCGTGTGCAAATGAGTTTTGTAAACAACATCTGGAGAGGATGGTTGCCATTCAATTTGGCAATGGGCTTTAACTGACAGCAGTGTGGCCATTGTCAAAATGTAAAATTAAGCGTCCAATTTTATTACATCCGAATGCATGAAATATCAAAAATAACCACTGTTTATTACGGGACAAGTGTTCTTAATCCAGCCCAAGAAGAGATCTATCAGTTGGTTTAAACCATTTCCTCCAAAGCAGATGGTCCAACGGAAGTATACCTTAACTCAGTCTTCTCCAACTGGGTGCTCTTCAACACATCTGGACAGCTCCAGGTTGGAGGAGGCTGCCTTGTCTTCATTGAGGTTGACACAGCTTTCAAAGTTCAACCCTGATCAGATAACACAATGTAAAATAAGAGCCTACCTGAAATCTACCACCCCACTGATGGGAATATCTCAACCTCGTCTACAAGTTTTTGGAAGGGGGCAGCATTGCAGTTAGTTAATTCTAGTGCTGTGCCAAAAATTTATCCCATATTTTTTTGACCATTCTCATTCATTTGGCTAGAAAAGAAATTGCGTTCAAAAATAAATTCAAAGGAGTAGAAATTTCAGAGAAATTCTCGTGTGCACAAGTGTCCTGTCTTTTGTTGCACAATCATCTCTGTGGCAGCCTGTAGCCTCCTCAGCTTTCCAAACTTTAATTAAAGCCCAGGGCAAGACACAATGAAATAGTTCCTCTGATAGGGCTTTTTTGAGATCAGGAAGTGTAGGCAGCCTGGGAGGCTGCAGAGCAATTGAGAGATGCTTAATAGAAAGAAAACACTCACACAGCACCCTTCACCACATCACAGTGATTAGGTAAGCTTAAAAACACCACCAAAACAAATTATAAAATGCCCTGAGAATGATGCAGAAAAGTGGAAGCCTCAACACAGAGGCAGCAGAAAAAAAAACCCTTAGGAAAAAAAGAAAGAAGCTGAGCTACAACCCCTGCCAATTGTGAGTCCTATCTACGTGAAACTATTGGAGAATTTCTCTGCCCCTTGGAGAAATTTGATGAAATTGTCCCCCCAATTTCTCTGCCCACAAATACTCTGGAGAATTGTGAGAAGCCATTTGCGCACAACTTTAGTTAATTCATGGGAATTTAGAGCACAGCTAGCCTTAGGATCTCTATAGCATGCAGTATGGTTTCCTGTGATTTCTTCCCTTTGCTCTTCCCGTTCTTCCCCCCGTCCTCTCTCCAACCTTCCACAATTGCTGGGAGCACTTGTGTTTGCTCTCGTGCTCCTGCCTGTGTAATGGAACACAAAATAGACTGAACAAACACTGTTTTGAAACTCTACGCTGTACCTGCATTTATATGCAAAAATAATGTGAGTAAATCATTTTACCTTTTCTTCACCAGAAGAAAGGGTGTGGTCTCCCTTTATTCTAAGATAGCCTTGGGTGCACGTGGGGCTGGGAAACACTCGTTCTGTTTTGCCTTTTTGTTTTTCAGTGCGTATTGCCTTTCGAACAGGAGGCATCATTCATTGCTAAATAATCCCATCCCCCACAACATCAATTGAGTAGTACATTTCTGAGGCAAGCTAGGTGAGTCAGGTTAAGAGTCACATTTTTGTGTTAGCTACTCTGATATCAAGAAAGTGCCGCACAGCCTTGAATCAGGCAGCAGCTGAGTGCTAAGGGAGGAGCTGGGAAAATTTGAATTCTAGTGTTCAGTGAGCAGCCTGTCTCTTGACACTTATATTAATCTCATTGTACAACGCATGCAACAGAGCCCAACAGAACTTTGCATTGTACCCAGTATGTACACTTTGAATTTTACTTATCATAATAGGGCATTTAAGTGTGCTTTAAAAATGTTCCATACACTGGTGCATAAAATAAGATAATGACCTTTTAGACTTTTAAGGAAAATGATTAGCTCTCAACATTTTGCTCTTGCTTGTATGGCCAAGCTAAAGTCCAGTGTTGCCCTCAGATACATTAAATATGCTTGAGACCCAGCTGTCAATAAGACTGTGAAGAAAATTTAATTTTCAGAGTCAATACTGAGAGCAGCTGCATTAAGCATAGGATTAATTCTGGCACATTATTAATTTGAATGACCATGTAAGGCATTGTCTAGACAAGAGATAAACCAGAGTTTTCATAGGCAATCTGTACATAAAATGAGGTATGTCAAGGTTGTAAAGAATACTAATAACACAGATCTGTCCTATTAGCCAATATTGATTGTGCTGGACTGTGACATGATCTAGTAACTTCAGAGGTGAAATAGTAATATGTTCAGTACTAGTATTCTTGTTGCAAAGCAATTTACTGTAACCTGGGCTTCTCTCTATCAATGTTTCTCAATTTTTTTGAACTTGCTCCCTCTTTTTGATCTTACTTAGGGATGTGCGAACCCACCCCCGTCCGGGTTCTCTGGGTGCCTGCCCAGACCCTGCCCCCAATTTCTGGTCCCTGGACCATGCTTGCACCCCTCCCATGCTCAGTGAGCGGCCCACATTCAGCCTGGCAGCCTCATTGAGCTCTGCGGTTGCCATTTTTTGAAAAATAAAATGGTGATTGCAAAAATGTGCATATTTGCATATGCATGAATATGCGCATTTGTGAAATGAGCATTTTTGCACATACACAAATGTGCGCACTCACAAAAATGTGCATTTTCATGCATATGCAAATATGCACATTTTTGCAATCGCCATTTTATTTTTCAAGAAATGGTGAGCGCAGAGCTTGACGAGGCTGCCAGGGTGAGTGAGGGCCACTCACCAAGCGCAGGCAGTGGGCAAGTGCGGGCAGGGGCTTGGTGAGCAGCACTCAGGGGTGCAGGCAGGAGGGGGTTCTGCCAGATTTCCAGAAGGAATAGGGTGCCCGCGCCATCCCTAACCTTACCGTCCTTTGTCCTCTGACCTGACACCAGTAATCTGTTCCACAAGCCAGCATGCAGAAATTCTCATACACAGTTGTGTATAGTCTGCTGCTGCATATGAGGAATCTGTGGACTGGGATACTACTAACCAAACTTTAGCATTGGAAAAGTAATAGAACTAGACATCTCTTCCTCTCTTCATGTTCCCATCCTAAACCAGCACACAGGGTCTATCATTAGAACAAAGCAGTATCTCTTCCCTTCAGCAGATCAGGTTGGGGCGATAGGGCAGTGGGGATCTAGTCCAAGGATAGACAAATCTATCAGTTTCAATTTCTCCCAGTTTCTCATTTTTTCCAGTCTTATGGAAATCTTGAAATGTGTGCATTTCTCCTAATATCAATGTGCATTTCCGCCATGGTGGTGGAATTTTTTGGCAATGCAGTGGCAATTTTCAGTGGTGCAACAGTGCCAACTGGCGGCACATGAACGGCCTTGGTGGGCCATTTGTACATATGGCTGCATCAACGTTATGATTATCTGGTGCTTTCTATGGCATTTTACCAGTATGCACAAGTGCACACGTGCATCAAGATACAAATAAAATGGAAAATCTGAAGGCTGAACCAAACTACACATTGCAAAGTGCTCTGAACTGAATTTAAAAATAACAAAAAGGATCATGGAGGTTTTTTAATGCATTGATTCCCATTCAGAAACAAAACAAGATAATTCATAATTCCAAACTGTGGGGAGAAATTTGGAGGAGGAGAATTTTGGAATCATCCCTAATAGTAATACTTGATGTAGAAATAATTCTCTGAAGGTAGACGTTTTAGAAAGGCACTGAGAGGTAGATAAAGCGTGGGATATAATTCGAGGTCATCATCGATCCAGCAGAAGTCAGGCATCTTTGTCCCATTGATTTCAAGGGGAGAGCGTGACGCACGTGTTTAATTCTCCCAGTTGAATCAAAGAGTCTTAAATGTCTTGAGCTTTTGCTGGATTGTGGTCCAGGTCCTTAAATGTCTGCTGTAGCCTTTTAAAAACCACTCAGTCCCATTCAAAGCAAACAACACAATTCGCCCCTTCTCATGTGTGCACCTCTACACATGGAGGAAGTGTATCCCAATAGGGATGAATGGAGCCTGTTTTTCCCTCTCTCCCTTTCCCTCCAGCCCTGGGTAACACACAACCCAATGCACCTCTCCATTACTTCAGGTGTACATCTATCCCATTTTCAGATCCAGCACTCCTGAGCTTCCCGTTACAGCAACTAGAGCAGTACGATACTGCTGTTTTACGGTTTCTTATTCTTGTTCTAAGTTGTCAATTGTTTATTAATTTATGTGGTATTTATATTGCATTATAATTGTATTTTAGCTGCGGTTTTATAGTATTTTGTGTAAGCTGTTTAGAGATGTTATTATATTTAGCAGTATATAAGTAGCATAACTCAGAGAGCAATCCTATGGCTCGCTAGACGCTGTCTAGCGGGCCATGGGATATGCTCATCTCCGGGAACCGACCTCAGAGCCCGCGCTCCAGGGTCAGTTCCTGGAAAACTGACTGCTCCCCTTGTCCGCGCTGCCTCCAAGGCAGCGCGGAGAAGCCCCATCTTCCGTGCTCACAAGAGGAGCGCGGAACGACTGAAAAGGGCTGGGGCTAGGGGGCATTCTGGGGTGGGGAGAGCGGAGCTGAGTGTACGACACAACCAATGTGTCCCGCGGCAGCTTCCTCTCCCGGTCATCCCCCCTGATGCTAGACAGCCGAACACGGCTCTCTAGCAAAAAATAGCAAGGCAAGACAGCAGCGGAGGGTACGATCCCCCCGTGCCTCTTCTGCCTTGTTTTGAATAAGCAGTCACCTCCAAGGCCGGAGGCGGCCACCTGTCTAGTTAGGATTGCTCCCTAAGTGCTTTTCTACATGGGGTTGTTAATCGCTGTATCTACTTTTGGTTTTGTCACAGACTTGAGACTGAAGCTGTCTACAAAGGGAATCTCTTTTCCCTTCCTGCTTTTCTGCGACATAACCTCCAGGTAGCACTGTGCTCTAGTGGAATATCACAATTGCACAAGTAGGAAAATACTTGTCTTTTCGCTTTCAAAAGTAATACTCCATTTTCTCCACTCTAAAAAAAACCTGGGAAAGTGCTCTTAAAAAACAGAAGCGAAACTGGAGGATCACGATATCATCTGAAGAACCTGCAAACAACTGTGAGTAAGGAATCACGAGCACTCAATAAAGGCCTCATGCAGGAAAGCTCTAAATCAGTGCTGGTTTTCTGACTCCACACATGGGCTGTCGAAGAATACATTAGTGCTCCACAGTGGGGTCATAACACTTGCAATCCATTCAGAAGGGCTCAGCGGCACCAGGCGTGCGTGGTGCTTGGATCCATTTGCAAGATACCTAGATTTCAAATATTACTGCTTGCATCCAGAGTGGCAACCATGAAGAAGTATTTATTGATTTAAAATATTTCTTGGCTATCTTTCAGGGCAGAACCCCTCCCAAGGCAACTTACAGCAAGAAAATACATAAATATTTGTCAGGTTTCTGAAGGTTTTATAAGATTAGGGATGTAGCAGAGAAACTTTTCTCCCCTTTTTGAAATACTAGAACTCATCCAATGAAACTGAAGGTAGTAGTCTCAGGAGTGATTAAGGGAAATGTGTGTTTACACAAACCCATAACTAACACGGAGCTTACTGTCAGAATATGTGCACTAGTTTAAATTAGGGTGAAAATTTTGTGTCAGTTTGGTTTTAATAAGACATGATCAGACATTCACAAAGTTCTCCATATTCCAGACAAAAAGAAGTTGAGATTTTTTTTAAAAATGAATTTGCCCATGCAGTGCTTAGCTCTTAAAAGTCTGGGTTTGAATCCCTGTGTATTCAGGCATGTTAATTCTAAATTGGGGTTATTTGTTGTTTATTCGCTCAGTCGCTTCCGACTCTTCGTGGCTTCATGGACCAGCCCACGCCAGAGCTTCCTGTCGGCCGTCGCCACCCCCAGCTCCCCCAAGGGCGAGTCCGTCACCTCCAGAAGATCATCCATCCATCTTGCCCTTGGTCGGCCCCTCTTCCTTTGGCCTTCCACTTTCCCTAGCATCAGCACCTTCTCCAGGGTGTCCTGTCTTCTCATGATGTGGCCAAGGTACTTCAGTTTTGCCTTTAATATAATTCCCTCAAGCGAGCACTCTGGCTTTATTTCCTGGAGTATGGACTGGTTTGATCTTCTTGCAGTCCAAGGCACTCTCAGAATTTTCCTCCAGCCACCTCTTTTTTCTGGTAGGCCCCTTATCTTTAGCAGCTATATGGCAGGCAGGTACATCATGGTCGTCTCTGTGCTGGGAACAGCTGTACCTTTTGAATTTGGCTGATGCAGATGGCTGAGATTTTCATTTCAGTTCATTTTTTTAAAAAAGAATTTACCAAAATTTGCAAAGTTCATATTCAGGAGAGAAAGAACTTAATATTTAAAAGATTCAAATGTGGGAGAAAACAACACTGACAGATTTGCCCATCCCTGGTTTAGATGTCTTTTTAAAAAGGATTGGATACATTTATGGAAGATAGATCAATTCACAGGTTTCAATCATGGAAGCTAAGTAGAACTTCCATGTTCAGAGGCAGTATATCTCTCAACATCAGTTCCTGCAAACAGATAAAAAACGGGAAACATTTTTCACCACATGCCCTGCTTTTTAGCTTCCTGGATGCTGATCACTGCTGGAAACAGAATGCTGGACTTAGATGGACCTTGGTCTGATCCAGCAAAGCAATTTTTATTATAGCTCTGGGCAAATGGCTTCTCAAAATTTTCCGCCCTATGTGTGCAGAGAAATTGGGGAGACCATTCTGTGGGACAGACCATTCTCCAAAGAAAATTTGGAGAAAACCCTCCAAAGTGGATGTATATTTTGGGGGTCAGGGGGAGAAAAGAAACATCTCATAACTTTTCTGTGAAAAAATGTCTTCTGAGAAAATTTGGCTTAGCTCAAGTTGTAATTCTTCAGGATTCAGCACTTTTCCCAGAGTTCCCCAAATGTTAAATTTCTGAGGGGTGATTGTGGATGCATCTTGTCTCTAATACAGATAACCCCAAACCCAGCCTATGAGAATTTCTCTGAAATCTTCTCCTTTGAAATTTTTCCTAGCAATTGAATGAGAATGGTAAATAAAATGTGGAAGAAATTTTCGGCACATTACTAATTTTTGTATCATTATCAGCAACTCCTTCAGGGTGTGTGTGTGTGTGTTTGTGTTTGAGCCACCCATTAGTGGCCTGGTTGGGTTGGAGAACTTGCAAATATTCACAACAAGAAGTGATCTTGCAAATGAAACTTTTTCTTGTGAAATCAACCACTTGGCCATATATTTGCCTCTTCTGTAATGCCAAAAGAGCTGGAGACACTGTGATTTATTGTGTTGGATCAACCAGACACCACGGCCTTAATTATTGCAGCTGAGCTTATTTGATGGAGATAATTGAAGAAAGATGTCAATGTGACACAACAGATCTAATTGGTACCAGCTGGTCAGCTTTTGCTGATTTTGCTAGAATTCTTCTTTTTTTAATCCAGTGGAGCTGATATTTCAGAAAAGGGCAAGGCTGGTATTTTAGCTTGCTTATTTGTTCATTCATTCATTCGTTCGTTCGTTCGTTCCCTGCCTGTCTTCCATCATGAAACTCAAGGAGTTGTGCATTGGGTTCTCGGGTGCTCTCTTATCCAGGTACAAGTGATGTGCAAGTAGACTTATTTATTATTTATTTGTTTATATATTTTATTTAAAACATTTCTATCCCACCCTATATCATTAAGGTCTCAGGGCAGCATACAGATAAAATCCATGTAAACATTATAAAACAATAAACAATTTAAACACCTAAAAACATATTAAACTATTAAACAAGCTAAAACCAGTTAAAAGCTAAAACAATAAAACAGTTAAAAAATGTGCTGGGGAATGCAGTTAGCTCTCAAAGGCTTTGGTAAAAAGCCACGTTTTTACTTGGCGCCAAAATGAGACCAATGTCTGTGACAATCGGGCCTCTAAGGAGAGGGCATTTTACAACCAGGGTGCCACAGCAGATAAGGCCCTCTCCCATGTTCCACCACAGTGTATGTCTCGTACTGGTGGGATGCAGAGAAGGGCCCCTCCAACAGATCTCAGTTCTCAGGCAGGCATATATAGGGAGAGGCGCTCCCTCAAATATCGAGGTCCCAAGCTGCTTAGGGCTTTAAATGTCATCACCAACACCTTGAATTCTGACCGGAAGCATATTGGGGGGGGGTTGGCAGCCAGTGCAATTCCTTTAAGACTGGTGTTATGTGATCTTTACTTGATGTTCCAATCAACAGTCTAACTGTTGCATTTTGTACTATCTGCAAATACCTGAGTCATCTTCGAGGGCAGGCCCACATAAAGTGCATTGCAATAATCTAATTGGGAAGTTACCAGTGCATGTACTACTGTGGCTAGGTTATCCCTGTCCAGGAAAGGCCGTAGCTGGCAGATCAGCCGAAGCTGGCCCCAAGTACTCCGAGCCACGGAGTCCACCTGGGGCTCCAGTGACAGGGATGGATCTAGGAGTACTCCCAAGCTTCAGCATCCGAAAGGATGAGTCTCAAGAGGTGGAGCTTGATGATGTCATGGGGTGGGGTCTGGTGATGTTACATGGCTGCCTATTTGTGAAAGTCAAAATTTGGATGCATGGGTTGGGCCTGGGAGTATGGCCCAGCTGTATAGGGGGTAGAGCCCTGTGGTAAAGGAGTGAAGCTAGATATATGAAGACTCAGAAAAATGGAGACACCCCACTAAAAAATACAACAGGGCTTCTCCCCTTTGCAGGGGAATGGATTCCCCCACTCCCATTTTTCCACTGAAAAATGAAAATCTCTTGAGCAGACTGTTTTCTCTGTCAAAATGATCAGTAAAATACTTTTTAAAGTAATCTTTTAAAATAAGGTTGTTACCACCAGTTTCACTGCTGCAAAATTCCTAGAGCCAAGATTCAAATGCAGTAATATTAGTGATGAGAACTAGGGCTGTGCAGGGGCCCCCTGATCCGATACGGAAGCCGCTTTGTGGCTTCCAAGGCAGGCCTGATCTGGCTCGGGCAAATTTGCCCCCCTGACCTGCCTTGGGCCCGAACCTGAAGCGGGGTTTGGATGGCGAACCCCGCTTCAGGTCCCCCCCATGATGCCCCCACGCACCCTCCAGCTCCTTAGTTGGGCAACCTCCTCCTCTGCTGCTGCCACCACCATCACCTTCTCTGTCGCTTTGCCGCTGCCTTCTCCATTGCGCCACCATCACCTTCGTCTTCTTCACCGTTGCCTTCACCACCTTTGTCTTCTTTGCCACCACCGCCCACTGCTGCAGTCGTCATCTCCTGGGGCCTGGATGCGCGATAACTGCTCTTCTTCCAGGGAGTCACCATTTAAAAAATGGCAACCTCCTGGAAATTCTAGGAAGTTGCCATTTTAAAAATGGCGACTTCCTGCAAGAAGAGTCGCCACACATCCAGGCCTCAGGAGATGGCGGCTATGGACGGTGGTGAAGACAGCGGCGGCAAAGGAGGCGGCGGTCCGGCGGTGGCAGAGAAGGCAGAGCGGCGGCAGCGAGGAGGTGGCGGCAGCAGCGTAGAAGGCGGCTTAGGTAAGGACCTGGAGGTGCTGGGGGGGGGGCTGGGCAAGGGGGGCTGTGCCAGGGGCCGAAGTTCTGAAGTGCACCAAGCGCTTTGGTGAGCCCCCGACCTGCTCCGGGCTCCTTCGTGCCCCCTCTGCTTCACCTCGGAAGGGGCACAAAGTGGCCCGAAGCGGCCCGCTTCGACTTGGGGTTCGGGCCTCAGGCCAAAGCAGTGCACAGCCTTAATGAGAACATCGTTACTGCATTTGTCTGAATTATTAAGTAACTAACACTTTTAGCTAATGGCAGAAAGCAAAGAGGATCTCAAGAGCCTCTGGTTGAGGGTGAAAGAGGAGAGTGCAAAAGCTGATTTGAAACTCAACATTAAAAAAACTAAGATCATGGCATCTGGCCCCATCACTTCCTGGCATATAGAAGGGGAAGAAATGGAAGCAGTGACAGATTTTACTTCCTTGGGCTCCAAGATCACGGCAGACGGTGACTGTAGCCATGAAATTAAAAGACGCTTGCTCCTTGGGAGGAAAGCTATGGCAAACCTAGACAGCATAGTAAGAAGCAGAGACATCACCTTGCCGACAAAGGTCCGTCTAATCAAAGCTATGGTTTTCCCAGTAGTAATGTATGGCTGTGAGAGCTGGACTATAAGGAAGGCTGAGCACCGAAGAATTGATGCTTTCGAACTGTGGTGCTGGAGAAGACTCTTACGAGTCCCCTGGACTGCAAGGAGGTCAAATCAGTCCATCCTAAAGGAAATCAACCCTGAGTGCTCCTTGGAAGGACAGATACTGAAGCTGAAGCTCAAATATTTTGGCCACCTAATGCGAAGAGAAAACTCTCTGGAAAAGACCCTGATGCTGGGAAAGATTGAAGGCAAAAGGAGAAGGGGACGGCAGAGGATGAGATGGCTAGATAGCATCACCGATGCAATGAATATGAACTTGAGCACGCTCCGGGAGAGAGCGGAGGACAGGAAGGCCTGGCGTGCTATGGTCCATGGGGTCACGAAGAGTCGGACACGACTGAATGACTGAACAACAACAACAACAACACTTTTAGCATTAGAGGTGCTGGTGAAGAACTTCAGAGGCTCATCACTAGATTGTAGAGGGGCGTGGGGGAAAATGCTGCAGAGGTGGAGAAGGGGGGTCCACCTACTACAGAAAGCCTACGGGGGGGGGGAGAATCCCCCCCCATCCTTGGATTTTGCCCCTGCAGCATTTCCCCACCTCACCCATATTCTATTTAATGGAGTGGCTTTGCTCCCTTAGGCTGAATAAGGGCAACAGCCCTTGGATAAACTACATCTCCCATGATAACCCACACCATCACACACTAGCCAGTTAGCCAGTGCATCACAATGATGGAGAAAAATAAAGCAAAGCAAACATCTTTCTGTTCCCTCATCTCAACCTTTGTCTCTGCTGCTCTTCCTGCCACCTGCCATCAATTATAATTAAAGGGAGGGGGAGTGTTTTTGAAGTTGTAGGGGCTTTTGGGGATGAATGGTGGTTGTGGAGATGGGCAGGTAATTTTTTGGCAGGTAATTGTGTGGCTGTTGGTCAAATGCAGACCAATGGGAACAGCACTCTTTCCCCCAATAATGTCCCTGGGAACACCCCCCAGCACACAGTATATAGCCCCTGCCATGAGGATTTTTCACAGGGAAAATGGTCCCGTGAAAGTGGCAGAGGGAGGATATTTGGCCAAGCGGTTAATTTTTCTCAGCCCTTGGATTGGCTCAGAAAAATTACCTGAGATGTTCCAATTTAATAGTATGAGGTGCACTTCAGAGAGGTCAGCCATCTCTACTTAGCATTCCTAGGAGTGGTCATGGCTAGGTAGTACAGTGTACACTTTGCATGCAGAAGGTTCTATCTTCAATCCGTGGCACCAGAAGGTTCTAGCTTCAGTCTGTGGCACCAGAAGGTTCTAGCCTCAGTCCGTGGCACCTCTAGTCAAAACAGTCTAAGCTAGTAAGACTACAAAAGACCTGAGCCCTACTCCTGAGGCTTTGGAGGGATGCTGCCAGCCAGAGCAGACAACAACAGTGAATGCATGTAGGGGGTATGGAATCATGGAGGCAGGTCCGGTCCTGACTTACATGCATTAACTGGGTTGTATGAATAGATCTCACAGCACCGGGTGATGGGGAAGACTTCTGCTTGCAATCCCGGAGAGCTGCTGTCAGTCAGAATACATAATACTGGGCCAGATGATCCGATACTCTCTGATCTTGTGTAAGGCAGCTTCCTGTGTTGCCATGTTTCACTTCCGTACGTGCACTTAGGAATGATGTAAGAAGCAGGGCCCTGATTGCATGGGCAAGCCTATTTTCTGAAAAATTGTACATGAGTAGAATGAATCTATTCACACAAGCCACTGAATAAGTCAGAGGTTGAGGCTGTTGCCATGATCCTGCTCCTCCTACCATGTGAGTTCACTGTACATGAGGGTGTGGGTGGGTGTGCGTGCGTGCGTGAATGTGTGAATGAACTGGGGTACCAGACAAGATGGGCAAATAATCTGATTCATCGTAAGGCAACATCAGATGTTAGGCAAATCTTGTGATAGACACAGGCCGCGGTCCTATACTCACTTATCTGGGAGTAAGCCTTACTGAACTCAGTGGGGCTTACTTCTGAGTAAATGTTCACAGGATTGATCTCTTAATTGGGCTTAATTTCAAACTGATGCAATCATTTCCAGTCTTCTGTAGTGGAAACTGTACGGCATGCTCTTCATATTCTATGCCCTGTTATTTTATTCTAAGACACTTGGTTACACGACAGCATGCAGGGAGAATAATGAATGAGATAATTTGTTAGAGATTTCCATTTCTCTAACTGAAATTGAGTGTAATTCTGTACTGTAAAGAATGCACCAGTTTCCTTTTTGACTACTACTGTTATTTGCATATTTGGAACCCACAAAGTGCATTGATTATTTTAACGGTGCTCCATTTGTCTTTGAAATAGACATTCTAAGCTTAAGCAAACATGAAAGAAATCTGATTCTGACATAAACATGAAAGATAATAAGTTTGCAATGAATTGATCTAAATATAACATAATTATAAATGATTTCCTGATGCTGTTCTGTTTATGGAAAGGTGCTTTTTAATTTTACTTGAAACACAGAGTAACCATTAGTATCTAGAGTTTTTGTCAACTGCTTACATAATACAGTCATTTCCATACTCCTGCTGTAGTCATTTCTGCACAGAAGACACAAACTGTCATTCCAATTTAAAACAAAATTAAAAATAGCACCATTGCAGCAAGCTCAGCCATTCAAAGTACCATTTGTCATGCCTTTTTTGGTCACATTCCTGCAAGACTTACTGCAAACTAGTGAAAGGTTTCCTGTTTTTATGGGCTTTCTGGTAGCAGGAGGCCATATATTGCAAAGGGGGCCTATTTATTTATTTATTTCATAATGCAAAATCCCCTGGGGGCCCCATCAGTGGAGGCTGGGCCAGTCAATGTCTGGCACAGGTTTCCCCCGCCTTCATCTGTGGCCCAGCTTGCAGCTCCTTTACTCTGTCCCATAAAACTCAATAGAAGCCATTGAGAATCAAGCCCACCCCAGCAATATCTCCTTTCTTCGCCATCTCAGGAGTCTCTGCACAGGTGCCCCATGTGGTGAGCCACTCAAAGCCAGATAAATAATGGATGATGGATGAGCAGCGTGGCCTGCTTACGTTCCATCAAGGTTCCACCCCATTCCCAGTTGATTCATTCCAACCTGGTTTGGCTATAAATGCTTCCAGATCATGCTTATGTCTTTACCTGGGCAATGGTCAGAATCTGGCTCCCCAGTGTCTCTTCAAGCTCCTTTTCCAGTTTGTTTTTCTTCCTCCTTGCTTCCCAGTTGAAGCCTCCTTTACATGGACTCCTTCACTTGGACCCTCACCTGCACCTGGCTCTGCAGCAACTCTCTGCACCTCTGGATTGTGCTTTATTTGTGTGGCTCTGCTTCCTATGTTCTGCCTAGGCCCTCCTGCACGTCCTGCCCCAGCACTCCATCTCAGCTCTGGTTCCAAACCTGTTCAGGTTTGTACTTCCATCCTTCCCTCTGCTTGGCAGTCTATAGCCCAGAGCTGTCACAAGGCAAGCTAGTAGTAGGGTGGTGAGTTACTCATCGCCCCCAAAGAGGAAATGGATCTCCCAAACATAGGCCACAAAAGGACATTGATGTGCATAAAATATACATCTGCTAATTGATATTATAGATCCAAATTTAGAAATGATATAATTTAAATAGAAATACAGTACATCTCACCATAGTGTGGAAGACTGTGGCCAGTCTTTTATGCTGGTTGTATTGTTCTATTGTGGTTTTAATGCTTTTATATTTGATATTGTTTTATCCTGCACTTTTTGGTTTTAATTTTTGTGAACCGCCCACAAAGCTTCAGCTGTTGGGCGGTATAGAAATGAAATGAATAAATAAACAAGCTGCATGCCTGCTCAGTCTACTGTCTAGGTGCCATTGATGGACAACATAAAAGCCCCTGGACTCCCTTCTTATGGTTCTCTATCCTAGGGATGTCACGGAAATCTGGGAAGGGGCTGGAGTCTGGCAGACATTCTGTTGCTTGGCCCCTGGGTACCAGTCCATGGGCCCCCATGCTTGCCTGATTTGGCGTGCGCCGAGTTGGGCAAGATCGGGGATCCTCACCCACGAGCCACCATTTTGCAAAAAAAGTGGGTAGGCTTTTTATGTAAATCACCTTTTTATACAAAATGGCGGCCATAAATAGGCCATTTATGCAAAAATGTGGCCGTACATGGACCATTTACACCTTCAATTTTGCATAAATGGACTATCTACCGCCACCATTTTGCGTAAAATGGGGATTTACAGTATGTAAAAACTTACCCACAGTTTTTCTCAAAATGGCAGCTCTCCATCAGGCATGTGGCGGGAGTCCAGCAAGCAGTGCGCAGGTAAGTTTATCCATCCCTACTTTATCCTTAAACCTACCAGAGGTAGACTGGGCAGCCTTCAAGTGGAGGACACCTTCGAATAGAGGACCTTCTGTATAGTAGGACATATGGTCATTGTACAAGCTGGGCATACATGAACAGAAACACGCAGCTTTAATTTAAGTGAGCAATTGACAATATTGAAAGAATGGCAATCCAAATGGAACCACCCCAAATTTAATTAGGCAGATGGATTTTCTGCAGAAATCAGATGCTTCACTTTGAGAAAACGGGTCTGGAAAAAGAATTATGCTTGCATGTTTTGCATATGCCCAGTTACCTGTGATTGGCCAGTGCTTGACAATGTTGGTTGAAGTAAAAACCCAGGGATTACCAGAAATGGAACTGGATCCCATTGCAGAAATGGCATCTGGAGAAGTGTACCTTTTCCAGCTGGGCCCGGCCAGGGTTCATCCCACCTTTCTTTCTCTTGAGCCTTCCGTCCTCCCTGGGGACCCTCACCTCTGTCTCTAATCCCATATTCATGTCCTGCATTGTCATTATATTGTGTTTCCAGGCACTAACTGGGTTGATTGTTGCTTCCTTACTTGCTAACAATGACTTCTTTCTTTTGTGTGAAAAATACTTGCTGCTAAGATGTTGGGGACTGATAATGCCTATCATAAAAGCACTGATACCTCCGTAAAGCAGGGGAACAATTCTAATCCCCTGTGATGTTCTTAGTGGTGTGTGGGGCTTTCTCCCAAGTGAAAGGTCATGGTTTCCCTAAATACAGTCTTTTTCACTACCGAAGCAGTTTATGTATGTATGTATGTATGCATTTATTTCAGGCATTTCACCCTGCTTTTCAGAAAACAAAGGCTCCAAGAGCAGTTGACATAAGATCAATAAGAGACAAGACAGTCCCTGCCATCAGGATTACAATATAAAAGACTCAGCACAGAACAAAGAAGGGAAGAGGAGGGAAGAGGAAAACAAACTCAGGCCCCGGTTCTGAAAATTACGATGTTCTTATAGTGATCAGCTTGAATGTAAACAGTTCAGAGAGAGGAGGAGCCAAATAGAGCTGTTGTCTCAGCAGAGCCAATGGAATGGCCCCTACTTTCCATCTCTCCTTCTGCTTTAGTGAGATGGAATGGCTGCTGCTGACAGTAGACTGTTGAGAGAGATTTCATCATCTCTGCTGGTCTCTCAGCAGAGATGATGAAATGGCTCTGCTGTCCATCTCTCCCATTGCTGGCCATTAAGAAGCAGGACTCTTCCTATCCAAATAGCCCCATCCTGGGTTTTGTTTCTTGATCACTCTAGAATGTGACAAAATGTTGGATCTAATAGTCAGACAGATGCCCTGTTCAGGGCAGGCTAACAAAGCACGTAGAATGAACACGTGTGGTGGGAGTTGGAATGCAATGGCTCTCCCCCCCCCCACATGCTTTCTCATTGTACATGGCCTGATTGACTGAAGCATATATAGATTCTGATGGGGAGGGGGCTAGAATCCCTGTTTTGCATGAGGAAAGTCCTAGAATCTCCAGGTAGGGCTGGGAAAGAATCCTGCCTGAAACCCTGAGATCCTGTCGACCATACTGGGCAGTGGTCTGACTCAGTATAAGGCAGTTGCCTATGTTCCAAGATAGACAGATAAGAACATGTATACACAGAAGCAATCCACATCCCTTTGAATGTTCATTCCTACACATGTTTAGATATGAAACCTCATCAGTGACCTTCTGTATCCCCCCTGCACTACACATTGTTTATATATTTATGTGCATTTATATACATTTGTCAGGAAAATATTAATATCTGGCTTTATGAGTACCACTATCTTTCTAATCATTGCTTTTTATTATTCTTGTTCCGTGCAGCTTCAGTGCCGAGCACCAGCAACGATGAAAAGGGGGGGGGGGATGGAAGGGGAGGAGAAAGGAAAGCAAATACAGTATTATATCATCATCTGGGGAGCGCGATTGTTTCTGCTGTGTTAATTTACACTAAAATCTATGACCCAGAGAGCCTGATTGATTGCCCAGGGCAGAAAACCAGCCCCTGGCCTAGTTTATTTTGTGAACTGTAGCCTCAGATATTGCTGTGAGCCACAATGATATCGATTTGATATACACTCGATGGCTCTTTATGCTCTCTGGGAAATTTATTGTGCAGAGTCAGGCCTCAGACAGATGGGGAGAAGCGGCTCTTTAAATTGAAGAGGGTTATCATAGTTTGACTCCTGGGTCACTCGGGTTACCCAGTGGCCTGAGCGTGGCTCTGGAGGAGCAAGCCCCAGGGACCCACACTCATCAGTTTTGAATGCCAAATCTCTTCAGTGGGACCTGAGTTATTGCTAATAGGAGCTCGCCTGGGCCTATGACATTTGGATGCCCTATCAGTTAAACATCATAGCCCTTCCTTTTGTGTCACAGGCCTTTAAATTATGGCCAAGCATAGCACCTTTGCTCTGGACGTTTAGCTTTCGACGACAGTGTGATTATAAAAGAAAGTTGCCTCCGAGGTAGACTGCCACTGGTACAGCTATTATCAGAGGAAAGAGCTACAGCTGTCCATTCTGTACTTCAAATATAAATTAGCAGCCTTGTCATTTGGCCTTCACTTGCCAGAACACTGTTACCGTCGTGTTTCTGTACGACAGAAATTCAGTGGCCTTTGGCTGCTGACAGAAATAAAGGTTAGGATGCAATTCTAGTGCTGATGGTGTCAGTTGCTTTTCTTATTAGGGGAAGTGGCGCTTGTGGGGAAATGGGCACAATGAAAAGTCCATTCCTCAAAGACAGCACATAGGAGCTAAGGAAGAAACATTTCCTTTTGCAGACGTGACAAGGTTTAGCTCTTACGGTTTGGCATGAGGATGAGGTAGATCTTATATTGAGCGGAGGTGTCCATAGGATTGTGTTGGAGCCACTCTGAAGAATCACCTGCCATGGTGCAATGGTTTCTTTAGCTTTGGTAACCACTCTCCACTTAGGACCTTGGGGGCTGTGGGTGCAAGGCCCACTGGCCCCCATGCTCTGAGGCCAGCAGGCAACTGGTCCATTAGCAAAAATGTTGGTCATGCTTGTTCGTCAAGGAAGTAACCAGTTTTAATTGAATGGAAGTCCCTAGAAATGTGGCTGATAAGCTGAAATGATTTGATCACCTTGTGAAATGATGTGATCTTAAAGATAGTGGGACATTCTTGGTCACAGCCTGCCGTCTTTGCAAAACTGGGAACTTCTGCAGCAGAAAATGGTGAATCTGGTATTGCTAAGAGCATAACAGTGTTACAGTGCAGATTAGTGTGATCACACTAGACAATTCAAGGACCTATTTAATCATCTCTTTTGGCTGTGGGTGGCTCTTGAATGGGAAAAGGTGGTCTCCCTTTACAAATTAGATTGTTGGATTTTATGTATATCAAGTACCTAGTTCTGGTATCTGTCCAAGGATATTTATTTATTTATTTGACTGATTGATTGAAGCCCATTTTTATACCACCCTTCATCTAAAATGATTACTCCAGGGTGAGGTGCTCATCTAAAGGAGATAATACACTTAAATTGGCAGATGAAAAACATGTCAGGAAGCATCTGATGGACGGTGTCCATGAAAGTTTATGTCAAAAGAAATATGCTAGCCTTTAAGGTGCCACAAGTCTCTTTGTTTCTCAGGAAGTTAGAAGGCCTGAGCACATAGAAAACTGTTTGATTGGTGTATAAAAGAAAGCCAAGTGGATACCAGCCATACGCTTCACTTCTGACTGGTGTGGCTCTTGGAACAGGGCCTCAGCAGATGACCTAAGAGCCCTGGGGCTGGATGTTGCACTGGAGGTAAGAAGAATGGAAGTGTGGATCACCGGCACTTCCTGTTCAGTGACTTATTTCCCACATCTGACGCTGCCCTTTGAGTTACAGCAGGATGTATGGACCAGAGATGGACAAATCAGTCTATTTCTGGTCCATGCCAATTTTGCATGTATTTTCTCATAAATCTATTCTGCCTAGGGATGCTGGAGAAATTTGAGATGGACTAAAATGAGCTCAGATTTCTAAGAATCAGACCAGCAGAACTGGCTGTGGGCCAATCCCCTCAGGCCACATGGAGCCCATGGACTTGTGGATCTTTCTTTAAAATTTTCCTGAAATGTATGCATATTTATTCATAGGAAAATACTGACGTTTCTGCTGAGAATGGTAAATATACGTGGGGAAAAGTTGAATGGAATGGGGGACAGTATGCTAAATGTTACATACTAAGGTAGATTATGTAAATTGTTGTGAACCCGCTTATGGAATTATTTGCATATTTTTCCACAGAATGGATTTTTTCTTTTAAATCTGTCTGTGAGCGGACGATGGAACAAAAGGTGCCTGACAAGCTGTGAAATACAGAAAGAGCGGACTTTATACAGTCTGTACATCCCTAATTGTGTGTAGTATGCACTTTTTCACATTAAAAAAACTCTATGAAAATTCTTATTTATTTTCCTTGACACACATGTTTTGCATGCATTTTTGTATACAACTTCCCCTACCATACGCATTTTTGTATGCAACTTTCCCTAATATATGGATTTTTGAACCTGATTTTTGAGATGAGAACTGCACTGCAAAATTCAGAGAAGTGCATGTTACTCCTGGAGGTGCGAATTAGTTCAGTTTGCTTAAAAATATGGACCGAACAAATCCCCCCCATCCCTAACAGACTAATCCCCACCCCCCAAGGAATTTTGCTAGTTCTATTAAAATTCTTTTTGCTCCCCTCAACATTCCTCAGATGTTTCAGCTAAACAGGAACCTGCATTGTCACTGTGGAATTTTGGTAGGAAAACCCAGGTCATACCAACTTCCGTACACTGCATGGAGTCCCCCCACACACACACACCAGCATGACTCTCAAGAGAACAACCAGTCATTGCTGGTAAGAAGCAAATGGCACCCACAGCACAGCTCATCTTCTGATCTGCATTAATGTTTTCTGAGTGTCCTAGGGATGAATGCACAGAACCTCTGTGAGAAATGTTGCTAGTCTTATCAAAACACTTTTCCTTCCTTTGAAATTCTTCAGATATTTCACTCAGGTTCATTTCAGAATTCCACTTTTATATCCTCTTCCAAGTGAGAAAAGAAATGACCCATGGCTTATCAATTCAGCAGCTGCACGCTCAGCCCCAATCCACCGCCAATACTCACATGTGCAGCCCCAGCCACTTAGTGCAGGATTACCCTTTCCTTTATAGCACTCTTTTGAGTGCAGCATGCTAAATTTGAACAAGAGTCTGTGCATGGAGGTTTTGTGTGTGCGCGTGCACGGATTGCTCTTGTTGTATCAGGGCAAATGCATTTACCACTCTGCTCTATATGTGATTAATTACATACACTAATTCCTTTCCCAGCAGTCCTACGCGGTGCTGCATAGAACAATCATACACGCCCATTCACCTCTCGCTTTATTTATGTAGCTGATGGGGAATAGAAACGTTTTGATGTCCTACATATGCTACCCATCAGACTAAAACCCCAGTGTTCTCATTCCATGGAATTTTTCTGATATGCCACGGAAGGCAAATAAATGTAAGATACCTTCTTTCATTTAAATGCTTGTTCTAATTTTGCCCGGCACATCTTTGCTTCCACTTCTCCAATAATTTCAATTTAAATGTTCATGTAGAATGAGATTTTTCTTCCAAGGGGGATTTTTTTTTAATCTTTAGGGACAACGTAGTGCTCTGCAGCAGCAAACACAGAAGTCCTTCCATATATTACGATTAATGTAGTATAAGGCGCTCCCCTCGCCAGCAATGCAGAATCAAAGGAAGCCCATAAGTACAATTTAAATTCAATACACATTAGAATCTTAGTGCTCAATTCAAAGTGACTCTAAAGGAAGTAATTAGGTCCTCACCAAGGCTTTCAGTAAGAAACAACTTTCTTTAAGAAGGCCTTGCTCAAAGGCTCCAGTTAAAGTCCTTGGAGACGGTTTCGGGTTTTGCTCTCTGTATTTAACAGGGAAAGCCTGAAGTTTTTGAAGATTTAGGGGAATCTGTGTTAAGAGTCTTAATTTTTTAAGTCTCCTTTAAAAGCAATGGCATAATTGAAACTTTCCTTCTGATTGGATACTGAAACCACATTATATTCACATGCATTTGTACATCCACACCAGAGATTTGAAAGGACATGAGAAGTATATGCTGAAAGTGAAGCTTTTCGAAGTGAACTCAGAAAGCTGATTGGGAAGGATGATTAAAGCATTGTTTAACTCCAGACACCACCATTCTTGTGCTTCCTTTTGTGGCTTAGGGTCCCATCCTGTTCCCATGGAAGTGAGTGTCAAAAATCCTCATTTATTTGAAGGCTGATTAGCATTAGGCTCATAGGAGCAGACCCCCAGAAGATTGGGCTGTGCTGTTTTACTAGCAAAACAGGCAGAAAATGGGAGATGAGTGGGGCAACTGATAGTAACTAAAAGCAACAGCAACCCAAGTTATCCTTGCTACATAAATATGCACTTATTTGAGGGGGGAAATCATATAGTTTAAGGCAAAAGACAGATGGGACACCAGGAGTGCCTGTACTTTAAAGAAGTGAGCTCAGTTTGGAAGCAAACTCACTGTCCTTCCAAAGGGTTGGGGAACATGTTGTCCTCCAGATGTTGCTGGACTGCAACTCCCATCATCCTTCACCATTGGCTATGCTGTCTATGGCTGATAGGAGTTGCCATCCAACATCTGGAGGGCCACATGTTCCTCATCCTTGGTCTAAATGTACATTTCCTGTCCAGGGCCAAGCTCTGGGAGGAAAAATAGTTCAGCTCCCCTCTAAGGTCTTGGCCCCTGTGTGGGGTTCCAACCCTTGCTTGTCCTTGAATACAAATGCATATGCTTAAAACCCTGTGGGAGGAGCAGCTTGGGGAGTGATTTGGAGCTGAGATGTGGTGGAGAAGTGTTAAGCACCTCTCCCTCCACTATTTCTGTGATCCAAATCACCCTTTCCTGAAGTGGCTTTTCTTGAAAAGTAAAAAAAAGGGCCACATCTGGATCCAGTGTGTGCAGGTAATGCGAAGTAAGTGATGGTGGTGAGACATCACACCATCCTAAAACTATGTGCAAGAAAACATCATTAGAACAAAGCAGCGATGTTTCCTGACTCCATTCTTCCAAGATCAGGGTAGGTTGATGGGGCACTGCAAGCAGGGAGACCACTGTGGGTCAATACATGTCCTCTGCAAGGGAGCATTCAACCTTCTGAGTTCTCAGATGGTGAAACCAGAAATCTCCATTTGCCTTAGGCTCCTCTCCCTCCATGCAACTTTATACCACCCTCACCATAACGGATAAACTCTCTCCCCAAAAATAAAAATGCAAGGATGGGATGAGTACTCAAATGGAGTGGAGCTCAAAATGTGAATAGTTTGATCAAATACAGTGGTTCATGTTCAACTTGAAGGATAGCCCTCTTTGATCAGGGCCCAACCTGAACTGGGGCTTGTACCCCATCTCTACCTTTGCCCTGACTCCCTGCCACTCTGTCCCCCTTCCCCAAGCCCCAAAGCCTTACTTTCAAGAAGGGAGGTAACAAGCAACACAGGGCGCCCACTGACATGCATGTCATTTCCTGCTTGTAGTCAAGCCCAACTATCTATAGCTGCAAATGATGCTCTGGCAGAATGCTCTCCTCAGGGCCTTTTGCTGCCAAGGAAAGACCCTGCAGAACCACTCCTTTGTCCATGGGAGCTCTCTACCAACAGCAATCCTACCTTCCCTTCCAGCAACGTAAGGCTTTTGTTTGCTTGGGGAAGAGAGAGAGGGAGAGGTGGGCTTAGGAAGGGGAAACAGTCACTAAAATTGGGGGTGGGTAAGTCTAAGTATTCATTTTGAACACTCAAAAACCCTCTCAAGGCTTTTTGGGTGTTGGATATTATTATTATTATTATTATTATTATTATTATTATTATTATTATTATTATACTTATTTGTTTTGATACTGCCTTTTAGGCAAGAAGCCGTGAACACTTGAAAAGCCAAATTTATTTTCAGAGCAAGCAGTAAGAAGATTGCCCATCTCAACAGAGAAGTGCTTCCTTGATTTACACACCTCACTGATTAACACTGGCCATGTAGCACCTTTGTTGCTTCATCTAGCAATTGTAGGAGAATCCGGAACTTAAACCCGGAGCCTCATCCTTTGATCCGGGGCTATAGCCAAATGCTCTCTCTCTCTCTCTCTCTCTCTCTCTGGCTCTGTGTTCTCAGACCTCAGAGTCCTCTTTGGGGACAAAAGTGGAGGCATCCTCCAGATGTGAATGACCTTCTGCCCTTGCCTGCTCTACAGAGCAGTAATGTCTACTCATTGCCCTTCAGCCCCCCGACAACTGACTTCAGGGACCCTACTGGGCTGGAGAACACACTCTTCAGGTATGGATTTGCCACCCAAATCCCTAGCATTTTTCTAGTGTTTCTCTGGAAAGTGCTGGAAGGAAACATAGAAGGCAAGTTCAGATTGTCAAGATCCTGTGTTCAGCTGTAGTAACCACATTCTACAACTGAATATTATGCAGATCTCCAGACACCCTCAAACCTGCTCCCCATCTGAGCTATCTAAGCAGTATTTTCCCCCTAATTTCCTTCTTTCATTTCTTTCCCAGATTGAATCTTTAAGCTCTTCTCCACAGAACCCAGACAGAAGCTTTCAGCTGCAGCTTTCCGATTTTGTTTTTACCCCCAAAATGCACGTTGCACTAAGCGGATTGACTTAATGCTCACAAACCTTAGAAGCTGCCATGACATTATGTGAAAGGCTGCCTCGTTTTTATATAACATGACGAAACCTCAGTGCCTTTCTCAAACCCACAGCCATCGAACATAAAACACTCTGCATACTTCACTACTGCAGTGTCAGCATGAGGTTAACATATGCTTCTGAAAAGCCTTCACCGTTTGTTTTTAATAAAAGCTTTAGGTCATGACTTTGAAAAATGCTGTTGGCGTGGCTGCTGTGAGCTGCTTTTCTTACATGAAGACCTTTGCTTGCTGCTAGATTAACATTTTTGATAAAAGGGCTTTAAAAAAAATCTGTTGGGTTATAGATAGTAGAATTCTGTTCCTGAATGTATCAAGAGAACACAACAACTAGCCTTGCAAACATGCAGGATCACTTGCCTTTTTATATGACTGTGATAATATAGAAGGAAAGGTCTGGTTTTAGTCACAGCACGTGTGATTCGGGTTTTGAAATCTGGCCAGGAGTTTCTTGAGGCCCATCTACATGAGCGATTTGCTCTAGTGCTGCTGCGTCTCAGCCTCGTTAAGGACACATGACGTAGCCGCCACTTTGCAGCAACGGCGTGGTTTCCTGCCTGAAAATCCGCATTTTCGTAAAGGCATTTTGCCCCGGATTTCCTTCTTGCTGTGGCTTCAATGCGGTTCACACAGAGTCTGCCCCGATTCCCCAAAATAAATTCAGCTCGGTATGGTGGGTGTGCCTAGGGGTGTGTTCGGGTCTTACGTCACTGCTGTGGGGTGCCCCTTTGCTTTTGTTTTTCCCCCACCTCACTCATCCGCAGCTGTGGGGCTACATATGTCTGCACAGAAGTAATTCTCATTGACCCGCACTGCACTTACTCAACACAGGGTGAGAGGGGCGGGGAAGGCTGTTCTGAACCTGCGCTTCTCTGGAGGTGCGAAGCATCGCTACCGGGGCAATGAGTTTAAAAGGTGCCTTGTTTCCCCCCAAATGAGCCGCACTTTGGGATGGCTTCTGTTCTTCTGAAGTCTCTGCTTCTTTGCCAAGAACAGTGCAAACATGTCAACTCGGAAATAATTCCCATTGACTTCCACTGAGGTTCCGCTCCTTCGCAGCTGCAGAGCTGTGGGGGGGGGGGTGAAAAGGGCTGGATGGGGGGTGCTGCTGAATCCCCCCTCCTTCCAGGGAGGGGCCTCTGTGGAGCCTGGGGAGCTGTCGCAGCGGGAGAGAGGGGCGCCGCGGATCCTCCATTGCGCCGCCTGCTCTCCGCCTCCATGGCTGGGCTGCTCCTGCTGAGCACACTGCTCGGGGCTGCTGGAGAGAGGAAGGTGTGTGCACGTATGCACGTGTGCACACGCACACACTCCTTTCCCTCACTGCACTTAAAAGCAGGGCTGAGAGGGGAGTGGGGGAAGCCTATGGGGTTCTGGATTTTTTTTTTTGGAAGTTTGTTGATTTTATTTATTTATTTCATTTATATCCCGCCATTTTTCCTCTTTAAGAAACCCAGCGCAGCGTATGTAATCCTCCTCCTCTCCATTTTATCCTCACAACAACAACCCTGTGAGGTAGGTTGGGCTGAGAGTCTGTGACTGGCCCAAAGTCACCCAGTGAGCTTCCATGGCCGAGTAGGGACTAGAACCCGGATTTCCTGGCCCCCAGTCCAGCACTCTCGCCACTACACCACACTGGCTCTCTGCGAAGCTCCCCCTGTCTGCCACACCAAAGCAGTTCTGGGAGGGTGGGGGGGATGGCCTTCTGTAATTGGCTGTGTGTACCATGGAAGAAACTCTGATTTCCTGAAAATGTGGTTTAAAACTGAATCAGGTTGAAAAGCGTTTCTATTTAGATGGCCCCTTGGTAGTTTGCAAGCCATCTACGGGATCTCAGTATTAGACAGATACCATGTTAAGGGATTTGCCAGTCTCTCACTCTCTGGTTCCTATCTTTTTTTAAATGGGGCAAACACTGAATGTGCACTTCTTGCCAACCCTTTAGATCCATTTTTGATGATGCCCCAGTTCCTCTATAGTCCAGCCTGATCTGAAATGGATACATAATTTGTTCCCATCCTTGGGCTGGTTCTCACCACACAGTGACTTATCATGGGTTAATTAACCCACAATTAGCCCTGGTGCATGCAGGGTGTGTGCACCTGCCATTTTGAATATGCAGACTCCAATTGGCACGATTAGCAGTTGCATCGTGTCGTGAGAGCCCGGTCATCATGGCTTAACCAAGGGTTAAACTACCCATGCTTAACTACTAATCAAGGATTAAGTGTGGGTTGTTTAAGCCGTGATAACCCATCGGCTCATTGATACAACATTCCTGGAAGCCCTTGCTGCTGCTGCTGCTCATTTTGCACAACTTCCTGGGGTGATGGGGATATGGCAAGGAGAGCTCCTGTGAATGCTGCAGCAGGGACTGAGGCCCTGGGTGGGGCAAAACACTGTCTTAAGGATGCAGGGAGCCATGGGGAATGTAGTTACTATGGTTCCCAATGCTTACAGCGAAAAGAGCAAAAGCCTTCCTCAAGGCCTCCACTAACCCCTATCACACATCATAAGACCCACCAAAAGAAGCAACGATAGTGGGGGAGGCCTCAGAGTTAATCATCACTGCATTTAGGAATAAATGTTTGAGTATGCTGTCACTCCTGCTGTCTTTGCGTCTTTTGATGAAACTTAGGATATGTGACAGGAGTCAGAGGAATATAACCATGTCAGTCTTATCTGGCTTTTTCTTAATACCAGTCTAGAGATTGCACTCCCTGCTGAAAGCAAAGAGATGTGTTCTCTGATTTTTCACATAATGTTTCCTTCCACTCACTTACTTTTTATGGTTTTCTGTTGACTTCATATTTTAAATGGCTTGCCTCCTGCAGCATCAGTGAGATGGTGCCCTGCACATTGAAGTTATTTTGCATCTATCATTACAAAAAATAGATTACCAGAACACAACCATTTCAAATGCAGCTAAGCATTGCTTTGACATCTTATCTCATCATGGAAACCGAGTGATTCTGATCCAACAGGGAGCTCAGCACTATCTTTTCCAGATGCTAGTAGGTGCTCCAAATCATTTAGGGTAGAAGAGATTACGTAGTGAGCGCTGTAGCACTGCCAAAGTTGGTGGGACCTTCTTGTGAAAAGGTATTGTTAGGGAATACTTGAGTTCAGGCCCACCTTGTTGACTTACCACCATCTGTAGAAGTTTATTCTGCCACCCAGCTCAGCCTCCAGGTTCTTTGAACGCATTGATGCTGTCTTATTATTTTAGGGATGCTGTGGTAATCCAGAAGGTCCAGTTTCTGATGAGCATTTTGTAGTTTGGCTGGTGCAGACAGTTATCCCAAACTCACCTGTTCTGTGACTCCACCTGATATACTTTATTTATTTATTGCATATCTATCCCCCCTTTTTTCCTCTTGCAAGGAACCCAAGATGGCTTACATTCTCCTCCTCCTCTCCATTTTATCCTCACAACAACAACTCTGTGGGGTAGGTTGGGCTGAGAGTCTGTGGCTGGCCCAAAGTCACCCAGTGAGCTTCCATGGCTGAGTGGGGACTAGAACCCGGATCTCCCAGCTCCCAGTCCAACACTCTAGCCACTACACCACACTGGCTCTCTTTAAATGGGAAACATTACTGAACTCTGGATGCAGATACTTTTGCGCACAGACTAGCTGGGGGTTTATGAGCAGGGATATGCATCTGAATACGGAACTCACTGAAAGCATCCACATCTCGGATGCACGTTCAGATGTACATCCCATTGAGAGCAGAAGGCAGCATCACATTTGGGTCCAAATGCACACCCACTGTGCCTCCAGTTCCTAAAAGCAAGGATAGCCAAGAAGACACTCTGAGAATTTCCCATAGCTATGTGAGCTTATGGGTTGGAACACTGGAAAACTCAGTGGAAATAAAGGGAAAGATTCCTTGCATCCCTAATTCTTTTGTAGGAAGCACCATGGAGGTAGCATAAACCCAGAAGCAGTGAATAGCATCAGAAAGCTTCCAGGCTTGAGATGTCTAATGAAGGCCTTCAAAGAGTATACTATAGTGCAGCCTTTTCCAACCTGGTGCCCTTCAGACATTTTGGACTACAACTCCTGTTAGTCCAAGCTAGCATGGCCACTAGTCAGGGATGATGGGAGTTGTAGTCCATAAATCTGGAGGGCACTAGGTTGGGGAAGGCTGGTATAGCGTGTCAGAAAACATGGACCAATGCTTTCCAAATGCCAGTTGTCACTGTGTGTCCTCTCACTTTCACGTCCATGCATGTATACATTTGTCACAATGAATGCAGGAACAGAGGGATCTTTCCTAGAGGGGTGCAGTGTGCCCAACAGGCTATACACTGTGTTCCAATGAAGAAGGGAAATAGCTTTTTCAAAATGTGGGAAATTGGTTCAAGCACAACTGTTTAGAGAAAATATTAGGGATGAGGGATAATTCCTCCATGGACCCCATTGGGGCCCGTGGCGGAACAGAGCACTCACCTCTGCCTCCCCGCAGAATCTGTCCGGGTAAGGGATGTACGAAATGTACCTACCTTTCTGATCCGAGGCATCCACGGTTGCAGGGAGGTGCTCTGTCCCTCCCCCTGGAATTCTCCTTTGCCGCCTCCGCTCCGCGGCGACTCTGCGGAGCCACCGGCTGGGGCCACCCACAGCTGGACTTCTGTCTGCTGCTGGGCTGTGCCGGCCACCATTTGTGTCCCTGTGGAGGCCGTGATAGGCTACATATATATTTACATAGCCTATCATGGCAAAAGGCAGGGACGCAAATGGCAGCCGGCGTAGCGGCCGCCATTTGTGGCCACAGCCCAGCAGCAGCCAGAAGATGACCTAGAGCTGCCACCACTGCCAGAGCCACTGCCGCCGCCAGGTAGGCTCCATCCCGGGGGAATTCCACAGGGTGGCGGGGGGGGGGGATTGCTCCGTTCTGCCACTGGAGTCCGTGGCGGAATTCTCCTACGTCCCTAGTCCGGGTCGGATCTGTCGCTGCCTCGTTCCTGCGGATCCGGCTGCCTGCTCCGCGTCCCTGGCAAATGTTGATACAGCTGGCAGCCATTGCTGTAAGTAAGTCTCCGGACACAAATGGCGTAGTGGGTACCATTTGTGGCCGTAAAGCTGGTAGATTAGCCTAAATGCAGGCATTTACAAATATTTCCATAGCCTATCGCATGAACAGGGATGCAAATGGCGTCCACTACACCATTTGTGTCCCTGTTTTTTGATGTGATAGGCTACGCAAATATTTGCATGAACAGGGATGCAAATGGCGTAGTGGGCGTATTAACCTAAATGGCTGCACTTAGGCTAATCTACCAGCTTTACAGCTGCAAATGGTGCCCACTACGCTATTTGCGTCTGGACTAGGGGTGGACGAAAGTCCCTTACCTGTCATCGAAGGACATTCGTGGTGGGGGGGAGGTGCTTCGCTGCTCCCCCCGCGAAGTTCAGGCTGGGGGGGGAGGCTTCCCGCCTTGCCCCGGCCGAAATTCAGGCCAGGGGGGAGGCTTCCCGCCTCGCCCCAGCCAAAATTCAGGCCGGGGAGGAGGCTTCCCGCCTCGCCCGGCCGCGAACGCGAAAGTTTTTTTTTTTTTTTAAACGCCCCCTGATAGGCTACGTGACGATTCACGTAGCCTATCACGGCTAGATCTGCAAAGTCAGCCGTGATAGGCTACGTCAATCGTCACGTAGCCTATCACGGGTGACTTTGCAAATCTAGCCGTGATAGGCTACGTGAATCGTCACGTAGCCTATCAGGAGGCGTTTTTTTTTTTTCTTTTATTGCAATGGCGGCGGCGGCAGCCGGTCGAAAGACCGGCTGCCGCTCCCGCCCCGCTCGAACACCCGCCGAACCGCCGGCCAGACCCACCGCCGGGAGGGACATTCGGTGAAGGTAAGTCCCGTCCCGGGGGGGGGGGGGGCGGGGGGGTTCGGAGGATTTTTCCCTGAAACTTGTTCGGGGGGCCGAACACGTTGGCGCTCGGCCCCCCGAAGTTTCGGGGAGAAATTCTCCGCCATCCCTAGTCTGGACACTTACAGCAATACAGCATGGCAATGGCTGCTGGCTGTATTGACATTCGCCAGTGAAGCGGAGCTAGAGGACGGCTCCGCAGGATCAAGGTGGAGCGGAGCCTGCCTGGACAGATTCTGGGGGGAGGAACGGATCGCCTCCCCCCGCCCTGCGGACACCGGCGTGGAATGGATTATACATTTCTTACAGAAATATTTCCGGGCAGGAAATATTTTGTTGTTGTTGTTGTTGCTCAGTCATTCAGTCATGTTCGACTCTTCGTGACCCCATGGACCATAGCACGCCAGGCCTTTCTGTCCTGCGCTCTCTCCCAGAGCGTGCTCAAGTCCATATTCATTGCATCAGTGATGCTATCTAGCCATCTCATCCTCTGCCATCCCCTTCTCCTTTTGTCTTCAGTTTTTCCCAACATCAGGGTCTTTTCCAGGGAGTTTTCTCTTCGCATTAGGTGGCGAAAATATTTGAGCTTCAGCTTCAGTATCTGTCCTTCCAATGAGCAGCCAGGGTTGATTTCCTTTAGGATTGACTGATTTGACCTCCTTGCAGTCCAGGGGACTCGTAAGAGTCTTCTCCAGCACCACAGTTCAAAGGCATCAATTCTTCGGCGCTCAGCCTTCCTTATAGTCCAGCTCTCACAGCCATACATTACTAAGGAAATATTTATGTAGGCTATTACGGCGAAAAAAATGGGAACACAAATAGCGCCCACTACGCTATTTGCGTCCCCCCCCTTTTTTTTTTGCCATAATAGCCTACTGTCAGGGTGGACACTGAGCCCATAGAATCCCAGAGTAGTTCTGATGCTGAGGAAGAGCAGTCGCTCCTTCAGGAGAGGAGCGCGCTCCTTTTTTCCCAGGACCAACAGCTGACGGAGATTCCTCCCACCCACATTCCTAGTTTAGAAAGCAGTCCAGGGAGTGACTCAGCACAGATAGCAGACTGGGGGGGATGCGCGGCGCAGACGCAGAGACCGGCGCCAAATGGTTCGCGCTCAAAGAACGGTTGCACCCAGAGGATCCAAGGGAAAAGTGGAGGGATTCTCCCTAGTCCTTATATTCAGGGGTCTGCCAGTAATTGCCTTTCAAACGGGGACCAACTGTTCCAACTTGGGGCATAGGGATGTTGCTGCTCAGATCTAGTTGCTACCTGTAGAGTTATTAAGTTGTAAAAGAAGAATAAAGCTTTGAAAAGAATCCCTTTGTTTGTGTCTGGACTTGGCTACTGGATTAGACTGAGAGAGCCCTCCAAGGAGCCCTTGACACCTACATAAATACTTACGTAGGCTAAAACAGCGAAAAATAGGGAACGCAAATGGTGGCCGCCGTAGTTGCCGCCATTTGCATACACCGGTGTTTTTTTGCTTGGCTTGCCGTGATAGGCTACGTAAATACTTACGTAGCCTATCATGGCAAAGACCAGGATGCAAATGGCGGCCATGGCAGCCAGTCGAAAGACCAACCGCCGCCACCAGAGCCGCTGCCGTCCGGAACATCCGCCCCAGGTAAGCTTCGTCCCGGGGGGAATCCGTGGGGGGGCGGGGAGGGCAGGCCATTCCGGCACGGATTTCAGGGGGCCAAGTGCCAATGCATTCGTCCTCACTGAAATCCGTGGCGGAATTCTCCGCCATCCCTACACCAGATATGGGGGAGGTATTTTCCCAGGCTAGTCCAGACATGACTAGGCAGGATCCTCAAGTTTCAAAGATCCAGCTGGCGGAGGATGAGGGTCCCTCTTCACCCCCCCCGTGAGAGACAGCAAACGGGGAGGCGGGGTTTGGGGAGTCTGATTTAATAGATGCCAGGCACAGGTGCAGAGCAAAGAGAGAGAAGGCAGGGGTGGAACTTAGACGGTCTACCCGATTGGCCTTGCTTGAAAAGTTGTACTTAGAAGCCTCACAAGAGAGAGAGACCTCCCCCCCCCCTTAAGTTAGGCTAGTGAGACCACCTTTTTCTTCAAATGGCGGGCAACTTTTGTAACTACCTTTTGAACCCCCTGAAGGCATTTCCTTGTAGACTGAGAGTCACTGAGAATTTGCATCTCTATGACCTGTGAAGTAATGGATTAAAAGCTGTAGACTGAAAAAGAAAAAAAAAAGGAATCCTGACACAACCCTAGATAGAGGTAAGATGAAAAATTAAGACCTGGGAACTAGCACTTGCCATACAAGGAGGGCCCTACCGAAATGGCAAGACATGGCTTGGGAGGCTATGTGTATGGGAGCTTAGGTGCTGGTGACATGGAGTGGGCCACCCAAGGGACAAAATGGATAGATCAGAGGAATATCAGGAGCAACAGAACTGAAGCAGATATATTCACCTTGTTTCAGAGTAAGGGAAACACAAAGGACCTCACTTCCTGGTTGGTCTGGAAACTCACAATGAGCACAGGCTACCCATTGGTCTCCCAGCCTTTGATTACAAATTCAGAATGGGGAAATTACTTCTCATGCCGCATAAATACCGTTGAGTACCAAGTTACCTAGAAAGAGCCAAATGGATGATAAATATCCAGATGGTGCTGCTGGACTCTTGTTACTTGCAGCAACAACGGAGAGACTGGATGGCTGGTTAAGCCATGATTGGTGACCCCAGAGCCACCATAATTTGGTTGCAAACATAGAGTTTAAACTGGAGAGCCTAAACATGAGGCCTCACCTTTGACCCTGACTACTTAAACTGGGGAGAGGTAATGAGCGGGGTACTGCGGGGCTCAGTCCTGGGCCCAGTGCTGTTCAACTTTTTTATTAATGACTTGGAGGAGGAGGTGCAGGGAATGCTGATCAAATTTGCAGATGACACAAAATTGGGCAGGATAGCCAATACCCTGGAAGAGAGAAACAAAATTCAAAGTGATCTTGATAGACTGAAGTGCTGGGCAGAAAACAACAGAATGAAATTTAATAAGGATAAATGCCAAGTTCTGCACCTAGGAAAAAGAAACCAAATGTAGAGTTACAAGATGGGAGATACTTGGCTCAACAATACTACAAACGAGAAGGATCTTGGAATTGTTGTAGATCACAAGTTTAATATGAGCCAACAATGTGATGTGGCTGCAAAAAAGGCAAATGCTATTTGGGCTGCATTAATAGAAGTATAGCTTCCAAATCCCATGAAGTACAAGTTCCCTTCTACTCAGCACTGGTTAGGCCTCATCTTGAGTACTATGTCCAGTTCTAGGCACCACACTTTAAGAAGGATGCAGACAAACTGGAGAGGGTTCAGAGGAGGGCAATGAAGATGATCAGAGGACTGGAAACAAAGCCCTATGAGGAGAGACTGAAAGAACTGGGCATGTTTAGCCTTGAGAAGAGAAGACTGAGGGGAGATATGATAGCGCTGTTCAAGTACTTGAAAGGCTGTCACAAAGAGGAAGGCCAGGATTTCTTCTCAATCATCCCAGAGTACAGGACACGGAATAATGAGCTCAAGTTAGAGGAGCCAGATTCCAGCTGAACATCCGGAAAAAAATCCTGACTGTTAGAGCAATACAACAATGGAACCAATTCCCTAGGGAGGTGGTGGGCTCTCCCACACTGGAGGCATTCAAGATGAAGCTGGACAGCCACTTGTCAAAGATGCTTTGGCTTGGATTCCTGTATTGAGCAGGGGGTTGGACTCGATGGTCTTGTAGGCCCCTTCCAACCCTACTATTCTATGATTATATGATATTCTAAGGAAAATAACACAGGGAGAGGCTAGGGAACTAGGGAAGGATGCAAGGGAGAGAAATTAACTTAAAGTATGGCTAACTGGGTGGGTGCTTGTGACTCAAGACCTTCATAGCAAACTAACAGAACACCCAGACTCCCCAGTTGTCCATCAAACCATTGGACTCAGGGTCAGCAACTCACATGGAGGACACAGCTCCCCCTGTAAGGCACAGAGCACTTTCAGGGCAAAGAAATGAGCACAGAGGGTGAGCTGCACCATGTATGGAGCCTGGCCGGAGAGACTAAACGGGTGCTTCATCAGAGGGTGGAGATCCATCTGGCAGCAAGGTGGTTCAAGAGGAAATGAGAGAAGAGAACTCTGGCCCTGGAAACATGGGCTAGGCACCAGACCAGAGATGAAAGAGGGTTAGCTAAGGATCATGAGGAATGGGCTGAGAACCAGGAGAAACCCAGGTTCTTGGCGCTGTGCGGCAGAGTCTGGCTGCCCATGCCAAATCCCAGGATTGAGAGGAACAAGGATGAGTGTAGGCTGCCCAAGCTCAAAGGCAGTTATCAATTTCAAACAAATGATACAAAGGGATCAATGGCTCTGAGGTTGGACTCAGGATGGAGTAGAACAAAGGGATCAATAGTTTGACTCTGAAGAATGAGAGGAGACCTCAAGGAGGCTTTTGGCTCCTTGAATGAGTTAAGGCTAGCTCAGTGAGCATTTCAAAGGCCATGCACCATCTAAGCTATCTTCAGGATTGGTCCATCTTTCCAGCCAAGGCTCTGGATAGGCCAATTCAGAGGTACCCCCATGGGTTGTCTGGCCAGGGTGGTAACTTGGAATTCAGGTAGGCATTTGCATGTATCTGGTGTTCCATGGGGCAACTCATAATTTAATCAGCAGAGGATACACATGGGAACTAGGTAATCCCCCCCCCCCCAATCTGGGACTCTCATTCCTGGCAGCCTTCAATGTTCTTGCTCTTGCTGCCTTTCTCAGAACAAAATAGATTCTTTAGTGAGGGTGATACCAATGCAATGATGAATACAAACTACGCATGCACAGAAAACCGTCATGGCTATGCTTCTCTGTAACACAGCCTCAAGGCACCAAAGAATTGTTCCATGAATACATGCCTCAAAGAATTTTAAAGTTTCAAGAGTGAAGTTCAAATGTCAAGTTATAGTAAATGTTTGTTGTTGTGCGATTCTTTTCTTGAAACTTTAAACAGCAGGCATGGGGTGGTGGTGATCAGGATGGACAGTGCAGCGAGGGAAATAGCTCTTTCCCAGCACTCCACCATTCCAGTGAAAATCTCCCTCTGAAGCTGCCATTTGGCATGGGGGTGAAGCTGCCATTGGTGCTTGTGGCAGCTGGCTTGATGTGCCAAATAGTGGGTTGATTTTCACTGGGATTGCAGGGCTAGAGGAAAGAGTTAACTCCCCTCCACATAGGCTGTGGATGTGATCCTGATCAGAGGACCCATGGAGGATATTTAAAGTTTTTTAAATAGTAATTCTACTAACTGCTTCCAAACCTGCAGTTTGGCGGTAGAGACTTTCTGTGAAAGAATCACTTTTGCCTTATGGCAGGGCTGGGCTTTCAAGATATGTCAACTTGGGAGGTCTGCATTACATATTGCAGTGAAGATATGGGCTCAGATACCAGCTAAGTCTACAGATACAGAGCTGGGGTAGGGAGCTCAAAATGGGGGAATTTGCCCAGAATTATATGCAGTATTCAACACTGTGATTAACAGCATAAGTACACTAATTTGCTAGAGAGTTGGCAATTTTCATAATTTTAGAGTGAGTTCTCATAGCTGTATTCACATACAGTGAAAGCCATGATTTTGGCTACTAACAGAAGCGAAAACAATGCACAGTAGTTGCTCTTCACACTGTATACTAGGGCTGTGCCAAATCCTGCCTTCTATTTTTCGGAGCTTTTTCTCTCCTTGTGAAAGAGGCATAGTTTTTTCTGCCTCTTTTGCAGGGAGGGGGAGAATTTCAGAGAATTTTCTCCTTGGGGAGGGGGACAGGGTTTCCCCATACCTTTTTTAAGTGTAGGCAATTATTGAAGGGCCTTCTTTCTATTTTTTTATTTTTCAAAAACACCCCCTGCACTTGCAGGAGCCCAGGACTCTTCTCCAGCTGGTAGTTCTTTCTGAATGCTTATTGGAGAGGGTGAGGTCACATGGTCTCCTGGAAGTTCAGAAAGAATGGCTGGGCTGGAAAGAGTCCTGGGCTCCTACAAGTGCAGGGGATTAAAAAAAAAAATAGAAGACCCCTCAAGACTTGCCTACATTTAAAAAGCTATGTGGAAACCCTGTCCCCTTCCCCAAGGAGAAAATTCTCTGAAATGCTCACCCCCAGCCTCTTTTTCCAGAGTCTTTGTGTCCCCCCCCCCAACGAAATGCTGAAAAGGGAAGAGCCAAAATTTTCAGCACAGCACTTCTGTTTGTCTTCTAACTGATAAGGGATACTTCTTTCTGTACTGTGAGAAACTTAATTCGCTGCCAAGAGGGAAAGGCCTTGGTAAAGGGGAGGGTGTGTATTGCGAGCAGGTTGTGCACTTTCTGACAGTTTTCTAACTTAGTGAGGCTTGCTGTATAAAATCCTGAGCAAATTGGCCTGTTATCTGTTCTCGCCTGAGAGGGGGAAGGTGCACCACCTGTTCAGATAACCAGCCCCGAGCGACTTAGCCAAGAGTTAAGGGATGTGCAAACCTACTTTTGCTTTCTCTGCATCCCTTTTCCATCAATAAATCCTGCTTCCACACAAGTGGACTTCAGTCATATTGGTATCCTTGAATCTGTTTAGTGTGTGGGCCCTGGCCAGGCCCCAGTTTAAGACACCCCCGCAAAAAACTGTCCACAGGCCAGATGACATCAGTGGGTGGGGCCATGCCCCTGATGTAAGCTGGTCCCTTACTGAAGTGCCAGCTTCAGTAAGTAAATCATCATCATTGCCACTCTCCCCTGTCCTCATTTGATATCGGCCTCCTCCTCCTCCTCCTCCTTTCCCTACCACAGGTATGCTGCTCTTCCCTCCTGAACTTGCCACCTCCTCCCTCCTCTTTATAGAATTAACCAAATAGTTGTCAGTCCAATCTGAATGCTACTATGCATGTACACACTTCCTATATTTCTGTAATAAACCATTTATCCAGTTCCTCTTGCGCTGCTTTCTTCTATAATTGTTAATTCCCCCTACTAAGACCCAACCATGTGTTCCTTCTGTGCGTGTGCGCTGTCACTGGCATGTGTGGCTGAGGACACATGGCAACAATCGGCAGTATGTATGCACAAATACATGAATATAGTAGGGTCTGTATTTGCAACTGGGAATCGTGGTGACCTTGCACCTTTGGACCAACATGTGGAAGTCGGGGGCAGGATCAGTGGATGGCATCCCTCTCTATCCACCACTAGTTCGTAGGGATGTACGAAAGTCAGTTACCTGTTCGCGGATTATGTTGATGGTGGGAGGGGCGCGCCGTCCCTCCCCCCGGAATCCTCGCTGGGGCGGGAGGCGCTCCGTTCCTCCCCCCCGGAATCCTCCGAGGCTGGCTGTGCTCCGCGGCAGCTCCGCGGAGCAGCCGGCCATGCCAGGCCAGAGCCATCTGCAGCCGGATTTCCGGCCGTGGAGGGCTCTGGGTAAACAAAAAACAAAAAACCCGTGTACGCAAATGGCGGCGGCTACAGCCACTGCTATTTGCGTTCCTTATTTTTGCCCTCTTAATCTACGTAAATATTTATGTAGGCTAAAACGGGGAATCAAAAAGGGACGCAAATAGCGCCCGCTACGCCATTTGCGTTCCCCTTGATTTTCGCCGTCATAGTCTATGTAAATATTTACATAGATTAAGAGGGCAAAAATAAGGAACGCAAATGGTGGCAGCTGTAGCCGCTGCCATTTGCGTAAGTGGTTTTTTTTTTTTTTTTAACCCACCCAGCCATGATAGGCTACGTAAAGATTTACGTAGCCTTTCATGTCTTTTTTTTTCTTTCTTTTCTTTTTTTTTTACCAGAGTGGAAATGGCGGCGGTGGCAGCCGGTCGGAAGACCGGCCACCGCCGCCAGAGGCGCCGCCGGAGCTGCCGCCGCCTGGAAGATCCGCCCCAGGTGAGTCTCGTCCCGGGGGGGATCCGCAGGGGTGCGGGGGGGGCAGGCCGTTCCGCCACGGAGTTCGGGGGGCCGAATGCACTGGCATTCGGCCTCACCATGATCTATGACGGAATTCTCTGCCATCCCTACTAGTTCATAGTGCATGTGGAGACTACATGAAAAGAGAGCTACAGGCATTCCTTTACCGTAGCCACAGAGAGTAGACTAGCAATGAGTGATGGAGCTGATGGGAGATACATATCTTGCCTCAACTTGGCCCTGCCCTCCGTCAGCACAGACAGCTTCTCTCACCTGGTTGGCTGCCTTTTCTTTTTTCCTTCTGAATCACAAAGGCCTCATGTTGCTCATGCGCTCCAACCATCCTTCTTCTGTGGTCCCTGTCTCCGATAAATCATTGTTCCTATTTTGTCCCCATTTTGCCATGCATGTGTGAGGTGCCACAGAACTCTTTGTGTGAGTTGCTATTATCATTCTCCATGGGTTCAGCTCATTCCCCAAGTTAAATTGCTGAGTAGCAAATGGTTCCATCTTGTCTTTAATGCACATGTTAGTAAATGGATCTGCATGAACACTAAGGCATCATGTAGCATACAGCCAGCTATTTCACAACCTGCTGTGGGATTTTGAACTATTGATAGTAGATCGTAGGTTGAGTCTGTGTTCCTCCCAAGCAGTGAAGAGAACAAACACTTGTAGCTTATAAATCAGTGGAAGACAAGTGATCACAGAGTAAACTATGAGTGCATACAGCATGTGGAATGGAACCTTCGGCAATGCGTAACTGTGGTCTAAGTTACACATTATGCTTAATGTGTAGCGTGGAGCTTTGCCATTCAATTTTATTTATGTAATTACAGCTGGGGGAGGGGCTATTTGGGAGGGGTGCAGCATGTAGGGAGGGGAGGTTTATCCGCACCCTCCCCACCTACACAAAAAATTGTTTTTACTAATGTTCCTAGCTATGCATGGGGGGGGGGGAGATTTGGGGGTTGAGTGTGCGGATGGGTTTCCCTGTGGTCTATGACTCTCCCTAATCATCCTTGTACTTGTAATGACTTAAAGAAAACTGGAGGGCAAAGCTGCACACCACACATCAAGTGTAATGTGTTACTTGGTCCTATGTGGAAGGGCTCAGGCCAAACTTCTTTATATGAGAATTGGGGTGTGTTAGGAGCATATACATTGCTAAGGCAGCAATTCTCAGTTAATGAAGCAGGTTCATCTTGTAGACTATGGCTAGCTGGAGGGAGAAATGAAGTTTCAGGGAGGGATAGGATCCTGAAGGAGCTGGTGCCTTCCTCCTCTGCTGCCCACCAACCAAGCCCTGGATTGATGCAATACCCCCTGGGCAGAGGATCATCACTGATGCACACTGGATTTATGGGACTGATTGTACCCTCACTGCCCCATCATCCCAGAAGGAGCCACTGTTTTGTACTTATGTTTTCTTGTGTGTGGTTTTAGGAGGGGATCAGAGGTATCCTGTTCAGTTCCGCTTCTGATGCCGCAGCCACAGGTTGCATGCGCATGAATCTCACACAAGAATCTCGGCATGCTCACTTGTGAAACAGATGATTGGTGTGAGTTTGGGGACCCCAGGAGATAGTGTCAGTCAGCCTTCCCCAAGCTGGTGGCCTCCAGATGAGTTGGACTACAACACCCAGGGTCCCCCATCCAGCATGGCAGTCCAGGAGATGCTGGGAGTTGTAGTCCAACACATCTGGAGGGCATCAGGTTAGGGAGGGCTGTTGCAGGTGTAGAAGAGGGGCAAGTTCAAAATGTTTGAGAAACCGTGAACTAGGATGAACTAGTTTACACCTAACAAGGTGAAATGAAACAGGAGGACATGTGGAAGACTTATTACTGCAAATGGAAATTTTGCATAAACTGAATGTTGTTGTTAACATGCCTTCTTTGCCCCTGTAGAAGAATTATAATATCATGTTTCACCCCACTAAACCCTGCACATTCCTGCTTATATACGTGGGGAACAACTGAATGGTTTGATTCAAAGGGCATTTTTTTAAAAATAATTTTTATAACCCTAATCTTCTTTATTATTTTTAAATCCCTCAGTCTGAAAACTCAAAATATTGATGACCTAATACATTTTTAGAAAGGGCACAAAGCCACCTTTATGGCACTTACATCATTATGTAATGTGCTATTTGCAATTTGTATGTAGTAAAACTAATTAAAAAGATATATTTCTCTTAGTGGGAGTTCACAATACCCCCAACTTGAGGTGAAAAGCTATTAAATGTCCCAAAGCCCTTGCTTTATATGCTGCTTTCACATGTTCTTTTTTTTTTTCTTTTTTCCTCAGGTGGTGGTTTTGATCATATTTTGAGTATTTCTGATGTTGGCCTACGGAGAGGCAATTTTTCAGTGCCGTAGCTGAAGTAAGAGCCCTGTGGGATTAGTAACTTAGCCTTATAAACCATTACCTCGTTTCTGCCATTTGCCCTGTTTCCATCTATACTGTAACTGAATTAAATTGCGAAGCAATACAAAATCAAACAAAAGGTGAAAATGATATCAAATAAATTAAATTGGATTTTACAAAAATAATTGGGGGTAGATCCCCTCTCTTATTATACCAAGGCCTCTGTTCATGGAAACAGAATAGCTTGACTGGTTTAGGAATTAGATTTTAAAAGCTAAATGTTGTATCAACCTGATACTTACTAAGTATCCAGTCTACTGTGTACATCTTCTCACCAGCAATTGCTTCTTCTGTAATCCCCCCCCCCCCGCCACCCCTTGTGACTGGTAACATCCTCAGCCCTGCCCACAGTTATGTGATGCCATGTTTTGTGTTCAAGACCTGGAGAAACAATAATGAGGATTTCAAAGGGGATGCAGAAAACAACTATAACAAAACTTAAAAGCCCCCAATCAGCTGTTGGTGGGGGCCAGAGCTGGATTCAGCTTCCCCACTCCCCTTCCCTTTCCTGTAAAACATCAGTCAGTGTGTTTTTAGCTTCCAAATGGGCTCCAGGTGCACAACCTTGTTCTATAGCTGCTGTGTTGGAGCAAAGGGCATGCATTTTTCATTCCAGATCGATAAGTACACACAACTTACACAAACAGAGTTATACATGCTTCTTCTGTGTGTGTGTGTGTGTGTTTAATGTATTTGCATTTATTTTCATTTGATAGACAAAGCTCTGTGGGCAATTCACAAAAATCACAACCTACACATAGAAGATATGTGTTTTATGATTGTTTTAACCTAGCCTTTATTTTAACATTTTGGTTTTTATTCCTATTAGCTGCCTTGAGCACCATTTTCTTGGTGGAAAGGCACGGTATAAATCAAATCAAGCAAGCAAGCAATAATGTTAAGCAGCCATGTTCTTAACATTCTTCCTTTGTTCAAATTAGAGCTGTGCGCACACGGCCTCTCAAAATTCTCTACCCCATTTGTAGGCAGAGAAATTAGATGAACAATTTCACCAAATTTCTCCAGGGGGAGGAGAAACTCTTCAACAGTTTCTCACAGGTAGGGTTCACCATTGGCAGGGGCTGTCTACAACTCCTTCTTACTTTCCTAAGCATCAACTGTGTTGGCAGCCTGGCCCCAATTTTTCATCCTCCACAGTGCCCCATACGTAGAATCATTTGTGGGGAGGAGAGGGAAGGCAGCTACCACATCCCAAAACCGATACAATTTTTTTTGAAGCAAATTCTGCCAAGTGGCATTCTATATCTATGGTGTGGGTGGGTGGGTTAGAAAAGGAAAATCTCAGAACTTTTTTGAGAAAAATGTCTTCTGGGAAATTTTGGCTCAGCTCTGCTTATAATTCTTCAGGGTTCAGCACCTTTTCCAGGGTCTTCCAAACATTAAATTTCTGACAGGTGATTGTGGATACATTAGGGATGTTGGGGAATTCCACCACGGACTCCAGTGAAGCCAGATTCCTTAGAATCCAACCCCTGGAGTCGGTGGTGGAATGGCCTCCCCCCTGCCATCCCCCAACCCCCCCCCCAGAACAGAACTCCCTGGCGGCAGATGCGGCAGCGGCTCCAGCTCATCTTCCAGCTGCTGCTAGGCTGCTGCGGCCGCAAATGGTGGCCGTCGTAGCGGCCGCCATTTGCGTGCCTGCATTAAGCCGTGATAGGCTACATAAATACTTACATAGCCTATCACGGCAAAGAGCAGGGGTGCAAATGGTGGCCGCTACGCCATTTCTGCCCCTGCTCTTTGCCGTAATAGGCTACGTAAGTATTTACGTAGCATATCATGGCAAAAAGCGGGGATGCCAATAGTGTCTGCTACGCCATTTGCGTCTCTGCTCTTTGCCGTGATAGGCTATGTAAATATATACGTCGCCTATCACGGCTAACACAGGGACGCAAATGGCGGCCGCTATGGCGGCCGCCATTTGCAGCCACAGCCCGGCAGCGGACAGAAGTCCGGCTGCAGGTGGGCCCCACCGGGGAGGATTCCAGGGGGGAGGGACGAATCACCTCCCCCCCCAGTGGATGGCCCCACTGGAACAGGGTGAGTAATCCGTACACCCCTAGCTAATGCTGCACCAAAATCTGTCTTCCACTGCCCTGAAATTTTTCTTCCCTCATGAAAGAGGCTTCCATTTTTCTTCTCAGGGCATTTTATAATTTATTTTGAATTTCTTTGGGTGGTGTTTTTGAGCTTACCTAATTACTGTGAGGTGGTTAAGGTTGCTGTATGTTATGTTTCTTCTTCTTCTTCTTCTTCTTCTTCTTCTTCTTCTTCTTCTTCTTCTTCTTCTTCAATTACACATCTCTTCATTGCTCTTCAGCCTTTCTGATCCTTGCACTTTCTGATCTGAAAAAGCCCTATGAGCAGAATTACCTCACAATGTCTCGCCATGGGTTTTAATAGACGTGTGGGAAGAGATGGATCGATGTTGCTGGAGAGATGATTGTACAATGAAAGACAGAACAATCACACACACTCCTTGGCCACCTCATAAATAAAATGAGCACAACCCAACCCATGATAATTTCTCTGAAATGTTCTTCTCCTTTGAATTTCTTTTCAAAAGCAATTTCTTTTCTTTCGAAATGAATGAGAATGGTAAAAAAAAAAAAGGATAATTTTTCGGCACAGCACTAGTTCAAATCCTTGATACAAATGATAAATCATGACTCAGAGAGAGTTGTGCAAAAGATCTTGAGAGGAAAGTAGTTGGTCATTCTCTAAGCTTGCCTGACCAAGCCAAGGGGAACTCCCCCACCTACATGAGCTGTATGTGAGGCAGTTTTCATTGTACAGAGTTGCTATAAATGCTCTCCCTAGCTCACATGACCATAGTGAGTGACAGCCCCACCCAAGTCCTAATTCAAATAGTAAAACATTTCCACAGCTCTAATAGTAAAACCATCTAATTTGAATTTAAGGGTGAGACTTTGAGGAGGATGGTTCAAAGGAGAAAAACAGCAATTCCATTAAAAAGCATACATTTATGACAGTTTTGTTGCTTATCTCAGTGACTTGTGGTTATGCAATTTACAATGCTTGTTTTTGGTCTCACCATCAAGTGAAATGATCAAAACAATGGAGGGCGTACAATAGGGGTGGGGGATGGGTGGCCCTCCAGATGTTGTTGGACTGCAAGTCCCATAAGCCCTAGCCAGCATAGCCAATGGTGAGGGATGATGGGAACAGCAATCTAGGCACTGGAGGCATCAAAGGAGAATGGGCATCTGAAGGAGCAGGAGGCCTTTGAGGGTCATGGAGTGGGAATGTGTGAGTAATGATGAACCGATGTTGCTGTCACATCCTCACTCGGCTAACCTTGCGGTGGGTTTGTGCAAACGCTCTTCACTTTGTATTCTTCAGCTGGCTGAGCTCCTTCCCAAGGACTGCCGTCTGTTCAGATTACAAAGCGAAGGAAAAGCAATGTCTTGATTAATCATCTATAATTAACTACATAGGGAGGAGCTGTCTCTTTAATGTAGCAAACTAAGGCATGATGAGATATACTATTTAAACTAGACAAATTTCAAAGTAGAAACAGACCGTACATTCTTCATGGTTTGGGTCATTAGTCATTTGAATGTATCATTGTTGGATATCATTATCACTGTGGACTCTTCTCCCTTGGAGCTCTTTCTTTGGTGTGCACCTTTCTGCAGCATACCTGTTCTCTGCTTATAGCATGCCTGGGTTTGGATTATGTAGCTTGGTCACTTATGGTGGAATAGGATGATGTCTCTTGCTCTCCAGGCTTGCTCTATACTAGGGCTGGAGAATAGATAGCAAGTTGGGTCTTCCTAACTCTAATTATAGGAGCTAGTTCACACGTGCATATCAATTGCTTGAAAATTACAACTTCCAAGTGATTATGTGCATATATGGATGGACCATAAAAAAACAGTTCCTGGAACATTCATAGTGTCTTATGTGTTATTATTTTCAGTGGAGCCAATTCCCACACCAAACTATCAGTAGAGAATTCAAGTGAGATGTATACACACATGGAAACTAGCCCTATGATGAAGGATGGACAGATCCGTCAAGCTGATTCCACTCAGTTTCTCATTTTTCCTATATTAAGTTCAATCCACTCAATTTCCATATCAATATGTGAATTTGATTGGGGTTTTTATGTCTGTATGAAAATTCTTAAGTATTTTAATGCACATTTCTCTGTCCTTTCCCAAATATACATGTCTGTGTACATGCTTTTCTAAATATACATTTTTTTGGCAAAAGATTTCCCCTACTATAATCTGATTTTGCATGCACTTCCCCCTAATATGCACATTTTGTGTGAACTTTTCCCTACTGCATGCTTTCGTGTGTGCATTTTTTGATCTGTGAACTGTAGTGTAAAATTCAGGAAAGTGTGAATATTGCTGCATCACTGTATTCCAGTTCGTATGTAAGTCTGGGAAGTGTGCATTTGATATGTTCACAACCGAATGTGAACTGAGTGAATTTCTCACCCATCTCTACCTATGGATAGTTCGACCCTAATATAAGTCAAATTTTGAAGCTAACAATAATTGCAGATTAGCTCACTTATACAAACATAAGGAACTCCTGATGACGTCTGACACCCATGAAGGAGCCACTGCTCACAGATGGAGGGGTCAGTATAGGAAGTACCTATAGTCCCAACAGAGGATGGTCTGCAAAAGAAGACAGGCAAAGGAGTACAGCATGCAGTGGAGGTCCAAAGTCAGCAGTCACAGCAGTGTGAGTGCCAGTAGTAAAATGAAGTTAAACAACAGGGCCTCAGTCAAGAAGCCAGTAACATTCAGGCACTATTTTGGAGCTGAATGAAGGTTGAAACTGTCCTGCAGAGAGGTTTGTGTCCTGGTGCCAGGGCTGGAGTGTAGGCAGCAGTCTGGAGAGTGTCAGGAGTTGGGAATTGAGAGCCAGGACCAAAGAGCAATCAGGATCTGAGAGCAAACCAGGTAACAGGACCAGAGGACAAGCTTGGAACTGAACAGCAGTCAGGGCCAGAGGGCAAAGCAGAAGGCAAGGCTAGAGACAAGCCAGGAGGTGGGACCAAGAGCAAGACCAGAAAGGCAAAACACATTAGAACGCAGGGGGACCTTGTTGCTCACCTGGAAATTGAAGTCCTTTGTTCTCCTCCCTGCCCTGGAAGAGCCAATGGCCAACCTGGGTGGGTGGAGCCAGGCCAGATCCTCTTCTTCCCAAGGAGGGTGCAGTTACATGGTTCACCACATGGGGCAGTGTCCAGTCATTACTGACACCTAGGCTATGCCCTTCTTAAATGGCCTGCACTCTATTCCTGTAGCACACACACCAGCAGGATGGTGATATTTCCCACAGCCTCTGGGACTGGGGCTGTGGTGAAGGAGAGATTCCCAGTGCTGAATGAAGGACATTCTTAGAAGGCGGTCAGTGTCTGAAGTCATGGGCAAGGAAACCTCCCCAAGAGCAGGGAATGGAGGAATCATGGGCCCATAGGGCCTTTCCTGCAGACGTTGCTGAGCTTTGTAATTGCTTGGTTCAGAATAGAACACTCAGCAACTCACAATGCTCTTCCTGAGCGATGGACATCTCTGGCAGAGGAGCTGGCTTGGTAACTACTTCCCAGGGCGATGATCCCCGCAGTAGGGATGGTGTGGGCGCCCAATCGGATCTGGGATTCTGTGGAGCCCCCTGCCCTGCTCAAGTTCCCCCCATGCTCACCGAGCTGCCTGCACTCATTCTGGGCCATTTGTGCCTGTAATCTCATGTGTATCGGCTATTCACGGCACCATTTTGTGTAAGATCAAATGTGCACATATGTGCAATTGCATTTTTTTTTTTTTGCAAAATGGCAGTCTCAGAGCTTGCTGGACAGGCCAGGGGGGAGTGGGCGGTTCAGTGAGTGAGGAGTGGGGCTCGGGCATGGGTCCAGGAGCACATGAGCGGGGTCAGGGGCTTGGTAGGCACCTGGGGAACCCAGATGGGGGGGCGCACCTGTCCATCCCCACACACCTTCCTCACGATCTGGGGCCTCACTTGCTGGTATATAAGCATCTGGATCATGATACAGGAACACATCAAAGCATTAAGTATTTAAATTTGGAAATGCATGTATGTAGATGTGAGAATATACATTCATCCAATATGTCACCAGCCTTTACCGTTTACACCAGATTGCAGTAAGTCTAGCTGAAATAAATGAGTCTTATGCCCCTGTTTAGGCTCAGGATGTTGTTACTGTATTTCATTATCTCTATCAAACAGAAGTGCTATATGGGCAAGCAGAGAGGTTCTGATCTAGATTATGTTGGTGCTAATCTCACAAGTAATTTTATCAGTGTCAGTTGAGCTGATTCACATTTATGTCAGAGTTACCGATATCAAAATCTGTTAGAAAAAAAAAATCTCTCCCTCATTCCCTCCTTCCATCTTTCTCTTGGACTGATACATTTGAGGATAGCATTTTGGTGTAGGCTATCATCAATGATCTCATTGCGACAAGCAATGAATATTTATCTGCATTATATACTCATTTCATAATTTATTATGACCGGCACTTGCTTCTCAAGGAAGACCTCATGCTGCGAAGGAGCTCCGGTTGGGAGCTCAGCGGCATGTGCCTGTTCGTGGTATGTCTAATTTGAGACAGTGCTTATTAATGTGCTGACCTAAGTATTAATTTCTCATGATAAAAATTATCTCTAGACGTCTTGGGTTAATGGGTACATTTCCTCAAACATGTATCTGCTAGTTTGAGAGATCATGTGAATACACACAAACACACATACAGAGCTTTCATACTTTTTATAAATTGTAAGCAGGGGTTTGATGTTGACTTTCCCTCAAGCAAAGGTTAGCTCTGGAGCTTTGGAGAGCAGGGTTCACTGAATCCTAGCTCTGTATAGTGGCCAGAATCCAGCTTCCACCTCCCATCTTCAATGCGCCTCTGATGTAGGGATGGATATGCATGCAAGCAAAATGTGAATTTATCAAAGTTCTCCAAATTCTACTTCAAAGCCCGTTCCGTCTCTGTTTGTGAGCTTTCTTTTTTCTTTTTGCCAGAAAATTCATGCATATTTTTGTGTATATTTTCCAAATGTACGCATCCATTCTGCACATCTCTGAAATGTACACATTCTTCTCCCATTGATTAAAGTGTGTGTCTGTGTGTTCATTTCAGATTTCAAGTACATATTTTTTATGCGCATTTTTCAAGTGTACACATAGGGTTGAACATGTATTCTTGGGGCTGCGAATCACATTGCAAGCTTGGAAATGTATGGACTTCGACTTCAGATTGCATTTCAGGCCATATTCAGTCTGGAAGACGCGAACTGGGTAAAACCTGATAAAAAATGAAGTGAAATGAATTTCTCATACATTCCTATGTGTCCAGCCAGTGACAAACACAGAGTTTCACTGAATATAAGTGATGCTCCAGAGTCCAGCATGATGGTGTATAAAACTCCCTCTTTGGCTTCTGGCTTGGTGTAGACTTCCACCCACTGAGAAATTTTGCAAGTCACACCAAAATTCTTTAGTTGTTGTGCCTGAGGAGACACCTCCAACTTCAACTGACAGTTTGTTTTAAGTTAAATTTGGCAATGTAGGGATGAGGTGTAAAGGGATGTCTAAGGACATGAAGCCCCACCTCCTCTGAGAAGTTTTACTAGTGACTTACCCTTAGAATTCTTTAGATGTTTCACTTGATAAGGAACACCCACATTTACTTCAAATTTTGATTTATGAGAGCTTTCAGTGGCAACTCTGGCCCTATGAAGGAATGGACAAATCTGTCAACTTTGCTTTCACCCATGTTCGATTTTATTAAAAAATCTCAAGTTCTTTCCAGCCAGAATATGAAGAAATTTGTGAATTTTGGTAAACTAATGAAAAATGAAGTGAAACAAATTCTCACCTATCCCTCCTCCTATGTGATATATTGTGATATAAGTGAATATAGCTTTGAGGGATATGGTAACAATCTACTTCCCGACCCTGCCTAAAGCTCTCTCTGCTTCTTCATGGAGTCAACCATGGTACATTTTGTATTATTTCAGTCAGTAAAGCCTCTTGTCTATTCTGGATCTTCATGTGCCTGTCTGACGTCTAACTGCAAAAACTGCCCAGAAGGAAGCTAGATCACAAGTAAAATTGGCCCCTGAACTGACATACAAGTAAATAGTAAAGAACATTCCCAAAGAAAGACTTAACCATGACTTAACCATGCTTGGAATATGTTATCTTGGGTATTTAGGCCATGAGTGAGGAGAAAACAGAGCTATCTTCTTCCACTAGACTTGTTTATTTCTTTGTTTGGTCAACAAATATATTTTTCTTTGAATCAAGCCTCCTCTATTTTTCATAGGCTATATGCACCCATAATAGTCAGTATGAATCACAAAAACCTTATGGGAAAATGTCACGCTGGAGATTAGTGTCCTTTCTGTGTGAATAGTTAACATTCGGACTGTAGGGGGTGCAAGAACTCCATTTTGAGTCCTACGGGCCCATGAATTGCAGCAGCTCAGACCCCACAGTGAATAGGACCTTATCACCACAACAGAACTGAGGCTTTCCAGCCCTATAAGAATGGGGGTGGGGGTGGGGGTGGGGTGGGGAGAATCAAATCAGCATGCATTTTGACAGCGTAAGCTGCAAGCTTAAACTCAAAGCTGTGAGATCTCAGAGAAAAGGAGCAAGCTTGCGTTCATCACGTTGAATTGTCCCCATAAAGATACACCTCTGCCCTATCTGTAAAATCATCACAAGTGATTGTAGGGAGATCATTTTCTTCCAGATGTAAATGCACAGACTAGTTCCGTTTCCATTAAAAAAATATGCCAGTGTGGGGAGGAGAGGAGGCTCAAGGGGTAGACTCTATTGCCATAAGAAGAAAAAGTGCTAAAGATTTTCTCATGATTAATTATTAGGATCATTTTCAGTTGAGATACTCCCCTTCATGTATGACATCCTGTAAACACTGAGTCTTGTGCTTACTGTCTTTATGCTGTAAAGATTTGTCAGGGAGTACCATAGTATTTGACTTTTAAACCTCTCACTGTATCTCATTTAGGAGTCCACTTTGGTTAAGTATTCATCACTCAAATGAAACTTGCTGTTTTTGTGATCTATAGTATGCTGTTCTGTTTGGATTAGTTGGCTCATAGTTGGCAAAAAATGTATTAGCTATTAGGCTTTTCTTGCAATGCAATGCAGCTTGCGCCTGTGACTTTCTATCCTCCAGAACTGGTAGTTCTGAGTCACCAAGCATTTCAGAAAATAGTCACAGTTGTACAGTTCTTAATTAGATGTATATCTGTGGTTTCTGATGTATAACTGCATATTCACTTTTGCAGAAAAATGTCCCAAACAGGCAACAAGTTTGAAAATGTTGTTGGATCAATGAGATAAAAGCATCAACTGGATGCTTAAGATGTTGCACAATTAATTGTTGGATCAATGAGATAAAAGCATCAACTGGATGCTTAAGATGTTGCACAATTAATTGTTGGATCAATGAGATAAAAGCATCAACTGGATGCTTAAGATGTTGCACAATTAATTGTAGGTAATAATATACATGCAGTGGTTCAATGACACTTCTTCAAAAGGTAGCTGTACTTTTGAAGGAGGAGCATGATTCACAATTAACCTCATTGTGGATAACCATTTCTATGCGATACTCATGCATTCCTCTTTACTGTGTTCTCTCCTCCATTGCTTTTCCCCATCCCTTCTCCACTTTTATATTGACTATTCAGAGCATTATGGATACTCATATACATATTATCTTCCCCCTCAACTGAGAATGGTAGATGCACATTTAAACCTATGCTTTCTTTCGTGAAATGCATGTAAGCAGTGATTGTGAAAGGATCGAGTTCCAGCTTCCATGTTCTTATCAGTCAAGGTGCCTGCGTTTTATACTTGGTAATCCACACCCCAAAGCAAAATATATATTGAACAGGAGCCCTGTACACACAGGACCTCTTTGCAGTTTTAACAAACAGCTCTTCCTTCTTTTCTTCTCTTACTTCTATGAGCCTCGTGCAGGCACATGCATAGTCTTGGAAGCAGGAATCATCACCCTGTATGAGGACTAGCCATTATTTGCAAAGCTTTTGAGTTTCACAGAACCCTTCTCCAGTCAGGAAGCTAAACAAAGAAGGGCAAGGCTCTTTCGAGGACTTTTCTCTGCATTCAGAGTGTTAAGATGATGAAGAAGGAAACCCTCTTTAAACAAACTTTGTTAAGACCTGAACTATGTTTTAAAGGACCTTGGATTACACGGAGGCATGCTGGGATAGAGGAGTGATGGAGACTCCTCATTTGAAAATATAAAAAAACAACAGTTATCAGAGCCTGCTGCTGGCATTAACTGAAATTCATAGGGCAGTATCCAAATGGGGTGCTTTGCCCCGTGCTGATTCCCTTTTGCCCCACTGATTCCGTTATGCATGTGGAACCCACTGCTTCTGTAAGGGAAATTTAGTGCTTCCTAGAGGAAGCCCCAAATTAGCAGAAACGCTTGTTTCTGGAAAGAGGCAGGTTGGTAGAGCAACCTTATGTGAGCTCTGACAACCGGCTTCCTTTCAGAAATGAGCATTTCTGCCCATTTTGCATTGCCCCTGGAAGCACTAAACTGCGGTTGCATGAGCAGTGGGGTCCTCTTGCACAATGGAATTGGCTGGGCACAGGAGAATCGGTGGGGTCATAAGCGTCCCGTTAGATACTGGCCATAGGTCCCCTTGGAAGGTAGAGAACAGAATATAACCTGGTAGGAAAGCTGAGGATTATTTTTTTTAAACCACACTAGCTATGGGAACAAATAAATAAGACAACAGTTAGTTGTTTTCTTATCACAGTTTTCTCACCGGGACCTTTATTTCCACCCCTCTTTATTACATCTCTAGTTTCATCCCCAACACTCACTAAATGCTATTTCTTGCCAGTATATATGCATTCACTGGGCTTTCAAATGATTCAAATCATTGTCTATTCCAGCTGTCATTTTACAACCCTTAGTCAGCATCTATGGAATAATGCCACAACATGGGGTGGGGGGTGGGGGACCACTTGGAAAACTCACTCTCAAACATGAACCATCCCCCATATTCACTTTCTAATTCCAGGAAATAAGGATACATTTTTCTGCATGAAATTCAAACACTTTTATACAACTTACACTGAAAATTAGTACTAAAAGTTCGCCTGAAAAGCAATAGTTTCTGAAACAATTACCCCCCCCACCGCCCCATTTGAAGTTGCAGTGTCATAGTCATTTCTATGCCCCCCCGCCCCCTAAAATGGGTGTGGACCTTAAGGTCTTAAGACCGACTGCTTTTCTCAGAGACTCAGAAGCAACTATATAAAGATGTCTGGCTGCTGCTGTTCAGTGTCATATGTCTCTGATGTTCTACTTCACCACCAGCAATTTTCCATGGCTTTTACTGTGTTAAGCTGTGAATGCAGGCTCGATAAGAAGGAAAAATGGTGCCACTCTGCCTGGCGTGCTGCTCTCACTAAGCCTCTATGATTCTATATGATTCTATATGATCCTATACAAGCTGGTATTTGACTGCTCAGCCATTATCCTGAGAACAAGCTTAATTACTTCAAACTGAAAAGAACACATTGCATAATGAGTCAGTATCATTATAACTTCTTTGAGAACTGCCCAGGGAGCTTCGGCTATGGGGTAGTATATAAATATATTAAATAAAATGAAATATTATATGAATTTTGTGCAGGTTATGGCTAAGGCTAAGCCTCTCTTGCCCCCACCCTATTTACATGGCAAATATGTTTTCTTATGTTTAAGTTTGAAGGGTAAATTCATTTCACTCGCAATAATTGTTAGTAATTATTCATACAGTATTCTTGCAGATTTGTAATTTGCTCACCAATTTTTAAATCCAATGTTTTTAAGTTCAGATAAAGTTCTCCATTATTATGATATTTGAAGTAATTCCAGATTTATTCTGATAATAACATGTGGTGATTTGAAGGCTTTTAACCCATTTTTAAAATTTGTTTTCCTTAACTTCTTTAAAGGTAAAAATCTCTCTGAGAGACTAGGAAGCCTGGCTTTTTCCACACGTTTTCCAAATGGGCTTGGAATTGTCTCTGGAAATGGGACAATTATATAATGTTGTTTCTAGGGGCTGTACGGAAAGAAAAGCTGACTGCTAAGAACCCCACTACCACCTTCATGCAGACCATGCAGGACACAGAAAATATAAATTAATTCAGTTTGAATTATGAAAAATATTAAAGTTTGTTGGATCTAATCAGGGTTCGTTATACATCTAGGAATTACACACCTGCCCAATTAAAATTGTGAATGGGCTAATTTTGGGTTTTGACAGCATCACTAATTAAAATATTCTTTCTAGTGTGCATTTCTTATATTTGTCACTGAAATTACATCCAAGCAAAATTCAAATAAAATCCTCAGGAGAAATATCTGAAGAATTTTGAGAGAAGCTAGAAGAACTGGGGTAAAACTAATGAAATTTCTTAGGGGGTTCTACATATCCCTGGATTGTGATAGGATATTGCCTAAAGTGAATTTGGAGATGAATTTGGAGACTCCTCCTCAGGTGAATCATCTCATGGATTTGAAAAGAAGCTAAAAGAGCCTTAATAAGACAATTACAATTTCTGGGGGAGGGTGGAATAGTGCATTCCTACTATTTCTTTGAAAAAAATGATTGTTTTCTATGTAGAGATATATCAGGTGGAAAATCAACTGATAACTTTCAGCAGTTAGAAGTAAGCAGTGCAGGCTGAATGTCAAATTGATTTACATTTTTGCATTGTCAAACATATTTCTTAAAATGTGTGTTGTTGCTTTTTAATTGTGGAACATTTCAAAGTATGACTATGTTAAAAAAAGATATTTTTCACACACAAAAAGTGTGTACTGAAAATTCAAATTATATTATCTCATTTCTAATCAGGCTTTTGGGGAAAATCTCTCTGAATCAATTCAGCTCTGGCACATTTTGAATAAGCAGGTCACTGGAATAAATAACATCAAACATTGTGGATATGTGGAATGCTATATAATGCAGTGAATATGAATATGAATATGTGATATTGATTTATTTTGAGAATCTTTGCTTATTGATTTTGCACACAAGAAATGACATATTGTACTCAGAGGCATCTATCATACTGCATTACAGAATTTCAAGTATTGATTCCCCCCCCTCTAAAAGCAAAGATCTACATATACACATTTCCCTATATAGTTTTCAGCCAATAGCTGTTATTAATTATATTTTAATCTAATTTATTAAAAGCAGCCTGTACCTCCCATGAAAACAAAATATTTTAGAAAATGTCAAAAAGGCAAATAAGTCGGAAGTGCTGATGTTAACACTGTATTAGTCTTTAGATGGTTATCCTTCATCAGGTGGCGGGCTGGTGTTTTTGTAAGTGAGATTGCATCGTGCGGGATCTTATGAAACTTTGAAAGAATGCATTCTAGTTAAAAAAAATTCTTTCCCTGTTAGATATCCCATCAAGACCGTTTTTCCATATTGTTGATTAAAGATATATGCAGATTCCACCCCAAGCACAAAGATTAAAATATAGGGCACAATTCCACCCACAGTTAAGGACGTTTAATTCCCACACATTTCAGTGGTAAAGATTTAAGCATGAGCTTAATTCCTCCCTTCAAATTTGTTTCTTTCCCTTCCTCCAACATAGTTCAGGCAGCATATGTGGGGTTAGTTTTTCGCCTTTACAACTGGGAGATGCCAGGATTAAGCAGAGGTGTTTTTAAAAAAACCCACAACACTTTCTAACTTGGTATCCCTAGCTATTCCCTGCATATGTTGAGAGAAAAATACATTCAGAGATGGTCATTTAAATATGTATTGGAGACAGCAATCTTATGGTCCCTGGGAGAGCATCCTATGGAAAATAGGACTGTTCTGAGTCCCCTTCCCAAGGTTCTCGACATGGCCATGACCTGGGGGGGGGGACTCTGAGTTCCAATCCTTCCCCCCCTCAGCTGCTGCAGGAAGAACCATGCTAGCTGCTTCCTGAGGTTGCAAATGCAGCCTTGGAGGGAGGGAAAAGGCCTGTCTAGAGGAAATTTTTGTAAAAGGAGGACAGAGAAGCAAAAATCACTTCTATTGCTCCTCCTGCCCTGCTGGAAGCAGTCTGGCAGGGCACTGGATACTAGGGATGTCAGAGAATTCCACCATGGATCTCAGTGAGGCTGAATGCCAGTGCATTCGGACCCTAAAAATCCGTGGCGGAACAAAGCCCCCCGCCCCACCACCCCGCGAAAGGCGCGTGAAACGGAGCACTTACCTGATGTTGTTCGCACTGCTTTGCAAATGGCGGCCACATCTGTGGCCGCCATTCGCTTCCCCATTTAGGCCATGATAGGCTAAGTAAATGCTTACGTAGCTTATCACAGCTAACGCAGGGACGCCACTTGCGTCCCTGCGGAGGCCGTGATAGGCTATGTAAATATTTACGTAGCCTATCACGGCCAAAAACATGAATGCAAATGGCAGTCGCTGTAGCTGCCACGATTTGCATCTGCAGGCTCCACACACCTGCGGACGCACCTGGCCGGCGGCTCCGTGGAGTTGCCTTGGAGCGGAGACAGCCGGGTTAGGATTTCGGGGGGAGGTGCGGAGCGCCTCCCCCCCACCGCGTATCACCCCTGCGAAAAGGTAAGTGACTTCCGTACATCCCTACTGGATACTTGGGAGGTTAAGTAGAGGCTTCTTTTTAAATATGAATTTGTTTGTGTTTTAAAAAAACACAGAGATCAATGCAGAATCAGGATGAAACAGATTTAGGGGTGAACACGTGTGAAAGTGATATGGACTGTAAATGGATCTAGTTGTTCATCCCTAGCCAGACCTGTGCTTCCAGTGCAGACCCAGGCTAGAAAAACCAATTGGGGGAGTTGCAGGGGAAATGGTTAAGCACACCTCCTTTCACCTGCCAATTCTCCCCTGAAACTTGTGATATTTCTGAATTTGTTTTATGGCTGTATTTTTTTTCCAAATGCTATCATTTTCCATTGTTGTTTTCAGACTTGGTGTATACTAATTAGTTTAAGAAGGGTGCAGACAAACTGGAAAAGGTCCAGAGGAGGGCAACAAAGATGATCAGGGGACTGGAAACAAAGCCCTATGAGGAGAGACTGAAAAAACTGGGCATGTTTAGCCTTGAGAGGAGAAGAATGAGGGGAGATAGGATAGCGCTCTTCAACTACTTGAAAGGTTGTCACAGAGAGGAAGGCCAGGATCTCTTCTCGATCATCCCAGGGTGCGGACATGGAATAATGGGCAGAAGTTACAGGAAGCCAAATTCCGGCTGAACATCAGAAAAACTTCCTGACTGTTAGTGCAATATGACAATGGAACCAATTACCTAGGGAGGTGGTGGGCTCTCCCACACTGGAGGCATTCAAGATGAGGCTGGACAGCCACCTATCAGGGATGCTTTGACTTGGATTTCTGCACTGAGCAGGGGGTTGGACTTGATTGTCTTATAGTTCCCTTCCAACACTACTAATCTATGATTCTATGATTCTAATTTGGTTAAACATTCTTCCATGTCCATTCATTTTCTACAGGGATTGCATGTATGATCTGTGAAGCTTAACTAACACTAAATACAGGATTTTTTTTTTCTAATTTAGGGCATTTGCTGCCTATTACATGGAAGCCTTCAAGTCTGGAGGCTTCCAAAAATCCTATGCACCACTGGGCTGTTGCTGGCAGAGCAGGAGGAGGATGGAGGTGATTTTGCCTCCTGTTCCTCCTCCAGAAACAACCCCACCCCCCCAGCTAGATGGGCCTCTGAGCCCATCTAGCTCACTTATGGTGGTGGCTGTGGATAGGTGATAGATTGACCATGGATCCTGGCTTCTCCTCTCTCCTTTCCATCCCACCCACTGGAACACCCCCTTTTTGACTTCTGTAAGGCCGTTTGAGGTCATTGCGGCCTTGGAAAGCAGCCAGTGCAGTTCTTTCTTCCACGACTGTGAGGAGTTGAAGAGGGGCAGGGGGAAGAATCTGATGTTGGATTCCCTTTCCCAAAGTCATAAGAGTGTCTACAGCCTTAGAAGGGGGAATCTGAAATACCCCATGGTTCCTTTGCCTATATATGTAAAGGCTACACATGAGAACAAAATTAAAGCTGTAATCTTAAACATGCTTACTAATAAACATGCATAGGACTGCAGCACTATATGTGTTTTATATTGCTTTCAAGTTTCTTTAAAAAAATCTATTGTTAAACCTATATGTAAAATGGTTTTCTAGCATAGTACTCAAGGACCATCCCCATGTCACACAGCCCCCCAACAATCAAAATGTCTGTCTTGTCTGCATTCAACTTCATATTATCCCTATAATATGAACATATAACCATTTTTGGATGAAGGTGTGTTTTAGAAGTTCTTATAAATACATATACAGTACTCCATTCCATAATTTGTCTTCATGCAAATAAGCAAAGAATAATGTTAACTAATAGAAGGCTAGCCAACATCCAGAAAGTGCTTTAGAAAATGAGTTACTGGCATTGGCATGTTAAAAGCAAGTATCCATGCCAGGTCCATTATACATAGGGTGACAAATATGTGGATGGATGCAACTCGAAAAAATGACATTGAGGATCATTTTCAAGGCCATGTATCACTGCACAGCATGATGGGTTAGGCTATGTTTGGGAAATGGTCACAGCTCTGAAAGCAATGAACCCATTTAGCCATACCTAATACCAAAGCAAATATAAGAAGTCGTACTACTAAAAACACACACCAATAAGTTAGAGAAAAAACAAACATAGCTTTGGGCTACTGTACCATTTTAAGCATCCTACATAGCTATTTCAATATTATCTATTTGTTAGCCAACTCATTTCTGATCATTTGATTCCAGGATTGCCCAGATCAGACTGTTATTTGCAACAATATGACCAAAAATAGGAGACCTGGTCATATCCTTAAAGTACAAGAAAAAAGCACATGCTATAAACAGAATGTAGATATAAATGAACAGAGATGTGGGGTTTGTGCAAACAACCCTGTTCAATAACATGGAAGTACAGGACTTACAGAATAAGCCAGCATCTGGTTATCACTTGCATAAAAGCTATAAGGGAGTCATTCAGCAACAGGATTGGAACAGATGATGGCATCTCAACCACAGGCAACAGGACATTTCAAATCATTTTTTAATCTTGCTGTGTTGAATTTTGCTTAGCACCCACATGCCAGTAGTTACAGATGAGCTGTGGATACAGAAGGTAACCATGTCCAGAGTCCAGAACACTGATAAAACACCAGACTCCTTCTTCTAGGGAGAAGTATGTGCAAGAGTAACAGCATCAATAAGCATTTAATCTGTTTGCAGCTACATCTTTGCCTGATGATTAGCACATGCATCTTTGAGCTCAAGAGCATCTTTCATTGGAGGTAGCCTATGTAGATGCCTCTTGCCTTTGGTAAACAGTTGTAGGCTGGCTTGGTCAATGGTTCTGGGATCTAGGGTACCATCCATGTGGCATACAAATCTCTTGGCATCTGATCTGAGTAACATCCAGTTGTGGCAGCTTCCTCATGGTTTCCCCTGAAGACTGGAACAGTCTCTCCTAGTTGATTGCCCTTCATTGGGTTCGGTAATGCCACTTACAGTCACCAACTCATATTGCTATTGCAATGTGTCATTAGGACATCAGAAAGAAAATGAGCTAAGTCAGCTTTATTTTCATTTGTGGCAGTAGATCAACTCCACAACTGCAGTAGCTTCACATCAGGTCCATCAGTGAAGTATCGCATTGGCCTCTTCAGACCCATTTGCTTGGATTGTGCAGCACCCTTTGTAGAATAGACTCCAATTTTGCTATAAAAAATTATGTCTGCCCTGATTGTATTGTCACCAAAGTACCACAGAAAGGAAGAATACATCAGCATACTCACCAGATGTCTGTCATTCCCGAGGCTTCCCTTTGGCTTAAATCAATGCATGACCATCGATACATGCACATGTTTCCAGATCTAAAAGTGTACAGTATCCATCCAAGTAATGAGGATGTGAATAAAGTCTGCCTTTGCCATGATGTTCATCTGTCCTCCAACCTTTGCAAGCAACAAATGACACGGGGATTGTCTTCCACATTAAGACATCAGACATGGGTATCATTCAGCCAGTGCCTGCAAGTTTAAGAAATACCTCTGCATGAGCTTACCATCAGGTTTGATAATTTTCTTTATGTTCTGCTGTGTGGTAGCAATTGATTTTTACAATGAAGCAGAAGTTTTTGATCTTTTTTCAGTGGATCATGACATTGGAGAGTTGCTCTGATTAGTCATTCTTTCATATTACAAGATGCAATTTTTTTCCTCCCTCATTAGCCTTCAGCAAATCATTGGTCACATCATTTGTTGCTGTATCTTTTGTTTTCCAGGAGACCAGAGGTATGTTACTAGTATCAGGTTCTGTGACTTCTGTGGGTGCTGTTCTGAATCTGAACACACTAGAATGTCCACAGTTGCTCTGTTATGGGTTTTAGGGTTGTTGTTGTTGTTTTTTTACCTCATCTCCATCACATGTCTGTAATGTAGGGTATTCCTTATAGGATATGAATGGAGGTTTACCACCACTATCTTCTAGGGTCAGTGGTCATTTCGTATCCTGTGAGATGTTTGATTGCTCAGAACATGTCAAACAGAACTTATTATGGGCTTCATCATTCCTTGTGTTGCCAATGATTCCATAGTACCCTATGAAAATTTTGTTTACCCATTTGGTTATGTGTTCTGCACAAAGCTGTTTTTTAAAGTTTAAAATCCACTGCAAAATTTCAAGCAGTGAACTCACAGTGGACTGATGATGCTGTACTCTGAAGCCATTTTGTATCAGCTGGGCAGATGAGCCCCACCAGCATAGTTTGCATGATGATAGATTGTCAGCCACAATAGCAGGGCTTCAAGGTGGAAAGTCCAGTTACCTGTACAATGTCCATCAGGATCCTCATGTAAGTTGGCCAAATCACAAAGTTTGGGTTGTCACTGTACTGAGCCATGAAGTTTTCTACAGTCTCTTTGAAAGTCTTTTCACCTAAACCAATATCAGGTTTTACACCACATTACTTTTTTTCCATGCAAAACAGCAAAAGTAATCTCCATTGCCTTTGCCTCTACACCAGCAAGCATCCACAGCACCCTCTTATTAATAGCCACCCACCTCACTTCCTTTGGCAGAGACTCCCAGAGAAGGACCGCTGAAGCTGATCTTAGGGTCTGGGCAAGTGTATGTGGGATGAGATGCTCCTTCTACATGTGACACAGCACTATCTAGGTCACTATATGTGCATGCATGGTACACTACTATGTTTTGCCCTCCATCATAGTGTGTGTACTGTTAGATGCATACATACCAAATTCTGTCCAAAGGTCACCCGAGCCAGCATCTTCTGTGTCCTGGCTGAATGACCATCAAATGTGGTTTTAATTGGTTGCAATGGTGAGCCCAAACCATGTTTTTGTCATACTTTCTGCCACTTTTGTTGTTTAAGCCATTTTAGCACTTTACCCATCAAAGACAGACTTCCGCTGATATTATATTGTTGCTAGCACAGCCCTTTAGCTTTATTTGGTTACAGTATATCCAAATAAATTCATTACTTTCAGATTGTGACAGTTTCCCTGAAAGTAGCCTCACCCAGTGATATGTGACCTTGAAAATGACTTTCAATGTCATTTTTTTAGGGTGCCATCCACACACATTTTCCTTGTCATCCTGTGTACAATTGATCTGGCTTGAGTGCTTGCTTAACATGACACCAATACAAGTAAAAAAAGAAGATATTTTAACTGGACTGCTATATAAGCAAAGGACATCTTTTCTTATCCAGTCTATTGATGGAGTTATAGAAAAATTGTTCAGCTGTAGTAGACATCCAAAAAATCTATCCCAGTCACTGAGAGAGTGTCTCATTTATTTAAAAAATATATATTTATCCTGGAGTCTTCCTAGAGTTGACTGCTTTCTAAAAGGCTCTTACATGGTGTCTCTACATTAAGCAAAACACCTGCAGCCTTTGCACGGCTTTCTGCTTTCACTTTCTTTACAGGATTAGGAAGGGTGTAGAGTGTGAAGGATGATCACACTCGAGATCGCACACAATCATGAGTGTGCAATAAATTGCTCGTGTAGAGACACCCATAGTATTATAAAAAAAGAGCAAAGGTGGCCATGTTGACCATAAGAAAAATTCCACAATCCATATTAGTGTAATACCAAAAATGGATTTTGGCCAACCAAAGGATCACCAAAAATGAGCAAGCTTTTGAGATCTCCAGATCTCTTAATCGCTTATTTAAAAAGTGGAGGGGGGGGGGGATAGTGGAAGATACCTGACTGGTGAAGTCACAGTGTCGGCATGTTCAGAGTCCCAAAACAAAGTGGGAGAGGAGGGCTCTGCAGACATTCAAATTCAGTTCTTCAGGTCATGTGGTGGTTACAGGTTGAACCTGGAGCTGTCCCCAAGGGTTCTAGGAGCAAGGGAGAAATGCTGGATCCCCCTTTTTGACAATATAAAACACAACTGTTATTCAGATGTGTTTCCAGCCTGGGTGAAGCACACAGGCTCCTTTTACCGATGGACTGCAGAGAGAAGCTAAGCCAGTCTTTACATTAACCAAGCTGGAGATAGTTTTAGATGCTGTACTAGGTTAAAAAAAAAAGTGAATTGAAGCCAAATTGGGTAATTTCACCTAGTAGTTGGAGGGGATGAATGCTCAGAGAAAAAAGTCCTAGCTGCAGGTGATGCAAAATCCTCTTCCTCCAATGCAGGAAGGGTTCTGCTATAGGAGAGCTACATTTGGTATTCTCCATGTATCTCTCTCTCACACACACACAACAAAAGTAGCTTACTCAGAAGAAAGCATGACTGAATCAGTCAGCAGCTCCCGCCACCTCTCCCCTGCAGGCAAAAGCTCTTATCTCCAATCAGCAGCTTATCTCCATTTTCAGCACCCAGCAGGGAAAAGCATTGGAAAAGCATTCTGGCAGCCAAAACCTCCCACAAAAACATCCAGAAAAATGGCAAGGGGTGGGAGGAGGCCGGACCAAAGGTACGAAGCAGGCAGGTTTTTAAAGGGGGGCATGTCACTGGCAAAGGCTTTATGGGCCAGATTAGTCCCACAGGCTGTTCCCTGCCCCTGGCTTACTGCATCAAACAAACTCTGCTTTCTGAATCAACTTTACATTTTATAATGTAAAGGTTTTACCAAGCTCTCTCAGTCTGGGGGCTCTCTCTCCTTAGGCCACAGGAAGTGGGTGGTGCTCTTAACTACCTCCTGGTTCCTCCCAGGAAGCGCATCACACTCAGTGCATAGTGACTCCTCCATATTGTTACATCCGCCCACCCCAACGCACACCTTAGGAGAACGCTGTGGGGCTCCACATGACAGGGATCAGTTTGCTGGGCTGGCCTTTTTCCAGGCTAGCAAGACCAGCCAGAGAAACCCAAAGGGAAGGGCACTGACCGAGAGGTTCCTTATGCAGAAGTCCAGCAATATCTCTAGTGTCTGGCATGTAAGGGCCCTGGTTCCTGAGCATTCTCTCTGCTCTCCTTACGTCTCCCAGAAGCACCGTGTGTGTGTGTTTGTGTGTGTGTGTGTGTGTGTGTGTGTAAGAAAGTTCCCTGCCAGATGAGAGAGAAACATAAGGGAAGAGTACTAGAGCTATGAACCTCTTAGCTTACCCTTTCAAGGATTATGGAGTCTTCTCACTTTTCTTTTAAAGCCCCGAACTCCAGCTCATCACAGTGGCTTTGCTTTAGAGGAGGCAGCAGAGATGGCAAGCCAAATTCTTCAACCCCCTTCCCCAGCTACACTACCTGCCTAGAGCTGGTGGGTTCGTATTATAAGTTGCTGGAAGGCAGATGCCACCATTAGCAAGAAGGTGGTGCCTGTCCTGCCAACCCTGTTTCGGCAGCCAAAGAGAAAGTGCTTGAGCCAGGTGTGGGGACTTAGTGCAACTCCACATATTTGACTGGGGAGTTGGTGCCAGCCATCCAGTGGACAGGTAGCAGTGGGATACTGATACCTGTCCATCTAATGGACAGATAGCATCTCCCAGTCATTGGCCTTGGAAACCCTGAGCAGCACTGCTGCTGCCTAAGCTCCCAGAAAAAACAACAACAGTGAAAACACTGGAACAGCTGCTGATAAGTTCCTTCTATGTCCCTCCCCAAAAGCACTGTGATTGGAAGTAAAAAAGGAGAGCCCTGGTAAAGTCATGCCCTGGTTCAACCTGTCCGTCACAGAACTACACCCCCTCTTCTCTGCTAGTATTTCTCATTGATTTATCAGAGCTTGGAGATGCATGTGAGAGGTTCAAACATGTATCAAATTGGCCGGAAAAATTAAACACAGGAAGACCCTTCTGAATCTCTGAGGTGGTTCTGAACTCTTGGATCCAGCCTGCTACACCGCAGACCTCTTTGGACCCAAACTGCTTTGTATTTGGACACAGTCTGCATACCTCCAAAGTAGGTCTATTCACCTTGAATTTGTGCCTATATTACATCATCCTTAACTGGGGCGGCGGGGGGGATGCCCTTCCCCCATCTTTGATTTGTTCCTCCTATTCAGAACATCCCAGAGCAGTCTCTGTAAAAATTAGCTCCCATTGAGGAATTTTGCCTATATATCCTGGGCTATTCACATTCTTTGGTCAAGTCCAGGACTCTGGCCAGGTATCGCCTCTAGGCAGACACACAGTGATAGATTTCTGTGAATAGGACTGAGAGCAAACATCTGATGCTATTTTTCTGGGTAACTGTCTCAGACATTTGAGCCCAGCATGCAGGAAGGTGGAGATATCTTCAGAAATAAAGGTTTCACACATCCATACCTGTCACTGTGTGTGATTGTGAACTGCACTCCTTAAGCACCAATTCAGAACGGTCAATCTTCATAGTGTGTAGTAGCAGCCAGTGGAGTGGTAGATCTGGGCCACTATCTCTACTGAACCAGCAGTAAGCCAACAACCGTTCGCAGCCTCTGCTCTTAACGCATCTTTACCTAACTTAGCAGAAGGAATGGATCTGAAGGAGCAATCACAGCCAGCCATCTCTTCCATCCATCTGTGAACAAAAAGGGCAGAATTACAGGATCAGTTATAATGTATTTTCCTTCAATTATAGTGGTTAAGAAAGGGAGGGGAGTTGAGGACAGGAGGACTGAGAAAGGAAAGCTCATGCTAATTTTGAAGCATGAATCAGATTTAACAGGTTTATATTCTCTGGCAAGCTTACACCTAAGGCGAAACCCTAGACATCTGCACTTGTCCTCTGTTATTGGCTCTCATGAGCATAATGTGCAAAAACAACTATCTTTAAGGAAAAGGGAAAACAAGGGCAACTTGCAAAGGGCAGAGGCTATTTTCAGCTATACTGATCCTGCAGCTGCCAGCAGGGATCTGAGTTTGTTTCTAGCTGCTCAGGAAGCTTGAGAGATTTGCTCACACAGCCCCCCCCCCCTTACACCTCAGAGCTCAACATCTGCTAGAGTTGGGGGGGGGGAGAGATCTAATATTCTCTTTGAACTTCCTCCACATTCTATTGCTTGCTGTGATCCATAATTAACACCCAAACTGTGTTAACTCCTTGACGCCGGAGATTCGGCTGTGTCAAGTGCCCAGAATGGAACAGACAATGCACAGAGAAAAGGGGGGGGGGAGTTCTCTTGCCTCAGAGCAAAAGCCCTGCTATTATCCAGATCGCCCCACCCAGATCCCAAAGCCAGGCCATCTTTACCCATTCCAGTATTGGGCTGGATGCGCCCGATCTCGTCTGATCTTGGAAGCTAAGCAGAGTCAGCCCTGGTTAGTGCTCGGATGACAGACCACCTGGGAATCGGGCTTCCTATTGAGCAGGGGGTTGGACTAGATGGTCTCGTAAGCCCCTTCCAGCCCTAAGATTCTATGATTCTCTTTCAGTCTCCATGCATCCTTCTGGCTGAGCTTCCCTTCCCTTGCTCCATGCACTTATCTCCTATTTGTTTACCTCTTCCCTTATCATGTGCCCAAGGGTCTGGTACCCAATACAGCTGCCAAGGTTCCAAAAAAGCACCATAAATGTGAGATGGTCTATTGGGAATGATAAAATGTGTATTTAGTTGAAAAGCTGTCCAGATCCTACTGTTACTCTCTGACTATATCATGCGTGGGGCCTCTACAGCCCCCAGGCCAGAGACTTGGGCTTCCTTTGTGCCCCTCTCCTTGTGGAGGACTCCGCAGGGGGTCATCTGGCCCTCCACCCAATTTTAGTTGCCTGCCCTTGGTCTATACTCAAGGACCACTTTGTCACATAACATTTTGCATTGATCTCTTTGAATCTCTGTAGCTGTCATTAAATCTAAGATGACATGCTTTTTTCATAGTAAAGTATCTTCTATAGCATTTTCCTGATCCAAAATGTTGAACACCAATGAGCAATACAACAAAAGATCATCTCAGTGCATTCAAAGCTTAACGTGGGTTATGGCTCTCTGAGAGAACATAGAAGCTACGTTAGTAGAAACGTGCATATTAAACCGATGGGTGCCCCCTGGAGGAATTTAGGGATGTACGAAAGTCACTTACCTGTTCGCGGATTATGTTGATGGTGGGGGGGGAGGCGTTCCATTCCTCCCCCCCGGAATCCTCCAATGGCCGGCTGTGCTCCGCGGCAGCTCCGTGGAGCAGCCGGCCAGGCCCAGCCAGGCCAGAGCCATCCGCAGCCAGATTTCCAGCCGCGGAGGGCTCTGGGAAAAACAAAACAAAACCCGCGTATGCAAATGGCGGCGGCTACAGCCGCCGCCATTTGCGTTCCTTATTTTTGGCCGTCTTAATCTATGTAAATATTTATGTAGGCTAAAATGGCAAATCAAAAAGGGATGCAAATAGCACCCGCTACGCTATTTGCGTTCCCCTTTATTTTCGCCGTCATAGTCTACGTAAATATTTACGTAGATTAAGACGGCCAAAAATAAGGAACGCAAATGGCGGTGGCCATAGCCGCCACCATTTGCGTACATGGTTGTTGTTTTTTTTAAACCCAACCCAGCATGATAGGCTATATAAATCTTTATGTAGCCTAACAAGTCTTTTTTTTTTTTACCCAGCCATGATAGGCTACGTAAATCTTTACATAACCTATCACATCTTTTTTTTTTTTTTACAAGATTGCAAATGGTGGCGAGGGCAGCCGGTCGGAAGACCAGCCGCTGCAGCCGCTGCTGCAGCCGCCGCTGCTGCAGCCGATGCCGGAGCCGCTGCCGCCCGGAAGATCCACCCCAGGTAAGTCTCGTCCCAGGGGGGATCCGCGGGGGGGCGAGGGGGCAGGCCATTCTGCCACGGAGTTTGGGGGGCCGAATGCACTGGCATTCGGCCTCACTGAGATCCATGGCAGAATTCTCTGACATCCCTACCCTATCCACTTTCTCCACACCATGCATAATTTTGTAGACCTCTATCATGTCTCCCCTTACCCTCCTTTTTTCCCAAGCTAAATAATCCCAGCTGTTATAACTTTCTCTCACAGGGGAGATGCTCCAGCCCCTTGATCATTCTAGCTGGCAGCAGTATGAGGCACTCTGCACATAGACTCCACAGCACTTTCTGGAACATGACGTCACATAGTCCTAACTGTCATTTTGGTATAATCTGATTTCTGCAGTTATATCAGAGGAGTTAAAGGTAAAGGGGGAAAAAGAAGTTTGTGAAAGCTAATTAAATACTTTACGTAGGCGAAGCCACTGAAATTCAGCAAAAGCCAAAAGTCCCAGTTTGGGGCAGTAAAATCAGACACTATGTGAAATACCAGTATTTCACAGGGAGCTCTTCTCCCTTCCTCTTCACATATTCATTTCAAGCAAGCTCCCAGCAGTGGCCATGTAAGAGTAGAAAGGTAGGGAGAGAAAAACACAACCAATGTGCAGACTGTGGAAGAAAAGATGCGGTGTCTCCTATATTATAGAAAGCTGTTGCCTTTATGCTATGTCCCTTACTGGTCTACTAAAGGAGTGAGTCTTAAGGTCTCCCAGTCAATACAAGACTACTGAGCTGAGTGGGAGAAGGCAGGTTGAATTTGAATTAAGGCAGATTATTTCCATGGGCAAGCAGCTCAAAAGGTTTGAGGCACAGCTCAGAAGATTGGGGGCACATGCCCCAGTGTGCCTTCTATAACAATGCCCATGCATATGGGAATTGGTGCAATCATACTCCATTGCCAAGAGACAAGAGACCCTCATGCAAAATACATCTAAAGTGATTTACCATGTACTACTAGTAGGAAATAGAGGAAGAGAAAGGGAGAGCAGTTGTAGGGATGGCGGAGAATTCCACCACAGACCCCAATGAGGCCGGATTCTAAAGTATCCCCCCCCCCCGAGTCGATGGTGGAACGGCACCACTCACCTCTGCCTCCCTGAGGACCCATCCGGAGCTGGATCCTCCTCTCCGCGATCCTGCAGAGCCGCCGGCTGGCTCTGGAGTGCCAGCGATATGGCCACCATTGCCATATCGCTGGCTGAGAGGGACTGTCTCTGGATGCAAATGGTGTCCAGTACACCATTTGCGGCCATAAAGGTCTTAGATTAAGGTAAATGCAGCCATAAATGGCTGCATTTAGCTTAAACTAAGACCTTTACAGCCGCAAATGGTGTCTGCTATGCCATTTGCATCCCTGTTTTTTCACGTGATAGGCTACACATTTATATTTACATTGATATTTGCGTAGCATATCACATGAAAAAACAGGGACGCAAATGGCGTAGCAGACACCATTTACATCCTGATCCCTTCCTGCAGTGAGTGCTCAGTGTCAGCCATACGGCATGGCAATGGCGGCTGTATCGCTTGCTGTACAGACCTGGCTGGCGGCTCTGTGGAGTCACCGCGGAGCAGAGCCGGCTGGCAAGGATTCCGGGGGGAGGAATGGATTTACCTCCCCCCCCTGCGGACACCCCCCCCCCCAGACTGGCAGGTAGGGGATTCGTACATACCTAAACAGTTGACATGAAGAGAAAGAGCTCTAGTAGTTTCCACAGGTGCCCATGTAGGTTGAAGGGAAATCTGGTCATACAATTCCCACAATGCTGTAGGAGCGAGCAACCACTTGACGACAAGACCGGAAGAGGAGGAATGGCTTGCAGTCATGATGAATGTAAGAGGAGAGCAGTGAGACAAAGAAGTGGAATCTATACACTACATTTTATACATAGCATGCAGTGGATCCTCAACATTTTCTTTACCTTAGTGTAAGTGCATGGGGGCCCAAAGTGGATCAGGACCACCATGTGGAGGTAGGGGAAGTTTAAATTTTCCCACTCAGCTACTTCCCTCCAAGTCAACCCCCCATGCAAGGAGACTAAAAAGAGGTGTAGTGAGAATTTGGGGTGGGGTGGGGAAGTGGCTGGGTGGTAAGGTTTAAACTCCCCGATCAAAGCATAATGGTCCAAATCCTGCCCCTTGCACTCACACTAAGATAAACAATATGGAGACTATCAGCTGCACGCTATCTATGCAACAAAGCAGTTCAGCCCTAGGTAAGGTAGAACTCAAGGTCGTAAATTTTCTTAGGCAGTGCAGAATTGGTGAAAGATGTCTTTAGTGGGGGCCTCTTTATTAGAGCCTTTCTACATGAGGGATTTATTCTGTGCTCATGATTCCTCACTCACAGTGGTTTGTGGGTGCTTTACACAACTTCGTCATCCGCCAGGGCCTCTCCCATGCTTCGCAATCATTTTAATCCCCCCCCCCCAAACGAGGAAAGTCTGGTATTTCCATGAATGGCGGCATGAAACCCTAATGTATTTGTGCAATTCTGCTATCCCAAAGTGCCACCTAGTGGTTATGTAATGGAACATATAGAAAGGCAGAGAAAGGAACCCCCCCCCAGAAAAAAAGCATGTGTAAAGGAGCCAATCTTAATCCCACAAAGCATCTGGAAGCAGAAGCCTTGGTAAAGTGGAGGGTTAAAAGCCTCATACAGAAAAGCCATGAGTGGGTCCCCTCCTCCTCACCACCATCACCAGTGTCCAGAAGAAGATGGCAAGGCAAGTGGAGGTGCCTGCTCTTTCCCCTGGCTCTTGTCTCTCTTTATATGCTTGGAGAGGATGGAGACATGAAGATGGGGAGAGCCAGAGGGCTGGCAGTCCCCTGTCTCCCATTGGAGTGTGGACTTTGGCTGGCAACCAACTATTCTGGTCATAGGGTTCCAAGGCAATTCTTCCATATGCCACTGACAAGATCCATATATGAAACCAGCCTTCAGGAGGAGATCAAGCATGCTTACCAGTGTGGTATAGTGGTGAGAGTGTTGGACTGGGAGCCGGGAGATCCGAGTTCTAGTCCCCACTTGGCCATGGAAGCTCACTGGGTGACTTTGGGCCAGTCACAGACTCTTAGCCCAGCCTACCTCACAGGGGTGTTGTTGTGAGGATGAAATGGAGAGGAGGAGGATTATGTATGCTGCCTTGGGGTCCTTGCAAAAGGAAAAAAGGTGGGATATAAATGCAATAAAATAAATAAATAAATAAATAAAAATAAATGAATACCCTAATGAGATTTTCTATGCATGTAAAAACTAATGACGCCCCCCTCACACCCCTTAACCATTAGAGGCACCCAGGGGCCTGTCAATCAAAGACACAATACACAAGGCATGTGTGCAAGACTCATTGACATCAGTGGGAGCTGTCCAATCCAGAGTATGCCCAGAAATGTTCCTAGTTTTGTGCCTCAAGTCAGCCCACCCTGATTCATTTGCAACAGCATTACATCATCAGACATGACAACTACAAGGTTATTTCCTCTTCTGAATGGAGAGCAATCCAGTATCTTGCCCCAGAGTTGCCTGTGCTTGATCAGCACCTGCTTTAGAAAACCATTGATTGTGGAGGATGCCTTTTAAGGATGAAGAAAATGCTCTTTTCAAATACACTTTGCACTGATCAGATGAAAGAAAGTTTTTTCTTCTTCACAGTGCATAGTGAAAAAGCCATTAATAAAGATTAAGGACAGTAGTGAGTCACTGTGGGTCAGATTTTAAGATGAATTAATATTGCCTAATCTATGCTTTAGTCTGGAAGGCAATGGGCAAAATATGCTTTCGGATTAATGGCAAGTTGTTACCAAAAACCCAGACCAAATGAAATTGTCACCCATCCCTCGTAGCATACAGATCTCCAGGGCTACTGCCAGGCCCGCTATATTGCTTGTATTGAGACCCTTCCCTTCTGCTGGGAGCACAATTCCTATGTGAAAAGTCCATCTGCACCCCCAGAGCTCAAGGTACCCCAGTTAAGAGGAATACCTTACCCTCCACCAGGGATGGGGGAGAAATTCATTCAGTTCACATTTTACTGAATTTTGCACTTTTGAACCATTATGTGATCTGAAACAGTTATTCTCCAAACACACACTTCTCTGATTTTTTTACACAAAAATTTGTATATCAGGGGAAATAATGATAAAAAATGCATTATGTTAGGAAAATTGCTTGCAAAAATGCATATATTAGGCAACAATGTATGTATTAGGTACACACAAATGAATTTTCATGTAAACTTTAAAAACAGTAATTATCAACATTTGGGATTAATCAGACTTAAGATTGGAGAAATCCTCAAAGTTTAGGATGAACCCAGATTGACAGATTCATCCAACCCTCACCTCCACTCATTGCTCTGTGTGCCGCCATCTTCAAATTGTCCATTGGAATTGCTTCTCAAAGGTTTTCCCACCACAATTCTTTCCCACCAAAAGTAATGATTTCTCAAGCTATGTGAATGGCTTGATGGTGCCCTTAATTTCTTTTCACCAATGTTAAGCACCATCAGGGGCGTTGCTAGGGTCTTAAAAGATCCGGGGCACAGGCCCATAACACAAATTTGCATATATATACATGTGTGTGTGTATACACACACACACACACACACACACATACACAAGTCTCAGTGCACGTCTAATATATGTGTGTGTGGGTGGGTGTGGTGCATGCATGCAGGGATGGTGGAGAATGCTGCCACAGATCTCGGTAAGGCTGATTGCCAGTGCATTCAGCCCCCTGAAATCCGTGGCGGAACGAAGCCCCCCCCCACCCCGCGAAATGGGTCCGGAATGGAGCCCTCAACCCACTACACATGCGCGAAACGGAGCACTTACCTGCTGCCGTCCGCGCCAACTAACGAATGGCGGCTGCCTCTGCGGCCGCCATTCACTTCCTCTTCATAGACGTGATAGGCTACGTAAATATTTACGTAGCCTATCAATGCACGGTAAAAAAAAACACCATGTACGCAAATGGCGACGGCTACAGCGGCCACCATTTGCATTCCTTTTTTTCTCCGTTTTAGCCTAAGTAAATATTTACGTAAGCTATTACGGTGAAAAAAAGGGGAATGCAAATAGTGTCTACTACGCTATTTGCGTTCCCCTTCTTTTTTCGCCGTAATAGCTTATGTAAATATTTATGTAGGCTAAAACGGTGAAAAAAGGAATGCAAATGGTGGCCACCGTAGCCGCCGCCATTTGCGTATGCATTTTTTTTTTTTTACTTTGCCGTGATAGGCTACTAGGGATGTACGAATTGTGTACCTTCCGCAGTTTGCAGCCAGTGCTCCGTACCATCATTCGCAAGCCCCCGGAATTCTCCTCTTTTTTTTCCGCTCCAAGAATTACGAAGATAAATCCGTACCAACAGCCATAATTCTGCATAACTTCCGTAAGAAAGGCTATTTTTCGTAGATATTTATGTATTTTTTCCCCTGCCCTGAGACGTGCAGTAATTACTTTCAGCCAAAACACTTCCTTCTCCTCGGGGCTTCTCAAAACAAGGCTGTGCCTGAGTGATGCACTCTTTGTAAAGCATGCTGTTTGAAAGAAAGAAAGAAAAAACCTTTTAAAATGACAATGCTGGTCTGGAGCCCTGCACGAGTATTATTCTCCCTGCTAAGCTTTATATTTCCACATCCAGCCTTGTTGGTGACATGGTGAGGCTAAAATGGAGAGGAGAGCCAACTCTGTGTATGTCTACTCAGAAGTAAGTCTTACTGAGTTCAATGCAACTTACTCCTACACATGTCAGCACCCCACTTGCCCCCAGCTCAGCTTTGTATTTCCACATCCAGCTCATTAGCAAACCTCCTGTTAGTTATCTCACTGGGTGACTTTGGGCTGGACTCTAACCACTGCACCACACTTCTGTTATGAAACTCATGAAGAAAAAGAGACAGTATAATGGAAAGTTCTTTCTGAAACAGTCACACTTCACTTGTACAAATGCAGCATGAAGGGAAAGATCAGCAGCCTTCTCTTTGTTTGAATAAAAAGCACACTCTGCACATGCTCAGGGAATGGACAAAATGAGGAATAAACATACCAGGGAATATGAAGAACTATATTCTTCCATTGTCTCTGTGTGTGTGTGTGGGTAATCTCCCTCCATCCAGCTATTTCCCTGGAACCCCCCACCCCATTCACCCAAGGGTCTTCTGAGATAACTAACAGGAGGTTTGCTAATGAGCTGGATGTGGAAATACAAAGCTGAGCTGGGGGAAAGTGGGGTGCTGACATGTGTAGAAGTTGCATTGAACGTAGGCTAAAATGGAGCCGTGATTCCACTTATCATGGCAAGGGGGAAAAAACCCAGCGTATGCAAATGGCGTAAATACTTTCATAGCCTATCACGGCAGGGGGGAAAAAACCCAGCATATGCAAATGGCCGTGGCTACCGCCATTTGCGTACGTTGGGTTCCCCCCCCCCCACCGTGATAGGCTACGCAAATCCTTACGTAGCCTATCACGGCCTCTGCAGGGACGCAAATGGCATCCCTGCGTTAGCTGTGATAGGTTACGTAAGTATTTATGTAGCCTATCACGGCTATGAAGAGGAGGAAGCGAATGGCAGCCGCAGGACGGCCGCCATTCGCAAAGCAGCGTGGACGGGAGCAGGTAAGTGCTCCATTTCACGCACCTTTTGTGGGTTGGGGGCGGCAGGGACTTTGTCTCGTGTGCCTTACGTGGGGTGAGGGGACGGGGGCTTCGTTCCGCGATGGATTTCGCGGGGTTGAATGCACTGGCATTCGGCCTCACCGAGATCCGTGGCAGAATTCTCTGACATCCCTACTTAAGCCCAGTGCTGCAGTCTGCCTCCTGATGGAGGGTGCGGAGGAAGCAAATTCCACCCACTTTGTGGTAAATACTTGCACTGGAGTTAAGTTAGTTGTCTGCCCCAATTCAAAGGGCTGTTTTCTTATTCTTTACATCTCTTCGAGGCCTGGGAGCTTCATATGTCAGGCATTGCCTTTCCCCATGTGAGTTCCAACTCCAGTTAAGGGATCCATGTAGCAACCCGTGGTCCTCCAGATGTTGGTGGACTGCATCTCCCATCATTCCTAACCTTTGGCCATGCTGGCCGGGGGCTGGCAGGAGTTGAAGTCCAACAACATCTGCAGGGCTACAGGCTGCCTCCTCCTGATCTTGGGTTTTGCTTCATGTGCCATTGCAACATGAGGTCAGTTATTAGCAGGGTATTCATGGTTGTAGTTGTAGCCCCACAGCTGGGTGGAAAAGGCTTCCAAGTAAGCTGTGCTTATGTTCTTCCATTTGGTCTTTTAGGAGGGTTTGCACTAGGGATGTACGGACTGTGTAAAATCCACTCTGTCTTTTGCGGCTTGTCCAGCAACTTTTGTTCTGCATACGCCCACAGACGGGTGCAATTTTTTGTTGTTGTTGTGTGGAAAAATACGCAAATAATTACGTAAGAGGTTTCAGAACAGTTTACATAATTTACCTTAGCACGTAACATTTAGCATATTGTCCCCCATTCCATTCAACTTATCCTTAGCAGAAATGTGCGTATTTTGCTACAAATAAATATGTGTAAATTTTGGGAAAGTAAAAAGAATCCAAAAGTCCACGGACTCCATTGCAGCCTAAAGGGGTCGTTCTTGAGTGGATACCGCAGGTCAGATTCTTAGAAATCCAAGCTCAATTTAGTCCATCTCACATTTCTCCAGCATCCCTAGTTTGCACTAGGCATCCTCTAGGCTTTGGTTGACAAATGATGTGTTGAGAAACACTGCTGATGGGTAGTTGAGATTATTTGTTATTTGTGTTTACATTTATATCTTATTTTAATGGGTGATTTCATGATAGCTGGTTTTAAATATGCTTTAAGCCTGTAGTTGGCCATCCCTTGTCCTCCTTAATAGAGAAAGCTGATGCAAAGGTCACAATCTGTTGTCACAATTACCATGAAACAAGGGCTGTGTAAAAGACCTTTCTTTTTCTTTTTTAGAAGCCTCCCCTGTCCTGCTTTTCTGGAAATCCAGATGCTATTTTTGTTCACCATTTCCTCATCTATAGTTACATGATGCTGGAATTCTCTTCCTATAAGCCAATGTAGCTGATCCAGTCTTTGTCCTTTGCTGGCATTCTGGCCAATGGTTGAAAAGAGCTCCTTATGTGCTTAGGCTTCATTCATTTCCAGATGTCTAATTACAAAGGCCTCCAAACCATCCTCCTCCTGGAGGATAATTTGCACTTTGTGACTATGGTGTGACAGCCTTGTGAAAACATAACACCATTATGGGCTGGGTTGTTCAGGATTCCATCCAAAGACAAAGGGTTGGATCCAGGATCTGCCTTCTGTGAGAGAATGGGAAGTTCCATAAGAGGCAGGGCTACACTCATGGAAGGTCTCACCCCCTGATTTTGGGGGATCCACCCCCACAGGTCATCCCATTCAGCAGGGTCTCCTGACACTCTGTGTTGCATTTTAAGGGAGCGGGGGGGGGGGCTGCAGTGGGGAGGAAGGAGGGGACATGGAAGTCCACTTCCACCAGCGCAGTTGATCCAACTTAAATCTGGATCCAACCCAAAGTCCCCAAGATTCATTTTTAGTATAATAAATATCTATTTATCATTTATTTATCCAATAGATTTATATACCACTGAGCATAATTAAATGGTCTATCTCTAGGTGGTAGAGAACAACCTATTCGATGTGTGGAGAGGTTTGGACAATGGTATACCCTGATTAAACACTTATTCCCCAATGTACAAGGGAGGTTCATGCGCAGAAGCAGAAGCCCACTTGCATTGCTAACATAGATGCAGATGTGCATCCTGATGCTAGTCCACATCTTGACTGCGATGCTCGCCTAGGCCTCGCTGAACCAGCTGGATGCCACTCTGGGTTTGGCTGGAAATGGGATTCCTCATCCAGCACCACTAGCTGTTGTATGTGCTGAGAGCTGGATCTTGGCTGTGGAGAATTTGCGCCCATCTTTTAAAATCCGCTATGCACAATTACATATCAAAAAAATAAGTTTTGTACCGGCCCCAGCTTAGAGGATGGAGGGGACTCTCTTCACACCTCCAGCTGCTCCTGCAACAGCTCCCCCTGGCTCGGGAGGGGATGGACAAAATGGGAACGTTAGCAGGAGGAGCCGGGAAGAGCTGATCGGAGCATTCACAAGCCTTCGCACCTGCCAGGCAGGAACAAGTGCGGCAGTGCCTCAGTTTCTGCCTCCCACCACTCAACCTTTCTGTCCAGCCAGGACTGAGAGCTGGCAGCCAGAGCATGAGGAGCACCGACATCCAGGCGGTGCTGGAATCCCATGGCAGCGCAAGCCAAACACCATGCTGCTGCTCCCATGGGCTCACACGCAGGCAGGCAGGCAGGCAGGCAGGCAGAGCAGGCAACAGAGCTCACTGCTCTCTTTTGCCACCAGGAAGTACTGCCCCACCTCTTCCTCCCCTCCAGTCCCGCTGAAAGGAGAGGGGGAGGGCAGAGCAGCACCGGCTGCCGGAGCAAACAGGAAAGAGAAGAGGTATGAGCGTCCTCTCCCCGGTACAGTCACAGTGATGGCAGCTGATGGGCCCTGCTGAGCCAGTCGCTTTTATTTGGATTGACCATTGGCCAGGCAATTGCTGCTGTGATGTAATCCCCAAAATAGCCCACTTCTGCTACATGAACAGCAGGCAAGGCTCTTCCTGGCCTTATTGTTTTGGAGGGGAAGGGCTATCCAGCAGCAGCACCCTGGTGGGCAGGAAACAGTGGCAGGTGTGTGTGGGGGGATACTAATCCACCCCCTAACTCTGCCACCCGAGGAAAGGGCTTCACGCTGCCTCATGGGTGGACCGGCTCTGACTCTAAAGCGGCATGACTTTAAAGGACGTGGTTTCCTAGCATATTTTCCCACAGATTGAATTTCTGAGCTTGCCATTGATATTTAGGGGAAAAAACCCAACAGATTTTTCCTTGCATTTTTAGAATATTAAAAATAAGGCTCTTCTTTTCACCCTCTCCAGAGACAAATGTGGAACATCTGTCAGTTGTATCATCCACTTGAAGTGGGTGATAAAGTGCAGCATTGGCAGCGAGTTGATCAATTTCTGACACAAATCCATACAATGTCTGTTTAGAACGGGCAGATCATTCCATAGGAATTATATGCCATCAGTCAGTTCCTCTGGTATTCTGCATTTCTGTGCCTGTGATCTTAATGAGTGAGGCTGCAGCACTGGCATTCTCCTGGCACTGTCCATTGCTCAAGATGTGAGGGAGCTGTCACGGCTGCATGGCTGGCAAAATGAAAGGAATAAGCAACCCATTCCTTTTTTTCGGAGACATTCTGCAGCAGAAAACAGGGGATGTGCCAGTCATTCCCCAGAATCCATGGATTGTAAGTTCCAGAACCATTACTTTGTACTGCTAGTACAAGTTTGGGCATGAGTGAGACAAGGCTAAGAATTTTAAAGCCATGTTGGTTTCAGTGGGCATGTTATATATGTGTATAACATGTGTCTGGAGTAGAGGTGCACGAAACCCACTTACCTGGTCTCGCAGCTTTTTGTGGTGGGGGGGAGGCGCTTCGCTGCTCTCCCCCCGAAGTTCAGGCCGGGGGGAGGAGGCTTCCTGCCTCGCCCGGCCAAAATTCAGGCCGGGGGGGAGGCTTCCCGCCTCGCCCGGCCGAAATTCAGGCCGGGGGGGAGGCGCCTCGCCTTGCCCGGCCGCGAAATAAAAAGTTTTTTTTTTTTAAAAAAGGCCCCCGTGATAGGCTACGTGACGATTAACGTAGCCTATCACGGCTAGATCTGCAAAGTCAGCCGTGATAGGTTACGTAAATCGTCACGTAGCCTATCACGGGTGACTTAAAAAAAAAAAAAAGCGCGTACGCAAATGTGAGCCCCCATAGGGAGCCGCCATTCGCGTTCCTTATTTGGTCGCTGTAGTCTACGTAAATCTTTACATAGACTACGGCGAAAATAAGGGCAACGCAAATAGCGTTGCCCTTATTTTCACCGTAGTCTACGTAATCTTTACATAGACTACAGCGACCAAATAAGGAACGGGAATGGCGGCTCCCTATGGGGGCCGCCATTATCCGTACGCGCTTTTAAAAAAAAATGTTTAAAGTCACCCATGATAGGCTACGTGACGATTTACGTAGCCTATCACGGCTGACTTTGCAAATCTAGCCATGATAGGCTACGTTAATCGTCACGTAGCCTATCACGGGGGCGTTTTTTTTTTTTTAGTTTTATTGGAATGGCGGCGGCGGCAGCCGGTCGAAAGATCGGCTGCCACCCCCACCCCTGACGAAGACCCGACGAACCGCCGCTGGGACCCGCCACCGGGAGGGACATTCGGGAAAGGTAAGTCCCGTCCCGGGGGGGGGGTGCGGGGGGCGGGGTGTGTGTGTGGAGAATTTCTCCCCGAAACTTGTTCAGGGGGCCAAACACGTTGGCGCTCGGCCCCCCGAAGTTTCGGGGAGAAATTCTCCGCCAACCCTAGTCTGGAGAGGGTTCAGAGGAGGGCAACAAAGATGATCAGGGGACTGGAAACAAAGCCCTATGAAGAGAGACTGAAAGAACTGGGCATGTTTAACCTTGAGAAGAGAAGACTGAGGGGAGATAGGACAGTACTCTTCAAGTACTTGAAAGGTTGTCACAGACAGAAAGGCCAGAATCTCTTCTCGATCATCCCAGAGTGCAGGACATAGAATAATGGACTCAAGTTACAGGAAGCCAGATTCCGGCTGAACATCAGGAAAAACTTCCTGACTGTTAGAGCAATATGGCAATGGAACCAATTCCCTAGGGAGGTGGTGGGCTCTCCCACACTGGAGGCATTCAAGACGAGGCTGGACAGCCATCTGTCAGGGATGCTCTGACTTGGATTCCTGCACTGAGCAGGGGGTTGGACTCGATGGTCTTGTAGGCCCCTTCCAACCTTACTATTCCATGATTCTATGTGTCACACATAGAATGTGTCATCGTTTCCCAAATTTTGCAGAAATTTCATCATAGAAAACTATGGGGGGGAAAAAAACCTGGCCAAAAACATGCATTTCCCCCTTAGGCTAAAGTGTGAAAATGTGCATTTGGGGGATTTGCACATTTTCACATGTGTGAATTTGTGCAAGTGCAAATTTGTGCAAATCTGGAAAAAAATCCAATTCTGTCAATAGGTGGACGATGAACGAAAGCCGCCTGACAATCTGCAAAGCACAGACAGGGTGGATTTTATACAATTTGTACAACCCTAGTGTCACACATGGGCTTACCTCCCTTGTAGGTCAGGGATTTGCTGGAACTAGGGATGGCGGAGAATTTCTCCCCGAAACTTCGGGGGGCCGAGCGCCAACGTGTTCGGCCCCCCGAACAAGTTTCGGGGAGAAATCCTCCGCCCCCCCGCCCCCCCCCCCCCCGGGACGGGACTTACCTTCCCTGAATGTCCCTCCCGGCGGCGGGTCCGGCTGGCGGTTCGTCCGGTGTTCGAGCGGGGCGGGAGCGGCAGCCGGTCTTTCGACCGGCTGCCGCCCCCGCCATTGCAATGAAAGAAAAAAAAAAAAAGTCCCCTGATAGGCTACGTGACGATTCACGTAGCCTATCACGGCAAGATCTGGAATGTCAGCCGTGATAGGCTACGTGAATCGTCACGTAGCCTATCACGGGTGACTTTAAAAAAAAAAAAAAAAAGTGTGTACGGATAATGGCGGCCCCCATAGGGAGCCGCCATTCCTCTTCCTTATTTGGTCGCTGTAGTCTACGTCAATGTTTACATAGACTACGGCGAAAATAAGGGCAACGCTATTTGCGTTGCCCTTATTTTCGCCGTAGTCTACGTAAACATTGACGTAGACTACAGCAACTAAATAAGGAACGCGAATGGCGGCTCCCTATGGGGGCCGCCATTATCCGTACACACTTTTTTTTTTTAAAGTCACCCGTGATAGGCTACGTGACGATTCACGTAGCCTATCACGGCTGACATTCCAGATCTAGCCGTGATAGGCTACGTGAATCGTCACGTAGCCTATCAGGGGACTTTTTTTTTTTTTTTTTTTACTTTCGTGTTCGCGGCCGGGCGAGGCGGGAAGCCTCCTCCCCGGCCTGAATTTCGGCCGGGCGAGGCGGGAAGCCTCCCCCCCCGGCCTGAATTTCGGCCGGGCGAGGCGGGAAGCCTCTCCCCCCGGCCTGAACTTCGCGGGGGGAGCAGCGAAGCGCTCCCCCCCACCGCGAAAAAGCTGCGAGAAAAGGTAAGTGACTTTCGTTCACCCCTAGCTGGAACCCTATAACTGACAATGTGGCCAGTGTTCTAATAGCACCACCATTTTGACATTGCATGGAGAGCATCATGAGAAGGTCACAAGCATTGAGGAAGAATCCCTGGGTTGCATACCCTGCCTTAGAGGAAGCTGCTTTAAACCATGTCAGACTGTTACATAAGAAGAGACCTGCTGGATCAGACCAAAGACCTACCTAGTCCAGCAAGCTCTTCACACCGTGGCCAATCACATGCCTATGGGAAGCCCACAAGCAAGTCATGAGTGAAATTGAACCCTCCCGCTCAAGTTCCCAGCAACAGGCATCTTTAAGTAAGGATATGCATTGGACTTGGATAAAGCCTGAAACCTGAGTAGAACTGCCCCACTTTGGTCTGGTTCTTTTGCTTCCTAAAGTGAAGAGGGGCTCAGATTTCCAGACTTCAGCTTGGGTTCAAGTCAAAGCAGATGGACTCTGAATCAGTCTGAGCCAAACTGGGACATTTTCTGAAGGGGGATTAGGGGGACATAGCATGGACAGAGGGGAAGCTTACCCACTGGCTCCCCCTGGAAATCCCCCCTGCATGCCAATTAAGCTCAGACCCCCCACCTTCTTAAAAAAAATAAACCAAATTATCATGTGGGAGTGTGTGTGTTGGTGTGGTGTTGGTGTTCCAGCATGTGGGGAAGATAAGGGTTAACCCGTCCCTCCCCCAGTGCAATTAAGCAAAGAACGTTTTCCCATTGGCATCAATGGACACTCAGTGCTCTTGGAAATAGATCCAGGGCTGGGGCCCAGGCTGACAGATCAGTCTAGAGGTTTACACCGGAAGTCTTTGTTTTGATCAAAGTCCCCCTGGTGAGGATTCAGCACATTAGAGTTTCAGCTGTTGCTCCCTGAAAACTCACCAACACTTCCTGAGCTCAACTGCTTATAGGTGACAAATCTGGCTTCAGTCCTCTTGCAGGACTATCATGAAAGTCTTCCTCTCCCTGCAAACCCTCTCAGCTTCTGCCTTCTGTGGTTTTAGCTCTCTGTTTTCTGCCTTCCGTTCCTCGGGACAGCCACTGCTTGCTGCCACTCTGTTGAGGCCCGTCTGAACTTCTCTAGGGCTCACCTTCACTTCCAGATGAGGATGACTTCCTTTTCCTCTGCCTGACTTCGGCTGACTATTGACCACACAATTAATGGTAGCAGAACTATGCCTGGCCTTTTATACCTTCCAGCCAGAACCATCCATCCAATCCGATGTTACACAGACTGATATTTCATTGGCCTATAATTAAGGGCCAATGAGTGGAGATAGAATCTTCTCTTCTGGACCTATCAGTCTCTGACCTGTGCTCCCTCCCTCTTTAATTCCACCGCCCAGTATAAAAGTAGTGGACTTTTAATGTCACAATGACATAATTGTGAACCTCTTAGGTGACAGCTAGGTACTGCCTTTCGCAGAGCGACTGTATCAGCTTTGCTGTTTCCTGGCAGGCTGCCACCTGTATCTCAAAGCTTCAGTTAGAGCCAAACTGCCAACCTTTTACCTCAACATGTTAACTATTTGTATACTAAAACGACTCTAGGTAACAGAAAACATTCACTATTACACAGTTTGTTTCATAATATTTTTTACACATTTTTACTTCAGGATTTATTGATTCTCCACACTTAGCCAGGCCTCCCTTAGCACATTTCGGGGTATGCATGGACGTTTCAGAGCCAAGAGCGTTATTCATGACTGGTGACTGGTCAGGGCTTGAAGCCATAGGGTCACCCAGACATTGAGATGAAGCAGGAGGAATCTAAATTGCCACCAACCTATCCTATAGGTTGAGGATGGGTAGATAATTAATAGATCTGGAAGATTAACCTATTGCAGATGTTGTGAAGCTTAATAATGATCTTTATATTCATCCAACTTCTGTCTTTCACTTCTTCATTTCTTGGTTCACTTGCTACTCTTTAATGGTTAATAATTCCAACAAGTACAGAAATCCAGGAGCTGGATATATTATTAGATCATCCCATTAGCTTTAGGATAATCCTCTTGCTCAGCTTGGTTTTAAGAAACTGAGCAAGCATATGCACTATTCAGATCAATAAAGTACTCTGTACTCACCTTGAATACAAGTGGTTTATTATTATTATTAATAATAATAATAATAATAATGAATCAGAAGCTGGCAATTACAATACTTTTCATGGCCCAGTTTGGTGATTCAGAAGTGACTCATAAAAAACAAAATAATTTCCCCCCCTAGGCTGGGAGAATGTGACGTACTTAAGAAGCAGTAGTGCTTTTTTAAAAAATATTCTTCATAATTAGACAGAAAAATTGTACATTTTTAAAAGATTACAAACTATCTGAACTCACATCATACATCTGTGGATGCTATATATGGAATACAGAGTTGCTGAGTATTTCTCTGCAGTTCTTACAATCTCACTGTGAAAGTGGTAGGGGTGCATGAAAGCCACTTACCTGGTCTCACAGCTTGCTTCGCGGTGGGGGGGAGGCGCTTCGCTGCTCCCCCCGAAGTTCAGGCCGGGGGGGAGGCTTCCCTCCTCGCCCGGCCGAAATTCAGGCCGGGGAGGAGGCGCCTCGCCTCGCCCGGCTGCGAAATAAAAAGTAAAAAAAAACAAACAAACCGCCCCCGTGATAGGCTACGTGACGATTTACGTAGCCTATCACGGCTAGATCTGCAAAGTCAGCCGTGATAGGCTACGTTAATCATCACGTAGCCTATCACGGGGGCGTTTTTTTTTTTTTTACTTTTCTTGGAATGGCGGCGGTGGCAGCCGGTCGAAAGACCGGCTGCCGCCCCCGCCCCCGCCCCTGACAAAGACCTGCCAAACCGCTGCCGGGACCCGCCGCCGGGAGGGACATTCGGGAAAGGTAAGTCCCATCCTGGGGGGGGTGCGGGGGGGTGCAGAGAATTTCTCCCCGAAACTACTTCGGGGGGCCAAATACAGTGGCACTCGGCCCCCCGAAGTTTCGGGGAGAAATTCTCCCCCATCCCTAAAAAGTGGTGCAAATAAAGATCAGAAACTGGGATGAGCATCAGCACACTCTGGGCATGCCGGAATCCACATTGTCCCAAAGGGGGAAGGTGAGAAGAACATGAGATGCAGTAAATTAATTGTACATGATAATAATATAGTTAACTTCAGCCATTAGTAAATGTGATCACATTATCCTTTCGGAGACAATGTCTCCAATCCATCTGTGTGCACACAGAGCCTTCTTTAAACAGCATTAACAGTGTCAATCATCTGGTCCCCCTCCCAAACAGCTGATTGGCACGATACTGCTTTTTAAAAGAGGGGTCTGCATGGGAAGGCCCAGCAGCTGGATTAGGGAGAGGAACCACATACAGTTCTCTGTGAACCAGACCCATTAGAGATAAGGATGGATGGATTTTATCCCATTACATTCTGTTTCTTAAGTCTTCCATGGCTTACCTGTGCCCAGTGTTCCGCTCTGCCTGTCTTCCCATCCTCCATAGAGGATTTCTCTAATAAATTTTAGAGATGGACTATGTGCAGCTTTCTCTCGCCACAGCTGTTCCATTCTTCCACAGGCTTTTGGTGTGTGCATGTGTGCACATGCAAGTGTTTTGCCTCCAGCTATGCTAAGCGCACAATTGTGTGCAGTGAAGCTCTGTGCAATTTTTTGTCGCTTGCCCATGTGATCTTGCACACAACCACATCAACGTTCCCTTGCTTTGGTTAATGGAAAGTATAAATGTATATGAGTATGGATGGAAGTTAAATGTATAGCTTCTTTACTGTCCGCGGAAAAGCATGCTCTGTTTCTCCCAAAAGCTGTTTCTTGCCAGCCAGCTTGGGAAAATTCAAAGTGTCTCTAGCTAGATTTAAATGACAAAATGGTTTATTATTTCAGCTCTGCTCACCACACTCCACATTCTAGAATTTTACTCTGATTTTGTGTGAGAAAATGTTTTTATTTTCAGCTTTTAAACGTTTAAAAGTGCAACATGACTGCATCTGAATCAGTGGAACACAATGCAAATGAGCTCTGGATTTGGGCAGAGAGGACGTCTGAGGGGGTTAGGGGGAGGGATGTATGGACTAAAATCTGTGTAAAATCCGTTCTGTCTATGTTTCACAGATTGCCAGGTGCCTTTTGTTCCATCGTCCGCACATCCACGGAATCAGATTTTTTGTTTCCTGAATTTTGCGCAAATTCTTGCACATGTGAAAATGCACAAATTGACCCCCAAATGCTCATTTTCATGCTTTAGCCTGTGTGGGAAATGTGCAGTTTGGGAAGGGTTTTGTTTTTATTTTGTGCATTTTTCTACAATGAAATTTGCGCAAAATTCAAGAAAGTTAGAAAAACAGTCCAAAAGTCTGCAGAATCCACCCAACAGGGGAAAAGCCAGCCCACTGCAGAATCCATGGGTTGGATTTATGAAAATCCAAACTCATTTCGTTCTATTGTGGATTTCTCTGACATCCCCTTATTTAGGGGATTAGGCTGACATTAGTTGATTGGTGTATTTTGTGCTGGATATCCAAACCAGCCTCTACCACAACTCTAATCTTCAAAATTAATACTAAACTTCACTGCAGAGCCACCATAAGCTAGGGATGCTGGGGAAATTTGAGATGGATTAAAATGAGCTTGGATTTCTAAGAATCCGACCTGCAGAATCCACTGCAGAGCGACCCCCTCAGGCCGTGCGGAGTCGGTGGACTTCTGGATGATTTTTTTACTTTCCCGAAATTTACTCATATAAATTCGTAAGTTTCTGCTGAGGAAATGTTGAATGGAATGCGGGACAATACAATACATGTTATGTACTGAGGTAAATTATGGAAATACTTATAGAAATACTTACGTAAATATTTTTGTAATTATTTCCGTATTTTTCCACATGATGATGAAAAGAAATATTTGCATCCACCTGTGGGCGGATGACGGAACGAAAGGCATCTGAGAGTCTGCAAAACACAGAGCAGATTTTACACAGTCTGTAAATCCCTAGCATAAGCCACACTCTTTCAGCAATAGCACCCCCACCCACCCAATTTGGAGAAAATGGATGGTTTTGGTATGGGAAAGGCCATGTTTTTTTAAAAAAATATTTTAAAATGAAAAATAAAATCAACAGCGTTTTCCACATGAAATAAATGTAAGGTGGGATCAGGCTTGCTTCTCACGAAATGATTGGGCAGAATACTTCCTTTAAATCTTTCATCATATCTCTGGATCTACACGGTCGAGAAACTTGTTGTTTGTATTTAAATGAAACTGGAGAATCTGGGCAGCTAATGGTCCAAACTTGGCATTGGGTGACCCGAATAGAATCTGGGCAAACAGAGGGCTTGCAGTGGTGCTAGGAAGGAATGAAATTGGCAACGCTCTAGAACACCTCCCCCCCCCCCCCAGCTGCACTCCACAGGCCTTTTTGAACTAGGGAACCTTCCGATTCCAGCCCGATCTTGCATGAGCCTCAGCTGGTGACAGGAGTGGGAGATGAGGGCTTGGGTCTTAAGTTAACTTAAGGACATTCATGGAAGGAAAGTTACCATTCCCCTCCTCCTCCGCTTCCGTCACCTGCATCCCTCTCCAAAACCTCCCCAGAGGATTAGAAGGCCTCCTGAGCAATGTGGGATGTGGCATGGAGGGCTCCTGGGAGGAGGAGGAGGAGGAGGTAGAGGAAGAGGAAGAGGAAGGGGGGAGGAGGTGGGGGAAAACGTTCGGTGAACTTCCTTAAAGTAACCTGTCTTAGGATCCATCGAAGGTGCTTACAGAAGTGATTAGGCATAAATATGTTTGCCTCATTATACCATTACAGGATTTGTTTAGAGAATCAGCATTGGCAGACATCAACGGCTGCTTGTTCCACTGTCACTCAAAAGGATTAGGCTCTTATTCTATTTCTGCCAGTTTTTCCATATCTTGATTAGTTCTGAAGAGTGGCACCTGATTGGCTGCTAGCCAGATTCACATTTTCTCTTTCATTTCCATACTCACCTAAGCAATGAAATCTCCTGGCCCTCAACTGATCCCTCCTCTGCTCTGGCCGGCTTGATCTTGCCTATCTGTCTTGGATTCTAATGTTACAACTGCCATTATCGTAAGTAAGGAGTTCACACAGTCAGTTTTCCCTGCACCCAGAAGGCCAGTGCTCTAAAACCCAATCATGCAAATGCTTGGGGAAATGTTTGTGTGAATAAGCCTTTACACAAGGATCCTACGTTTAAAGGTCGCCTAAAAATAATTTGAAATACATCAAGGATAGGGAACTTCCAGCCCACGGGCTGCCTGTGGCCTGTGGGGGTTCCCCTTCCAGGTTGTGAGCTTCTTCTTCAGGTCCTGTCCCTTCTCCCCACCAGCCCAGACAGGAAAGGAAAGTTTCCTCCTGTGCAAGCACCGGGTCATTACTGACCCCTAGAGCGATGCTGCTTATGCTGGCGTTTTCATGGCAGACTATAGCAGGGTGGTTTGGCATTGCCTTCCCCAGTTGTGACTACCTTTTCCCCCAGCAAGCTGGGTACTCATTTTACCGACGTCGGAAAGATGGAAGGCTGAGTTGACCTGAGCCGGCTACCTGGGACCCAGCTTCTGCTGGGATCGAACTCAGGTCCAGACAGGAAACCCCCACTCTTATCTCTGATCAATGACTGGAAATAAGAGCTGAGATTTCCCTGCTGAACACTGAAGAAAGACAGCCTTTCTTCCACACAGCTCAGGGAAACACCACTCTTATCTCCAATCAGTGACTGGAGATGAGAGGGGATTTAAAGGTGTTTAAACTTTAAATACCCTGCTGTTTAATGTAACAGTATTTAAAGACTTTTAAAAGTTAAAGTTATGTGAAGAATGAGGTATTTAAACTGGTCCTGTAAGGGGAAGGTGTGGGAATGGGGGCTTATGTGATTGAAACCTAAGAACATAAGGACATAAGAACATAAGGAGAGCCCTACTGGATCAGACCAAGAGTCCATCTGGTCCAGCAGCATTCTGTTCACACAGCGGCCGGCCAGCTGTCGACCAGGAACCCACAAGCAGAACTTGAGTGCAAAAGCACCCTCCTGCCCATGTTCCCCAGCCTCTGCCTCTGGTTCTGGAGACAGAACATAGCTATCAGGGCTAATAGCCATTGATAGCCTTCTCCTCCAGGAATTTCCCTAACCCCCCTTTAAAGCCATCCAGATTGGTGGCCATCACTACACCTTGTGGTGGAGAATTCCATAGTTTCTGTGTGATGAAGTCCTTCCTTTTATCTGTCCTGCATCTCCCACCAGCCAGCTTCATGGGATGACCCTGTTGGGTTCTAGTATTACGACAGAGGGAGAAAAATATCTCCCTACCCACATTCTGCACATCATGCATAATTTTGTACATCATGTCTCCCCTGTTACACTGAGGCTTACTCCTGAGTAGACTTGTATGGAATTGAGCTTTGCTTTGTATGATTGTTGGGAGAATGTCCAAAGTGACATGAATTACATCTAGCCCCACCCACTTTGCTTTGGCCCCACCTACACTTCCCCCTGTATCCTTAACCCTGCCCCCTGCAGGAATGCAGCCCCTGAGATCCTTTCCAAATTGGGATTCAGCCTCCAGGCCAAAAAGGTCCCCCGCCCTCCACTTTACATGAATACTGCCAGCAGCAATTGATGTAATCATTGCAGCACTATCCAAACTGCCACAGTCACAGAAAATGCGGTGGTTGTAGGCAGCCACGCTCAGCTGGGTTCAGGCTCTGGATGTGCATGGCCGAGGGGATGTTCTGGCAGCTCCTCTTTATAGGGGCGCGGAGTGATAGAAGAGCTTGGTGTTGTTCCAAGAGCTGAGCTGCTCTGCAACCTGTACTATAGGTCTCACTAGTATGGGTTCTAGGATTTGGAGAAGCTGAGGGAAGATGCTCTCGGAGGGCCCGTCTCCTACTTCTCACCATGCTCACCACTACCGACCACTTGCTTCTCCCTGGGCCTACTCTGCGCCACCTCACAGAGGGAGAGGACAACGGATAAGGAGTTTACTGTTCCTTCTCCTTGCTCCTTGCACTGGCTGTTCACTTGGAGAGGGCAGATGAAGAGGCAGCAACAGCAAGGAAGAAGGGCAGCAGGGATATGAGGCTGCGGACAGTGGGCCCTCTCCGGGGGCATGGCTGGTACCCCAAGATAAGGCTCTCTCACACCTAGGGGTGTACGAACCCCATGACGTCCAGTCCAGGTGGGGCCTGCAGTGGGGAAATCCAGGCTGTTTGGGGCCCCGCAGATTTCCATGGAGCCTTACTGCATCCACTGGATTTTGCAGGATGGCTCTCCTCCTGGCTGTGCAGTGACCTTTCTTCCCCATGCCAGCTCTTGAGGAAGCCCTTGACAGCTGGTGTGGGGAAGAAAGGCCTCGGCGGCATCCCAGCACTTCCCCTGGTCTCATGCAGAAGAGGTCAGGGTGAGAGCACTGGCTGCACCGAGGCCCTTGTTCTCCATGCCGGCTGTTAAGGAAACCCAGCCGGCACAGAGAACAAGGGCCTCACCGTAGCACTCCAGCGCTCTCTCCCTGGCTTTCTCGAGAGGAAGCCAGGGAGAGAGTGCTAGGGGCTGGCTGGGCTGAGGCCCTTGTTCTCTGCGCTGGCTGTTAAGGAAGCCTTTGACAGCTGGTGCTTCTGGTGCCAGTGACACTGAAAGCCCTGAGAGAGGCCCACGGGAAATCCGGCAAAGGCACGTGGGGCTGGTCTGCCGCAGACTCCGCAGGTTAGATTTTTGAGAATCTGGCCTGATTTGAGTCCTCAGTGGATTCTTTTTCCATCCCTACTCACACCAGCCCTGGGCGTCATTTCAGAGAATTATATCCAATCCTGACCATCCACCGGTGGAATGGAAATCACTGTCCGAATGCTTTTCCCTCCTCCCTGCAGACCCCCATGAACCCCCACATTTGCTCCGGAGGGTTGGAGGCCCCTCTGTGCAGATCTGGGAAGTGCATAGGGGCACTGCAAGAGGGAAGAGAGCAAGGGGAAGTCCTACCTGCTCCTGTGATGTTGGGTTTAAGCTTTACTATCTTGAGCAACAAGCCACAGTTTTGCTCTCCACCCCACCCTTCGCCATGGATCTACGATAACTGTCTGGATATAGGTTTGCTATATTCGTGACACTTATCAGCTACTGCTGGTACGTATTTTCTCTTCAGAAAACCAAATGGACAGGCTTTTCTTCCATCCTTGCCTCTGATCACTGTGCTGTCCCAACAGTTCACCTCTGTGAATGTGACGCTCACAAGAACTTTCCAGATCTAAATTCCTCTTTCTGTTGCCGTGTTTTGTTTGCTCCCTGTACACAGCCTTGTTTGGGGGTAGATGTGATAGAGGAGCAATTGTTTTCGCCTCCAATTAGTCTAGGTTTTGCTTTGGCTATAAACATTATTCTAACTACTCTTTGCAGCCTAATGAAACAAAGCTAGACTTACATAACTCTTAAAGATTTCTTGGCAAATGGGTAATAAGAATGTTTCTAAAAAAAAAAGAAAAAAGTAGCGGATGGAAAAGAAAATGAAAACGAAAAAAAAGAACACAGTTTTGCAGAGGGAGTAATGATGACAGCACCATTAATAACATGGATCATTAAAATTTATAAAAAGCTATTTTTAATATAGGATATAAATACATTTCTCAGGCAGCGCTATGAAATTTATAACGTTTTTATTGTCACCAGAGGACCTTCCTGGTGCTCTGCTCCCCTCCGCTGTCTGCCCTCCATCGTAAATCACCGTGTGGTTAATAACCTAGATTACAACTACCAGTTGCATTTACAGAATTAAATATTGACTATGTGAAAATGTTATTACATTTTTACTGATCAGAAGACCACAAAACAGCCCTGCAGGACATGTAGCTGGAGAGAAATATCAGTGTGATCTTTGTTAGAAACACATTTATGAGATTCTCGGTAACAAGTGAGGCCAGAGAGATTGTGGAGAACTAACTCCTTAATTTGACACTCAACCAGTTGTGCCAAATTGGACAAGGGCTATTAGAACAGACTTTTCCCTAAGAAGAAGAATTGTGAAGGCCCAAATCGGTGAAAAAGGTTGTCCAAAGGGGATTGGCCCACTGAACTATAAGAGACTTCATTGTTAACTACGGACTGTGAAATGCACTTCCTTCTACTTGTCCCAAACCTACCACCAGTCAATTTTATTGGATGGTACCAACATCTAATGGTTTGAGAGAGAGACAGAGAGTATCTACTGCTCCACATCAGGGGTGGCAGAAGGTAGATTGGGATATGGTAGATTGGGTTATAGTGGTAGATTTAGTATCTATTAAATAGATAGATTTAGTATCTATCTATTTAGTAGATTTAGTATCTACTAAATACTAAAGTCTCTATCTGTTATTAAATACTAATACTAATACTACAGTAATCTAATACTAAAGTATCCATATTTAGTATGTACTAAATAATAAAGCATCTATTTAGTATCTACTAAATAATGAAGTATCTATTTAGTATCTATTTAGTATCTATTTAGTAGATTTAGTATCTACTGCTCTATATCAGGGGTGGCAAAAGGTAGATTGGGGTATAGTAGATTGGAGTATAGTGGTAGATTTAATATCTACTAAATAGATAGATGTAGTATCTATCTATTTAGTAGATTTAGTATCTACTAAATACTGAAGTATCTATTGCTAAATACTAATACTAATACCAATACTAAAGTATCTAACACTAAAGTATCTATCTTTAGTATATACTAAATACTAAAGTATCTATCTATTTAGCAGATTTAGTATCTACTGCTCTACACTGGGGTGGCCAAAGGTAGATTGTGGTATAGTAGATTGGGGAAGACCGGCCGCCGCCACCGCCGAACCATCGCCGAACCATCGCCGGGAGCCGCCAGTGCCAGGGACATTCGGGAAAGGTAAGTCCCATCCCGGGGGGGGCGGGGGGGACTGTTTCTCCACCAATTTCGGGGGGCCGAATGCGTTGGCATTCGGCCTCCCGGAGATTCGTGGAGAAATTCTCCGCCATCCCTAATTGCCAATAGGGATGTCAGAGAATTCCGCCACGAATCTTGGGGAGGCCAAATGCCAGTGCATTCGGCCCCCCAAAATCAGTGGCGAAACGGTCTGCCACCCCGCCACCCCCGGGACGGGACTTACCTTCGGCGAATCTTCCTGGCGGCAGTGGCTCCGGCGGTGGCTCCGGCGGCGGTCCAGCAGCGGTGCGGCGGCGGCGGTGCGGCGGTGGCGGTGGGTGCGGCAGCTGGTCTTCCGACCGGCTGCCGCCGCTGCCATTTCCAAGTTTAAAAAACAAACAAAAAAAGTGATAGGCTACGTAAAGATTTACGTAGCCTATCACGGCTGAGTAAAAAAACAAAACAAAATGCACGTACGCAAATGGTGGCGCCGATGGGTGCCGCCATTTGCGTTCCTTATTTTGGCACATCTTAGTCTACGTAAACATTTACGTAGACTACGGCGAAAATAAGGGGAAGTTTTCAATTACAAATAATGTGGTCACTGTTGGAAGGAGCCTGTAGTGAACATGGAAAAACTCCAGAAGAAGAAAGCCTGATAAGGACGTGGGCTTTTCCCTTTATGTAGAGAAGCCGTTAGCCTCTTTAGATCCTTTTCTGGAAGTTTCTTATATTTCTGGCTGCCTGATTTTGTATTTATACTATAGCTCAGGAGTGGAGAACGTCTTTCAGCCCGAGGGCTGGATTCAATTTCAGAGGATCTGTTGGGAGCCGCATTCCTGCAGTGGGTGCGTCCAAGGATGGGTGGGTCCAAGGATCATTCCTGCAGTGGGTGGGTCCAAGGATCAGCCCCCACAATCCCCCAGCGTATTGTAGCTTAAAGCTCTTACTGCTGGTAACTCAGCTTTAGGAGAGGCATTCCAGGGTGCCCCTCCTCTTTAAAGGAGAGGGGGTGAGGCACAAAAGCCCCAAACATGCCAGACAATCAGTGGTAAGGGGGTGTGGCCATTTGGGGAATCCAGAGGGCCAGAGTTGCCCCCCCAGCCTGAGGCTCAGCACCCTGCTCTAGCTAGATGTGGCAGATTGGCATGGATGTGCATGTGTTTTATCCACAAGTGATGAATTCGCTTTAGACTATCGGGGCCCTCGTCCACTTGCGTTCTGTGCTTGCTGGCCTCAAGGACCTGCAGCCATGCATTTGGTGTTTTTGAGAAAGGGACCCTACGCCCATACAGCATCCAGCTATATGGGCGTAGGGCCCCTTTCTCGTGGACACAAAATGCGTGGCCACCAAGGTGTGGCCAGTGGATGATGCCTAAGCATGGGAGGGGCAAGCAGACCGTTCCTGCTGCTCCCTCACACACACTTTGAATGCATGAGGGGGCCTCCTTTGAACACTCCTATTGTTCCTGGCTTCTTAGATCTAGTATTAGTTCTTCTGGGGCCTGCAGATCCTATCGGCAGGGCTGATTCCCACTTGCCCTGGGCAGTCAGTGCTCTTGAGAGAGATTGAGATTGAGACTGAGAGGGGGGGGTAGATAGATGATAGATAGATATATAGAGGGGGTGTGTGTGTGTGTATCTATCTGTCTATCTATCTATCTATCTATCTATCTATCTATCTATCTATCTATCTAATCTATTGATCTATCTATATTGCTTTCCCCTCCTTCCTGCTACTACCAGTCAGATGGTATACCCTTTGTGCTTCTCCTGTTTCTGCATGGGAATTAGGGCATCCACTTACAGATTGCCAAAAGAGAGGACAAAAGACGGTACCTATTTGCATATGCTAATGTATATGTATAGATGCACATTTATAAATAATTATTATAAGTTAAATAGAAATACAGTACATCTCATCAGAGTGTGGAAGACTGTGACCTGTGTCTTGTTCAGTCAGCTGTCCAGGGTAGGGATGTACGGAAGTCACTTACCTGGTCCCGCAGCTTGCTCCGCAGTGGGGGGGAGGTGCGTCGGTTCTCCCTCCAAAGTTCAGGCCGGGGGGGGAGGCGCCCCGCCTCGCCCGGCCGAAATTCAGGCCAGGGAGAAGCAAATAGCATTGCCCTTATTTTCGCCATAGTCTACATAAATCTTTACGTAGACTACCTGGGCCCAAATAAGGAACGCAAATGGCGGTGCCCATGGGTGCCACCATTTGCGTACGCGCTTTTTTTTTCCAAAGTCACCCGTGATAGGCTACGTAACGATTTACGTAGCCTATCACGGCTGACTTTGGAAATCTAGCCGTGATAGGCTACGTAAATCGTTACGTAGCCTATCACGTGTGTGTGTGTGTGTGTTTTTACATTCACTTTGTAATGGCGGCGGTGGCAGCCTGTCGGAAGACCGGCCACCACCCCCGCCCCTGCCGAACCGCCGCCGAACCGCTGCCGGGACCCACCGCCGAGAGGGACATTTGAGGGAGGTAGGTCCCATCCCGGCAGGGGGCGGGGGGTGGAGAATTTCACCGCCAATTTTGGGAGAAATTCTCTGCCATCCCTAGTCCAGGGGCTGTTGACGGGCAACTTCAGGGACCAGCTCTTCCTCCTGATGGTTCATTACCTTTAAACTGGACTTGGACCGGAGGGCCCTTCAAACAGAGGACGCCTTCAAAACAGAGGACAGTCCACTGGCAGCCCTTCAGATCGAGGAGTGTCTTCTGTAATAGTCACCCTAGCTATCACATGCTAACATGGCCACCCTAGGAATGGAAATGCGGTCAGGAATGAAAGAACTCTGGGACCTGTCGTTCTTGAGAAAACACACAACTCTCTGTCTCTCACGCTCACAGTTCTAGAGAAGCTTTCCTCAGCCTGATACCATCCAGATGTTTTGGACTTCAACTCCCATTAGCCCCAACCAGCATGGATAATGGTCAGGAAAGCTGGGAGTTGTAGTAGTCCAAAACATCTGGAGGACACCAGGTTAGGGAAGGCTGTTGTAGAGTGTCCCAAACAAGCACTCAGTGGGTGTGTTCTAGAGGGAGGCCTCTGCTAGGAGCTCACACGAGCCTGAATGTTGCTTGCTCTGTTCTGCTTCTTCTTGGCTCCAGCAAATCACCTAAGGAGATCTGGTGTGTCCCCCCCCCCAATATACATTCAAGGAAACAAGTTTGCATAAATATCCTCAGCGTGATCTACAATCCTCTTTTCATGCAAATGGGCTTATAGCCTAGTCTGCCCGAGGCCTCCGTGAAACTTCAGTGGGACCCCCTCCATCTCCCATGCTTGGCCCTGGTTCCACCCATAATTATTCTTGGGATAAATGTGTTTCATGGTGGGTTTTTCATGGAAACTATTGGACTCAATGCCTTCTTTGCAATACAGTACAACACCACATGCAGCATGATCTACTCTGACTTTTCAATAGATTTTCTATCTAGGACAGTAGCATCCAATTGATTTTCTCTGTTCCAACACATTTCTGAAATTCCCCAGAAATATTTTCTTTAGTGCCAACAGGAACTCTAATTCAATGTCTTAGATCCAATATAAACACACTCAGTAGAATCATGCACTTCCTCTGGGCTGTAAGACTTCAGGCTGCAGTGGGAAGCTACAAACGTTAGTGTACTCCCATGAAACAAACTTCTTCCTTGCATGTAGAAAGCTAGTCTTTCAGGGAGAAGGGTTCACCATAGACTATCATATATGGTGATTCTGCTGAATGTATCTGCTCCTAGTTTAGAGGCTTCTGCCATATGCATTTAGACATTTCTATATTCTTCATTATAGTTTGATAAAGTTTGGTTTATTGTTAGCATGGGGCAAATGGCATGTTATGTGTGTTTCACTTGTAACTTTTTTCCCTTGGATGCTTTGCCTTGAACCCAAATCCTCATAACAGTTCAGGTCTCCTGCTACATTGTGAGCACACTCCAGCATTCCCACTTTGTTCAAACTTTTATGCAAGGCATTGTTTTAACCTGTTTAGGGTGCAATCCTTTGCATGTTTAGACAGAGAAAGGCCCCACAACTCCCCTGTATGGCTGGCTGGGGCAAGCTAGGAGTTGTAGCGCCTTTTTCTGTCTAAACATGCATAAGGTTACACCCTCAATCCACAAGGGTGCTCCTTTTTTATGATTGTGATAATGAAACAATATGCAGGGGAGGCTGGATACCATGTTCCATAGCAGAAATATATGTTCCTCCCTTTTAAAATTGTTTGCTGAACATCCAGTCGGAAGAAGAGTGTAACTCAATAGCTCAGATACAGCTAGAGCTGTGCGCAGAAGACCTCTCAAAATTCTCCACCCTATTTGTGAGCAGAGAAACTGGGGGGACAATTTCCCTGAATGTCCTCAGGGGGAGGAGAAATTCTCCAACAACGTCTCACAGGTCAGGCTCGCCACTGGCAAGGGGTGTCACACAGCTTCTTTCTTTTTCCCTAAGGCTTTTTGTTTGTTTCTTTGCACTGCCATTGAAAGTTGCAACTGAGGCAACTGTGTCGGCAGCCTGGCCCCCATTTTGCATTGTCCACAATACCCCGTTCCTAGCATCACTCCGGGGGGTGGCAAACAATGGGGAAGACATTTGGGGAAATTCTGCAAAGTGGCCTTTTATTTCTAGGGAAGTAAGAACAAAAAAAAATCTCAGGACTTTTCTGAGAAATGTCCGCTAAGAAATGTTGGTTCAGCTCTAGTTGTCATTCCTTAGGTTTCAAGCACCTTCATCAGTATCTTCCAAACGTTACATTTCTGAGGGCAAATTGTGGATACATACATCTTGTCTCTAATGCAGGTGCAGAGAGATGATTGTACAATGAAAGACAAGATCCTCATGCACACTCCTTGGCCACCTCATATGGAAGGTAAGTCCAAGAACCCTAAGCCCAGCCTATGAGAAGTTCTCCAAAATGTCTTTGCTTTTCAATTTCTTTTCGAAATCAATTTCTTTTCTATCAAATTGAATGAGAATGGTCGAAAATAATGCGGGAGGAATTTTCGGCACAGCACTAGATACAACATTGTGAATCTTGATTGGTCCTAATAAATGTAGTTTCTTGCTTTCCTTGTGTTTGTGTGTGCACATGTGTTTGTCTCTGTGTGTCTAGCTTTGGGAGCGCTTCTTAAGAGTGGCCAAGATCCTAAAGCAAATTCTTCAAGAGGCTTGAATTTTACATCACTCCTGCAAATTGCTGTTCATTGAAGGACAAATTTTGCTATGGTCTACCTAAACATCTTCTAAATAATGACCTTCTCACCTTCTTGGTAGGAATATATGAAGCTGCCTAATATCAAATCAGACCATTGGTCCACGTAGCTTAGTAGTGTTTACACTACTCTCCAGGGTTTCAGATACCTGGTCCTGGAGATGCTGGGGATTGAACCTGGGACCTTCTCCATAAAAAGCATGTACTCAGCCACCGATCTATGGCCCTTACCTCTAAGTACGTTATTACGTGACAGTATAAACCGGCTAAATGGATTGTCTCAGCAATTGGTCAATCTATATATTTCCTTCTTTCCCATTGGTTTTCTGTATAGGTGTCCAAAATTGGGCCAGTCCCTGATTTTTTCCTATTTCCTTCCTTCTTCTCAATGGGGCTTAACTGAGATGTAGAACCCTATGCATACAGTCCTATTCCTTGACATTCAGTTGCCTTGAGGCAGTTGGGTCCTGTTGGCCTGGGATTACTCAGTTTTTGTTGTTACTCGAGGCTAATTCCCACATGCATTTTCAGCACTAGATGGCTGCCACATCAGGGGTTGACTTGCATGAGTGAATGCGCCCTCAGAGCTATGCTGCCATGGATGGGGTTTTATACAGCGCACATCACCTTCACAAAATGCTTTGTGGTGGAGCGAATTCTCATATTCAACTGTCTCTGTTCAAGTGCAGAGAAATGAAATTATATATATGCATATCTGGCCCTAAGAAAAGGGAAAATGTGCATTCCTCTAATCTGTGTAAGAATAAACCATTGCCTCATGCAAGACCATTTGCTCGTGGTTTGTTGTTGGGTTAACTCTGGATTGTTTAACCCACAAACAGCCCAGAGCTTACAGGTCTGCACATCATGGAACAACTCAGGAATGGGGCATTCTTGGCTTGTTAACAGAATGTGGAAACAACTAACGTGCAGGAGGCCGTGCACTTGCTTCTCTCGTCCCCAAAACAACCCGGGAATTTCAGTGTGATGTACAACCCGGGTCTACATCTCTACATAGAGGGAGACTGGTGCAACCAAGACAGCTTTATTATTATTTCCCAGATATACATTTTGATACAAACAACTTATCAATAATAACAAGCCAGCTGGGCTCCCCCCACCCACCCCCAAATACCGTCATGAGGTGGAAGAGTTCTGTACACCCTTTCTTCAAAAATGGTCTAAGGTGGCAGAGGGCAGAAAGCACAATGCAGAGATATGATAGCAGGGGCACCACCTTTGTCAAGCGCTTAGCTTGTGAGGTTTCACAGTTCCCTTTGATGTCTGACTTTGCTCACGGTAATCCTGGCTACTTGTCAGATGACTTTGACTGAGAAACGTTGTGTAAATTCATACATTTTATTTCCATTTAATCCGGCCTGAATATATTTCAGCGTGCCAATACTGTAGCATGTCCTTTATATGAAATAATTAATAACTGAGAACTGGTAGAATGGAATGGCTGGAAGATGAGGGAATCCTTGGTTCAAATGTCATCTCTTCCATGAACTCACCAGGCCAACAACCGTGATGGCTGGAAATGATGGGTGTTGAAGTCCAACATATCTTGATGGCACCAGGTGGGGACAGCTGGACTACATGGCCTTAGGCAAGCCACACTTTTCCTCTTGGCTTCAGCGTTTCATCAGTAATATAGAGATACTGATGCTGACCGTCTTCACAGGATTGTTGTAAGGGTGACATGATGATGAGTAGATCCAGAGCAAATTAGTTTCAGGTAGGTCTAACAAATAACTGGGACTAAAGTTACCCACACTCAACTTTTCACATCAATTTCAATGGGACCCAGGTGTGACTAACTTGCTCTAGATCCAACCTAGTGTCTGGAAAGCTCTTTGGATATTATTACTGAGGGATTCTTTTGGATGGAAATTAATACGAGGGGGTGTAGATTGATTACATCTGGCCCACGCCTTCTTCTTCCCCACCAATGTAATCTATGCAGTGCCTCACATTCACTGTTAAGGAGTGGCATTTTAATCACATCAGGGTATAGACTACCATTGGATCCAATAGTTATTCTCTTCAGCTATGTAAAGGAAGTTGTTCTATCTGATGACATAGAGATGATAGTGCATTTATTAACAGACGCTAGGATGCTGATATCTGCAAACTGGGGGAAAAAAGAAAGCCCCCACAATTGATGACTGGATTATTAAATCATGGGAAATAGTATATAAGGTTAACTAACATAGTAAGGGTTAGGGAGGGAAGACAACAAAATAATACATTTCTAGAAAAGTGGTCCTTATTTGTAATTTATTAGTGTAACAAGAATCAAGAGAATGTGCAACCTTTTGTGTTACTGCGAACCTTGTGATATTTGCTGGTTTTGTTGGTAAATTTGTTTATATTCACTATTGTTAAATTGCTGATAATACTTGGTTCAATTATTTGTTTGTATACTTTTGTACACTTTTGTCAGCATTGTAAAAAAGAAAAGAAAAAAAAGGAGTGGCATTTCATAGGTGCCGCCTTGAATCTGTAAAAGAACAGTCAAGCTCCTTGGTTCTACAGGTGTGCTCCAGAGTCCTAACCTCTGGTGAGAAGGTCCTAAAACAGGGGTGCAGAACCTCAGGCCCTGGGTCCCAATCTGGCCTATCTGGGGTCCTAATCCAGCCCTCTGGGATTCCCCAGAAGGACACGCCTCTTCTTCTGGCTTTTCTCCCACCACTTTTCCTTTGGCAGTTTCCCTGCTTTTGTGCAGTTTTTTCCTCATTCTCAAAGGTGGAAATGCCTCCCCTAAGGCTTAGTGACCGGCAGTCAGAGGTTTAAGCTCAAAGAAGCTGGTATCTTTGGCCCCGCTCTGTTTGCCTTTGGGCTCCATCCACCACTGGAATGCAGCCCTTGAGAGTGTCTCCAAAATGGCCCTTAGGCTGACTGAGATCCAACTCCCCTCCCCTAAGTGTAGGAGCGGTGTTTGGGCCTTCCTGCCAGCTCAGAATATAACATTGAAATTACCTTCCTTGATAACTGCACCAAATTCAGAAGTGTATTGTTATTACGAATTGAATATTACTGGATGACTATGCTTGGACATATTACCTGGTGAGATGCCCATGTGCAGCAAGGGCCTGTATCTTGCAAGGACCTCTGGGAGGAGGCAACGTGTACGGAGACACATTGCATTATTCCTGGGGTCTCTGTGAGTAGAGGCTGGGCTGCTCATGATGATCAGGGGTGGTGGGAGGCTTTTGCTCTTGCTGTAACATTGTGCCCAGCTGCAGTGAAAAGTCTGTTGTCTGATAGAGCAATACTCTTAATCTTAACCTTCAAGATGGTTTTGGATGCATAAACATGACAGTTTTAGAGCCTCCTATTTGGTCAATATTAATTTGGTTTTTTTGCTCAGGTGATGCCATCAACCATGACTGATAACACTGGGCTCCCCTAGTCCAGCGTAGATGCTCCTGAGGAACTGTTGAGGTAGAAGATCTCCCACACTACTTTTTATTTTGTCCTATGTACTTGGAACCTCATCTTAAGTTTTTAGATTCTATTTTATTGGGACTACATTAAAAAATGATCACAAGACAGTTATCTCATCTATTGTCAGATGTTGACTGTTTTGTGACTTATATGGTGGCCCTTTTTGAACTGCCTGCTGCAAGGAACCATGCAAAGGTGTTATCAGAGATCATTTTTAAATTGTGATGGTGTTGCTCTGATTTAATGATGATTTCATTATTTATATTATTGTTTTATCTTAATCTTTGATTCACTGCTTGTTTGGCCCTTTCATTTCTGGGTTTTATTTAACTGGGTTTTATAGCTATAGAATTTTAAGTAACTGTATTTACAAATGTGATTTGTTTAGTGTGTCTGAATTTTTGTCAAAGCCTTTGGCCATAAGCAATACGAGTTTGACTGACTAAAGAAATACTTATTTCCCATTTGAGCTAAGGGTGGCCATTCACTTCTATGGGAGAAAGAAGTGTACCGCTGAAGGGGCCTAAACCTCTCTCTTGCCCCTGGGGATTCCAGGGTCTGGGATGAGGGTCACATTTGCCCCATTTCAATATGTCCTGAACTGCAGCTGATGTACTTTGCCTGATAGGTCATAATGGGAGTCACTGAGAACTGAGACAGCATTTATTTCCACTAGACAGTGCCAAAATACAAAATGGATAGGTCTTTTATTTACTTTCTAGTGATTTTGCATATTATTAAGTTGAAATTAGATTGTAACCTCTTTATGCACCATGTACACTATCAGATTATATACATTCATCAGCTTTATAAATAATTAATAATGGTATGTGTGTGTGAGTGAGAGTGACAGGATTGCACCATAAAGTAGTGAATGAGTCCTTCTAAGGCTACAATCCTGTGTGCACATATTTGGGAGTAAGCCCCACTGAACATAGTGGGACTTACTTCTGCATAAACACACATAGGATTGGGTTGTACAGGAGGACTTGTCCTTGATAAATTTAATTCAGTTTTTTAAATTATCCAAATCTCTGTTTACTTCTCCTATGAAACTCAATACTCACTTCAGTCATCTGCATTCAGTGGTTTACACCATGCTGTTCATTTAAATGAGGGTGTTTCTTCTTTAAAACCATCCTTTTTTTTAAACCATTTCCTTTTTCTTTTTTAAAACCATTTTTTCTTGTTTAAAAACCATTCAGTGGTTTACACCATGCTGTTCATTTAAATGAGGGTGTTTCTTTTTTAAAACCATCTTTTCTTGTTTAAAAACCATTTTCTTTTTCTTTTTTAAAACCATTTTTTCTTGTTTAAAAACCATTCAGTGGTTTACACCATGCTGTTCATTTAAATGAGGGTGTTTCTCTTTTAAACAAAACAAAATGGTTGGGGGGGGGGTCAGTGCAGCTTGTTTGCCTAGCAGGATCTCTTCCCTTAGTTTTTCTTTTTTCCCCTGTTTTTTTTGTTTTTAAACCTTTCAAACTCCATATCAGCAGCATGAGAGTGGGTGTTTAAAGCACAATAGGTATACAGTAGAGCATAATATATGCACTCTTCCTGCAGAATTCTAATGGCCCTATGCTGAGAGAAATTTACTCCATCGGTATAGGAATTAAAGGAAGGCATTTATTTCATTCAGAGAATGCAATGACTTCCAATGGTTGCAGCGGTAAGGACTCTCAGCTTTGAATGGGACCCTTTATTATGAAGAAAGAAAGCGCAAATACAGCACTGAGGGAAAATTTCAGAGTCCAGTCTTGAGTGCCTAGCAACTCCCTGCCATCACTCATTTTTTTCCCAGTCCCCTACTAACTGAACCGTTTCCGTCCATCTTTAATTGATTGGGTTAATATAAACCCTCAGCACTACCAGTGTTTGTGTGGCCCCCATAATAGGGCTATTGTGTGCTCCCCTGTTTCCTATTTAGAAATGTGTCGCTCTGAGCGGTTCAAAAGTGTGAGTAAATGAAAAAAAAGCCACAATCACTTCATTAATGATTTGTAAACAGAATATCCAGTACTGACACCACCTGCATAGGCTTTCAAAAGAAAATATATACATATACTGTACTTGTTGAGGCCCTGAGTGTGGAAACAGTGTCATTTCGTTCTGCCAAGTACATAATTGCTCCAATTAACAGATTTAAGCTCCTGCTAAATAGCGGTAGTTAAAGGAAAGAGTTTCTCTTTCCCAGATGAAATAACCCAAATATCCAAAAGAAGCAGAGGAATAGGGAAAGGAAGACAGAAAAGAAAAGAAAAGAAAGATTTTCCCCTAATATATTTGACACGGAATGGCATATAAACACAGGTCAAAGTGATCATGGCAGGTGGAAAGATGAGGATAAAATGATATATGAAAGTAAGGGGGGAAAGTTCGCTCAGCATTTCAAAATAGCAGCAAAAGTGTTTATAGCTTGAGTTTTTTGTTGCTGTAGGCCTCATTAAAGCAAGGCTTTGTTTTCTGCTTTTCAAACACTACATATTATGACAGCTAGAAACGGCTTACCAGCCACATGCTGTCGTCTCGGCCTGCCAAGAAACGATGTAATCATTCTTAGAGTCTGAAGGTGGGTAGCTACCACAGGCTTTGTGAAGATGTCAAAAAGGAGAAGACTAAAACTGCAGTGCATAAATATAGTTCCAAGTACAATGCATGGGGTTTCTTTGAAAGACTCTTCTGCAAATCTTATAGCGAGTGTCAGTGTCTGCTTCTTCTTTTTCTATGAACACTGAAATAAGCCCCTTGCAGATTTTTTGGGATGCTGGAGAAATTTGAGAAGGACTAAAATGATCTTGGATTTCTAAGAATCCAGCCTGTGGAATCTGCTGCGGAACGACCCCCTCAGGCCGCACAAAGTTCGTGGACTTCTGGATGATTTTTTTACTTTCCCGAAATTTATGCATATACATTTGTAGGAAAATATGTACGTTTCTGCTGAGGAAACATTGAATGGAATGGGGGACAATATGCTAAATATTATATACTAAGGTAAATTATGTAAATATTTACATAAACACTTAAGTAAATGCTTACATAATTATTTGCATTTTTTTCCCCACAAAGAAAAAAAAAATTGCATCCGTCTGTGGGCAGACGACGGAACAAAAAGCACCTGACAATCTGCAAAACACAGACCGAGCGGATTCTACACAGTCCATATATCCCTACTTGCAGGCCAGAAGCCACACAATATTTAAGCATACCTCACATGCCGATAAAGTTTATGCCAGATGTATGAAGGTAGATGTGTAAGCTGGGCAACAGTGTAATAATGACAGCAAAGCAGAGTTTGCACTTTGAGCATCAGCAAGTTTGCAAAGGATTTCTGAGAAGCCTGTCCACCATGGACCACCAACTTACTTGCTGTACCTTGTCATTATTGAGGCCTCCTGGCCTGTCTGCAGTCCAGATCAGGGGTGTGGGTGGGAACAAAAGGGGGTGCCTGCCCAAGGTCCCCACAAAGCTGAAAGCTCCCAGTGTATTTAGGATGGATGCTCATGCATTGCCAAGAAAGATCACCCCCAAGAGGACACCAAGTTGCATAACATTGGCATATTATAATTAATATGTACAGATGCAAATATAAAAATAATTATAATCTAAACAGAAATACAACAATCTCATTGTACTGGGGAAGACTGTCCAGATGACCTGTGTGCCTGCTCAGTTTGCTGTCTGGGTGTTAACTGTGGATGGACAGCTTCAAGGCCCCTGCTCTGCTTCCTACCATTCTTCTTCTTTAAACTGGACTTTGACTGGGCAGTCCTTCAAACAGAGGACTGTCCTCTAAGAGTTGGACATCTGGTTACTCTATAAATTGCCAAAGGTCAGTGGACTAACAAGGCTGCATCTCTCTAACTTTTCACCTCCTGGGCAATGGCTTACAGAGACAAACAGGAAGCCTATTCCCAGAATTCCCCTCGGGTGAGCTGGAGTGCTGGACTGCTTCCTTGGCAGAGAACGGTTCAGTTGAGACCTACAACAGCCCTGAGTGGGAGACAGGACTAGGCCCTAACATCCCTGGCAAGAAGCTTTACCACTCTGCAGCCTATTCCTATTTCAATTTGCCTCACCAAATACAGCCATTATAGCCCGCACTCAGTTACTCAGTAGAAAATATCCAATGGATCTCGAGTAACGTGTGAAGAAAAACTTAAACTTTCTATTAAAATTGAAAAAAGATGCAGAGCTGTGTAACATTCATAGCAAAAAACACAAAAAACCCCCAACAACCCCTGCACATTGACTGCCTAGAAGCAAATGCATGCTAGAAACCTTGTTGTTGTTGTTCAGTCGTTCAGTCGTGTCCGACTCTTCGTGACCCCATGGACCATAGCACGCCAGGCCTTCCTGTCCTGCGCTCTCTCCCAGAGCGTGCTCAAGTTCATATTCATTGCATCGGTGGTGCTATCTAGCCATCTCATCCTCTGCCGTCCCCTTCTCCTTTTGCCTTCAGTCTTTCCCAGCATCAGGGTCTTTTCCAGAGAGTTTTCTCTTCGCATTAGGTGGCCAAAATATTGGAGCTTCAGCTTCAGTATCTGTCCTTCCAATGAGCACTCAGGGTTGATTTCCTTTAGGATGGACTGATTTGACCTCCTTGCAGTCCAGGGGACTCGTAAGAGTCTTCTCCAGCACCACAGTTCGAAGGCATCACTTCTTCAGTGCTCAGCCTTCCTTATAGTCCAGCTCTCACAGCCATACATTACTACTGGGAAAACCATAGCTTTGATTAGATGGACCTTTGTCGGCAAGGTGATGTCTCTGCTTCTTACTATGCTGTCTAGGTTGGCCATTGCTTTCCTCCCAAGAAGCAAGCGTCTTTTAATTTCATGGCTACAGTCACCGTCTGCGGTGATCTTGGAGCCCAAGAAAATAAAATCTGTTCCATTTCTTCCCCTTCTATATGCCAGGAAGTGATGGGGCCAGATGCCATGATCTTCGTTTTTTTAATGTTGAGTTTCAAACCAGCTTTTGCACTCTCCTCTTTCACCCTCAACAAGAGGCTCTTTAGATCCTCTTTGCTTTCTGCCATTAGGGTGGTATCATCTGCATATCGGAGGTTATTGATAATTCTCCCAGCAATCTTAATTCCGACCTCTGATTCATCCAACCCGGCATTTCTCATGATGTACTCTGCATATAAGTTAAATAAGCAGGGTGACAATATGCAGCCTTGTCGTACTCCTTTCCCAATTTTGAACCACTCGGTTGTTCCATGTCTGGTTCTTACTGTTGCTTCTTGACCCTCGTACAGGTTTCTCAGGAGACAGGTAAGGTGGTCTGGTACTCCCATCTCTTGAAGAATTTTCCACAGTTTGTTGTGATCCACACAATCAAAGGCTTTAGTGTAGTCAATGAAGCAGAAATAGACGTTTTTCTGGAATTCTCTTGCTTTCTCCATGATGCAGCGAACGTTTGCGATTTGATCTCTAGTTCCTCTGCCTCTTCGAAACCCAGCTTGTACTTCCGGTCGTTCTCGGTTCGCATACTGCTGAAGCCTAGCTTGTAGGATTTTGAGCATCACCTTGCTGGCATGCGAAATGAGCACAATTGTGCGGTAGTTTGAACACTCTTTGGCGTTGCCCTTCTTTGGAATTGGAATGTAAACTGACCTTTTCCAGTCTTGTGGCCATTGTTGAGTGTTCCAAATTTGTTGGCATATTGAATGCAGCAACCTACAGCAAAGCTAAAAGTGGAACCTCCATCTTCCAAGGCAGTATACCTCTGTGAGTTTCTTGTGGGCTGGGAATGCGTTTTGGGATGTGATCAGACTCATATTTACAGTGTTAATGTGCTATTTTCCTTCTCTGATCTATGCTTTAAAATGTTTTAAAAACTTCTTACAGTGCATCAGTGGAATTCCTTTGGTTTTGAAACCTGTGATTTTTCTTTTCAGCTCTGTGTTTTACTCGGCAAGGTACCAAAAAAACCCGCTTTCACAAAGTCAGTGATAGATAGTGAAATGCTGGCCAGCCATGGCCAAGGTATAATTTTGTTGGCAAAATACTTTCGATTTAGTTACTTTTGAGGTGTAATTGGTGCATTCGCATTGAAGGGAAGTTTTTAGCTCGATGTCTTAAGCTGATTCACATCCAGCAAATAGCATGTTGTTCCTGCAACATTTAACCAAACACTATTATTAAAAAACAAACAAAAAGCAAACAAACCACTCTATGGAATTTCCTGGCCTAGATATTATTTCACATGAGATGTGGCTCAGAAAGTATTCAACCTAATTTGTACAATCTATGCTCAGATTTGCTATATTCTCCCTTAAAAGTTGGGCTTTAAAAAACAAACAAACTCCTGTCTATGACATGTACCCGTTTTATCAATAATTCCCACATGGTGCCAGGGCACTCTAGTCACCACAAGAGGACTGCCAGTGTGCTATGACAAATACATTAATAAAGTAATGTCGGTGCCAATGTATGTACCCACTCACAGAGGAGGCCAGTCACTACATCTCTACATGATCGGCTACCCTGGCCGTGATACTTTCCAATCAGGCTCCATGGATGGCAGGTCATTTTGTAATATGGGGTGTAGAGATGGACAAATAGGTCACTTTTGATTTTTTTTTTTATCAGTTTCTCATTGTTCCACTCTTAAGTTCAGTAACTTCAGTTCATCTTGAATTTTGAGAATTTCTCCAGTTTTAAGTCCATTTTGTCCCAAACTCTGAGATTATTTTTTTAAAGTTTGCATGAAAATGTATAAACATTGTGCGTATTTCTCCTACACATACATTTTTGCCTGATAAACACATCTTTTGGGAGCATGTTTCCTAACATAATGCATTTTTAACATTATTAACAGAGTTGTAGAAAATTATAATGAGAAACCAAGAATTATGTACCAAACTTTAACTTTTGTCATGATAATTAAAATATAATTTAAGTCTAATAATGGTTGTGAAACCTTTTTTTCACGTTTTTACTTGGGTGCCATATGCTTTGAAACCACATTCACACAGGGCAGGGGGCTTCTCCTCCTCAGCCATCACCCCCTGTGAAGATTTAACCCCTCCAGTTTCAATTCCTGGGGGAAACACTGTCCAAATTCCTGTGCTGTGCAGCCTCCATTGATTTCAGTAGATACACTGTGTGCAACTTGGTACACTCCAGATGTGTTAGACTACAACTTCCATCATTCCCAGCCAGCATTATCACCATGGTTGGAGAATGCTGTTAAATACATAATGCAGAAGAGCAAAATTGGGTGGGATAGCCAATACCCTGGAAGACAGAAACAAAATTCAAGGTGATTTTGATAGGCTGGAGCGTTGGGCTGAACAGCAGAAAAACATTTAATAGGGATAAAAATGCCAAGTTCTGCATCTAGGAAAAGGAAACCAAATGCACAGTTGCAAGATGGGGGATACATGGCTCAGCAACACTACAAGTGAGAAGGATCTTGGAAATATTGTAGATCACAACCATAATATGAGCCAACAATGTGATGTGGCAACAAAAAACGCAAGTGCTCTTTTGGGCTGCATTAATAAAAGTATCACTTCCAAATCCCAGGAAATACTAGTTCCCCTCTACTAGGGATGTACGAAAGTCACTTACCTGGTCTTGCAGCTTGCTTCGCGGTGGGGGGGAGGCGCTTCGCTTCTCCCCCCGAAGTTCAGGCCAGGGGGGGAGGCTTCCCGCCTCACCCGGCCGAAATTCAGGCCGGGGGAGAAGCTTCCGGCCTCGCCCGGCTGGAATTCAGGCCAGGGAGAAGCGCCCCGTCTCCCCGGCCGCGAACTTCAACAGAAACGTAAAAAAAAAAGAAAAACGCCCCGTGATAGGCTACGTGACGTGATTTTGGGGGGCCGAATGCACTGGATACTTGAAGAGTGCTATCCTATCTCCCCTCAGTCTTCTCTTCTCAAGGCTAAACATGCCCAGTTCTTTCAGTCTCGTAGACTACGAGACTACTTTTCGTAGACTACGGCGAAAATAAGGGCAACGCAAATAGTGTTGCCCTTATTTTCGCCGTAGTCTATGTAATCTTTACGTAGACTACAGCGACCAAATAAGGAACGCGAATGGAGGCTCCCTATGGGGGCCGCCATTTGCGTACGTGCTTTTTTTTAAAAGTCACCCGTGATAGGCTACGTGACGATTAACGTAGCCTATCACGGCTGACTTTGCAGATCTAGCTGAGATAGGCTACGTTAATCGTCACGTAGCCTATCACGGGGCCAGTTTTTTTTTTTACTTTTCTTGGAATGGCGGCGGTGGCAGCCGGTCGAAAGACCAGCTGCTGCCCCCGCCCCTGTCGAAGCCCTGCCGAACTGCTGCTGCGACCCGCCACCGGGAGCGACATTCGGGAAAGGTAAGTCCCATCCCGGGGGCAGGGGGGGTGTGGGGTGCGGGGGGGTGCGGAGAATTTCTCCCCGAAACTACTTCGGGGGGCCGAATACGTTGGCACTCGGCCCCCCGAAGTTTCGGCGAGAAATTCTCTGACACCCCTACCCTCTACTCAGCAATGGTTAGGCCTCATCTGGAGTACTGTATCCAGTTCTGGGCTCCACACTTTAAGAAGGATGCAGACAAACTGGAGAGGGTTCAGAGGAGGGCAACAAAGATGATCAGGGGACTGGAAATAGAGCCCTATGAGGAGAGACTGAAAGAACTGGGCATGTTTAGCCTTGAGAAGAGAAGACTGAGGGGAGATAGGATAGCACTCTTCAAGTATCCAGTGCATTTGGCCCCCCGAAATCCGTGGCGGAACAAAGCGCCCCGCCCACCCACCCCACGAAGGGTGCGCGAAACGGAGCACTTACCTGCTCCGTCCATGCTGACTTGCGAATGGCAGCTGTGTCTGCGGCCGCCATTTGCTTCCTCATTATAGCCGTGATAGGCTACGTAAATAATTACATAGCCTATCATGGCTAATGCAGGGACACCATTTGCGTCCCTGCGGAGGCCGTGATAGGCTACATAAGTATTTACGTAGCCTATCATGGCAAAAAAAAAAAAAAAAGTGCACGCAAATGGTGGTGGCTATGGCGGCCACCATTTGCGTTCCCTTTTTTTTGCCGTTTTAGCCTATGTAAATATTTACGCAGGCTATTACAGCAAAAAAAAAAAAAAGGGAACGCAAATGGCGGCCACTACACCATTTGTGTTCTCCCTTTTTTTTTTTTGCCGTAATAGCCTGCATAAATATTTACGTAGGCTAAAATGGCAAAAAAAAAGGGAATGCAAATGGCAGCCACTGTAGCTGCTGCCATTTGTGTTGGCTTCCCCCCCCCCGTGATATGCTACGTAAATACTTTTTTTTTTTGCTGTGATAGGCTATGTAAATACTTACGTAGCCTATCACAGCCTCCACAGGGATGCAAATGGCATCCCTGCATTAGCCGTGATAGGCTACGTAATTACTTTTTTTTTTTTGCCGTGATAGGCTACATAAATACTTATGTAGCCTATCATGGCAAAATACAGGGATGCAAATGGCGGTGGCTACGGCTGCCACCATTTGCATCCCTGCAGGCTGCCCAGAGGCCAGATGTCTGGCTGCGGGTGGCCCCAGCTGGCGGCTTTGTGGAATCTCTGTGGAGCGGAGCCGGCCAGAGAGAATTTCGGGGGGAGGGACGGAGCGCCTCCCCCCCGCTGTGAATGTCACCCTTCGAAAAGGTAAGTGACTTTCGTACATCCCTAAACTTGAAGCAGTATGACCTGGTACACTCCAGGAACAATGTTTTCACTTCATCTTCTGCTCACATAGATCAGGCCTGCATGTTTAAAATTGAGTCACAGGAGTTCTTTTTAAAAACTCTTTTTGAATTAATCCTTGTGGCTATTCCTACTTGCGTGTGTGTTCATTCATGAATTAGGGTCTGAACCAGCCTTTGCAGTTACTATTGAATACCTAATGGTACTCTTAACCTTTCTTATTAATTTTAATTAGAATGCTTTTCTATTTTGTGGCTATTGATTATTTGCAAAGGGCATATTTTGAAAGTGTTGTTTAGATCTGGCTTTGCTGACACAGCTATAACCATAAAGGGCCCTGTAATTTTTGAATGTAAAATAAAATTTGTTATTAATTACCTCCATTAGGTTTTTATTTTGCAATAAACCAAGCTGTAAGAGAACTTTAGAGGACTAATATCTCCTCTAAAATGAACACATGGACATAAATTGAAAAGTAAGTCTAACAAGGGACTCCAGCAGATTCTCTTCAGTGTGCCTACCATTATCTCTGAGACCTTCTCTCTCTGAACAAAAGGATAGGACCAGTTCTTGTTTTTCATTGTTTTATGATCCCAAGGAGGAATCTGGTGAAAGGAGCTTCATTCCCTTCATTCTTTCAAATACTAACATGGGGGCATTCTTATGTTGTTTTAATAGGCCTGTTTTCACAATTCCAGTTGTGTCCTACTACCTTACTGATTCTCGAGAAATCTTCTGCATCACTGTATTCATTCGCTTTGTGGTAGCATATTCTGTACTCATTTCAAGATGGGGGGGGGGAAACAAACATTACCTTAAATCCATATATCTAAGTGCCATGACTTTCACCCCATTTTTACTCTCGAGTAGGGACACAGCTTGTTCTGAACTGGCAACCTAGAGTGGGAATACAGGAGCTTTTAAGATATGGATTGGGCCCCTTGCACTTACTGTGGACTAAAACCAAGCAAACATGTAGCTGCTGGATACGGATTTAAAATACTGTCTGGTTTGGCCCTCAGAGTCTTTGTTTTTTTGTTAATTATGTACCGAAGAAAACATAATTGTCCTATCATGATATCCCAACAACGCAAAACAATCCTACCTTTTGGCAGGGTGTGAAATGGAAGGCTGTGCCTCGTGTTCATGGGCACAAATGTACATGCATGTTCACTTAAGGTACCATACATGCTGTCCCACCCCTACTCAAAGATTTCACTTCTAGTGGTTGTAGGGGGTTCAAGCCATGGTCCAGAATCCCCAGAGTTCCTTGGAAGCTATTGCGGGTTCCTCAGCAATAAGGTCCATAATGGCTGACAAGCTTTTCTGAAAGGCAGCTTATGGTACCACCACCAACGGCACGCGCTGAGTTGGGCAAGTGCAGCTGCCTGCTCCCTCACCAAGCTGCCATTTTGCGTAAAAATGGCAGCTCGGCCTTTTCCGTAAATAACCATTTATGCAAATGGTGGCTGTAAAAGGGCCACTTACACAACATTACAGGTGTAAATACACCATTCACACCTGTAATTTTGTGTAAATGCCCCCTTTACGGCTTCCATTTGTGTAAATGGTTATTTATGAAAAAGGCTGAGCTGACATTTTAATGAAAAATGGTGGCTCAGCAAGGGAGCAGACAGCCACACACCACATACCACTCGCCGGGTGCCCACAGACTACCCAGTGGCTTGCTGCATGCGGCGAACAGGGTCAGGTGGCTGACGAGGGTCCGGAGAGCAGGATGGTGTGAGTTTGCCCATCCCTAGTTGGGTGTTTTTTCTAAGATGTTCGTTCTGTTCATAGAATCATAGAATAGTAGGGTTGGAAGGGGCCTATAAGACCATCGTGTCCAACCCCCTGCTCAATGCAGGAATCCAAGTCAAACTATGCCTGACAAGTGGCTGTCTAGCTTCATCTTGAATGCCTCCAGTGTGGGAGAGCCCACTACCTCCCTAAGTAAGTGGTTCCATTGTCATATTGGTCTAACATTCAGGCAGTTTTTCCTGATGTTCATCTGGAATCTGGCTTCCTGTAATGTGAACACATTATTCCGTGTCCTGCATTCTGGGATGATCAAGAAGAGATCCTGGTCTTTCTCTCTGTGACAACCTTTCAAGTACTTGAAGAATGTTATCCTATTTCCCCTCAGGGCCAATCTACATTGCACCCACCATTGCAAAGAATTTGGTGTCCTGTTGGGTTAAACGCTCTCGCATTAAAACGTGATTATCCACACTCATCCATTTTCCCCATTGCGGTGCTTCATCGAATGCACGAGCTCTGTTCACACTCGAGCACTGCGCTGTTTTCCTGCTCTTAAAGATGGAGGCGCTCATTGGAGGATCAGAAACTCTTCCTGTTTCTGCTGATTCCATGCTCATCACACTCACAGCTCTTGATGGCCCCATGTCGTCTCCTGGCTACTGATCACATAGCTTCCTCAGCACTCAATGTTTCCTCAGCAACAAGCAAAGGGCTGGATGTGCACGTGCTTGTCTGATCTCAGAAGCTAAGCAGGGTCGGCCCTGGTCAGTAGTTGGATGGGTGACCATCTGGGAATCAGGCTTCCTGCATTGAGCAGGGGGTTGTTCTATCCCTTCAAATGAGACTAAGTTTTACCCCCTCCTATCCCCTGCCTCAGTTTTTGTTTTTGTTTTAATTAAGGCATTATCTTCGAAGAATCGTGGCTTCTCCGTGATTTTTTTTCTAATTCAGGCATGATCTTCAAAGATTTGAAAATTCAAAGATTTGAAGCTTCAAATCTTCAAATTTTTGAATCTTTGAAGATCATGCCTGAATGAGAAAAAAAATCATGGAGAAGCCACGATTCTTCGAAGATAATGCCTTAATTAAAACAAAAACAAAAACTGAGGCAGGGGATAGGAGGGGGTAAAACTTAGTCTCATTTGAAGGGATAGAACAACCCCCTGCTCAATGCAGGAAGCCTGATTCCCAGGCGGTCGCCCATCCATTTACTGACCAGGGCTGACCCTGCTTAGCTACTGAGATCAGACAAGCATGTGCACATCCAGCCCCTTGCTTGTTGTTCAGGAAACACTGAGTGCTGAGGAAGCTATGCGATCAGTAGCCGGAAGACAACATGGGGCCATCAAGAGCTGTGATTGGACAGGAGGGAATTACAAACACCACCGTATGTGGACGGGCAGGGGAGGGGACTATGACCAGATATGGTAGCCAAGGTGGAAAATCAGAGCACATTGAGGGGAAATACCGGGATATCAGGGTATTGAAATTGGGAGCACAGAAGGGGAAATTCCAGTTCCAATTTGAGGTGGGTACTACGTAGTGTGAAAAACAGGTGGTGATACCTCATTGGAAGCAAAAAAATCCATAAGGGTAGATCGGCCCTTAGTCTTCTCTTCTCAAGGCTAGACATGCCCAGTTCTTTCAGTCTCTCTTCATAAGGCTTTGTTTCCAGTCCCCTGATCATCTTCGTTGCCTTCCTCTGAACCCTCTCCAGTTTGAATGCATCCTTCTTAAAGTGTGGTGCCCAGAACTGGACACATTACTCCAGATGAGGCCTCACCAGTGCTGAGTAGAGGGGAACTAGTACTTCACATGATTTGGAAACTATGCCTCTATTAATACAGCCCAAAATAGCATTTGCCTTTTTTGCAGCCACATCACATTGTTGGCTCATATTCAACTTGTGATCAGCAACAATTCCGATGTCCTTCTTGCTTGTAGTTGAGCCAAGTATCCCCCATATTGCAACTGTGCATTTGGTTTCTTCTTCCTAGGTGCAGATCTTAGCATTTATCTCTGTTAAATTTCATTCTGTTGTTTTCTGCCCAGCGCTCTGGCCTATCAAGATCACTTTGAATTTTGTTTTGGTCTTCCAGGGTGTTAGCTTTCCCACCCAATTTTGTGTCATCTTCAAATTTAACAAGTATTCTCTCCTCCAAGTCATTAATAATAATGTTGAAGAGCACTGGGTGCAGGACTGAGCCCTGTGGTACCCCATTCATTACCTCTCCCCAGTTTGAGAAGATCCCAATGATAAGCACTCTTTGAGTCTGATTCTGTAACCATAGGGATGTACGAAAGTCACTTACCTGGTCCCGCAGCTTGCTTCGCGGTGGGGGGGAGGTGCTTCGGTTCTCCCCCTGTAGTTCAGGCTGGGGGGGGGAGGCGCCCCACCTCGCCCAGCCGAAATTCAGGGCAAATAGCGTTGCCCTTATTTTCGCCGTAGTCTACGTAAATCTTTACGAAGACTACCCAGGCCCAAATAAGGAACACAAATGGTGGCGCCCATGGGCGCCACCATTTGCATACACGCTTTTTTTTTTCAAAGTCACCCGTGATAGGCTACATAATGATTTACATAGCCTATCACAGCTGACTTTGGAAATCTAGCCGTGATAGGCTATGTAAATCGTTACGTAGCCTATCATGTGTGTGTGTGTGTGTGTTTTTACATTCACTTTGTAATGGCGGCGGCGGCAGCCGGTCGGAAGACTGGCTGCCACCCCCGTCCCCGCCGAAACGCTGCCGAAACACCGCCGGAACCCGCCGCCGAGAGGGACATTCGAGGGAGGTAAGTCCCATCCGGGGGGGGGGGCGGAGAATTTCACCGCCAATTTCGGAGGGCCAAATGCGTTGGCATTCGGCCTCCCCGAGAGTCATGGAGAAATTCTCCGCCATCCCTATGTAACCAACTGTGGATCCACCTGAGAGTCGTTTCATCTAGTCCACTTTTAGCTAGTTTGCTAATCAGGATATCATGGGGAACTTTGTCGAACGTTTTGCTGAAGTCGAGGTATATTATGTCTACAGCATTCCCACAGTCCACAAGGAGGTTACCTGTTCAAAAAATGAGATCAGATTAGTCTGGCAGGACTTGTTCTTGACAAATCCATGTTGGCTTTGAGTAATCACTGCATTGTTTTCAACGTGCTTACAGACTGATTGCTTTATAATCTGCTCCAGAATTTTCCCAGGAATTGATGTCAGACTGACTGGTCTGTAGTTCTCAGGTTCCTCTTTTTGCTCTTTTTGAAGATAGGGACAACATTAGCCCTCCTCCAGTCATCTGGCACTTCACCCATCCTCCATGATTTCTCAAAGATAATAGAAAGTGCTTCTGAGTGTTTTTCTTCCAGTTCTTTTATTACTCTAGGATGCAGTTAATCTGGCCCTGGAGATTTGAACTCATTCAAAGTAATTAGGTGTTCCTTGACCATATGCCTATCTATTTCAAGCTGCAATCCTGCCCCTTCAGCCTGTGCTTCACCAATAGACCCTCTTTTGGGTGAAGACTGAGCTGAAGTAGGAATTGAGCACATCTGCCTTTTCTTTGTCATCTGTTATCATTTTGCCATCCTTATTTAATAGTTGGACCACCATTTCTTTCCTCTGTCTTTTACTATTCACATCTCTGAAGAAAGCCTTTTTGTTGCTTTTAGCCTCTCTTGCTAACATCAGCATGTTCTCAGCTTTAGCCTTCCTGACGCCATCCCTGCAATTCTGTGCTACCTGCCTGTACTCTTCCTTTGTAGCTTGGCCTTCCTTCCACTTCCTGTATGTGTACTTTTTCAGGTCATCTCTAAGCTTTTTGTGAAGCCACATTGGCTTCTTCTGTTGCCTTCCGCCTTTTCTTCTTGTCGGAATTGTTTGTAATTGTACCTTTAGAATTTCCTTTTTTAAAAATTCCCACCCATCTTTGACTCCTTTTCTCATTGGAGTTGCTTGCCATGGGACCTTCCTTATCATTGTTCTGAGTTTATTAAAATCAGCTTTCCTAAAATCCAGAGTACGCGTTTGGCTACATGCAGGTTTTGCTTCCTTTAGAACCAAGAACTCAAGTATAACATGGTCACTTTCCCCCAGAGTTCCTGTAACTGCTACTTTATCCATTAACAATCTCTGTTGGTTAGGATCAAGTCAAGGATAGCTGATCCTCTAGTTCCTTCCTTCACTTTCTGTAGGAGGAAGTTATCAGCAACACAACTCAGGAATTTCCTGGAGGGGGCATGTTTTGAAGAATTAGTCTCCAACAAATATCAGGGAAATTGAAGTCCCCCATTCCTGCTACATCATGCTTCCTTGAAACCTTGGCAATTTGCTTTTCAAAAGTTTCAGCCTCGTCTTTTCCTTGATTGTGTGGCCGGTAGTAGACTCCAACCACCATGTTCCTTTTATTCTTTGCTCCATTTACTTTAACCCAGATGCTCTCGATGGGGCTACCAAGCTCATCCTCCTGTATTTCTGTGCAGAGATATATATTTTTAATATATCATGCCACAGTATAGGTTACAACATGACCTAGAATCTTCTGTTGCACACAGCAGTTACCTGGCAGACTTTCTAGCAATCCACCGTAACAACAACCTTTGAAATGACATCCTCATAATCTCCACCCACCACCCTTAGCCTTGCATAAGACAGACTGTGATTCACCAGGGTTGGGTACTGGGAAATTAGGACTGTCCATGATAATGTGGATCTTTGGAGCATATTTTGTCATTCTGGGAGAAACAGAACCTGCTGGCATTCTGTCTCCTCCTCCAGAAAGTTTCAAGATGCAGGAGCTCTTTCTGTACTGAATCTGTTGTATGTAGGGCTTACCAACCCTCAAAGTACCACTTCAGAAATAGAATTCTTAGTAAGCACAGACTGAGGACATGGCACATGCTGCTTCTGTCATGCCTTCAGATCAGGTTAGAGGGAAGAGATGCAAGAGCAGAAGGTGTGTCAGCTCTTACCTTAAGCAGTAAAGCTTCTAGGCTAAAATGCTTATAAAGAATACAAAACAGACTAGAACTCAACAGAGTGGCAGAAGTCCTGGTATATTTCAAGCAATACAGACCATCTTCAGGAAGATATTTTACAATCCTTTTATAACCATTATTGCTGGTGCAGTGCAGAAAATTTCTTCCACATTTTTTTTCACCATTCTCATTCCATTTGATAGAAAAGAAATTGCTTTCAAAAAGAAATTCAAAGGAGAAGGAAATTTCAGAGAAATTATCATGGGTTGGGTTCAGGGTTCTTGTGCTTACTTATGAGGTGGCTGAGGAGTGTGCAGGAGTGTCCTGTCTTTCATTGCACAATCATCTCTCCGGCAGCCTGTAGTCTCCTCGACTTCCCACACTCCTGTTTAAGCCCAGGGGAAAACGTCATGAGGTAATTCCTCCCATAGCACTTTTTCAAATCAGAAAGCACAGGCAGCTGTGCAACAAGACCTGCCGACAGCGAGCCCTACCTGTGAGAAACTGTTGGAGAATTTCTCCTTCCCCCTGGAGAAATTCAGTGAAATTGTGCCCTCCCCATCTCTCTGCCCACAAATAGTGTGGAGAATGTCAAGAAGCCATTTGCACACAATTCTAATGATAACATGAGACCTTGACTGAAATCTTAGATTGTAAACTGGTGAGTAGGGATGGGTAGGAATTCCAGTTTGATTTTCATTAGAATTTACCAGAATTCACAAATTTCCTCTTAGCAGGATGGAAAACACTTGAGATTTAGAGCATTTCTACACCATGCTAAAATCCTGCAACTTTACTGGGGCTTTCTGCTTCCATTTTCTTTGCAGGATTATGAGGGGCTCCTTTAGACAGCGAGCATGTGATGTGGAATTGAAAACTTCCTTTCTTGGCAATGCTGTATTTGTTCAATAAAACACCACCACCTAGTAGCTGCATTATATCACTACGTCGGCATTACACACTGCTGATATTGTGCAATTAAGGTTTGTATCAGCTAGGGATGTCAGAGAATTCCTCTGCAGACTAAAATGAGGCCAGATTCCAGAGAATCCACCCTCTGGATTCTGTGGCGGAATGGCATCACTTACCTCCAGCTCTGGAGGATTTCCTGTGGAGCAGCTCTCCAGAAGGCGAAACACTAATGGCAGCTGCCATTAGCCTATCACTGGACAAACACAGACAAATGCCTGCCAATTGTGTCTCCTGCCTCTGCATTTCTCAATCAGAGGGAGAAGAGGGTAAAATGCCTCCCTGAAATGAAGGGAGACACATCTGATCACCCACCCCACCAAGCTCAGAAGCAACATCCTCTGTTGTTTCAGAGCACCCTATTAAGTTCAGTGGGGCTTACCTGAGGGTTGCAGACTTACAGGGTGATGTTATGTCTACTCAGAAGTAAGTCCCATTGAGTTCAATGTGGCTTACTCCCAAGTAAGTAAGTGCCCAGGATTGGGGCCACTAGAAAACAGTACAGCAGAAGTTAAGCTACTAAGGGGAGGGGGTAAGGGAGTGTGTGTAAAGGCAGTCAGTTGTGATCCTGCATTTAAAACAGAAGCAGAAAACCCCATTTTAAATGCAGGATTTTAGGCTGGTGGAAGATCCATATTTTTTTACTTCAGTCAGTGGAGGCAGATGTGCTCTGTGATTGGATACTGGTTTTGTGGATACTGGGTCTCCCCTTTAAAAATCATACGAAATTATGAGGATCCCTTTTTGATTTTATGTACCCTTGTTTTACCCAGTACCTTCCATCACATTGGCTCCCTGGGTGGATAGGGGAATCTTCTTTCTCAGCCAAGCAGGAGAAAGCCTTTAAAGTTTCGATTTCACTGGCTATATAGGGCAGTGCCCATTTAGGGCATGGCTCCTGGGGAATGCTGGGAGTTGTAGGACTTTTTTTCTGTCTAAACTTGCATAGGATTGTGTTGTTCATGCAATTCATCTGGCAGAGCTTGGCATCTTTTAAGATATTTTTTCAAAGCAGCTGCTTTTGGCCCAACTGCTTGGGTGGGAAAGCAGTGTCTGTCACCTCCAAATCAGAAGGCAATTTGCTTTCAATGGGATTTCCCTTCCTCCTTGAAAAGAGGCAGACACAAGTAGGCATGACGGAGAATTCCGCCATGGATCTCGGTGAGGCCGAATGCCAGCGCATTCGGCCCCCCCAAAATCCATGGTGAAATGAAGCCCCCCACCCCCCACCCCGCGAAATGGGCCCGGAGCGGAGCCTACCTTGGTTGGTCATTCCGGTGCTCCTCGAATGGTGGCCGCATCTACAGCCGCCATTTGCATCTTTGGAATGGCCATGATAGGCTACGTAAATACTTATGTAGCCTATCACGGCTAATGCAGGGATGCCATTTGCATCCCTGTGGAGGCTGTGATAGCCTACGTAAGTATTTATGTAGCCTATCACGGTAAAAAAAAGGAACGCAAATGGCGGCAGCTACGGTGGCCGCCATGTGCGTTCCCTTTTTCACTGTGATAGGCTACATAAATATTTACGTAGCCTATCACAGCTAAAAAAGGGAACACAAATGGCGGCCACCATAGCTGCTGCCATTTACGTTCCTTTTTTTTTGCCGTGATAGGCTACGTACGATGGCCCATGATAGGCTACGTAAATATTTATGAAGCCTATCACGGGCCGTCGTAGGGACGCAAATGGCATCCCCTACACAGGATGCCATTTGCGTCCACACCAGCCCGGCAGCGGCTGGAGGCCCTGCTGTAGGTTGGCCTGGCTGGCGGCTCCACGGCCTGACTGTGGAGCGGAGCCAGCCAGGCAGGATTCTGGGGGAGAGGAATGGATTTCCTCCCCCCCGTCGAGGATTCCAGGGGGAGGAATGAATCGCCTCCCCCCACCTGTGGAACCCAGTGGAGCCAGGTAAGCGGGTTTTCGTACACCCCTAGACACAGGCAAACCTCCGGAGTTTGCAAACAGTTAACCGGAAAACGCAGACCGGATTCAATACACTTTCCCAAATCACTGCAGATGACGGAACAAAAGATCCCTAACAAGCTATGAAAAAGAAACAGAACGGATTTCCTAACAGTCATACATCACTAAACAGGTTATCTCCAACCTTTTTGAAAGCAGGTAACCTGGGCAAAGTGCGGGAGATGTCCTTGGGTTTGACGACGTCGTGTAAAGGAACCACAAACTTCCGTGAGTGGCTGTGAGCGTGCAATAAATCACTTGTGTACAGAAGCCCTTAAAAAAATCAAATGCGGGGCAAAAATGAAACTGACAGATTCATTCATCCAGGCTCAGGGCTTTGACTGCTAAGCTCTACGGATGTTGGAGTATTCTGCCACGGATTCCAGGGATGCTGAATTCCAGTGAATTTGGCCCCCTGGAATCCATGGCGGAACGAAGCAACCCCCCTGCCATCCTGCGAAATGGGCCCGGAATGGATCCTACCTGGTATCGGCCGTCCGGTGCTCCGCGAATGGCGGCTGCCATCCGGTGCTCCGTGAATGGCATCTGTGGCCGCCATTTGCCTTCCTTCGAATGGCCATGATAGGCCACGTAAGTATTTATATAAGTATTTATGTAGCCTATCACGCCTAACACAGGGACTCCATTTGCATCCCTGTGGAGGCCATGATAGGCTATGTAAATACTTACATAGCCTATCACAGCAAAAGGCAGGAACGCAAATGGCGGCCACTACGCCATTTGCATCCCTGCCTTTTCTTTTGCCGTGATAGGCTACATATATATTTACATGGCCATCACGGCAAAAGACAGGGACGCAAATGGTGTAGCGGCCGCCGTTTGCATCCCTGCTTTTGCCGTGATAGGCTATGTAAATATTTACAAAGCCTATCACAGCTCAGCAAAGGGACGCAAATGGAGGCCCCTAAGCCGGCCGCCATTTGTGGCTGCAGAGCTGCCGCAGCCAGATGCCCGACTGCGGATGCACCAGGCCAGCAGCTCCACGGAGTTGCCACAGAGCGGAGCCAGCTGGGAAGGATTTCGGGGGGAGGGACAGAGCACCTCCCCCCACTGCAGATGCCACTTACGAAACAGGCAAGTGGTTTCGTACATCCCTACTAAGCTATCAAACATCTGGGTTTGAATCCCTGTGAATTCAAGTGTGTCAGTGCTGAATTAGACTCTTTTTTCTGACAGGCTCCTCACTTTTAGCAGCTACGTGTGAGGCAGCTACATCATAATCCTTTCTAGGTACCAATTGAATTTGGCTGTTGCAGATGGGTGAGCATTTCCTTTTGGTTAATTTTTGATAAAATTTTACTGAAATTTAGAAAGGTCTTCATATTCAGGATGGAAAGAACTTGAGACTTAAAAAAGACCAAATGTGGGAAACAACAGAACCGACAGATTTGTCTCTCCATGCTTGTGGGTGGAGCTTGTTCTTATTTTTGTACAGCGCCTTGTAGGCATGTTCATAATAACTATACACCATTCATGTGTTGAGGCTGAACACATGAGGACACGAAGTGTGTAGGGAGCTGCGGGCACATGCACCAGCCCCACCTCCCTCATGTCCCCACATCTGCCAAATATCTGATGAGAGATTCTAAGCATGTTCCATTGAACTCACTGAGAAGCTTCCTCATGATTGGGTTCCCAGTCCTTGGAAGACTTCTCTAAGCGTATTCACTTATCATCTCCCTTTGCACCACATTTGTGAAGGCCAGGAGGGGGCGGTGTTGATATTTGGCATGTGCATCCCCGCCCCCTACAGACTCTGTGCCCTCACCACATTCAAACTGAGTGCCAGTAGTGCTTTCACTATATGTTATAGGGAGTAACGTTCTTCCAAAGGTGTTCTGTTAAAATGGAAATAAGCACCAGGAGGCAGCCATCTTGAACTGACTACTGCTGCTTAACCCTTTATCACCACTGGGCATCTCTCTGCTCAACATTGCTTCTATAAACCCTTTTAAAAAGTCACTCTAGAGCCAACATGCCTAACAGATGCTCACCTTGCCCTCTTTGTCCCATTGGAATCTGTAAGAATGGTGAAGAGTTATATGGAGTTATTTGAGACAGGACTTTGTAGGGCTGTAGCTATGGTGGGCCCAGTGGGTGCATACCCCCACCATAGTAATGTGTTGTCCCACTTAAGGGTTTAAAACAGCAGGTATTTTTTTTATTTGTGACATAACAGCTTCCACTGAAAAATAAGAACTTGGTTTTAAAATAGGAATTTCTCTCTCTCTCTCTCTTTCTCTCTCACTGAATGTGTGTGTGTGTGGTGTTAAACTCAGCAGTGCCTCCCCCCAAGTGGTAGTGCCCCAAACCCAACCCACTGGACCCCTACAGCTCTGCCCAGCCATGATTTCCTCTGGTGGATGTCACTATCATCTTTATCATGCTGAAGTGATCCTGAAAAAAAGAACAACCCACCATGATCTGACAGAGCACTTAAAGTAGTACAATATAATTATGGGAAGTTATTATTTATGTAAAAATGTAAGCTTTTATTGTTTTCTGCCAACAGCTGTTGAAACTTTCCAGGCAATAAAGGATATATTTCAGAGATACAAATTCTCAGAGATTCCATTTCAAGATTTAACAAAACTGCCAAAAACCTAAAAACATAAATATAAACACAATAAATGGTGTAATAGCCAGCTATACCAATGGGTTCACCAAATTAAATGTCACCATGGCAATTAACTGTCCAGTCTGGGTTTGTTCATACTCTCAAGGCTGCCAAGGTGTACGGGTCAAATAAGCATCTATGTGAGACAACAGATAACTTTTCTGGAGAAGAACTCAACTGTAAATGGCTAAAGAGTGTGGTTTCAGGTAAAGTGTTATTTATGTAAGGAAGGTGTTCATTAGAAATAAATAAAAGTTTCTCAACTTAAAAATAACAGTTATTCAGTGTATCAGTTTCTAACACTAACAATTCACAGGCATTAAAATTCACATAGACACTTGGGTATAGAAGTTAGTGCTACAAAGAAATAACTGATTTTCCATTAAGAACCCAAAAAGAGCCCTGCTGGATCAGACCAAGGTCCATCTAGTCCAGCATTCTGTTTACACAGTGGTCAACCAGCTGCCCACAGGAAACCCACAAGCAGGACATGAGCGCAACAGCACCCTCCTGCCCATGTTCCCCAGCAAGTGGTATACATAGGCATACTGCCTATGATAGTGGAGGCAGCATATAACCATCAGGTCTAATTGATAGCCTTATCCTCTGTTCATTTGTCTAATCCCCTTTTAAAGCAATCCAAATTGGTGGCCATCACTATATCTTCTGGTGGTGAATTCCATAGTTTAACTATACACTGTGTAAAGATGTACTTCCTTTTATCTGTCCTGGGTTCTAGTATTAAAGAGAAACAAAAATGTCTCCCCTATCCACATTCTCCACACCATGCATAATTTTGTACACCTCTATCATGTCTCCCCTCACTCACCTTTCCTCTAAGCTAAATGGTCCCAGATGTTGTAATCTTCCCTCATATGGGAGTTGCTCCAGACCCTCAATCATTTTAGTTGCTCTTTCCCGCACTTTTTCCAGCTCTACAATATCCTTTTTTTTAGGTGAGGTGACCAGGGATGAATCTACGCATAGCAGTTATACCGTTATCATACTGTTATCATAACTATTGGTGCCCATTGGTGCCATGTGTACCAATAGTTATGATAATGGTATGATAATGGTATAACTGCTATGTGTAGATTCAGCCCAGAACTATACGCAGTATTCCAAGTGTGGTCGCACCATAGATTTGTATAGGGGCAGTATGATATCGTCAGTTCTATTCTCAATCCCTTTCCTAATTATGCCTAACACGGGGTTTGCCAATTTCACAGCAGCCTCACTCTGGGTCAGCATTTTCATGGAGCTGCCTGCCATAACCCCAAGATCTCTTTCTTGGTCATTCCCCACTAGCTCAGATCCCATCAGCTTATATGTGAAGTTGCAATTGTTTTGCCCCAGCCCAGTGTGCATCACTTTACATACATGTATTTGAAACCCCACCTGGAAACATGGCAGCCACAACTAGTGAGGAAGGGTGGCCCTAGCAAGTGGAGGATGTGTTGTGATAATAGACAGGGGATGTGGGGAGGACCCAATTCTTGGGGTCACCACATCTCACAAGTAGGAAAGGAAGCATCAGCTGCTAATGAACCCACATAAAAAAAAAAACGGAAACAGTCAAAACCATTACTTTTGGGTAAGAGATGAGGGTGGTGGTGGTGATGATGGTGATGTATCATCAATGCACGTGGCACTTTTCCCAGTAACATAAGCAAAGAAAGACAGGCCTCTCTGCCCCAAGGAGCTTACACTCTCAATTTTGACATGGAGGGAGGGTAAGGTAAGCGTAATGGGCTCAATATGCGCAAATAGTTTTGTGCGCTTTGGTTTATTTCAGTTGAGGTTGAGGACTAACGGGTTAGCCACAGACTTTGTAGAAGAAGGATGTTTTGAGCTAGAGTTTGAACAATAATCAACGTTTCTGGAGCACCATTCAATTATTGTGAACATCAATTAACTACGCCTGATTATGGGAGCAGAAAACTGCAAGTTTTCTGCCAGGATTTTTTTTTTGACAACTTTACCTACTCTTAGGCTTTGCCAAAACCACGAATTCCTCTGGGATGATGACGAGTTATATTTGTGGGATTTCAAATTATAGTAAAAGGAAATTGCACAGTGACCCTTCTTTACACTCGAGCAATTAGCAAACCGTATAATTTTCCGTTGGAAAGAGAATGTATGTTGCCTTGGAGAAAAGGAGCAGCCTTTGGCAACTACAAATGATTCTTTTAAACTGAGCAGATTGATTTAGTTAGTAATTCATACCAATCATTACTGGGTAGTCATTAAGTCCAAATATTAACCTCCTCCTCCCCCACCAGCAAATGCTTGGGTTGAAAATGGTACATGCCAGTATGGAACAAGACACACTTTCTTCAACATAAACCCCCAAATCCAAACCCTCAACATAGGCTATTTTAGAGTGCTAGAGAAGATTTGAAATTCCATCTAGAATATTTTCCAATGTACTATTCAAGGTAAGTGGAAAACTGAAAGCAGTGCTTTCCACTCAAAAGAGTCACCAAGGGACTAATTTTGGAGGTTACGTAGCTGACACCCCAATTCTTCCACCTATCTATCTGCATATTAATGTTTCATTACAGATTTCCTTTGTTCAGCTTAAGCCATAGGTCAATCATGCAAGGAGTTTCACCTTTATGATTTTTTTTTTGTTTCTTCCAGACCTTTATACTTCTTCCTGCCCCATGACCCACATCCTGTCATGGATTTTGGCCTATGCATGAGATGAGACATTTGGGTTTTTCCAGATCTGAAATAAGAGTCAACGAATCTGTCCATTCTAAAATTGCAATTACAGCCACAGAAAACTCAGTGCTGTGGTTTACATATGCCTAACATGGAGTGGGGGGAAGTGGAGCAAGGCCATGGAACTGCAAAACAACTCTGCTGCAGCCATCTGAGAAATGTCCAGTATGATGACATCAGCACATTGACGAGTATTCCTAAATGTTTTCAGGAAGAGGGGGAGAACTCAACAGGGGGACTCTGCTTTAAACAGCAGCATACTTAGATTTTTTTTTCCAAGTGAGAAAACTTTCAAGCTGGATAGATAAGAAGCAATAGAGACATATGGGATAAACAGACTGAACTCTTTCATAGCCTTATCACAGCTAAGGTGATAAATCTTTTCTTTTTTAACCTGTCTTGTACATATGCTTACCCCTTATATTGTATGTTGCTCTGAAAGCTTTTGGCTATATAATACATTTTAGAAATAAAATAAATAATGCATTCATTATAGGGCAAATACACATTCCATTATTTTTTTAATCTTCCACTGATCACAGAGTCATCAACCATGACTCATGGGCAGTTTTAAAATACTTAGATGTTCTGATGAAGACTGAAGAGAAAACACACACAGAGAGAATGAGAGAGAGAGAGAGAGAGAGAGAGAGAACCAGGTTTGTAAGATACCTGTGGCAATTAAGAAATGTTTTTTAAGGAGCAGGCAGGGAAACTTTACAAAAGTTAATTCTTTTTTCCCCTTTTAGACCACGAATAAAGTGCCCTTTATATATTATCATAGCGGTATGATTGCTGCTTTTCCATGGTCTCAAGCCATGGCACTACTATGATGTTTAAAGGCCCAGCAGCACCATGGGAATAGGCAACCATTCAGCTCCTTCCCATGAATCATTGCCTGGTTAAGACTGGGAGTGAGAATCAGTTGGAAATGACCCACACAATTGGCTTTGTGCTTATGATACCAGGCCTTCAAACACTGCAGCAGCACGGAAGGCAAAACCACTGGTGTCGAGCAGGGAGAGACCTTCCCTTCCTTCCCTTTCAGTTAGGGATGTCAGAGAATTCCACCACGGATCTCGGTGAGGCCGAATGCCAGTGCATTCAGCCCCCTGAACTCTGTGGCAGAACGGCCTGCCACCCCCCCACCCCCCACGGATCCTTCCGGGACGAGACTTACCTGGGGTGGATGTTCCAGACGGCAGTGGCTCCAGCGCTGGCTTTGGCAGCGGCTTTGGTGGCTGGGCTTCCGAACGGCCGCTGCTGCCGCCATTTGCAATCTGTCCCCCCCCCCATTCGTGATAGGCTACGTAAGTCTTTCACGTCTGGGTTTTAAAAAAAAAAAATCCGCTACGCTATTTGCATTCCCCTTTATTTTCGCCGTCTTAGTCTATGTAAATATTTACGGTGACGAAAACGGCCAAAAATAAGGAACACAAATGGCGGCGGCGGTAGCCACCACCATTTGCGTACGCGTTTTTTTTTTTAAGTGTAGCCGCCACCATTTGCATCCCTGCTAGCCAGCAGCCGGATGTCCAGCTGCTGGCGGAGCTGGCCAGCAGCTCCGCGGAATCCCCACGGAGCGAAGCTGGCCAGCCAGGATTCCGGGGGGAGGGACGGAGTGCCGAAATCATCTGTCTTGCCACAAATGCAGGGTGGCTGAAGCGTGGAGGGGACGATCCCCTCCACGCAGCTCCTGCCCTGCATTGGATAGGTGGTCACCTCTGAGTTTCAGGCGGCCGCCTATCCCCATAGGATTGCACCCTAAATAAAGTAAGTTGTCCATGTCGGTTAAGCCTGCAGTAACATCTTCAGCCACATGGGACAGCCTTCCCTAACCAGCACACAGCTTTGCAGTCCATATAGTCTTAAGCCAGGGGAAATTAGCGGAGTGATATGCCTGCCCCCTCCTCCCATTGTGGAGAGCCCCCAATAAGGGGAATGGAGTGGACAGACCCCTCCTTCAGGAGGCCATGGCAGTGGGCATAACTTTACTCTCAATGTGCCCAACTCTGACAGCTTTATAAGTTTGCTTTGCTGTGTCAAACCAAGGGCTATTTCTAGGGATGGGGGAGAATTCTGCCATGGACTCCAGTGAGGCCGGATTCTTTAGAATTCTAAAGAATCCGTCCCCCCGGAGTCCGTGGTGGAACGGAAGACTTACCCCTGCCTCCGTGCGGAATCCTCTTCGGCCAGCTCCTCCGGCTCCGGATTGCCAGCAATACAGCTGCCATGCCGTATCACTGGTTGAAGGGAAGTGACTGTGGACGCAAATGGCATCCAGGACTAGGGATGTCAGAGAATTTCACCACGAATCTCAGGGAGGCCGAATGCCAGACGGGACTTACCTTGGGCGGATCTTCCTGGCAGCGGTGGCTGTGGTGGCCGGTCTTCTGACTGGCTGCCGCCGCCGCCATTTCCAGTTAAAAAAACAAAAAAACATGATAGGCTACGTAGCCTAAAAAAGATTTACGTAGCCTATCACGGCTAGATTTTAAAAAAACACTGTGATAGGCTACGTAAATGTTTACGTAGCCTATCACAGCTGATTTAAAAGAAAAACAACAACAATGCGCGTACGCAAATGGCGGCGCACATGGGCGCCGCCTTTGCGTACGCACATTTTTTTCTTTTAAATCAGCTGTGATAGGCTATGTAAACATTTACGTAGCCTATCATGGCTGACTGCAGGGACGCAAATGGCGGAGGCTATGGCCGCCGCCATTTGTGTCCCTGCTAGCCAGCGGCTAGATGTCCGGCCGCTGGCGGAGCCGGCCGGCGGCTCTGCAGAATCCCTGAGGAGCGGAGCCAGCCAGCCAGAATTTCGGGGGGGAGGGACAGAGCGCCCCCCCCTCGAATCAATTTCGCTAAAAGGTAAGTGACTTTTGTACATCCCTATCAGGACGCCATTTGCGTTCACAGTCACTTCCCTCCCTTCAACCAGCGATACAGCATGGCAGCTGTATCGCTGGCACTTAGGAGCCAGCTGGTGGATCTGTGGAATCACCACAGAGCGGAGCCGGCCAAAGAGGATTCTGGGGGGGAGGAACGGATTGCCTCCCCCCATGGACCCCTCTGCAGAATGGCAGGTAAGCGTTCTACCCATCCCTAGCTATTTCAATGCACGTGAAACTGAGCCCATTCGCCAGCGTTGCATAAACGAGAAACTGTGCCAAATTGCACTTGACCGATTTCTCCATCCCTGTAAGTTAGCACAGATAGCAGATACATGCCCATCTCCGGTCAGATCCGAGAGAACTTTCCTCTATGAGGTGACCGTGAGGAGAACCACCTTGCATTTTTTGCAAAAAGAAGCCAGCTAGTCCAACTCTCATTCCGACTAATACATTGTTTAAACTCTCTGACTTCTGGCTTCTTCCAGCCGGTTTGGTAATTTCAGCATTTTCAAATGCAAGCCTTTGTTTTCTGCTTCTTGGAAGAGTCTAATTGATTCCGTTGACATCTGGGTGCCTGGGCTAAGTATTTGTTGTGTCGATGCAATCAGTATGGATAGGACATGGCTGCATGGTGCATGTTGCATTATTCACTTTCATCTGCATGCAGCTCAAGGATGGCAGGCTTCTCACTGCTACCTTTATAGTGGTTCATCCAATATCCTAGTCTGGCTGGTACAGTGGGAAGTCTAGGAGATCAGCTGTCATGCTGTCGGCCTCCTGCTGAATCCAGGGAGGAATACAGGATGGGGGCGTGCTCTGATTTTGCAGGGAACCCTTTAAAGCTGGGACTTCTATTCATCAACAAAAGGCTTCTCTTTCTTCACAGCCTCCTCGGTTGGTAGCTGTTGTGAAGCCAAGTGGTCAAAGTCGGGCAGCAATGGCGGCAATATACCTTCTCATTTCCTTTACTTTTGATTATAGCCTGTTGGAGCCCATCTCCTGCAGGTGTCTGATGGTCCAAAATAGGGCTGCTGGAAAAATTTGAGATGGACTAAAATGAGTTCAGATTTCTAAGAATCTGACCTGCAGAATCCACTACAGACCATCCTCCTCAGGCCGCGCAGAGTCTGTGGGCTTTGGGATCTTTTTTTTTTTTTTACTTTCCCGAAAATGTATGCAAAGTTATTCGTAAGAAAATGCACAAGTTTCTGCTGAGACTGGTAAATATACGCAGGGAAATGTTGAATGGAATGGGGGACAATATGCTAAATGTTACATACTAAGGCAAATTATGTAAATTGATATGAACCCTCTTATGGAATTATTTGCGTATTTTTCCAAAAAACGAAAAAGAAAATTGAATCCATCTGTGAATGGACGATGGAACAAAAGGTGCCTGACAATCCACGAAACACAGTCCATACATCCCTAGTTTGAAATTAGTTTTCCTTCCAGCTTAAACAACAGCAGCAAATGAAAAGAAAAAAACCAGCTGAAATGGATAGTACATATGTGTGTGTGTGTGTACGTGTGTGTGTGTACATGTATATATATATATATATATATGTGTGTGTGTGTGTGTGTGTGTGTGGTATTTCAGCTCCTTTTTCACAATGTACAATCATTTCAGGCCCTGATCCAATTGTACACACATGCAGAAGTATCCTGCAGTTTCCACCACTGAAAAGCTCCATTCAACAGCCAGAGCTATATATCCAGTTCCACTCAGATTATCCACAGTGGCATGAATCATCTGTTAGGGATGAAGGGGTTGAAGGGGGAGTGACTATAACCCCCTCTCCCTCTGCAAACAGATGATCAGCACAACCACCAATAATCTGGGTGCGGGGAGCTTAATGTGTATAGCCCCACATGTTTCATGGAGTTGCCCCCCTTTCTCCAGCTGATCATTGGGAGCATGCGCATTTCAGCACTGGCCATTAGTTTTAAAAGGAGACCTGTGCATGCTTCTGATATAGAAGGGTGGTAGCAAGGGACAGGGCCTTCTCAGGGGTGGCCCCCCAACTTTGGAATGAGCTCCCCAGTGATGCCGGCCTGGCACCAACACTGTCATCTTTTCAGTGCCAGGCTAAGACTGTCCTCTACTCCCAGGAGTTTAATGGCATAGGATGGGCATTTATGCCAGTTGTCTAAAGGGGTCTAGTATTGTATTGAAACTGTTTTTAGCTGCCTAAATGGTTTTGAATGTTGTATATTTAAATTTTTATGCTGTATTTTATGCTGTACTTTAATTCTGTATTATTTTATTTTATTCAGCTGTTGGGTGGTATAGAAACAAACAAACAAACAATATACCAACCCAGCCATTCCTTTGCTTTCCAAGACTGTAGCCCTTTACTCATGTTCTGGCCACAATGCAAATGCGGGGCCCAAGGCAATGGAGGGATGGCTGGATGGGCACGTACTAGGAAGCATGCATGGGCACCCAGTTAAAAGCAATGGCACCTGACCACTAGGTCCATGGGCCCTTTGCTGATCCCCTGCTTCACATACAGCTGCACCCACGGCATGATAGATTCTGTCTAGTTAACAAAAGCAGCGGTAGAAACTTCAAACCAAGCCAATTATCTTAACTGTAGTGGAAACTGTAGCGCAATAGAGATCCAGACATGTTCTCTGGATTCCACTGAGATCAGACATGGCTTCTCATGCATGAACCTGAATGGCATATTGTAGGATTAAAAACACAATTGGAGACTACATCCTTTAACCATAGGCAGCCATCTTAACGGCAGTAGTAACAACCAAGATTCTTTTTCCCATACTGCCCCGGGGAAGCTGATCTCCCCTCCTTTAAATGTGAATTCTCCACTCATGTATTATTCACACATGCACTTTACCATACAGTCCATATTAATGTGCACACATGAACAGGGCTGGCCTTAGGGCTGGGCAAGCTGGGTGGTTGACTAGGGCACCAAGCTGAGCTGACTGAGGGGGTGCCAAGCTGAGCTCAGTGTCTGTGTTCTTTGAATGCCCTGTCTGCACTGAGCTAGAGTGGCAAAATGCAACTTTCTGTACCCTTTCTTTCAAGGTTCTACAGGTTGTTTGGGTACTAACCTCAAAAATGATCTTCTTTCAATTAGGTTTAAAGTATTTTCTTTTTCAGTTTCCACTTTGAGGTCGTCCGTACTAGGTAAAAATCAGTGGAACAGGCTACTTTGATGCTACTTTACCAAGCGCTTATCACTTCAAATACTAGATGTGCTATATAAATAATAATAAAATACAGCTGTAAACTGTAAGAGGTCAGGAGGATGTCTTTTTTTAATTTAAAACTTTTCTTTACTATTTTTAAATATAAAAATAATGGCTATTCTGAAATAAAGAATGCCTACCAAAAGACAGGAACTGCTACAAAACAAAAAATATTGTAAGTAAAACCTGTGACAGTTCTGCAGTGTTTCATAGTGCACTGCACTGCTCAGAATGTGGCTTTTCAAACTTTGGCTTGTGCAAACCAAGGCACAGTGGCTGACAGATCAAGGTTTTGAGCAATGTCATCCTCAATGGACATCACATCTTCACCAGGCTCCATAAATCCTCTGGGTGGCCCTCCAAAACTGACTACAGAGGGGGGGGGCATGGGTAGGGATGGCAGAGAATTTCTCCACTAATCTTCGGGAGGCCAAAAGCCAACGCATTCGGCCCCCCAAAATTGGTGGGGAAATTCTCCGCTGGCCCCCCGCCCCCCCCGGGATGGGACTTACTGTGGCCGAATGTCCCTCTTGGCAGCGGGTCCCAGCGGTGGTTCGGCGGCGGTTCGGCGGGGGCAGGGGAGGCGGCTGGTCTCCCGACCGGCTGCCGCCACCGCCATTGCAAAAAAAAAAAAGCGAAGTAAAAAAACAAACAAACCACACCCGTGATAGGCTACGTAACGATTTACGTAGCCTATCACAGCTAGATTTCCAAAGTCAGCCGTGATTGGCTACGTAAATCGTCACATAACCTATCACGGGTGACTTTGGAAAAAAAAAAAGCGCGTACACAAATGGCGGCGGACCATGGGCGCCGCCATTTGCGTTCCTTATTTTGGCACGTCTAGTCTATGTAAAGATTTACTTAGACTACAGCGAAAATAAGGGAATGCTATTTGCGTTGCCCTTATTTTCGCCGTAGTCTACGTAAATCTTTACGTAGACTAGACATGTCAAAATAAGGAATGCAAATGGCGGTCCCCATGGGAGCCGCCATTTGCATACGCATTTTTTTTTTCAAAGTCACCCGTGATAGGCTATGTGACGATTTACGTAGCCAATCACGGCTGACTTTGGAAATCTAGCCGTGATAGGCTACGTAAATCGTTACGTAGCCTATCATGGGTGCGTGTGTGTGTTTTACTTTTTTTTTCGCGGCCGGGTAGACGGGCGCTCCTACCTGGCCTGAATTTTGCCGGCGAGGGATGGGGTGCCTCCCCCCGGCCTGAATTTCGGTGGGGCGAGGCAGGGTGCCTCCCCCCCCTCGCCTGAACTTCGGGGGGAGAACCGAAATGCCTCCCCCCCACCACGAAGCAAGCTTCAAGAACAGGTAAGGGACTTTCGTCCATCCCTAGGCATGGGGCACCAAAGGCACTCCTCCTCACCCGGGGCGCCCTTTATCCTAGGGCTGGCCCTGCGCATGAATGCTACACAGCCCGCCATTTCACAAGCTGAAGCTGATGAGGGTTATTTTTGAACTGTTAAGTATGAAAACATATTATAGGACAATTATAGGGCAATTATGTTTCTCACTCAAGTCTAAACAAAGGAAGAAATACATCTGGTTAGAGTTGAGACACACTAGAAAAGCAGGTATAGTAGGGGAGCTATCTGTAACGTGTGATAGTATTGAGGCCCCTTGAGAAAGTGAATCTTGGTATGAGAATACATGTGTTACACAAGGGTCCCCATTTTTATCTGTGAAATTTTAGAGGGCATGGAATATTTCTGTACCATTTTAGCCTTTGCCATTTTGGTCATGATCTTCTTTTCCAGATATGTAATGTTTTTTCTTTTAAAGGCATACTAGTTAAGCCACAATTATTCCCTTGAAGTTTTCTACTCCTTTTAAATGTTTGGACTTCCAAATCTTTGATACAAATAGTTTCCCCTAATTAGAGATGATGCATGCCTTCATTTGCTATTGGAAAAGCACTACTAATACTAATGATTGAACATTACACTAAATCCACGCGTTGTTTCTAAAATATATATACATATTATATCGATGAGTAGTGCTGGGATGGCAACTGCAGGCAGAGGAGAAAATTATAGCATTAATGGTCACAAAAGAAGCAAAAGAAGAAAGGAAAGCAAAACCATCCTGGATCTCCAGAAAAGCCAAATTAGCTAGTAGCAATGGCCAAAATTCCAAAGTCATCATTGATCATGTTGCCACTGATCTCTTGACCAGTGTGGGATCAGATGGCCTTCTTTATGTGGCGTACAAGAGAGAGAGGAATTTTTCATTGTGGTGTGTTTCAAAGAATGTTTCTGAAATGCTATCTTGTTTCAGTCTCCTTTCACTCGCAGAAAAGCCACACTCTGCTGAGCTAAATGGGCTAATTACCTTTGCAGTTCCAGAAGAGGGGAAATGCAAGAGTCTCGTCTTTATCTCCTCTGATTTCAGAACCTGACATGGGGCTTTTCAGTTGCACACAGCCCTTTAAATGCCTAATTAGATAACTGACGAAGTCAACTGGTAAATGAGCAGAGGGTTGGGGTGTAGCCTCTGTCTCTCCCCCCCCTGTTCCTGGAAATTAAGAATGAAAGAACCCTTTGAAAAGAAAAAAGCCAAGTGTCAGGATATTGTATTTATTTATTTATTTATTTATTTATTCCTTAGAAGCATTTGAGCTTGATTTAAAACTCTGCACCTTCTATCATATATTGTGATTATTTTCTTGTGGTAAAGCATCCCAAGCAAGCCCTGGAAGTTACCTTTCTACTGCACTTGTCAGATGCACGACGAACCTGCTTACAGCTTTAGCTCTGAATATCATCTGAATTTCTACGCAAGGCCAAACGTGCAATGTAGACAATCCAAGACAACTGATGTAGTGGAGCCCGTTGGCCAGAATGGGAAGGGGAAAGCAAGTATTCAGAGGTGGAGGCCCCAAAACACAGCACTGTCCCCTATCAAAAGAGCAGTGCTGGGAAGGAAAGCAGGGGAAGGAGCATGAGACAAGGACTTGGAGGAATTGCCATCAGCATCAACTTCCCCCTTCACTTTGTGCAGTGGTAGTTTGCAGGCTCCCCAAAGCCTAAGGCCGTAACACAGTTCCCTGAGGAATGGACTCCGTTCTCCACATTGTTGACACAGGCAGCCCCAACCACATCCCTGCTGATGATGTCGTGCTAGGTGCTCAGCCAATGTGGTGAGTTTGTCCAGGGTCCGAGGGCAATTATATTGCTGATGATATCACTTCGATGATTTGCGTTAGATGTGCACATGACCCAATAACTGGAGACCCGAGGTGTAATGGAATGCCTGCAATAATGTGGTATCGGGGTTAAAGACATTCGTTATATTTGCCTTAGTAGCACTGAGGAAGCCAGATGAAGTCTGGAAAACTGAAATCTATCTCCAAAGCGACCAATATTAGAAGGGCTACAGCTTGTTTTACCGCCACTCTATGGCTGCAAATGGTGGATAATTAGATCAGTATTTCACATGCCAGTAAGGTAATGCTCAAGATCTTGCAAGGTAGACTCCAGCAATTCATGGAACGAGAATTGCCAGATGTACAAGCTGGGTTTAGAAAAGGCAGAGAAACTAGAGACCAAACTGCCAATATTTGCTGGATAATGGAGAAAGCCAGGGAGTTTCAGAAAAACATCTATTTCTGTTTTATTGACTATTCTAAAGCCTTTGACTGTGTGGATCATAACAAATTGTGGCAAGTTCTTGGTGGTATGGGGATACCAAGTCATCTTGTCTGCCTCCTGAGGAATCTGTATAACGACCAAGTAGCAACGGTAAGAACAGACCATGGAACAATGGACTGGTTTAAGATTGGGAAAGGAGTACGGCAGGGTTGTATACTCTCACCCTACCTATTCAACCTGTATGCAGAACACATCATGTGACATGCTGGGCTTGATGAAGCCAAGGCTGGAGTTAAAATCACTGGAAGAAACATTAACAATCTCAGATATGCAGATAATACCACTTTGATGGCTGAAAGTGAGGAGGAGCTGAGGAACCTTATGACGAAAGTGAAAGAAGAAAGTGCAAAAGCTGGGTTGCAGTTAAACCTCAACAAAACCAAGATTATGGCAACCAGCTTGATTGATAACTGGCAAATAGAGGGAGAAAACGTGGAGGCAGTGACAGACTTTGTCTTTCTAGGCGCAAAGATTACTGCAGACACTGACTGCAGCCAGGAAATCAGAAGACGTTTACTTCTTGGGAGGACAGCAATGACAAATCTTGATAAAATAGCGAAGAGCAGAGACATCACACTGACAACAAAGGTCTGCATAGTTCAAGCAATGGTATTCCCCTTAGTAACCTATGGCTGCGAGAGCTGGACCATAAGGAAGGCTGAGCGAAGGAAGATAGATGCTTTAGTACTGTGGTGCTGGAGGAAAATTCTGAGAGTGCCTTGGACTGCAAGAAGATCAAACCAGTCCATACTCCAGGAAATAAAGCCAGACTGCTCACTTGAGGGAATGATATTCAAGGCAAAACTGAAGTACTTTGGCCACATAATGAGAAGACAGGATACCCTGGAGAAGGTGCTGATGCTAGGGAAAGTGGAAGGCAAAAGGAAGAGGGGCCGACCAAGGGCAAGGTGGATGGATGATATTCTGGAGGTGACGGACTCGACCTTGGGGGAGCCAGGGATGGCGACAGCCGACAGGAAGCTCTGGCGTGGGCTGGTCCATGAAGTCACGAAGAGTCGGAAGTGACTGACCAAATAAACAACAAGGGTTTTTAAACACACACACACACAGTTAAAAAATGAATTGACCGAGGATACTAGGTGTACCCAAATGTTTAACAAGGAATTTAGTATTGTTATTGTTTAAAACATGTATACCACTCCATTCCATCCACCAGCTTCCAGAGTGTAGGGATGTGAAAATTTGTACAACTCAAGCTCATTGGGTTCTCCAATTCCCCCCACAAAGCTTGCTCCAATTCATGTCCGTATTGGATTGTAAAAGGGGGGGGGGCATGCATATTTGTGCCATTTTTTGCGGCTCCTCTCTGAATGTACACATTTTTTCATGCACATTTTCAAATTATGCATTTTCCAAACACATTTTTGTTGTGTGAACCACACCACACACTCAGAAATGTGTGGACCTTAGGCTGCAGGTTGCGTTTGGGTCCATGTTCTGTTCAGGGAGGCGCAAATTGGATAAATTCTGGTCAAAGATGAACTGAAACTAATTTATCACCCATTGCTACCATAGTGCATCTTAACAATATAGAAGAAATAAACAGAATACGAAAAACAGCAGTAAACGTTAGCCGAGACAATCAAATAATAGCAGCAGCACTAAAAATACTCAAATGGGGAAATGTTGATGATCATTTAACTTAATTAATTAAATTGATGATCATTTAACTGTCACCGGGAAATTAATTTCATTTTTGGCTTGATGGTGTTCCCCAGCATACCTGACTTGGCTCACATGTGGTCTGAGCTACCTACCAGTTTTTCCCCAAATCCAGGAACTCTTTGCATGTTTTTAAAAATTTGGGCAAATAGGGATTCGAGCATATTGCATCTGCAATTTGCATAATTTCTGCAAATTGTGACTGCATTTTGCGCAAATCTCTATTTGCGCAAACAAACAAAAAAGGAAAATCCATGAACTAGCCCTACTTGATGCAGATTGAGTCGGGTCAGTTTGCAGAAAATGGACCAAAGTCGGGGCGGGGGCGGGGTGAACCGAGGGAAGCTCATCGAGCTCCACCTCCCAAATGGATTCCTCCAACATCCGTAGCTCTGACAACTAAAGAGAACATGTGCAGAGGCAGTGTACCTCTGAGGACCAAATACTGAGGACAAAAAGGGGGCAGATTGTTATCTGTATGTCCATCTTGTGAGCTTCTCAGTGGGATATAGCTGGCTCCTCTTTGAAACAACAGGGTGGTTCAAACAGGCTCTCTCTCCTGTTTAATAAAAATGGTGTGAGCATCAGTGGGACCATGCAGCCCCCCGCCAAGGCATTCTGTAAGAATTATAAGAGGCCCAGTGCCCATACCGATGCACTATGCACATAAGGCCCATTCTCACTTTCACAGGCTGGCAGGCACGGTTCTTGCTGCCCTCCCCACATTTTATCTTCACGACAACCCCATAAAGTAGAGTAGGGTAAGAGGGAGTGACTGGCCAAAAATCACCCAAGTGGGGATTTAACTCCAAACCTCCCTCGTTCAAGTCCAACACCGTGCACTATGCCAGCCTTCCATAACCTAGCGCCCTCCAGATGTGTTGGACTGCAATTCCCATCATTCCGTAAGATGGGAGTTGCAGTCCAACATGTCTGGTGGCCAGTAGGGGGCATGACAGCAGTATGTCAAGGGCCAACTGATGTCTGGCACCGGCTCTGCAATACGGCAGGCACGGTAGAACTTCCAAGTAATATGTAATGGCAACAGAGACTTGGGTAAGGACTCTTTGAATTCTCACTGTGGTGCCACTGCTGTTCTATGTGAAATGCCGGAGGGGATGTTTCGCCTTCCAGCAGCTGTTCTCGTCAACATACAATTAACTGAGCATAGTGCCCAGAACTGCAGATTCCAGAGCATCCAAGACAGCGAAGTTGACACACTCCATAGGACCTAAATAGGGATAATGTGGAGCTGCAGCCAGGTTGAGAAGAACCCACTTTTCCCAGTGAATGATTTCTTGGAAGAAACCTCAGTCATAGCTGGGTCAAAGGCTTCTTGATGAAAAAGTCCCATAGAGCATAGAGGACATGATGTCACTGGCGGAGTGCACGGCTGCTGGGCATGATCCCATTCCCCCCTCTGTGCAGGAGGGGTGTCGTATCTTCGCACATGTTTAAAGAGCAGCTGCTGTGTGGTGCCCTGGCTGGGTGAGGTTTAGAAAAGAGAGTTGAAAAGCTGCTGTGGATCTCTCCATACACAGGAGGAACATACGTGGTTTTGACCTTTTTAGGAGCATTCACTGGAAAGCAACAGCAACCACAATGTCTCTCTCTCATTTTAAAATAGGAAAAAGCGCAAGATTATAGAATCACAAAATTTGCAGTATGGAGTGCTCATGTTCAGGTTTCTAGCCAGCCAGTCATCATGCCCTTTTTCAGGATATTCCATTTCACTCTCCCCTGCTTTTCCCTCCCCACCAGTAGTCAGCTAGCCTCCCGTGCCCATGGAGCATGCTCAGTCCTCGCTGAGCTATTTTATTTTATTTTATTTATTTATTTATTTCATTTCTATACCACCCAATAGCCGAAGCTCTCTGGGCGGTTCACAAAAATTAAATCCAAGCAACACACAATAAAACCATTTAAAATATACAGAACATTAAAACCACAATATAACAATACAACCACAATAAAACCTAGCAGCAGTGCAGGAGTTTAAAATACAGATTTAAAACAGCAAAGATAAAAATTTAGAAAGCTAAAATGCTAAAATGCCTGGGAAAATAAAAAGGTCTTCACCTGGTGCCGAAAGGAATACAATGTAGGCGCCAGGCGAACCTCACTAGGGAGCTCATTCCACAGCCGGGGTGCCACAGCAGAAAAAGCCCTCCTCCTAGTAGCCACCCGCCTCACTTCCTTTGGCAGGGGCTCATGGAGAAGGGCCGCTGATGATGATCTTAAGGTCCGGGCAGGCACATATGGGAGGAGGCGATCCTTCAGGTAACCTGGCCCCAAGCCGTTAAGGGCTTTGAATGTTAACATCAGCACTTTGAATCGGGCCTGGAAATGGACTGGCAGCCAGTGCAGCTGGAAAAGTACTGGCGTAATATGAGCTCACAGGCCAGTCCCTGTTAACAATCTTGCTGCCCTATTTTGGACTAGCTGAAGTTTCCGGACCGTTTTCAAAGGCAGCCCCAAGTATAACGCATTGCAGTAATCCAGACGAGAAGTTATCAGAGCATGGATAACTGTAGCAAGGCTATCTCTGTCCAGATAAGGGCATAGTTGGTATACCAGCCTAAGCTGATAAAAAGTGCTCTGTGCCACTGAGTTCACCTGTGCCTCAAGTGACAGTTCTGGATCCAAGAGCACCCCCAAACTATGAACCTGATCCTTTAGGGGGAGTGCAACCCCCTCCAGAACAGGTTGAATATCACCTAGCCGGGCAGACGAACCACCCACTAACAGTACCTCCGTCTTGTCTGGATTGAGTTTCAGTTTATTAGCCCTCATCCAGTCCATTACCGTGCCCAGGCACTGATTCAGAACAGTCACTGCCTCACCTGGTTTTGATGTAAAAGAGAGGCAGAGCTGGGTGTCATCTGCATATTGATGGCACCTCAGCCCACACCTCCGGATAACCTCCCCCAGCGGTTTCATGTAGATGTTAAACAGCTTGGGGGATAAAATAGAGCCCTGTGGAACCCCATGGCACAATTGCCATGGCACAGAGCAGTAATCCCCTAGCACCACCTTCTGGAATCGGCCATCCAAGTAGGAGCGGAACCACTGTAGTGCAGTGCCTCCTACTCCCAACCCAGACAACCTATCCAGAAGGATACCATGGTCGATGGTATCGAAAGCCGCTGAGAGGTCCAGGAGAATCAACAGGTTCGCACTCCCCCTGTCCCTCTCCCGGCAGAGGTCATCCCACAGGGCGATCAAGGCAGTTTCCGCTCCAAAACCAGGCCTGAAGCCCAATTGAAAGTGTGGACTTTATTTACTTACTTACTTACAATATTTCTATATCTTCTCATTTGAAACAAATCCTGCTAAACTTTGTACTTTAACTGTGGATTTTGCTCCATGTTCATAACCCGTATCCATTTTAACTAACAACTGGCCACCCACCAGGGCCAGATCTACACCTTGTTTCATATCATTATGATCCCATCATAGTAACACTAATATATCCCGCTTGTGCGATATACCTCGTAGGACCCACAATGACATTTGTTGCGGTATTTTGGATTATGTGGGATAAAAAGCAGGAAATAACCCTACAGAAGCAGGATGTCGAATGTGTCATGCATCCCAACAATTATCAGTGCACTTCAATACCACAATAAAGCAGTTAGTGTAGATGTAGCTCAAGTCAAATGCAGCCCCCAAGGGGCTTAATAAACATCCTGTTTTTGCTCCTGTTTGGTACTGCAAAAATGGGGAGGGGGATTTCATGCACCTGAGAGATGGATCACAAACTCTACAGGCTGCACTGCACTTACCAGCTGCCTGCCCACAGTCGTAATCTATGAAATCATCAAAGATAATCTTACCTGAGCTAGCTGAACCCTGATTTTCACCTTAAATGAAAATTTCAGGGTAAACTTGGTGGCCCCTCTTCACATGAAACAGCTGTGGACTTCCGAGGGAAGCAAAATGTGTTTCAGTTCAATACATCCCTGCCATACACTCTAGCAAATCTAATATTTATGCTGCAATGTCCATGATGATTGGAACAATAAATACAATATCTAATATTTATGCACACCTATAAGACTCACAATGCGATCTTCAGACCAGTTATTCTGCAGCAAAATGCAACCGCGTGCTTCTGAATAGCCAAACCATTTTGGCAATCAGATTACAATTTACTCAGGGTTATACACTCACAGTTTTGTCTTAGGCCAAACACCATTATTTTGGCAATGTAGGAACTGTAGATTATTGAAAGTTATCTATGAAATGTTCAAGTGAACCAGTTTGGTATAGTGCCGCCTATAAGGCAGCAGGGCTCAATGGGGGCTGTATGTGACCTGCAGGCTGTATGTTGTCCACCAGACATGTTGGACTGCAACTCCCATCTTATGAAATGATGGGAATTGCAGTCCAACACATCTGGAGGGCACCAGGTTATGGAAGGCTGGCATAGTGCACAGTGTTGGACTTGAACAAGGGAGGTTTGGAGTTAAATCCCCACTTCGGTGATTTTTGGCCAGTCACTTCCCCTTAGCCTACTCTACTTTATGGGGTTGTTGTGAAGATAAAATGTGGGGAGGGCAGCAAGAACCGTGCCTGCCAGCCTGTATTCCTCCGAAGCAAGGTGGGATTTTTAAAAATTCATTTTTTTTCCTCAAGTATAGAACTACTAAAGTCAACGGGCACTTTCAGCCTCAACATGTTCAGTGTACCAATATGGGTAAAATATTTAAAACCTTTTATGGAAAACTACCTGCAGTTTCAAAATGGAAAGTAAGACTTCAGTGGGCCTTGGCCATCAATCAATCAATCAATCAATCAATCAATCAATCAAATCCCAGAAGCCAGGGATTCTCTGCAAGTGAGGCTAAATAAAGATTTTCCCTTTGGGAGGTGTTGAGGATGACACAACAGAAACTTGGCCCTTTTTGTTCACCATTGAAGATCCTCAGACCAAGAACACTCAAGCTTGTTTGGAGGATCTAATATCCGATGTGAAACAAGGAACACTTCTATTGTGGCTGTCACCAGTGGCTCTATTAGAAACAATCAATGCTTTTCCAAAGCTACATGGTGCATGATGTAATTCCATTTTCTCCCTGACTGCAGGAAGGGTAAAATCAAGTAATTAAATGTGAGAAATCACAGAACAGGGAGGGGGGCCCTTTCTGCTTGGCTACATTTCCCAATACAGTTGCCCAGCCACAGAAGACAGAATTCAGGCCAAGGGAGACTTGCACGGCTTTGGACAATAGCTGACACTGCCCATGAATGCACCGTGTAGTGCACACAGCGTGTTGTCAGGAACTAACAAGGCAGCCATGTCCTGCTCCAGTGGTACAACTTCCCATCAGCATGAATAGGCCTGACGGCTCATAGGCCTCCGTCAAAGAGATGTGCTTTATGCTCTGGGATCTCATTGTCTTTGCATTCGACTGGCAAGGCAGGAGGCGGACCCACTTGGCCCAAAGCACAGAACAACAATAGTGAGGAGAACGACGAAGACGGACTTGCAAAAGGTCGTTTGAAAGCCAGCTGAAAATGGGAAGAAATGCTGCTATGGCCTTCTATGGGTTTTCCTTACCGTTTCTTTTCTCAACTTTTTTTTTTTTTAAAGAAACTGCTCAAACTGCAGAGAACTCACATCGCTAGCAGAAAAAAATGACTGGTAATCTTTACTTTTATTAATTTGATTACTTATTATTCCTTTATTAGGCTATGCATAATAAGAAATCACATACTCCAAAATATTTGATTATACATTGCTGCATTTAATAAGTACATTATTTCCCCTACAACGCTTTTGGGCTCGGGGTGACCAAAACCCCTATTTGTGGGGGGAGTCTTAGCTTGCCCTCCTTTTTTTCCTTAACTCCTCAGAAGTCTCTACAAAGGAACCTCCAAATTTTCCTCCATATTTTGCTTTAGGAAGAATTTAGTGACCATACTAGGCCAGGTTTTTTCCAATTTTGCCCACTGTATGGAGAGTTTCTTGACCAGTTGTAGACTCCCACTGGTATACCCAGTGCTAGAGTACCCAGATTCACCTTGAAATGCTTTACAAGGAATTCAGTAGCAATGATAATTTGTACTAATTGTTGCAATACATACAATTGCAATGTGTCTTCCAAATGTACTGGACGAATATCAGCTCTTTGGCTTAAGTCCAAGCCAAGGCTGGCTGTACACCAGTGGAATGGAAACGGCAAAATGGATTACCCCTCCCTTCAGATCTGCTCTGAAGAGTTGAGGGACCCTCCAGAAGGGATTTGGGCAGGTGCAGGGAGTTACAAGGAGGAGGAGAGGAGAGGAAAGGAAAGGGAATTCCCTTTGTGTGAGCAGAAATCTGTGTGCATGTCAGTGGATGTATATCCAAATGCCCTTCAAAATAGAAAGGCCTCAGTTTGCCACCTGAATCCATTAGAGATGGAGCCAAGCAAGTATGCCTTGGTGGGGGGGAATTACACAATCTAGGCACCACCATTGAAAAGGCCCTATCTTACACGTATCAGATGCTGGGGGGGATATGGAGCAGGGCCTCTAAAAATGATTGTAGTGAGCAGGTAGGTTCACATAGGAGAAGGCAGTCCTCAAGCTATCCCAGTCCCAGACTATTTAGTTCCCTCTTCCTTCTGATGGCATGGGGGGTGGAGATGCTCACAAAGAGCACACACGCATGTCTGCACATGCATACAAATCTACACATTTCTGCTCAGCACGATGTTGCTTGCATTTTTGACCATGGGAAGCATTCAGAAATAAGTTCTCTATCTGCAGCAGGAAAGATGGCCTATCCTGCCACATCCATATGAGGAATGAGATCTGAGGGCCTCTTCTAATGCTATCTTCACCATGCAGGGCTAGCCTTCCCCAACCTGTTGCCTCCCAGATGGCTCAGACTACAACCTCCATTATCCTCAGCTGAGGCTGATGGGTGTTGTAGTCCAACCCATCTGGAGGGTGCCAGGCTGGGGAAGGCAGTTGTAGGAACTGCTGTAGTGCATCTCATGCTATATCAGAACTCTCAGGCCCTATAGGAAGAACCCACTGCATGGCTCCTCCTGGGACTGGCCCTGCTACACAACAGGGGAAAGCAGGAACTAGTGTCTCAATGGTGCAGCAAGACTTTTTTTTTCTTTTTCTTAGAAGTATTGGCCCTAGCATGAGATGAAGCGGACTACCACTGGAGGTCTGCTTCAGGCAGCAAAATGTCTTGGGTCAGCAGTGGCTCCTTCTGATGCTCAGGGATGTGTGAACCCACCCCCGTCTGGGTTCCCGGGTGCCCGCCTAGTCCCTGCCCCTGCCCCTGCCTGCCAGTCCCTGGACCATGCTTGAGCCACTTCCATGCTCAGCGAGCAGCCCACACTCACGGCTTGTTGAGCTCCGTGATCATCATTTTTTGAAAAATAAAATGGTGATCACAAAAATGTGCATATTTGTGTATGCGTGAAAATGTGCCTTTTGTGAATGCGCATATTTGCGTACACGTGTAAGCGCACATTTTTAAATGGGTATATTTGTGTATGCACAACAATGTGTGCTTTCGCAAAAATGCACATTTCTCGTGTACACAGATGTATGCATTTACAAAATGCACATTTTGCACACGCAAATATGCACATTCAGAGAAATGTGCATTTCATGCATATGCAAATATGCACATTTTTGTGAGCACCATTGTTTTTTTCAAAAAATGGCAACTATGGAGCTTGATGAGGCTGCTCGGGTGAGTGTGGGCCACTCACCAAGTGTGGGCTGGGGGCAAGCGAGGGCAGAGGCTTGGCGAGTGGGGCTTGGGTGTGCGGGCAGGGGGGGTTCCACTGGATTCCTGGACAGAATCAGGCACCCCCACCATCCCTACTGCTGCTAGCCTCTGCCAGAGTAGCACAGCGCTGGCACAGGAAGGAACTGCCTTATGGATTCCTCCCATTTCACACAATGCTTTAGTCACAACCTTCACAGGGTGGGAATGGGACAGAGTAATGTGCTGCGACAGTCATGAACAGCAGATCTACACAATCCATTTGCTGCTGGACTGTACCAGTTCAGACTGCAGTGGGGGTGGGATTGAATCTTGGAAAAGTGCCCCATAAAAAAAATGCCTTGCATGCACAAAGCTAGTGTGTCAGCCCAGCCTTCTTCCTCACACACTCGTTTCTGAATGTGCTGTGATTCTGTCACACAAGTGAGCAGCATCACACAAGCATTTGTTATGTGAGTGAGCCACATAAAATACCCCGGTTTTTGTCTGAAGTGGGATAGTCCAGAAACAGATAGATGGTGGGAGATTTGCTTGTCTCGTCTGCTTCTGAAAAATGCAGTAATCAGGTTGTATCATTTCTCTGCTTTAAAAAAAAAGAAAGAGAGAAATACTTAGCATGGGATAAATTTCTGCAACTAGGTGGTAAAATACTGTGAATATGTGCCAGGATGGTTGGCAGCAAAACTGACGTCAGTCTAGTTCATTTTGATTGCTCTTTTTTAATAGATAGCTTACGAGGAGGCTATCACCTGCCTTTTTTTATAAGTAACTATGTTTGACATTTCAATTTAGTTCTTACAGCTTCTAATACATTTTTTATCTTGTACTCTTCTGCAGATAATTTACTTCCCAATGTTTCTGTGTAACAGGAGCTAGGATGAAGAAAATGTTCTCATTTATGTGTAAATTTTGTTAACAAACTCATCTGCATAATCACATTTCTGCCCAACTATTGTGCTGTACGCTAGCTGGTCTTTAAACTTTGAAACAAGTCCGCTCAACATTTTCACAAACCAAAGTAAAATAATAATCTCATTTGGCTGCAAGGGGATTGTTGTCATGGAACTAGCCAGTCTGTCAGGCTTCGACTGGTGACGGATGGTACTTTTGAAGAGTGCTTTTAACGTGGTAGGACTGAGGCGTCATTTTCAGTGGTGTACACAACTGTTTCTTTTGTCTGATTGTCCTCTCTGGTCAAATAGGTTTTGCAGGTTTCTGTAACAATTTAAAAAAACCCTGCCAAACATGTGAACAGAGACAACAGGAGGATGAACAATGACATCTGTTTCATGGCACCTTCATTGCTCCAGGATCTGCTTGAGAGAGATAAGCATCGATTAACCATGGAATAGCCAGCAGCATTGTGATACCATCCAACTTTCTCTGCCTGTTTATGGGCCAGCCTTCAAAATTTCCAACAGTCAGAACCTGGTTTACACATGGCTGCTTTTCATGGGAAGAATGTGACATGTAGCCAGGCTTCAGGTTATAAGACAGGCTCCAGTGAGCTCAAAGCAGAATAAAAGCATACATGGGGAGTGCACACAGCCCCCTCTAAGCACTGATAAAAAAAATGTGGAGGGGGCTGCATCAGCTAGTCACATCCACTGGTGCAACTGTGCACCCCACCGATGAACATCCAGTGGACATGGGGTTCTCTACACATACAGATGTATGCGCAGAATACTCCTACACTCCAGGAAACACCATGACCAATCAGGGTGCCTCTTTGAGTTAGGAGCTCTTCAGGTGAACAGATGTATATGCAGGGGAAACTCATTGGAACCCAGTGTGGTGTAGTGACTTAAGGGTTGGATTGGGAGCTGGGAGATCTGGGTTCTAGTCCCTGCTTGGCCATGGAAGCTCACTGGGTGACTCTGGACTAGTCACAGACTCTCAGCCCAACCTACCTCACAGGGTTGTTGTTGTGAGGATAAAATGGAGAGGAGGGGGATAATGTAAGCTGCCTTGGGATCCTTGCAAGAGGAAAAAAGGCGGGATAGAAATGCAATAAATAAATAAATAAATCTCACAAATATGCACCGGACATTTGTCAGGGCAAGCGGGAGGTGGCGGGTGGTTCCAACAGTGGGCAGAGCTACCCGATGCACCCCAACATGCTCTACATGCAATTACTGAATGCACAGAGGGAGTCATGTGAACCAAAGGATCCTACATGGAAGTATATCACAGTGCTTGGGATGTGCAGCTGGGTATTTCTCCAGCCCAGCACAGCTGCTATTTTATTATTGATTATTGATGACATTTTATCACACGTTCTCTTCCAGAGAAAAGTGTGCATCTCTCTGTCCCGTTTTACCCACCTAACATCCCTGTGAGGGAGGGCAGGCTCTGGGCCCGTGTCTGCCATACCCAGTGGATTGTGTGGTTGTGCCTATGGCTTTCCGTCCAAAGTCCAATACTTTATCCACAACACCACATCGGCTCTCATTTTAGCAGCATAGAAGTCACTTCAGTGTGGCCCAGTCCCACCGCTCTTGTAAATTATGGAAACCGGAACGATGTCGGGCAGGCGGTGCTGTAACACAATCACGTCACAGTCCCATTTCCATACATTACCGCTGCAGCCTAGATTAAGGAATGGCCACCCTTTAAAGTAGTCCAGGTTTATGCCATAAAAACCAGAATTGAAGCACACAGAATAACAACTGCAAGAGACAGAGAGGTGTCATGTTAGCTGTGGAGTAAAGACTCGCGCAGTTCACAGATCTGGGGCGAGAATAAGCTAAAAAGCAGCAGCCTGTGCTTCGCTTATTAAACAGTTGTCTACACACAGCATCTGTTTGCATTAGTAACATAATTACTGTGATAATAAGCTCATTGATTTAGTATCTAAGGAAATTATCAATCAAGACACCGCATTTGTCTTCCTTTGCTTGTCAGCCCATCTTCCACAGTGGCTAGACAATATTAATTCTTGCTGTTGTTTCAAAGTAACAGAGGAGTGCTGGGAAGCTGCCTGTTAAAAAAAGAGAGCAGATACTGAAGTGAAGCACATCGGAGGTGATGATGGGGAACCATCAGGCCCTAGGGCCTGGGAAGAACTCTGTCCTGTCCTTTAGGCATGGGACCATGAGGCCTGGTGTGAGGAGGTGATAGCAGGCTGGCAGCAGAGACTGTGAAGAAACAGCAGCAGATGAGTTGAGCTCCTACTCAGCTCAGACTGAGCACAGCAGTTGCCGAATGGGAGGAGTGCAATAACTCGCGTGAGTAACGGCTTACAATAGTTGAAGTATTGCCTCAAATGGCTCTATGTTTCTAAAAAGAAATTGATAAGGTAAATATACACTTTTCTAACTTGTACTCTTACGAGGAGAGACACCCAATTAAAGGCATTTGATTAATCTTAGGATGTTTAATTCACACATCACTGACAGTACAAACTTATACAAGTCTACTCAGATGCAAGTACTTTGCTTTTAGAGGATGTACATATATTGCATCAGGTACCATCCTAGAAGAGGTATTCCCTCCTACTTGTGAGGGGAAAAAGAATGCCTCTTCTAAGTCAGTGCCTGCTACCCATGGTTTTGGTTAGCACTTGTATTAATAGGTGCTTTAAAAATCTACCTAATTAATCAGGGGCATTTTTCATTGATTGAAAGGTTTTTAATTGAGTAATCTAACAAAGGAATTGACAAAACATTGCAGTCCCAGCTGTTAGTAAATTGTCTTTCATTTCTCAGCCTTTTCCTGGAGTAATTCAAAGACAATGCTCACAGAGGTGAAGGATTAAATCAGTGTTGTACAGCTGGGTACCCTTCTGAGAAATATAATATTGATTTAGGTGAGATTCAAATGTGTAGCTGCACACCTTTCTCTTTCCTTGGTCATCCGATACCATCCTCTCAAATCTTCCGTAACCCTTTTCGTGGTACTTACTCCTCTGTAAGCGGGTATAGCACTGTAGCCTTCTAGAAGCTTGCCAAGGCCACGTCCGTACGCGAAGTGCCCTATGTTCCTCTGTAGGACACAACCCGAGGTTTGGGAAGCTGTCTTATGGAGCTGCAGTTAGGGTGGTGTGGTAAAAGGCTTCCTTATGCCAGCATAACACCTCCTTAGTCATGGGCTGTGGCAGCCATGCATAGCCCCAGATTCCTAACAGTAATGCTAAGGCATATAAATATATGCTTGGATATATGTTGGCCAGAAAAAGCACATTACCGCAAAGGGGAGGGAGGCGAACATCGAGGGACAGGGCAGGGCTTTCTCCAATCCATTGTGTTGGTATAACTCTACAATGCCCTCTCTTTGAGGGAGCGTGGAGATGACACTTTATGCTGTACAAGCACAAGTTCTCTTTGGTATGTGGTACTAATCTAAGGCCCTCTATTTTTAGAACCTAAAAATACAAAGACTGCTAATTGCTATTTAGCTCTTATGTAGCAAACATCATCCATCATTCCCCAAGCAGTATATCCACAGGAGGGTATCATTATTGCTATTTTAAGACATAGGCTCATCGATATGTTAGAGTCTGATATATATGAAGAAGTTGAAGTCAACGGAAAAAAACCATTGCGTTGAACCTGTGGCTTGACCTGAGAAGAAAGTGCACTTTCCCACTTCTGTAATTCGCCTCTCATAGAATAGTGGATGGCGGTAGAGGCAGCACGTCTACTCAGCACCTCCCAGGGTCTAAGAAATGGGATTGATTCCCTGCTCTGGCTGCCATCATTGAGAAACATATGGTATGAGGCAGGCCATTTTCTGTGGCGGTGGCCCCCAAATTGTGACACAGCCTTCCAAGGGAAGCTTGCCAGTCTCTAACTCTCTGCATGTTTATGTCTCTTATTTATTTGCCTCATGGAATGCTCATAAGAACATAAGAAGAGCTATGATGGATCAGACCAAGGGTCCATCTAGTCCAGCATTCTGTTCACACAGTGGCCAACCGGATGTCGACTAGGAACCCACAAGCAGGGCATGAGCACCATCCCACCCATGTTCCCCAGCAACTGGTGTACATAGGCTCACTGCCTCTGGTACTGGAGGTAGCACATAGTCATCAGGACTAGTAGCCATTGATAGCCTGTTCCTCCAGGAATTTGTCTAACCCCCCTTTTAAAGTCATCCAAATTGGTGGCCCTCACTACATCCTGTGGTAGCTAATTCCATAGTTTAACTATGCACTGTATTTGACTTACACCCCACCTTTCCTCCAAATAAAACACTTCTCAAGGGGGCTAACAGTCATACAAACCAAGATTAAAATAAATTTAGTTCATTTTATTTTAAACTTTATTTTAATACCAACAAAACCACAATCAAATATGGTATCAACAACTAGCTGGCAATAAAATCATATTCCTAAAACACCAGCATTTCATTCAGCAGCACATCAAACATGTTACAATTTGACATGATTCTTCAAAAATGTGCCAGAATAAAAACATTTTAAGGAATTCTCTCAAAACTAACAACAGAGATGGCCAGATGGGCTTCTCTGGGGAGAGAGTTCCAGAATGAAGGTGCCACTGATAAAAAGGCCCTGTTTCCCATCCTGGTTAATCTAACCAGGCGAAGAAGGGTTTTGGAGCAGGCATCTGTCTGAGGATCTTAGTGCATGGGGGCCAGGGCCTATGGGGAAGAGGCAGCACTGATTGGTGAAGTAGCTCCCTGGTGGGAATCATCTGTTGTTAGTGCAGAGCAATTGAGGGGAGAAGGGAAAGCACATTCTTACCAGCAACTGTCAGGCGGCACTGTGTATTTGATAGATGGAACTCAGTCACCACCATGCAAGCGTGTGGCTTCTGACTGGCTAGGAGCCCAAACCTGCTTCAGGACTATGAACCAATCAGCAGTCCTGCCTCCACTGTCACCTCTGGATGTGCTTTCCACTTTCCACCAGTCACCTTGCAATGAATCGCTGCTGAGAAGAGGTGCATCATCAAATAACCTGAAGCAAGGGCTATTAGCATTTTAAAGGTGGTGACCTTTAAAGGTAAACAGAAAAGAAAAGCCAGTACTTTGAACTGTACCCGGAGAAGTACATTCTGCCAGAGAGCAAAGACACATCCCTCCACCCCACCAATGTATTACCAATTTAGATAGTATTTGTGTGGGTTTTTAAAAGAATTGTTCTGTTTATTTTTACAGTATTATCCAAATGCCATTGGAAGAAGGAGTGAAGAAAGTGGCCTTACACTGTGTCTGACTGCCCATCTAGCTGACTGTGGTCTCCTCGGACTACTGTGATCCCTCTCCAACCATGAGCAGAAAGTACCAGTTTCTTACCAGTTTCTCTTTCCTTTTAAAATAAAAGTGGTTTCATATGAATTTATAACTTCATTTTTTGTTGCATGTCACTCTGAGCACATCTCTGAGAAATGGACTAAGCAAGCAAAGAATAGTTTCTTCTTTTAAGTGGAAAACAATTACAACCCTGCTTTCATATTGAGGGGTGGGGGGGATGATTTGGAAAGAGAGCCCTAAAGTGTGTTAATGACCTATGGTGTTATTGTACTTACAACTTGAGAGCAACCAAAGGCAAGTTGTTCTTTGTTTCCTTACCAGATGCAGACTTAACAGAAGTGTGGCCTCTCAGCTAATCTAAATTCCGAATTCTGGAGGGCTGACAGCTGGCCCCTTTCTGCTGATTAAGAAACTCTGAAAAACAATTTTTTGTCCTTCTTGTTTCTGCAAGAGGATTTTCTGCTTGCATACAAATGTTACCTCAAAAGGGGTGGGGGGAGATCCCATCAACTTATTTATTTTAACATCGAAAGAAAGGGTTATTAAATCAAAGAAGAGAGGGAGGGTTTGGGTGATGTGTTGTATAGGCACAATCATAAATCATGTATTTATTGATGTATCATGAACAATGCCAGTGACAGCTGTAAAACATCCACTTTTCCCCCCTTTAACTCCATTGGACGGAAACCTTGAAAGCTCTATTCAAAACCCAGAGCCTTCCCATCAGACAAATGAAGTTTATTCAGTTGGGGTCCCTCAGGGATCTCTCGGTCCTAAAGTTCTAAACCAGCAGAGATGGAGGCTGCTCTCTATTCTATGTGAGGAAGGAAACCTAAGTTCTCTTTCAGCACTCTGATGTGGATGCATTTTCTGTCTTCTGGTGTTTCTCCATATTTCATCCTGAGTCTCAAAAAAGCAAAGACCTCAGAGGGTTTTAAGAGGCTCACAAAGTTTGGATCCTCAGCAGGCCTGAAAGTAATTTTGGTCATCACTTGTGTGTTTGCTTTGCTGCCTTTGAGAGTGCTCGTTTTTGTCGACCCTTCCTTCACTGAAAGGGTGAATTATGCTGCCAGATGTTGGGGCGGTGGGCAGTGCTAAAACCTGTGAAGGCTAGCTGCAGTTGGGCAAAGACATGGAATATTTCTTAAACCCTGTGAACCATATTCTAAAATTTTCTTGGAGTTAACAGCCTCAGCCCTTCATACTTCTTCTCCAATAGGCCATGGCTGGTTCTCCTTTCCCAACAATGCCTGACTTTTAATGTTATTTATTTATTTAAAATATTTCTAGGCCCCCTGTCAGGACAAGCCTTTCCAAGCTGGTTTACATAATAAAGGTCTATACAGTGAAAACCAGCAACAATTAATAAAATCAGCAGACACCAGCAATGCAACATCTAGCCTAGATAGTATAAAATCTAAAACACAATTTATTTATTTTTCTTTCTCTGACAACTATCTACCAAACCTCATGCTGCTGGCACCCTGAATTCTCAAGCAAATGGGTGTGTGTGTGTGTGTTTCCTCCTAGGGTTGCCAGATTTCCACTTGCGTATATGGCAGTTGAAAGCAGCTTGAATGAACATATTAGCAGGTAAGAACACTTATCCCCTGGCTTTAAAAGGTTTCACCTGATGATTTCTGTATACCGAACTACCCTTAAACATATAAGACTGGATCAGGCCAGGCCAGCTGGCAACCTTGTTTCCTCCTCATTTGAGAAACTGGAAGAGAGCTCACAAGAGTTTTGATAGGACTAGCAAAATTTCTGGGGTATTCCTTTTTGCACATCCTCAATGATCATGAGTTAAATCCAGGCCAAGTTAGTTCCCATTGAAATCAGGGGGGTTAAAAGTTATGATTGACTAGTCCCATGGATTTCAAGGGGAACTAAGTTCAATCAGCTTAGTCTGGATCCAACCCTATATCTTTTCAGTATTTAATTCCAAACAGTTTTGTTAGCTGATGTCAGCCTGTGATAACAGCTGTGAATGTAGAAACAATCATTAGCTGGGAGAAAACACACTTCTGGTGGTTTGTGTTTTTTTCTGTTTGACTGACATTCCAGCAGAGGCCCTAGGAAATCGCCCTCTTGCATCCTGCCCTCCTCATCTATTGAATGAAATCACAGCAACTGCTCCGCCATTAGGATCAATATCCAGGCCATTATGTTGGCAAAAGAAGCAGCAAATCACATTTAGCTGAATTGTCAGGCTCATTATTATAAGCAGATGGCAGCCCTTGCACTACAATGCGGCCGAGAAAAGACTGACATCATTTCACATTAAAATCTATAATGCTAATACACATCGCCGACTCTTTGTAGAGGTCCTGAGTGCATTAATCTTCTGAATGATTTGCCAATGTGCATGCTGGTTGAGGTGTTTTCTCACTTGACTGGAGCTAAAAAGAGGGTCTTTTGACTGAGAATGGTTAACATTTATCCATACAGATTGGGAGAAGTTAACATGCAGCCTTCTTTACCAGTTGCTCCCTGATAGGAATTAATGGGAAGTTTTGCAGGAGAAAAAACGGCCACATTCCGAAGCTGAGCTGTTTTTAAATGACAACAGCAATGTAAGAAGGACATTTGCTTCTTACGATTTGCTCTTTTGCTTATTATAAAAGATACAAAAGGAGAACTTCAGCAAATTAGTCCCTCTGTTTCTCATGTCCTTGCAGGCTGTGAGTGCCATTGTTTATGCAGCCTGAATGGAACTATCCATACACACACACACACAAATCCAACTAGTATCCCTGGTAGAAGGCTTTTGTCAGCAGAATGGGAAGGGGGCAATTACCTCTCCATCCTGCAGTCCCCCCCCCCAAATCTGCTCCAAAGGGTTTCCCAACCCTCCAGAGCAGATTTGGGGGGCAGGGTGGAGCGGAATTGCCCCTTCCCTGTTTCGCTGACGAAAGCCTTCCATCAGAGAGGGACATTACTTGAATTTCATCCTAAAGAAGGAAAAATAAAACAAGGCAAAGCATGTTCATTGTCCATGGAATGCTGGCTGACAGTTGGGTTGGGAAACACAAAACTGGGGAGAAGAGGAATGGAATAAAGAGGTCAGAATCCTGAGTGGGGAGCATGCAGTATGGCAACATTTTGGCTGGCAAGCATACAAAACAAAGGATTTGTAGCATATAGTCCAGCTGCCCTGATGTTACCAGGGATAACCTGTTTTCTGGTACCTGTCTCTATCTTGTGTTTTGGGGTGATGATGGGGATGCCTTTAAGAACAACTTTCAGTGTGTGTGTGTTACGTGTACATCACCGTTCTTGCTTCCTCCCTAGGGACTCTAGACGTTCAGTATCTCTTATTGTTGTAAGTCGCCTTAGGAGGGCTTTTGCCCTGAAAGGTGGCCAATAAATATAATAAATAAATAAATAAATAAATAAATAAATAAATATCATGGCGGGAAGGCGGATTCACTTTTACTCTAGTGCACATCTCTGTAAATGCACATGGTCTCCACATGCCAGTATAGTTTCCATTTTCTTCCCCTATAACTAACTACCTAGATAATAAATGTTGCTGATTATGTTTGAACTGCAATGTTCTATCACTTGCATCAAATTCACTGTCAGATTAAACTCTGGATTTAGGAACAGTAAACCATCATGATCAGTTTCATACCACAGGCAAAAAAGAGCCTCCAGCCTTGTGCAATGGAGGGTGAGGGTGGAATCAGACATTTTACTTGATATGATTATAGGGTTGTTACAAGTACACCGGACTGCCCATTTTTCATCTATGAAATATTGGTGAGTATGCTGTAGGTATTCTGTTATTAACACTATAATCACATTTTCAGTTGAAGTTATCTTGCCACTTAGTAGAAATAAATATTCTATATTCTATGTACATTGGTTAGTCGGGGGTGTGGGTGGGGTGGGGAGTCAATGAGCGAAAGTCATTTGGCTTTTGCTGATGATGAGTGCTGTACTGTTTCCATGTTACTGTGCATATTCACTGTCAATTGTTCTTTTGTATTTATTTATTTATTTATTTATTTATTTAATTCCCTAATCGCCCATCTGGCCAGTCACCCAGCCACTCTGGGTGATGTACAATAATCAACAGTTTAAAACAATAAAATACCACATTAAAACATGCGCTGAGTGGGCAAGAACAGGAAGTTGCAAACTGGCGTCCAGGGGACCAAACAGGTGGAAACCTGCCAAGTTCAAGGCCCCAAACAGACACTCATGACATCCCTACATGCCCCAACTACTCTTGCCATCTCCTGTTTTAGTAGGGAAATGCCCCACAAATGGGAATGTGCATAGATATGTCATATAAGCATAGGCTGTAACTGAGTAGGTGGGTAGGTGCTGGGTGAGTGAGTACTTGCCCAAACTTCCCTTCTCATCTGGACTTCCTCCACTTTCATTCCCTATCCCACCTGCTTCCCTTAGGGCTGTCATCTTTTTCCTTGGCAGGCTCATGTGCCTTTAAAACCCCTATGTCACGCAGAAATAGCACCTCCAGTGTTTTGTTTTGTTTTTCCATCTTTGTACCTTTGTTGTGGGATGAGCTACAGCTGTTACAAGAGGACAAGTGGGAGAGGACTGGTTTATTGACTTCTGACGTCACAATGGGAAGTAGGAGCAGATTGGTCTATTGACTCTTGATGTCACAAGTGAGGATGTTGGAGAAATCCGCAATGGAATCAAAGGAGTTTGGATTTCTGTGAATCTGGCCCGTGGGTCCACAGCAGACAGACTTATGGGTAGGGATTTCATTTCGGTCCCCTGGATGCCAGTTTGTGACTGCCTGCTCTTGCCTGACTCAGCGCATGCCAAGTCGGGCAAGTGCAGCAGGCCCAGTGACGGCAGGATGGGAAGCCTTCTCATCCTGCTGCCGAGAGCAACTGCACCCCTCTCTGCTAGTGCTGGGCAGAGAGAGGCACAGTTGCTCTGGGTGGCGGTGGCAGTGGGAGAGGCCCTCTCCCGCCGCCACTGCCCAGCACAACTGCACCCTTCTCTGACGGTGCTCAGCAGAGAGAGGCGCAGCTGCTCTAGGTGGTGGAGGTGGTGGGAGAGGCCCTCTCCCGCTGCCGGCACCAGCAAGAGCTACTGCATCCCTCTCTGCCTGTGTTTGGCAGAGAGGGGGCACAGTTGCTCTGGGAGATGGGAGAGGGAACCACTGCTTCCCTCTCCCATTGCTGTGCTGCCGAGAGCAACTGCGCCCCGCTCTGCCAGCGCTCAGCAAAGAGGGATGCAGTTGCTTGCAGCAGCAGCAACAACAGCACTCACTGGGCCCCTGCGAACCACCAGCCAGCTGGCGTCCCAGTGCGAGCCAGGCCAGGCAGTGGGCAGGGTTCCAGTGAGTGGGTCGCAGGGCAGACTTACACGAGTCCACACAACCCTAGGGGTGTGTGCAATGCCAAGGGCTCATCCTGCCCCGCTGGCAGTCAAGTAAGCCCTTAACAGCTGGTGGGGGCAGCACGAGGTCTTGGTGTGCCAACTGCTCTAGCCATCTCCTGGCAAGAAGGAGATGGCTAGAGCACTTGCGGCATGCATGGCACTGAGGACTCCAGCAGTCAAGCCCCTGTGTGCATAAAGCCCTTGAGGAAGGGCGGCTTGCACAGCTCGGCAGGTGGGGGCGGGGTGAGCAGGGAGGCTCCCTGAGCTGTGCTGGGCTGTGCGACTGGGGATGGCAGCTGATCAAGCTCACCTACACCTCAGACAGAGATGAGCCCATCCATCTCTTGCAGGTCGCTTTTTTACTTTCTGGACTTACGCAAATCTACTCATAGAAAAGCATGTAATTAAAAAAAAAAAAGGCTGAAACTGTGCATTTCCCCCACAGGCTAAAGCCTGAAAATGCACATGGGGGGTGTCTGTGCATTTTCACAGAGTGAATTTGGGCAAATATGAATGTGTGCATATTCAGGAATTTGGAAAGAATCCAATTCCATCCATGAGTGGATGATGGGCCAAGAGGCAGCTGACACTCTGCGAAATGCAGATGGGATGAATTTCACAAAATGTGTACATCCCTACATACAAGCTTGCAACTGGAAATTAATTCCGTTCTGCATGGTGCATGCTCATGCAAAATACTTTCTGCAAGTCTAAACGTTATTATGTGTAATATTCCTTATCATACAAGTCCCATACATTCCAGGCCCTTGATGGTGCCATATTTCAAACAGTAGAGTTGTTTTCCTCTTTGTACAGAGATTTGTCAAACACACTCACACTCACAAAATACATGATTCCACATGTCAGCAAGCAGCAAGTCATTGTAACATTTCATATGCTACACTGTACGGATTTCTTCTATTTCTTCCAATGTACAAAAAGTAAGTTCGCTACCTTGGGCTGGCTTTGACTCCTAAACCCGGCCGCTACTTAATGTCCTTGACAATGAGATATCACAGAGTGGTTTAAGTAAGGGGCCTTACTTAGAATCATGGAATCACAGAACAGTTGGGTCGGAAGGGGCCTCCAAGACCATCGAGTCCAACCCCCTGCTCAATGCAGGAATCCAAGTCAAAGTGATCCTGACAGCTGGCTGTCCAGCCTCATCTTGAATGCCTCCAGTGTGGGAGAGCCCCCCCCCCCAGGTCATTGGTTCCATTGTCGTATTGCTCTAACAGGAAGTTTTTCCTGATGTTCAGCCGGAATCTGGCTTCCTCTAACTTGATCCCATTCTTCCGGGTCCTGCACTCTGGGATGATGGAGAAGAGATGCTGGCCTTCCTCTTTGTGACAACCTTTCAAGTACTTGAAGAGCACTATCCTATCTCCCCTCAGTCTTCTCTTCTCAAGGCTAAACATGCCCAGTTCTTTCAGTCTCTCCTCATAGGGCTTTATTTCCAGTCCCCTGATCATCTTTGTTGCCCTCCTCTGAACCCTCTCCAGTTTGTCTGCATCCTAATTAAGTGTGGTGTCCAGAACTAGACACAGTACTCTAGATGAGGCCTCACTAGCGCTGAGTACAGGGGAACTAGTACTTCACATGATTTGGAAAGTATGCCTCTATTAATGCAGCCCAAAATAGCATTTGTCTTTTTTGCATCCACATCACATTGCTGGCTCATATTCAGCTTGCGATCTACTAGGGGCGTACAGATTCCCCACCGTCTGTTCCGGTGGGGAATCTGTGGGGGGGGGTGATCCGTTCCTCTCCCCCGGAATCCTCCAGAGCAGTTCTGCTCCGCTTGGATTCTGGGGGGGGGGAACTGGCTTGTGGGGTGCTTACTCTCCCTCCTGTCAGCCAGAGCCATTCTCCTCCTCCCTGTCCCTGCCAATTGCCATGTCTTTAAAAAAAAAAAAAAAGCGATTGGGAGGGTGTGCCCATAGACTTATATGCAAATAGAGCCGTGAATCTTGCGTATAAGCCTATGGACACATAGATTTATACTCAAGACTCATGACTCTATTTGCGTATAAGTCTATGGGCACATCCTCCTGATTGCTTTTTAATTTTTTTTTATAAAGACATGGCGATCGGCAGGGATAGGGAGGAGGCGAACAGCTCTGGCTGGCAAGAAGCAGCCAAGTGCCGTTCCGCCTCCAGTCCTCCTGGGGTGGAGGTAGTGGTCCTGATCCGCTGCGGATTCCTGAGGCCGGATTCCAAGGAATCTGGCCTCATTTGAATCCACAGCGGATTTCTCTGACATCCCTATGATCTACATCAATTCCAAGATCCTTCTCGCTTGTAGTATTGTTGAGCCACTTATTCCCCATTTTGCAACTGTGCATTTGGTTTCTTTTTCCTAGGTGCAGAACTTGGCATTTATCCATACTAAATTTCATAAATTACACTTAAGGCCTGCACATATGCTTCCCCCCTAAGAACATATAAGAACTTGGGTGTGCTTGTGGGAGGGTGCATAATTTTCATTGAGAAATGGTGCTGGGAGAAAGGGCTGACTCTCCTTCCCTATGGCCACTATCCTGATCCATATTGCATGTGCTCACACAACTGCTATTTGCTAAAATGTAAAGAGGTGGGAGATCCAATCATGGATTTCCATCTCACCTAAGTACACCTAAGGGTGTATAGGACTGCATCCTTAAAGGTAGGGGTGGGTGGGTGCCCTCCCCTCCCCCGTCCAGGTTCTCCAGTCACCTGCTCAGCCCCTGGCCCCACTTGTGTGTACCTGGACCCATGCTCAAGCTCCCTGCTGCTTGCTGAGCCACCTGCACATACCCAGGTGGCCTCATCGATCCCTGTGATCACCATTTTTTGAAAAATAAAGTAGCGATTGCAAAAATGCACCATCTCTGACTGGCCCATATATGCAAGTCTGCAGGCTGGCACATGCATGCAATCTTGCCTTTATGGGCTATTCATGCCCCGATTTTGCATATATAGAAATACGCGCTTTTCGTGATGGCTAGTTTCCTCCCCAAAATAGTGATTGTGGAGCTTGCCGCTGGCACCTGGATGAGTGCGGGCAGCTTGGCAGGAAGTGAGCAGGGGCTCAGCAAGCACGGCTTGGGGGCGAGGGCGACGTCTGCCAGATGCTCAGATGGAATTGGGTGCCCATGCCATTCCTACTTAAAGCGGAGGTGTTGAAGCCCAGTCCTAGGAGGTAAGTCAGATCGCAGTCCAGCCCTCTGGGGCTTCCCAGATGGCTCCACCCTCTTTGCCATATCATCAAGTGGTTCCCACTCCCTCTCGGATTGGCTGTTGTTTGGTGGTTTCCCAGCTTTTGCGTTTTCCCGGTTCTAAAAGGTTGAAATGCCTCTCTCGAGGCTTAGTAAGATTGGCAGTAAGAGAACTTCAAGCTAAAACATGCTGGTATTTTTGGCCATAGCTCCCTTTGCATTTGTTGCCACTGGAGTGCAGCGTCTGAAAGCATCTCCAAAATTAAAATCAGTTCTTGGGCTGAAAAATGTTCAACAGCCCTGCCTTAAAGAAAGAACAAGGAAGTAATTAAATAATACAAACTTATCATAGGTCAGCAAAGAAGGAGCCAGTCTAGTCTCCCTTGGGAGGGAGATACACAATCAGGGCTCTGCCTCTGAAAAGCCTTGTCCAGATCCCCACTCATCACACCTCTCTGGGTGGTGGAACGCAGCGTCTCCAAAGCTGACCACAAGTGGGGATGGACCGGTGCCCCCTCCCCCTGTCCAGGTTCTCCAGGAGCTGGCAAGTCCCTGACTCCACTCACGTGCCCCCAGACCCACACTTGACCCCACCCCCTGTGCTCACCGAGTCACCTGCACTCACCCAGGACCCATCTGCGAGAGCTGCTAGCTCTTTTTTGTGAAAAATAATGATTGCAAAATATGCGCACAGCCAGTCTTATGCAAAATGGGGCTGTGAATGGCCCATGTATGCAAGATTACTGGTGTAAATGGCCCATTTACACCTGTAATCTTGCATATATGAGCCATTCACAGCCCCATTTTGCATAAGACTGGCTGTGCGCATATTTGGCGATCACCATTTTTTTTTTTTTTTTGCAAAATGGTGCTCACGGATGGGTCCCGGGTCAGTGGCGGGGGAGCTCAGTGAGTGCACGTGTGTGTGGGGGTGTCAAGCAGGGGCTTAGCCATCATGGCTCGGGGGTGTGGGTGTGGGATTTGGACAAGGCCAGTGTAACTTGATCAGAAAAGCAAACACCAGAAATGACTCTGGCCGCAGTGCTGTGTGCTGCAGTGCTGGCCGCACTTTTCAAACACTCTTCAAGGGGTAGCCCAGTGTTGAGTATATTGCAGTAATGTTATTTGGATGTGATAAGGTGTACATGAACAGATATGCTAGCTCCAGGAGGGGACAGGCATCCAGGAGCAATGCTGGATCCTAGAATAGCCCCCAAACTTGGTCCTTCAGATGGAGTGGAATCACATCCAGAACCCCATCCAATATCAGGTTCTGCTTGGACCTGAATTTGTGCTTGGATGTGTAGTCCCCGCCCCCCAACGTTGCACTTAAAACACTATCTGTGTGTGACCACTGCCTGGAACAGAACATTGCATAATCCATACATTTCCAAATGTGTTCATCTCATTCACAATTTAAAATTATAAGTGTATACTTAAACAACGACAACAGCACCTTAGCTGTGCGCCTAAAAGTGCAATGTGTGAAGTAACCCTAAGAACAGCCTTCTCCAATCTGGTGCCCTATTGATGTGTTGGACTGCAACTCCCATCATTCCCAGCCAGGAATTGCTGGCTGAGAATGATGGGAGTTGCAGTCCAACACATCAATAGGGCACCAGGTTGGGACAGGCCTCCTAAGGACAATACTGTTTGGTCAGCTGCAACGTTAAAAGATTGGACATGGAAGAGATATTGGCTGAACAGATATACACAAAATATTGTCCAAATTGCACAGATATACACACAGGGGAGCTAATGCAGGGATGTCTGTTGCTGCTATATCCTGTCTATTTAGGGCCCAATGGACTCCTGCTGCCCCTCCCCCCAGCTCGGCTTGCCTTTGTGAGCCGAGCTGGGCATCTGTTCCCCAAATCCGGGAACTTTAGACACTTTCCCCCCTGCCGTAAACCCCTCCATAAACCTGATTTCTCCAAATTATGGCCATAATTTGCAGAATTGGGGTTTATGGAGAGGTTTACAATGGGGGGGGGGGGTTCTGCCCTGCCCTGCACAACTATCCCTATCTCCCTGCCTCTATCAGACTCCAGCTTGGAAAGCCCCCATGCATCAGAAAGGTAAGGTGGTGGTCTTTCTGGGCTGGGGGATGATGGTGGCACAGAGAGAGGGACAGTGATGCGGTGGTGGCATGGCAGCAGCGTGGCAGTGACGACAGGAGGACTCCACTGGGTGCAAATGTCTCCTTCTCCCTCCTGGGCCCTGGGGGGGAGAAGGAGAGGCTTGCACACAGCATGGCCAGCGATGGTAATGGTGGTAGTGGGTGTCTGCGAGTGAGCCTGTCTTGAGTCGGGCCAGCTTGCGGACAAGTACGCTGACCAAGCTGCCAAAAGGTCGGTGGGCTTGACCACCCGGATGGATTCCTCCACCATCCATAAGCTAATGTCACATGTCCAATCAGACTGAAAATTCTGATGTTCTATTAATTTTTAAATCACATGTCTGCTTTTTTTGAAAAAAAATTTCCAAACATGTAACGCTACTGTTTGGGATGGTAGAGATATCTGTGAAAAGAAACTGGAAATTTCACACTGGGACGGTGGGGAAACCTGTGGCCCAGATGTTGTGGGACTCTGATTACCATCAGCCAATGGTCAGGTGTAATGGGAGTTGTAGACCAGCAAGATCTGGAGAATCACAGGATCCCAAACCCTGCTTTAAGACATCCATATTTTATCCCACCACTACTTGTTATTAGCAGATGGCTCAGAGTATTTTCACAGAGTCAATTTAAGTGAGAGAGCATACATGATACACTGTTCAGCCAGCTTGCCTTCTGTTATTAGGTGATTGCCTGATGTGATAAGAGGGGCTGCATGGTAACAGTGGTTGCATATTAAAATAATCAAGCAATCGTTACAGCCAAATATATAACGTGTGAATTCCCCTTTAAAGTAGGGGTGGACGAAAGTCACTTACCTGTCCTCGAAGCTTGTTCGCGGTGGGGGGGAGGCGCTTCGCTGCTCCCCCCATGAAGTTCAGGCCGGGGGGGAGGCTTCCCACCTCGCCCGGCCGAAATTTAGGCCGGGGAGGAGGTGCCTCGCCTCGCCCGGCCGCGAACTCAAAAGTTTTTTTTGACAAATAGCGTTGCCCTTATTTTCACCGTAGTCTACGTAAAGATTTACGTAGACTACAGCGTAAATAGCGTAAATAAATAAATAGCGTAAATAGCGTTGCCCTTATTTTCGCCGTAGTCTACGTAAAGATTTACGTAGACTACAGCGACCAAATAAGGAACGCGAATGGCGGCTCCCTATGGGGGCCGCCATTATCCGTATGCGCTTTTTTTTTTTTTTTTAAGTCACCCGTGATAGGCTACGTGACGATTTACGTAGCCTATCACGGCTGACTTTGCAAATCTAGCTGTGATAGGCTACGTTAATCGTCACGTAGCCTATCACGGGGGCATTTTTGTTTTTTTTTCTTTTCTTGGAATGGCGGCGGCGGCAGCCGGTCAAAAGACTGGCTGCCGCTCCCACCCCTTACGAACACCCGCCGAACCGCCGGCTGGACCCGCCGCAGGGAGGGACATTCGGCAAAGGTAAGTCCCGTCCCGGGGAGGGTGCGGGGGGCAGGGGGGGCGGAGAATTTCTCCCCGAAACTTGTTCGGGGGGCCGAACACGTTGGCGCTCGACCCTCCGAAGTTTCAGGGAGAAATTCTCCACCATCCCTACTCAAGAGGACAATCTAGTCAAAATGTCATGGGTGAATTTCAGTTGCTGAGACCCAAAGACAAGAAGCTTGGAGGAGTCTGACATACCAGCCATCTGCTCACCTCTTGCCTTTCTTGGCTTATAGCATTGAGCAAGGGCAAATTCATTGGCTGGGGCCAGGAGATAATGGGTGCCTCCTTCTGAAGGGGATTGACTATGGTATGCTTTGATGGAAAGCAACCTGAAAGCATTCCTAAAGAAACCATCTCTGAATCCTACTGCTGGCTGGTCAGAAATATTCCCTACCTGGGTAAAGTGTTCAAGTGGGTGGCTGCAAAGTAACTCCAAACACTCTCAGATGACACTAATTATCTGGACCAATTTCAATTTGGTGTCATTCCCGGCTTTGGCACTGAAACATTTTTGGTTGTCTCAATGGTTATCCTATGCTTGTAGAAGAACTAGGGTGATACAACCTTGCTCATGGAACTTTCAGTGGTTTTCAATACCCATGACTATGGTATTCTTCTGGGTGGGCTATCGGGACTTTGTGTTTCAGTAGTTCCATTCCTACCTCAATTACTGTTTCCTGAAAGAGGTGCCTTTATTTCTGTGGCTGTTGTTCTTACCTCAGTAAATATGGGTCTATGGAGCCAGGGAGCATCCATGAGTCTAAAATGGCAGGAAGGAACCAGTGCCACTCCAGGTTTTGAGGATGTCCTTGGGCAATCTGCCCTCAGTGGGCCATCTCTATGAACAGACCCACCTTGTCTTCCCTGCTGATGCTACTATACTCTCTCTGTGGGCCCAGTCTCCACAGCCACCTAGAGGGGGAAGGCAAGGTGAGCAGAGGCTGTTGCTCCTTCTCTTTCCTGTCACTGTTCACATGCTTAGAGGGAACAGGTGAACAGGTAGGACAGCAGGTAAAGGTAGCCGGGTCAGAGACATCTAGGGGCTGACAATGGCCCCTTGCTGTAGGGTGGGCCTCAGCAGGTGCTCAACAATATCAACCCCCAATGCCAGCACAGGAAAGAATGCACAGAAGAATGTATGGATCTCCAGATTGCAACCAGTATTCTTGCAATCTGTGCCTGCTCTTTATGAACCATGAGTTTAGAACTTAAACATGACACTTATATTCTGCAGTAACCATATAATCAGGCTTCCACAACTTATGATTTCATAAACCATTCAGCTTTTTGAATCACAAGTTGTACACAGAGAAAAATAGGCATGGCGGAGAATTCCGCCACGGCTCTCGGTGAGGCCGAAAGCCAGTGCATTCGGCCCCCCGGAATCCATGATGGAACAAAGCCCTCCACCCCCTCACCCCGCAAAATGGGCCTGGAACAGAGCCTACCTTGGTCGGCTGTTCCAGTGCCCCTTGAATGGCGGCCGCGTCTGCAGCTGCCATTCGTGTCTTTCGAATGGCCGTGATAGGCTACGTAAATACTTACGTAGCCTATCACAGCTAAGGCAGGGACACCATTTGCATCCCTGCAGAGGCTGTGATAGGCTACGTAAATATTAATGTAGCCTATCATGGCAAAAAAAGGGAACGCAAATGGCGGCGGCCCTAGCCGCCGCCATTTGCGTTCCTTTTTTTTGCCGTGATAGGCTATGTAAATATTTACGTAGCCTATCATGGCTAAAGCAGGAACACAAACGGCGTGGGGGACGCCATTTGCATCCCTGCTTTAGCCGTGATAGGCTACGTAAATATTTACGTAGCCTATCACGGGCCAGCATAGGGACGCAAATGGCGCCCCCTACACAGGATGCCATTTGCGTCCACAGCACCCTGGCAGTGGCTGGAGGCCCTGCTGCGGGTTGGCCTGGCCGGCGGCTCTGCAGCCTGGCTGCAGAGTGGAGCCAGCAGGGCAGGATTCCCGGGGGGAGGAACAGATTGCTTCCCCCCCATCGAGGATTCCGGGGGGAGGAACAGATCACCTCCCCCCACCTGCAGATCCTGGAGGAGCCAGGTAAGCAGGGTTTCGTACACCCCTAGCAGAAAAACCAGGGTCAAATTATATGTTACGTCAGATACGCAGCATAGAACTCGCCCTCTTTTTGTTTTACTCTAAAATAAGAGCAGGGGCCAATCAGGATCAGGACTGCAGTATGTGGGGAGAAGAAGTGCAATACTTCCTTCCTCAGCTGTGACCCCCTCCCCACACACACAGAATTGCATGCGTGCACACGCTCACACACGTGTATGTAGCAGTTAGCAGTAGTTTAACCAAACTCATTGGCCCCAATGAGGGCTCTTTTGCTACCATTAGCTGCTGTGTGGGAGAGATTGAATGGAGTTGCAGCTAGGGAGGAACCCCTGCACGCTGGGGTCCCTATCTGGATCGTTGCCCCTGCACTTACTTAGCACAGCCTTCTCCAACCTGGTGCCCTCCAGACATTTTGGACTTCAATTCCCATCAGTCCCAGCCAGCATGGCCAGTGGTCAGGAATGCTGGGAGTTGTAGTCCAAAACATCCAAAGGGTGCTAGGTTGGAGAAGGCTGCTTTACAGTAAAACAAAAACAGAGAAGGAGTTGTACACTATGTATCTGGCATAACATGAAGTTTGTCATTTTAGTCCATATATTTCCAGGTTATTTGGATCCCTGCCGTGGGTCCTTTGGTGTAGACTGAATGTGGTACTCATCACTTGGCTTTTGTGTCTGTGGGATGCAAGGTCACTCTGAGCTCAAGCCCTTTCAACCCTCAGTCTCTTGGGCCGACATCTTTCTGTGCCTTTCTACTATTAGTGAGCCTATGACGAGCTGAGCAGGGATTCCCAGTTGTCCCCTTTAACAAAGGCTGTTCCCCTATCAACTCAAGGACTATCCCAGGCAAACCCTGGGGGTATGATCCCCTTCCACTCCTTGTAATGGAAACATAAACAAGGAACGGCCTTTGTTCTGCTAATTGGATTAATGGCAGGTGGTGGGTCTGGAAGGCAGGTTTGTTTCATAAAAAGACAAGCAGGAGAGGACTAATGGCTAGTCTCACCTGCTCAAGTGAGCAAACTTCAGTAGTTTCAACCAATGGTTGTCTACAGGGGCACCAACTTTGTGCCTTCAGTATGTTCTATAAACAAGGATATGTGCTGATGGAGAAAAATATGCATAAGAAAAATAGGTGAAGCTGCCTTCATCCTTCACGAAAGATCTATCACTGAAGCTCATTTCAGATGTAACCAATTCCCAAGGCAACGTCAATTGCGTTGTGAAGCAAAAATGAAAGTGGTTTATTAAATACAGTGAAGTTGAGGATGATAGATCGTCTGTAAAGGTAACCATCAGCACTAACATTCAAAGGTGCTGAACTTGCGCTCTTTCTTCCATTTCTTCCACCAGCCCCCATCACAGATAAATATTTGCACAAACACAGAATCCCCCAGTGAGTGATAAGCTGGGACCTGGACAAAGGTTTGTTTGGAAGGATGAGATGAGGTTGGTACTGCATGAAAAGTTCAGCAGATGATGGATGTGTCAGGGAGGGTGAAGGTCACTCTGTCAATGGGACACAAGAGAGGATTATGGGTGTGGATGGCTCACAAACAATGTTGGGTGCATTGTTTACAAAATATCTTTAGAATACACACACACACACACATTAAGCAGTGTTTATAATCCTGGCACATACGCAAATGGCGGCGCTCATGGGCACCGCCATTTGCATTCTTTATTTGGGCATGTGTAGTCTACGTAAAGATTTACGTACACTACGGCGAAAATAAGGGCAACGCAAATAGCCCTCCAGAATTTTGGCCGGAGGGACGGGGCGCCTCCCCCCCACCGCGAAGCAAGCTGCGGGACCAGGTAAGTGACTTTCGTCCATCCCTACTCTTGATGCATCTATGATACCTGTAGGCACGGTAGCATCCGAATCACTAAGGATGTGAGTGGTTTTACCTTCAAGGTGCTTAGCAGATGCTACAGTGGACCTTCAGATGGATGAAATTTACTGGCCCAGATTGTTTCCCATCTCTGTTTCTGCCACTTGGCCTCCCACAACCTTGCAGTCCTTCAGTCAACCATGGCTAAGTTTCTTGTTCTTCAAAATTTTCATTCTGGATCCTCAGAATTTCTCTGTCCTCCAGTTTGGTACATCATCCTCATGGCCCACTTTGGAATGTTCCACTCTGGAACATTTTGGAATGGTCCACTTTGGAATGGTCCACTTTGGAATGTTGCCATCGGTCTGTGTGCTATGTTTTGTTTTCCTTTTGTTTTACAATTCTGCCCAAGTGTTCTGTACTGGCCTGGCTCAAGTCGTTTTGCTGCCTGAAGTGGAACCCAAATGGCACCCCCTGCTCTTCTGGGGCCAAAACTTGAAAAAATATTTGCTGTATCATTCAGGCACCAATTCCTGCCTTTGCGTGTGCCCCCCACCCCACAAGGTGCTGCCTGAAACAGTTTGCTTGATCCTGATGCATGGAAGTCCCTGGCTCTCCAACAACAAAGGCTGAATTCTGCAATCCAGACACATTCTGCAAATTCACTAAATGTGAACTGGTATATTTTTCTTTAGGAATTCTGAGGAAATATTCCTGCACATATCCAGTAAAGGAGTGAGATAGGGAGTGGCCACCATTTGGGGTAATTACCAAATTGCAGGGTAGAAGAAGCTTGCTTTCTCCTCCCTCTAAGACCCTGAACCCTTAAGACAGGACTGTTTACGTTGTTCCTTTGTTGCTGGATCCTGACTCACTTTTGAGAAGATTGCTGCGGAGCCAGAGTGAACTTAGTAAAGACTGTTTTCTTTCTTTGGCCAGCAGAAAAATCAAGCTTCAGAGAGAAATTTTATTTATATTCTTGTTGTGGACTTAAGCTAAAAAAAGAAGAACTCTGGAAAGGCTGTTCTCTGTTTTATTGTTTTGGTGGGTTATGCATGTAAAATTATTACATGGGCATTATTATTGTTTTGTGCATTATTATTGTTTTTAATTAAGATGTTAAAATATATGTTAATTGTCCCTGTACAAAGCCTTTGCTGTGAGTCCCTTTAGAGACCCTGAAGTGTTACACTTGTGCTGCAGTTCATGAGCATTCTGCTAGTAACAGGGGATGAACAAAGGGCTCTGTAAGACACGGAGCGAGAAATCCTATGGCCTCTAGGCAGTGTCTTGGGGGGCAGAGGATTTTTCGGATTCCTGGATCCAAGGTCAGAGACAGCACGCCAGCCTCGGTGCTAGGAACCTGCGCTCTCCCCACTCCTCATGGCCAGTGCAGAGAGAACTGCATCAGCAGCCTCTTCGAGGTTACAAAGGCAACCTCGGAGAGAGGGTAAAGGGTGTGTGCTGGTGGGTGGGGAGGGGACCAGGGAACTCAGAATACTAGGCATCCTGAGGTCTTCCCAGCCTCTTTCCCTCCCACTTTGACATGCCCCAGCTAGATGGGCAAAAAAGCCTATCTAGCCAAAATGCAGAGTGGAAGGAGCATATAGGTGAAGATCACCGCCTCTGCTCCTCCCTCTCTGCATTGCATGCCAAGGTCTTCTGAACTTGGAAGCCTCTAAGTTCAGAAGATTATGAGCATCAGCATAGGATTGTGCCATGTATCTCCATTCTTTGGCCACTGGACTCAGTGGACTCAGTACTCAGCCACTTCTCTGAATCCTAAGATTTCACCAGGCATTGCCTATGGACTTTCAGTCCTGCCTATGGGCAGCAATACACTTTAAAAATTAAAATGGAGGTTCGAAGCTGCATTCTGCCCTCCAAAACTTAGTGTACAATTGCACAGAATCACTGAGCATTCAATTCACACTCTAGCTTGCTCTTTTGCTGCAACCCTGAGATGACTTGTCTTCTCCTTACAATGGTCTCTGTCCATGCCATTGTTTGGATGGGAGAAAGAAGGGGAGAAAGGACTGAGATGTTCCACCATATCTCTTTCTCGAACTTTTCAGATGATATGCTCAAACCAATTGAGAGCCCTTGCTTGTGGGGGTCATTGCAGACCTCCCTTCTTTTCTTCCAAAGGAGTGTGCATAAGAAGAAGGGAAAAAAAAAAACCCTCAAAGCCACAGAAAGTAAATTTAAACAAGAACCTTGAAAACCCAAATTACACCAAGGGCATTTTTAAAATCATTCCAGAATTTCAACACCATAAGCATAAGAAGACACTGCACCCAACTGGGGTAGAGACAGGTTCATGTTTATGAACAGACACACACATCCTGAAATTAACACATTATGTAAGTGGCAGATATTTTTAAATGTTCCCAGAGCTGATCACTTAAGATACTAATAAAAATGGTGCCCAGGTATATCAAATATAAATAGCCCTCCAAAGGCCTCAATATTTGCAAATTTATTATTCTCCGTGCATCTAATAATAGCATAGAATAACCTGTGCTCTAGGTAACACATAATATTTGTTTTAATCTTAAAATAACACAGCCTGCCATTTCTAAATGATGTTTTCATTCAAATGAAACCAATTTTGGGAAGCCTGTATTTTAGATTGGATACAACTGGAATTGAGAAGTCATGACATTTACTATATTACATTTTTAGTTATTGCAAAATCTTATTCTAAAAGATTTTCACTGAATCATTTGCCTTTAAAATGTTAATGTATCACTTATCCAACAGTTTCTATAGAAAAGAGCAATAAAAATGGAAAAGATCCCAGGTGTGAGTGAAAATGGAGTATTAAAGGCACCAAAGCAACAATGAAACTTGCACATATGTGCACGCGACACCCATATAATAAAGTCTGCCAACGTTGATAAACAGAATGCAATTTTGTGATTATTTATCACAATAGTACATAGGAAGCTGCCCTTTAACTAAGGTCTGGTTCTCACAATCAGCAGATGAGGTGGTAAATCTGTTTCTGGACCATATCATGTCAGATTCCTTGGGAGGCACACATGACTGAATGCTCCTCCAGACAAAAATACACAAGTAAATCCATGCACATAGAAAGATAGCATATCAGGGAGGAGCCAGGGTAGAACTCTTTGCCCTAACATCTAGTTTTCTATGTGCAGAGTTTTGTGTGCGTGCGTGTGCGTGTGCGTGTGCGTGCGTCTGAGTCAACTTGGCCTAATAATTAACATCAATAACAAGTTATAAAGTATGTAATATGGTGCATTTGGTTGACCAAATACACAGTACTGCCGTAATGACTACCCTTAACTGCTTCCTATTTGGGCGGCCTGCATCATTAAGACTAGTGATGGTACCGAAACATGAAATTAGCTGGTTCATTGGTGGGATCTATTATATTCGTAATGCCTGTATGTCTCCTGAGCTTGGGTAGTAGCTATCAAACAAACTTCAATATTTTTGTTATTCAAACCATGATGGATTTTGAGTTGATATCTATGTTCTGTGTCTGCATGACTAAGGACACAACTCTATGCATGTTTAGACAGAAAAAAAAAATCTTACAACTCCCAACATTCTACAACTGCTGGGATTCTACAATCCTACAACTCCCAGCTATGCTGGCTGGGGAATGCTGGGAGTTGTAGGACTTTTTTTTTTTTGTCTAAACATGTATAGGATTGTGCTCTAGGCATCTAAACTCTGCCATTTCTGCAAGTGTCCTGATGTTGTCTGGTTTAGTCCTTTACTTTCCGAAGGAAATGCAACTGTCCCATTTGTAATGCTCATTCTTGTTGAATGATGTCACTTTAACCCTTTAGTTACTAAGGATGTCAGAGAATTCTCTGACATCCTTAGAGATAGAAAATATTTTGGCTCTCACAGCCATACATTACTACTGGGAAAACCATAGCTTTGATTAGACGGACCTTTGTCGGCAAGGTGATGTCTCTGCTTCTTACTATGCTGTCTAGGTTGGCCATAGCTTTCCTCCCCAGGAGCAAGCGTCTTTTAATTTCATGGCTACAGTCACCGTCTGCGGTGATCTTGGAGCCCAAGAAAGTAAAATCTGTCACTGCTTCCATTTCTTCCCCTTCTATATGCCAGGAAGTGATGGGGCCAGATGCCATGATCTTCGTTTTTTTAATGTTGAGTTTCAAACCAGCTTTTGCACTCTCCTCTTTCACCCTCAACAAGAGGCTCTTGAGATCCTCTTTGCTTTCTGCCATTAGGGTGGTATCGTCTGCATATCGGAGGTTGTTGATAATTCTCCCAGCAATCTTAATTCCGACCTCTGATTCATCCAACCCGGCATTTCTCATGATGTACTCTGCATATAAGTTAAATAAGCAGGGTGACAATATGCAGCCTTGTCGTACTCCTTTCCCAATTTGGAACCAATCGGTTGTTCCATGTCTGGTTCTTACTGTTGCTTCTTGACCCTCGTACAGGTTTCTCAGGAGACAGGTAAGGTGGTCTGGTACTCCCATCACTTTAAGAATTTGCCACAGTTTGTTGTGATCCACACAATCAAAGGCTTTAGCGTAGTCAATGAAGCAGAAATAGACATTTTTCTGGAATTCTCTTGCTTTCTCCATGATGCAGCGAATGTTGGCGATTTGATCTCTAGTTCCTCTGCCTCTTCTAAACCCCGCTTGTACTTCCGGTAGTTCTCGGTTCGCATACTGCTGAAGCCTAGCTTGTAGGATTTTGAGCATCACCTTGCTGGCATGTGAAATGAGCGCAATTGTGCGGTAGTTTGAACTCTCTTTGGCGTTGCCCTTCTTTGGAATTGGAATGTAAACTGACCTTTTCCAGTCTTGTGGCCACTGTTGAGTGTTCCAGATTTGTTGACATATTGAATGCAGCACTTTAACAGCATCATCTTTTAGGATTTTAAATAGTTCGGCTGGAATACTGTCATCTCCGCTAGCTTTGTTGTTACTAATGCTTCCTAAGGCCCACTTGACTTCACTCTCTAGGATGTCCGGCTCAAGTTCAGTGACCGCACTATCATGGCTATCAGGGACATTCAGATCTTTCCTGTATAGTTCTTCTGTGTATTCTTGCCACCTCTTCTTAATCTCATCTGCTTCTGTTAGGTCCCTGCCTTCTTTGTCCTTTATCATGCCCGTCTTTGCACAAAACGTTCCCTTGAGATCTCCAATTTTCTTGAAGAGATCTCTAGTCTTTCCCATTCTGTTGTTTTCCTCGATTTCTTTGCATTGTTCATTTAAGAAGGCCTTCTTGTCTCTCCTTGCTATTCTCTGGAACTCTGCGTTCAGTTGGGTATATCTTCCCCTTTCTCCCTTGCTTTTCGCTTCCCTTCTTTCGTGAGCTACTTGTAAAGCCTCATCAGACAGCCACTTTGCTTTCTTGCATTTCTTTTTCTTTGGGATGGATTTTGTTGCTGCCTCCTGAACAATGTTACGGACCTCCGTCCATAGTTCCTCAGGCACTCTGTCTATCAGGTCTAATCTCTGAAATCTATTCCTCACCTCCACTGTATATTCATCAGGGATATGATTTAGGTCATACCTGAACGGTTTAGTGGTTTTCCCGACGTTCTTCAATTTCAGCCGAAATTTTGCAAGAAGCAGCTCATGATCTGAGCCACAGTCAGCTCCAGGTCTTGTTTTTACTGACTGTATGGAGCTTCTCCATCTTTGGCTGCAAAGGACATAATCAATCTGATTTCGATATTGACCATCTGGTGACGTCCATGTGTAGAGTCGCCTCTTGTGCTGTTGGAAAAGAGTGTTTGCTATGATCAGCATGTTCTCTTGGCAAAACTCTGTTAGCTTTTGTCCTGCTTCATTTTGTACACCAAGGCCATGCCTGCCTGTTATCCCGGTGATTTCTTGATTTCCTACTTTAGCATTCCAATCTCCTATGATGAAGAGGACATCTTTTTTTGGTGTTAGTTCTAGAAGGTGTTGTAGGTCTTCATAGAACCGATCAACCTCAGCTTCTTCGGCCTCAGTGGTTGGGGCATAGACTTGAATTACTGTGATGTTGAATGGTTTGCCTTGGATTCGTACTGAGATCATTCTATCATTTTTAAGATTGTACCCCAGTACTGCTTTTCCCACCCTTTTGTTGACTATGAGTGCTACTCCATTTCTTCTAAGGGATTCTTGCCCACAATAGTAGATATGATGGTCACCTGAATTAAATTCGCCCATGCCTGTCCATTTGAGTTCGCTGATTCCCAAGATGTCGATGTTCAATCTTGCCATCTCATGTTTGACCACCTCCAGCTTACCTTGATTCATTGATCTGACATTCCAGGTTCCTAAACAATATTGTTCTTTACAGCATCGGATTTTCTTTTCACCACCAGACACATCCACAGCTGAGTGTCCTTTCGGGTTTGGCCCAGCCACTTCACTCTTTCTGGCGCTACTTGGAAATACCCTCTGCTCTTCCCCAGTAGCATATTGGACACCTTCCGACCTGAGGGGCTCATCTTCCGGCGTCATATCTTTTAGCCTTGTGATACGTTCCATGGGGTTTTCTTGGCAAGAATACTGGAGTGGGTTGCCATTTCCTTCTCCAGTGGACCACATTTTGTCAGAACTCTCTGCCATGACCTGTCCGTCTTGGGTGGCCCTGCACGGCATAGCTTATGGCTTCACTGAGTTACGCAAGCCCCTTCGCCACAACAAGGCAGCTGTCCTTCTGCTGACAGGCAAATACCTTTTTATTCAAGCAGGCCTTTGATCCAGATCAGGGCCCCACTTGTTTACACCAAAGTAAACAAAATGGTGAGGATGAACTGCCCACTACATATTTGACACAGCATGTAGTTTAGCCCTATGGACTGGTTCTCTTATAATCCTATGACTGATACCAAAATGTGCTGGCACGTGTATACCATATCCCACTTTTATCTCCAGAAAGTCATGGACTGGTCACATGCTTTACACCGCATGTGATAAATGTGCCATAGTTCCTTATTTCTGTTACCACCATTGAATCCCTATGAAAACATTATCCTCTTAGAACACATTCCATAGTGAGATAGACCAGGAGATTTATTAGAAGTTAAAACAAAGATATTATTCATTGAAAACTTTTAAATTATATAGATGTTCAATCTATATTGAAGGTCAGATGTTATTAATACGTTTTACTGGTTACTTGATTTTAAACAGCATTGTTTATTTAAGGAAGCAGCTATTATCTTATTATGTTTCATCTCTCCCTAATAAAACCCCATTGCCAATTACCCCAGTCCTACCACCACCCCAGTCAGTTCTCCCAGAATGACTCTTAAGATTTAGTCCTGAAGTTCTCCCTTTGGTCAGGAGCTCACTGGAAGAATCTAGAATTGCAAAGATATCACCCTGCAATTTCTCACAGTAGATGAAGAGCTTCCTGAGATGATCCTCAACTAGCAGGCTTGCTTCAGCTTCAGCTTCAGGTCAGGGATTTGATGGCTAAGTCACTGCAGTGAAGAAGTATTTCAGGTGCCTCCTCCTAAAGTCTCACTTTTTGTGGTCAAGTGTCTTCTGGTGACAATGTGTCCAGAAGCCTTCCTGCTGAACTGCTTCCATCTTCTCCTAGCAGATCTTCATGGCTTCTGCCTTTCATTTGTCAGTTGCTCATCTTCTCCAGCATTTTCCCTTAGGCTATGTGTGATGTCTGCCCCTTCCTTACCCAGGCTTTCCCCTATTATCCCTTCACGCCTAGGATAATAAGCCTCAGGAGTGGGATGGCACTGCTAAATCAGCTGTATCCACTGACCTGGCTAACCTTTTACCTGACCACAACTAATGCCAAGTGTGTCAAACTTATCACTTTTACTATTATTTCTAATTTAGTGAGTGAGTGCTGGCTAATATGTGCTCATGTATGAGATAGTGTAAACGACACGTAGACCAAACTGGCACATGGATTTAACTCAGTAAAATAGAATCGAGGTTTATTATTTGCAAGATGTCATTAGTTAGTCTAAGCCTGCCTCACTACCCCTCTAAATCTTCCCTCCCCATCCAAGATTGTGCTCTGCCCAACTCCCCACCTTCTCTCTCCAAAACTCAACTAACTGACTAAAAAAACCAAACCCTCCTGACACATTGCTCACTCCCCCCTCCCTCAGTTAGAACCAAGACCCATCCTGCCCATGGTTAACCCTTTCCTACCTGTACGTTCATTTCCTGAAAAACTAAATACCTTAATATTAGTACAATAAAACAGATTAACATAACAAGGAAGTGATTTTGGCACTCTATGCTATCGCCATCTTCTCCCTCAGGCTATTCTCTGTCTGCCTACCTGCCCAGCTCATAATGGACAGTGTTGAGACTGCCCTTATATACTCCCTAGCCAGAACCCCCTAACCAATGACCTTTTAACACCTCATTAGCTGCCAGTCCATTGGCCTATATGAGCCAATGGAAATAAACAAAATGTTAATTAACTTGCCTATCACATAGGGATGGGCAAAAGTCCTTTACCTGTCCTCGAAGCTTGCTTCGCAGTGGGGGGAAGGCGCTTCGGTTCTCCCCCCGAAGTTCAGGCGAGGGGGGGGAGGCGCCCCGCCTCGCCTGGCCAAAATTCAGACCTGGGGGGAGGCGCCCCATCCCTCGCTGGCAAAATTCAGGCCGGGTAGAAGCGCCCCGTCTACCTGGCCGCGAAAAAAAAGTAAAAACACACAGACACACACACACACCCGTGATAGGCTACGTAACAATTTACGTAGCCTATCATGGCTAGATTTCCAAAGTCAGCTGAGATAGGCTACGTAAATTGTCACGTAGCCTATCACGGCTGACTTTGGGGGGAAAAAAAAGTGTGTACGCAAATGGCAGCGGCCCATGGGCGCCGCCATTTGCGTTCCTTATTTTGGCATGTCTAGTCTACGTAAAGATTTACGTAGACTACGGCGAAAATAAGGGCAACGCAAATAGCATTCCCTTATTTTCGCCGTAGTCTATGTAAATGTTTATGTAGACTAGACATGCCAAAATAAGGAATGCAAATGGCGGTGCCCATGGGCTGCCGCCATTTGTGTATGTGCTTTTTTTCCCCCCAAAGTCAGCCGTGATAGGCTACGTGACGATTTACGTAGCCTATCACGGCTGACTTTGGAAATCTAGCCATGATAGGCTACGTAAATCGTTACGTAGCCTATCATGGGTGTGGGGTTTTTTTTACCGCACTTTTTTTTTTTGCAATGGCGGCAGTGGCAGCCGGTCGGGAGACCAGCCGCTGCCCCCGCCCCCGCTGAACCACCGCTGAACCGCCACCAGGACCCGCTGCCAAGAGGGACATTTGCCAAAGATAAGCCCCATCCCGGGGGGGGGGCAGGGGGCCGGCGGAGAATTTCCCCAACACTTTCGGGGGGCCGAATGCCTCGGCGCTCAGCCTCCCGAAGATTCGGTGAGAAATTCTCTGCCATCCCTACTATCACATCCCTGACATTTTTGATTCTCCTATCCAGATGATACCACCCTAATGGCACAAAGTGAAGAGGATCTAAAGAGCCTTTGGTTGAGGGTGAAAGTGGGAAGTGCAAAAGCTGGTTTGAAACTCAACATTAAAAAAACTAAGATCATGGCATCTGGCCCCATCACTTCCTGGCATATAGAAGGGGAAGAAATGGAAGCAGTGACAGATTTTATTTTCTTGGACTCCAAGATCACTGCAGATGGTGACTGCAGCCATGAATTTAAAAGACGCTTGCTCCTTGGGAGGAAAGCTATGGCCAACCTAGACAGCATAGTAAGAAGCAGAGACATCACCTTGCCGACAAAGGTTCGTATAATCAAAGCTATGGTTTTCCCAGTAGTAACTAGGGATGTCAGAGAATTTCTCCACGAATCTCCGGGAGGCCGAATGCCAACGCATTCGGCCCCTCGAAATTGGTGAGGAAATTATCCGCCCCCCTGCCCCCCCGGGATGGGACTTACCTTGTGCGAATGTCCCTCTCAGCGGTGGGTCCTGGCGGCGGTTCGGCGGCAGTGCAGCGGCGGTGCGGCGGTGGTGTGGTGGTGGCGGCGGCGGCTGGTCTTCCGACTGGCTGCCGCCGCCGCCATTACAAAGTAAAAAAAAAAAAAAAAGTGATAGGCTACGTAAATATTTATGTAGCCTATCACGGCTGACTTTGAAAAGAAAAAAAAAAGCATGTACGCAAATGGCGGCACCCATGGGCCCCACCATTTGCGTTCCTTATTTGGGGACAGGTAGCCTACGTAAAGGTTTACGTAGACTACGGCGAAAATAAGGGCAACGCTATTTGCGTTGCCCTTATTTTTGCTGTAGTCTACATAAACCTTTACGTAGACTACCCGTGCCCAAATAAGGAACACAAATGGCGGCGCCCATGGGCGCCGCCATTTGTGTATGTGCTTCCCCCCCCAAAGTCAGCTGCGATAGGCTACGTAAATCTTTACGTAGCCTATCACGTTTTTTTTTTTACTTTACTTTTTTCTTTCGCGGCCAGAGAGGCGGGGCACTCCCCTCCAGCCAGAATTTCGGGGGGAGAAACGGAGCGCCTCCCCCCCCCACCAAAAAAAGCTGCGGGACCAGGTAAGGGACTTTTGTCCATCCCTAGTAGTAACGTATGGCTGTGAGAGCTGGACTATAAGGAAGGCTGAGCGCCGAAGAATTGATGTTTTCAAACTGTGGTGCTGGAGAAGACTCTTACGAGTCCCCTGGACAAGGAGGTCAAATCAGTCAATCCTAAAGGAAATCAGCCCTGACTGCTCATTGGAAGGACAGATACTGAAGCTGAAGCTGAAATATTTTGGCCACCTAATGCGAAGAGAAAACTCACTGGAAGAGACCCTGATGCTGGGAAAGATTGAAGGCAAAAGGAGAAGGGGACGACAGAGGATGAGATGGCTAGATAGCATCACCGATGCAATGAATATGAACTTGAGCACACTCCGGGAGAGAGCGGAGGACAGGAAGGCCGGGCGTGCTATGGTCCATGGGGTCACGAAGAGTCGTACTCAGACATGACTTAACGACTGAACAACAACAATCCAGTATATTAATGCCTGAACCAAAGCATAAACCTACTAAGGCCCATAACTACTTCCTTGGTAACAGTAATAATTTGGCTGATAGTTGGTAGGCTGCCAATGGTAGGCCTCATTTACACAGTAACTGTTATGCCTCAGAGACATAACCTTTTCTACTCTCATAGTTAATCCTTATAATCATAACAAACTTATTTATACATTTTACACAACATTTTAAACATATTTTCCCTGAGGATTTTTAGGTTCTCCACAGTCCCCTTTTGGCAAATTTTTAGAGAATGCTATGGAAGGGGATGGATGTTTCATCCATTTAAAATTAGGATAATGCTGCTCCAGAAAGCATTGTCCTTTCTCAGTTGGCTTTGGGACATTGTTGTGTAGCCAGCCCTATGTGATTGGTTACATACATAGCATTATCACATCATCACACTCACCATGTGATCCATGAGATGACATTGTCATCTCATGTGAACTGGCAACACATCAGAGGAAACAATCAGCAGATAAGGGAATAAGCTGAAGGTGTGTGTGTGTAAAGCTTAGGAAGTATTTTATCCTCAGAAGGCCCACTTTTGACACCACAGAAAGAAATGGGCAAACATTTGTAGCAGTCCTAGTTAGAAGTGAGTTATTTAATAAGAGCTTCTCTGGCAAATGGCAGATGATCTTGCTTCCATCACTATGACAATATCCTATGGAAGCTGCAAGGTACTGAACATGTTATCTCAGCAGTTACTAGGATTTTATAAGACTGGGCTTTTCTGCAAACACATGCAGTTCACCTTTTGAGCAATATTTAGCAGCAAATTGCTTCTATCTCACACTGAGGATACATGGGCCAGGATTCAAATAGTGCTGCATGTCCATCTCAGCACTTGCACTGGGGTGCATACCTGTTGGGTTCTCTGAGTGTCCCATTCCTAATGCTGCTTCTTGTGCAGCATCAAAGTTACAAGTTATGTGGTCAGTTACAAAATGCTGAAAAAAAGGGATTTGGAAAGGTGAACTCAACTTTTTTTTTTGTCTTGATGCTATTACAAATTGGAACCAAACCTCACCAAACTTGAGGCCCAGTACATAATAGACTCATCCCAGTGTAAGCTCTGTCTGCCATCATCCTTGCCACACTTTTTAAGCCCAGGTCTATCTGGTTGCAGCAACAATGGTGTCCCAGCTATCAGGAGCCATGGGAAATGTAGTCCCCATGCTTCCTATGTCCCATCTGTTATTTATCTTGACCAGGAATGACACAGGGGTGGAAGGGTTATGTTGCAGATCAACCCTGGAAACCAGCCTCTGCTTTTACCTCCACAATACTTTGTTTAAGGCAGAATCTTTTCTGGAAGCACTGCCAGGGTATTCAGAAAGCACAACGAAAGACAAATTCCGTAACACTAAAGAGAAAAGAGTTGACAATGAGCTGACAGTGTTGACCTCTGACCTCATCAGAATTATCTTTACCTCCCTTCTCCTCTCTCTTTCCTTGCTTACTATTGCAAGATTGCTTATTATACGCACCAGTTTAAACTATGACCCTGAGTCCCTTCTTAAAGTGGCTTTTCTCCACCCATCAAATAGTTCTTTAGAAGCATCCATGCAAGATGCTTTTGAGTACAAAAAAGGAAGGTAAATGAATAACACTGGCTTTGGGGAGGTTATTGAAGATATATCTTGAACAATGTTACCATTAGTTGTGTTAAGAATAGTCTATGTCTTTGTGTGATTTTTCCCCTTTGGGAAGTGGAGAGGGTAGCTTTAGTGTTTTGAGGATGGTTTTAAGAATATATACATGAAATATTGCTTTCAAATAAATTTGGATCAAAGTAAACTTAACATGGGCACTTGTTTTAAGACTGAATTAACTTAAATTTACCTAAATATATGATTTTTTTTTTGGATGGAGGGGAAACAATTGCCTTGACCCCTTAATTCCCCCCCGCAAAGACACCAAACATGAAAACTAATTTCTTTACATTCACTACCATGCTAATTACCTTTTCATTAATTCCTTATCAATTTAGTTGAGATCAATGATGCTTCAAAATTTGTGGGGCAGGGACACAGGATGGATGATTTGTCATATGAGTTTGCCAAGCTTGCAATGCTCAGCCATACCGCAAACTGAATGCACCCTCCACCAAGTTCTTCTCTGGCTCAGATCATAATCCTAGATGGAGAACAATTCCCAGGCCCTATTCCCACTGCCCCCTTGCTCTTACCAGCCTGGCCTCATGGCAGCAATTACACCACCACCACCAGCAGAGAGGACAGTCTGGGAACCTGAAAAGCACCCCTCCTTCCTCTCTTCCTGGTGCCTGAAACATTAGTGCAACCACATCTCTCTCCAGCTTCCCAACTTCTGGGATGCTAATGTTCCAAGCTCCAGGGAAGAAGGAGCAGGGGCCAGAGGAAACCTCTCAGTCTTCTGGATCTCCACAGTGGTCATTGCAGCTGCTGCTTCCAGGCCAAGCTAGACCAAATAAGTGAAGGGGGCAGCAGGAGCATTATCAGGATGGGGATGGAGTTTCCAAATCTGCAGCTGGGCATGGAAAAACCAAGCTATTCTCCTGATCTTTCCGGAAAAATAGTGTTCTCAGGGAAGTCTACTCACTGCTACCTGAACTACAAATACAAACAAGATATGACTTTTTTCTCTTTCAAAAGGAGGAAAGCAAATTCTCCTCTCTCCTTCCCAGGTAACTTTCACAGCATTGAGCTCTTGGTTCCAAATAGCTCCTCCCAATCATGCTCTCTCATAGCTGTGCATTTGCGTCCCACAGTGATTTGGACTATTGGCCCTCCTAGGCCACGATGGTCTACTCTGACTGGCAATGAGAGGCACCTGGAATCCTGGCTGCCTGAGATTCTTTTATCTAGAGATGTCAGGGATCAAATCTGGGCCCTTAAACATGCAAAGCCAGTGAACTCTGCCGCCAAGCTATAGTCCCTCTCCTTAAAGATTCAACAGGAGGAGCCGCCCCATCTCCCTCAGCTGGGGCTTGAACCCAGGATTTCTGGCAGCCTGCATCAGGGGTGGGCAACGCACAGCTAGGGATGCTGGAAAAATTCGAGATGGACCAAAATGAGCTCGGATTTCTAAGAATCCAACCTGTGGAATCTGCTGCAGAGTGACCCCCTCAGGCTGCATGGAGTCTGTGGACTTTTGGATGATTTTTTTTACTTTCCTGAAATTTACACATATATATTTGTAGGAAAATACTTAAGTTTCTGCTGAGGAAATGTTGAATGGAATGGGGACAATACACTAAATGTTACATACTGAGGTAAATTATGTAAATACTTACATAATTATTTGCGAATTTTCAGCATGACAAAAAAAAAATATCCGCATCTGTCTATGGGCAGATGATGGAACAAAAGGCTCCTTGCAATCCACAAAACACAGTCAGAGTGGATTTTACACAGTCTTTACATCCCTATGCACAACCCAGAGGCACCCTTTGGCCTTAGACACCACTGCCGCATGGCCTGATTTGCCAGTGGTGGGTTGTTGTTTTTTTAAACAACCCCAAACAAGTAAAAATTAACCCTTGTAGCACTATGGAGTGGTATAGAGTGGTTTGCTGCCAAATATCATTTTTTGTAAAGGGGGGTGCGGCCAGAGGCTAAAAGGCCCCCCACCCAGACTTCCTGCAGTTGCTCACCCCTCACCTAGACCAGCAAGCCAGCCTCCTTTCCCAGGCTGCTCTGCCCCATGACTGAACTTGACAAGATAGGCCCCATTCTCACTGAGGCAGTAAGACTGTGTCTGGGCTTCAGGCTGCAGGTGATGGCTCACATGACTGAACCAGGGATAGCCCAAGACATTTTGCTGCCTGGGAAAGGACAAGATGGTACATCCCTCCATCAGATGGGCACCTGAATCCTACTTCAACACTGACAAAAGGACAAGGCCTTCCGCCATATCTGAGGGCAGCAAGCCGGCCAGCTTTGAGGGTACAGGGCAGGCTGTGTAGTACACGGAGTTCTGTCCTCCGAGAGAGGATAATGGATGGGGGACCAAGGAGGATCAGCGGGGGGCTGCCACTGCTGCCACCCAGCATCTGCTGCCTGAAGCAGTTGCTTCACTCTGACTAATGGTCAGAGGGCCGGCCCTTGATTGACTACAACATTCCCTCTACATAGACAACTAGCTGTCAGGATGAAAGGTTGTGGCCTACCCTTCCTTGACGTGTGTGTGTGTGTGGGAGCAGTCAGTTATGTGGGCCCCCACCGGCTGTCTGAAGAGGCCCAGCGCAGTCACAGTTTTATCACATCAGTGAGAATTAGGCTGGTGTCACCCCAGCCAGAGGGCCTTCTGAACTCTAAAAGCTAAGCCTGTCATTACAACATTTTCTTCTTTGGCGGGTGAGGTGGCAGGGCCCACCACAAAACCCTCAGAGTTGTCTTAAATGGCATGGCAAGAGCACTTGCTAAAACCAACAGCTCGAGCTCTAGGGCTGTAGCTGTTTGGCTTGGCCATAGTCTGTAACAAATTGTAATAACTACACAATTTGCAGAATTGACATCAAGATTTTGCCAACTTTCTGCTATACGAATTTCAATACATGAAAGTTCCGTTATCAAAACAATGATCTGACACATAGCTTTCAAAATACAATGGCTGCGGTTTTGCTCTTGCTGTATCAAATACAGCCAGTGTAATGAGAGCCAGCGTGGTGGTGTAGTGGCTAGAGCGTTGGACTGGGAGCTGGGAGATCCGGGTTCTAGTCCCCACTCCGCCATGGAAGCTCACTGGGTGACTTTGGGCCAGTCACAAACTCTCAGTCCAACCTACCTCACAGGGTTGTTATGAGGATAAAATGGAGAGGAGGAGGATCATATAAGCTGCCTTGGGTTCCTTGCAAGAGGAAAAACGGTGGGATATAAATGCAATAAAAAAAATATATAGCTGCATCATCACCCTCTTATCAGCATTAGCAAATAAGTATTTTCTGTAAATGCAACCAACCCATTCATTAAGAAGAGGGAGACATTTATCCTGGTCCTTTTATAAGGACCAGGATAACTAGAAATAAACAGGCAGAACCACAGGTATCTCTTATTTACAAATACAGTGGGGTGCATTACAGAGCATTTTCTTAGAACTCCAGTCTGAAAAAGCTGAGGCTGTTTGCTGTAGGCATAATGTAAACAATTTTCTCAGTGGGAATGAGGTCCATGAAGAACTGGTTCCAAGGAAGTAATATTCAATGACTGACAGAATGTGCACCAAATCAATGATCATTGGTGCCATGCTGATGAGAAACTGAATCAGTGTGTCTCTAGAAGGTATATTTCTCCCCGCCAAAGTCATAGGCAAGTGAACAGGCCACTGGGTCTGAAACATCAGGTGAGCTGATGGGAAATATCTGCCACCTGATATCAGACCTTCACGCTGGGAGAAAGAAACAAGGGTCTGTTGATTTTCTGGGACCTCTTACTGGCTGTCAATACCATTTACCTTGGTATCCTTCTGGATTGACTGGCTGGGGTGGGACTTGGTGGCACCAAACTACAGTGGTTCCATTCCTACCTGAAAGGCCAGTTCTAGAAGATGGTGCTAGGAGACTGCTACTCTACCCCTTGGCAATTAAGCTAGGGGTTTCCACAGGTTTCATCTTCTCTCCCATGGCATTTAATGTTGACGTGAAACCCAGCATTTGGAGTGTGGTGTCATTGGTATGTTGATGACCCTCAGCTCTGTTTCTCCTCTTTACTGAATTCAGGTGAGACTGTGGGAGACACACCAAGTGGTGACTAGAGTTGGTTATGAGCTGGATGGGGGGCAGCGGCTAATAAACTGGAACTCAGTCTATATAAGACTGAGGCGCTGTTGGCTGCTCATGGTTAGCCACGGAATTAGGAGCTGGCCTCTTTTGGATAGGGTGTACAGCCCCAAATGATCAGCTCTGCAGCTCGGGAGTACTGTTAGAGCCAGTCCTGTGGATGGGTGCCCAAGGGTTACCCATGGTATGACGCATCTTTAACAAACTTTGCATGGTGTGCAAGCTGTAGCCCTTCCTGGAAAAACAGGGAGGCAGAGTAGAAATATTTTTCTATTAGTAGCCTGCACCCACCCGTACTTTAGGCTCTGGAGGTCTGATTGGCAACCAGTTCTTCACAGGGGCCATGTACTGTCGAGCCATGCCTGGAGGGATTCCCACATGGTTTATGACACAAGCATAGGGCTTTCTAAAAACCGCCTCTTGCACAGGATGAACAGCAACAGAGGCTCTGTCAGAATTCATCCTTTATGCATGCCAGCTGCTTACACCATTGTGAAAGCGAAGATGAGCACATGGTAGAATGAGCAGGGGTGCCAAAGTCGAGGAATCTGCCCAAGACCTGGTTACAGTTTATAACGGGAAGGAAGGGCTTAAAAGAGACCTCCCTGGTGACTTGGCCCACATAAGCAGTACTTGTTGAAGCACATCATGGGGGAGAGGGAGAGGTCTTCAGTCTAGGAGCTATGCCAAGGGCTGGATGGAGCTTGTCCTTGTCCCTGGTCCAGAGCAGCGGGCACCGGTGGCTCCGATTTCGGTGGGGCTGCGAATCCCCTCTGGGTTTCAGTCAGAACCACCCAGAACTCTAAAGGAGCTACCCAAGGTGCTGAACCTATTTGGGGGATAGGGTGCAGCACCTTGGGTAGCTCCTTTAGAGTTCTGATTTGTTCTGACTGAAACCCAGAGGGGATTCGCAGCCCCACCGAAATCGGAGCCACCGTCCTCCACTGGCCTGGAGCAATGTGTGTGAGCGTGTGCGCATCTGGCAGGGGGTGGGCTACATTTGGTGGAACAGGTTTGTATTAGTGATGCGGCCGAATGTCATAATTTTAGTCGACTCGCTGGTCAAGCTTTGCCCATTTGTAAAGCTTACCTTTTTAACAAGCCTGGATGGTGTTTTGTGACATTGCTATTAAGTCTGGATTGATCACAAGCTTCTGAGCAGGTGCAGTCTGTATTTAAACAATCCTATTTCTGTGCATGTGCTGAGTTGGTTGGATTAATCCTTTTCCTGCTCACGGTAAACTGTGATGATGCCACTTTACCCCACAACCAATCATGTTCGAAGGAACAGCCAGGTAGGTGTATACACATCCCTTTTCCCCATTTCTTTCTCACATATGGCTTGGTTTTCTGTTCAGGAAGTCAGGCTTCGCACACTCCCTCATACTCTTGTTGGATCAGATTTGGGTCATCATTGTTTGTACGGTACCATTTTTTAATTTGTTCAGTAAGTAAATGTGAACTTTTATTTACTGCTGGTGGTGGGTGGAGTGTTTCTGTCAGAGGCCATGTGAAAACAACCAGTCAGGAAGGGACTACATAACGGGGTGACGTATGACACCATGATGCACTTCTGATCTCAGATCTGCAGCTCCGAAAATGCACTTTGATATTGTACATGAAAAAAAAACCCTCATTTACATGGAATGAGAGTTTGTTTTAATGGAGAATGCTCATACAAGCTTGGGCAAGTTTGTTATTGCCTGAGGAAATAATGAATTCTCTCAGGGTAAGTTAGCCCCTCACTGGTTCATATAGAACTGTTTCCCTATCATAGAACCAGTTCAGTCCTATACAATCTGTGATATAACAAGCCAAATGCAGCTCTTAGCCAGGTTCTTGATGATTCCACTGTATTCAGAGTAGGGATGTCGGAGGAATCAGTCTAGGGGGGTGGAGAGTTTTCAGCTTTCATCAGCTTGGCCCCTTGGATTCATCTCAGTTCCCTGCGAGTCGGCCCAACTCGATCTGCATCGGGTCGGGCCAGTTCTTGGATTGGGGGAAGGGGCATATAAAGGTCCCAGGCATAGTCCAAAGGCACATGAGGCATCCACCTTGCAGAAGCTAGCAGGTCTGGGTCTGGTCAGTGCTTGGAGGGGAGACCACCTCAGAACCACATGTAGCCACCTTGAGTTCCATGATGGAAGAGAGGTGGGAGAGAAATTAAATAAATAAATTCATAAAATAGAATGTGCACGTGGGCCCAGGAGACCAGGTTTTAAAGTCCTTCTTTTAGCCATGAATGTACCTTGAATATGTCAATAGAATCTGCTTCCTAAGTATTTTGGAGATGCATATTATATTTTCTACAGACAAGATGAACAATGGAAATGGCTAAAAAGAACTAAAAAGACTCTAAATGAGTTCCCAAATGAATTAGCCTCCAAAATGGCTTCAAGGGGTTAATGTAAATTAGTTATTGAATTGAAATTTCAGAATTCTTCAGTTACTCCCATCTCTCTCTCTCTCTCTCTCTCTCTCTCACACACACACACAAATATATATATGGCAATAGATGCCTTTTAAAAAATACCCTCCATGTATTATGTTGTTGACAGAGCAAAAAGCCATTAAAAAATGTCTGTCAGGGCATTTATCAAGTTCAAGCATGCTTTGTCTGGTTTGCAAAGGACTGCAAATCAAGTCAAATATCACAAAATACCCAGGGATCACTGTTATTCACAGTGCATCTTATTTAGACGGTATCCAAAGTGTGAACATCACCAAACATCGAAGCGGTATTCCTGTGATGTTCTGAGGCTTTATTAGAAATAAAGATGGGACTCTTAAATAATTAACCTGAAAAGAAATAATGATATCCAACATATCAGTTCAACACCAAAAGCAATTTGCTCCAGATTGGAGGCGTTAATTGAGAGGTTGACCTTAACTCTGCTTTTGCTCAGAGAAGATCATCAGAAACACTGACGGACTTTAGCTCTCTGGAGAACCGCCCCCCCGCACGCGCTTTCGTTGATGTGGCACTCAATGAAGCAAGCATTGTCTCTCACTACTGGGGCTTGTTAGGCTGCAAACATCTCAGATGTGAACAAAAGTGCAGGAAGTGTACCATCTCCTGGCATTTTTAAAAAGATGGCGTGAAAAGGGTCACATCCACTTGCCACTTTACTTCTGAATGTATGGACTGTGTAAAATCCGCTCCGTCTGTGTTTCATGGATTGTCAGGCACCTTCTCTTCCGTCATCCAATGGATGTAGATTATTTTTCTGTCGTGCCGAAAAATATGCAAATAATTACGTAAGAGTAGGGATGTACGAAAGCCACCTTTCTGCGGATTGTGTTCATGGTGGGGGGGGAAAGCGTTCCGTCCCTCCCCCGGAATCCTCGAAGGGGGAGAGGCGATCCGGTCCTCCCCCCAGAATCCTCGATGGCCGGCTGTGCTCCGCGGTGGCTCCGCGGAGCAGCCAGCCAGGCCCAGGCCAGAACCATCCGCAGCCAGATTTCCGGCCGTGGAGGGCTCTGGGTAAAAAACAAAAACAAAACGCGTACGCAAATGGCAGCGGCTATGGCCGCCGCCATTTGCGTTCCTTATTTTTCACCACCTTAGTCTATGTAAATATTTACGTAGACGATTACGGCGAAAATAAAGGGGAACACAAATAGTGTAGTGGGCGCTATTTGCGTCCCTTTTTGATTTGCCGTTTTAGCCTACGTAAATATTTACGTAGGCTAAAACGGTGAATCAAAAAGGGATGCAAATAGCACCCACTACGATATTTGCGTTCCCCTTTATTTTCACAGTAATAGTCTACGTAAATATTTACGTAGACTAAGACGGCGAAAAATAAGGAACCCAAATGGCAACGGCTGTAGCCGCCGCCAGTTGCACACGTGTTTTTTTTTTAGCCGGGATGTGATAGGCTACGTAAGTCTTTACGTAGCCTATCACGTCTCTGTAAAAAAAAACCCCAAACTCCCTGACAAGACTGCAAATGGTGGCAGCGGCAGCCGGTCAGAAGACCAGCTGCCGCAGCCTGTGCCGGCGCCAGAGCCGCCGCCACCCGGAACATCTGCCCCAGGTAAGTCTCATCCTGGGGGGGATCCGCGGGGTGGGCGGGGGGTGGCAGGCCGATCCGCCACAGATTTCGGGGGGCTGAATGCACTGGCATTCGGCCTCACTGAGATCCGTGGCGGAATTCTCTGACATCCCTACGTAAGAGGTTTTGTAACAACTGACATAATGTAAGTTAGTAAGTAAGATTTAGTAGGGCTGTGCACCACTTCGGCCCAAGGCCCAAAGCCCGAGTCGAAGCAGGCTGATTTGGGTCTCTTTGAGCCCCTTCTGAAGTGAAACAGAGGGGGCACGAAGTGACCCGTAGTGGGTCAGGGGCTCTCCGAAGTGGTCGGTGCACTTCGGAGCTTCAGCACCCCTGGCCCAGCCACGCCAGTGCCTCTAGGTCCTTACCTGAGCCGCCCACCTCTGCCTCCTCCTCCTCCTCCACCATTATTGCCACCGCCAACTCCTGAGGCCCGGAAGTTCCTGGAAGTAGCCATTTTAAAAATGGCAACTCCATGCAATAAGAGCCAGTATACATCCAGGCCTCAGGAGCCAGCAGCAGTGGCGGCGGAGGAGGAGGAGAAGGCGGTGGTAGCGAAGGCAGCAGTGGAGGCAGTGGCAGCAGAGGAGGAGGAGGAGGAGGCAAGATAAGGAGCTGGGGGTTTGTGTGAGGGCGTTGGGGGGGACTCGAAGCGGGGTTCGGCCATCCAAATCCTGCTTCAGGTTCGGGGTCAAGTGGGGTTGGGCCCCCCCAAATCAGCCCAAGCCGAATTGGGCCTGCCTCCAAAGTCACGAAGCGGCTGCCAAGTTGGATTAGGGCGTCCCTGCACAGCCCTAACATTTAGCATATTTTCCTCCATTCTATTCAACTTTTCCTCAGCAGAAACATGTGTATTTTTCTATGAATAAATATGCATAAATTCCAGGAAGGTAACAAATAAAAATAAAAATCCAAAAGTCCATGGACTCCGCAGTCTGCAGTGGATTCCACAGGTCGGATTCAGAAATTCGAGCTCATTTTAGTCTGTCTCGAATTTCTCCAGCACCCCTGCTTCTGACAGCATGCAGAATGGGAGAGAATAGGAATTTTGTACAATGCCGTGTGTCCCCTGCATTTGTGCATACATTGATAATATCTTTAACAAGGTTCTCCAATACATTCATCCAGTGTGCACTACTCATCTTAGAGACTCATGAGTGGACTTGAGTAAGTGGCTCAGAAAATGAGCTGTAAACTAGGAAATCCACAGTTGAAATCTGAATTGTGCAATGTCCCCCTCAGCTCTTTTTGGACTGGTTCAAAAATAAGCCAAGCTTTTCCCTAAAAACAGGGTATTATTAACACGATTGATTTCTGAGCCAAGACAAATTTGCTCCTCATTCCTCAGATAGACTTGTCTGAGCGAGAAACCTGGCTACTGCTGTTGTTAATGTTTCTGAATTTCTCTTCTCCTTCCAGTATTATTTAATGGCTGGATGTGCTTTACTGCGTTAGGCTGCAGGCACAAGATCAGTGAGAAGCACAACAGAGCCATTCTACCTGGTCTGCTGCCCTCATGAAGCCTCTGAGGAAGCTGGTATTTGGCTTTTCACCCACCATCTTGAAAACGTACTGAAGAATAGGAAGACATGGTTTGACATGATTTTGATAATGTTCACTTTGCAACATTATGCAGATTGCACCTAGGGCAGCAGCCTCTATTACCCCATGAGAGTTAGATTACTGTGATGAAATTACATACTTGTGTTTCTGTATAAAAATTGCTGACATTTTCAGAGCGAAAGAGTAAAAAAGTGAGAAGGCGGCTGCTGCATGAGAGAGTTTCTCATTTAAACTCCTCTCGGCTTTGAACAAATGAAATTAAAATTGCTCAGGATTTCCTCCTTCTTGTATTACAGAGGCATCTCCATCACTACTCCTAATATTAAAGTACAGATTTTCAGTGGTAGAACAGGAACTTAAAAAAAGAAGTGACTGAATTGGTCTTCCTTCCTGCTGTAATTAGGGATGTCAGAGAATTTCGCCACGAATCACCCTGAAATCGGTGGCGGAATGATCTGCCCCCCCGCCCCCCTGGGACGGGACTTACCTTGGGCGAATCTCCCTGGCGGCAGCGGCTCCGGCGGCGGTTCGGCGGTGGTTCGGTGGCAGTGGTGGCGGCCGGTCTTCTGACCGGCTGCCACCGCCACCATTTCCAAGTTTAAAAAAAAAAAAAAAGTGATAGGCTACGTGAAGATTTACGTAGCCTATCACAGCTAGATTTTAAAAAAATACCATGATAGGCTACGTAAATGTTTACGTAGCCTATCATGGCTAAGTTAAAAAAACAAACAAACCGAGCGTACGCAAATGGCGGCACCCATGGGCGCCGCCATTTGCGTTCCTTATTTTGGCACGTCTAGTATATGTAAACATTTACGTAGACTACGGCGAAAATAAGGGGAACGCAAATAGCATAGTGTCTACGCTATTTGCATTCCCCTTATTTTCGCCGTAGTCTCTGTAAATGTTTACGTAGACTAGACGTGCCAAAATAAGGAATGCAAATGGCAGCGCCCATGGGTGCCGCCATTTGCGTAAGCGCGCTTTGTTTTTGTTTTTAACTCAGCCGTGATAGGCTACGTAAACATTTACGTAGCCTATCACGGCTGACTGCAGGGACGCAAACGGCGGCGGCTATGGCCACCGCCATTTCAAGACACGGCCGGCCAGGATTTGCGGCGGGAGGGACGGGGTGCCTCCCCCTGGCCAGAATTTCAGGGGGGAGGGATGGGATGCCTCCCCCCCGGCCAGAATTTCGGGGGGAGGGACAGAGCACCTCCCCCCCACCGTGAATCAAATTTCGTAAAAGGTAAGTGACTTTTGTACATCCCTAGCTGTATCTCCTTTTAGCAATGAAGATTAACAACTAAAATCATCATGCTGTTCCTCTTTACAGATGTCCCTTGCAGTGCAATACTGTGCATGTTTACTCAGAGGTAAATCCTATTGTGTTCAAAGGGCCTTACTCCCAGGTAAATATGAATAGGATTGCAGCCTTAAGGTGCTTTCACACCAGAGTCCTTTGTGCTAGGGGTGGCGGAGAAGTGCATTCAATTCACTACTAATTTCACACTTTTGAACTGTGAGCTGAAACTCTTCAAAATTGACACTTCTCCGAATGCAGTATCCTCCAGTCATCAAATGCATACAAAATGCATATGTCAGGGGGGAAATGCACACAAAAGTGTGCATATTAGTGAAGGAAAGGTTCCTCCTGTGCAAGCACCGGGTCATTACTGACCCCTAGAGGGACGCCACTTATGCTGGCATTTTCACGGCAGACTATAGCGGGGTGGTTTGCCATTGCCTTCCCCAGCCGTGACTACCTTTCCCACAGCAAGCTGGGTGCTCATTTTACCGACCTCGGAAGGATGGAGGGCTGAGTTGACCTGAGCCGGCAACCCGAGACCCGGCTTCGCTGGGATCGAACTCAGGTCATTGGGAGAGTTTCAGTTGCAATACTGCCGCTTACCACTCTGCACCACACGAGGCTCTATATTAGTGAAAATAATGTTCAAAAATTCATTATATGGGGAAAATGGCTTGAAAAACTGCATATTAGGCAAAATTGCATACAAAATTGTGTGCATTAGATTAAATCAGGTTGGGTCCAGGTTATCTGAAAGATGGTATTCTCCCCTATGAGCCTACTTGTGCCCTGAGATCTTCAGGGGAGGCCCTTCTCATGGTCCCTCCACCATCACAGCCTCGTCTGGTGGGAACGTGGGAGAGGGCCTTCTTGATGGCTTCCCCAAGGCTCTGGAACTCCCTTCCCAGGGAAGTGAGAGCGGCATCCTCGTTGGTATGCTTTCGCAGGCAGGTAAAAACTTTTTTGTTCTGGCAGGCATTTGGGGGTAGCTAGTCTGGACCTGTGAGAATATGATGGATGGATACTATGGTTTTATTTCTTGTTGCCATTTAAAATTTTGTTATTTTCTATAACTTTAATGTTATAGATGATTTAATCATATTTTTTGTATATTTCTATATATAGGTTTTAACTGTATATGTTTTTAATGTTGTAAAGCCACCTTGAGTCCCAGTATTGGGAAAAAGGAGAAATAATAATAATAGTAATAATATTGCACAGAAAAATAAGTACAGTTTTAAATGTGACCTTTTAAAGAAAAATTCTCAAAGTTTGGGATGAACTGAACATAAAATGGGAAAAAATAAGAAACGGAGGAAAATCAAAATTGACAGATCCCTATTTACCACAGTTTTCCTGCAATGAGCTGGAAACTAGATTAAAACAGAGGTTCCACATAACATTCATTATACCACTATATTGTTCAGCAATGCCTGGCCACAAACCTTTTACCAGATTTACTCACAAATATGTTCTGTTAATGAAAAGGCCTTTCTAATGCTAACTGAACATCCAGTTCATAGATTCATTCTGGTTTATTGCTTCCTTCCTGTAGATATTTATTTATTGTAGTTTTAAAGTGCCAAATAACCAAGGTTCTTTAGGCAGTGCACAATACATTAAAAACATGCAGTATAAACATTAAAACAAAAAAAGAAAAAAGGCACAGAATAAAACCGCGGTAAAACCAGCAGCAAAGAATAACACCATTACAACATCATAAAACCAGATTAAAAGCAGCAGCAGGATAGAATTAGGGGTGAACGAAAGTCACTTACCTTTTCTCGCAGCTTTTTCGCGGTGGGGGGGAGCGCTTCGCTGCTCCCCCTGCGAAGTTCAGGCCGGGGGGGAGGCTTCCCGCCTCGCCCGGCCGAAATTCAGGCTGGGGGGGGAGGCTTCCCGCCTCGCCCGGCCGAAATTCAGGCCGGGGAGGAGGCTTCCCGCCTCGCCCGGCCGCGAACACGAAAGTAAAAAAAAAAAACGTCCCCTGATAGGCTACGTGACGATTCACGTAGCCTATCACGGCAAGATTTGCAAAGTCAGCCGTGATAGGCTACGTGAATCGTCACGTAGCCTATCACGGGTGACTTTAAAAAAAAAAAAAGCGCGTACGCGAATGGCGGCCCCCATAGGGAGCCGCCATTCGCGTTCCTTATTTAGTTGCTGTAGTCTACGTCAATGTTTACGTAGACTACGGCGAAAATAAGGGCAACGCAAATAGCGTTGCCCTTATTTTCGCCGTAGTCTATGTAAACATTGATGTAGACTACAGCGACCAAATAAGGAAGGGGAATGGTGGCTCCCTATGGGGGCCGCCATTATCCGTACACACTTTTTTTTTTTTAAAGTCACCCGTGATAGGCTACGTGACGATTCACGTAGCCTATCACGGCTGACTTTGCAAATCTTGCCGTGATAGGCTACGTGAATCGTCACGTAGCCTATCAGGGGACGTTTTTTTTTTTTTCTTTCATTGCAATGGCGGGGGTGGCAGCCGGTCGAAAGACCGGCTGCCGCTCCTGCCCCGCTCGAACACCGGACGAACCGCCAGCCGGACCCGCCGCCGGGAGGGACATTCAGGGAAGGTAAGTCCCGTCCCGGGGGGGGGGCGGGGGGCGGGGGGGCGGAGGATTTCTCCCCAAAACTTGTTCGGGGGGCCGAACACGTTGGCGCTCGGCCCCCCGAAGTTTCGGGGAGAAATTCTCCGCCATCCCTAGATAGAATACCAATAGCACTAAAACTGTTCTTGAAATGCCTGGGAGGGTAAAAAGGTCTTCACCTGGTGCCGAAAAGACCATAACATAGGCGCTCTGGAGAAAGCATTCCCTAAACAGCACCACCCTGAGAAGCCCTCTCTCCTCTGGCCACCCGCCTTGCCGCATTTGGTGGGGGACCTGAAGGAGGGACTCAGATGATGATGTTAATGCCCAGGTAGGTCAACATGGGAGGAGACATGCCTTCAGATCACCTGGCCCCAAGCTGTTCAGGGCTCTGAAAGTTAAAACCAGCACTTTGAATTGGGCCCAGAAACAGAGTGGCAGCCAATGCAGATGGAGAAGTACTGGCATACATAACATGATCACATTGGTCATTCCCAGTTAGCAGTCTAGCCACCCTATTCCGAACTAGCTAGGGAAGTTGCGAGCATCTGCTTTAGTCTTGGAAGCTGGAGAAATCCCCTGTGCCCGCCCCCCCCGGCATTCTGAAGAACTGCAAATGCCCATATTTTCTCCCTTGCACTACTTGAAAATGTAATGGAAGACACACATCTAAGGGCTTTTCCCGGGTCCTCAAGAGGTTTTGTTTTTGTTGACGTTTTTTGCAACAGACCCTTTAATGTTAGGATAGCCAGGAGATGGACCGCTTTTCACTTCTGGCATTGGAGGAATGAATTATGTATATTTCTGTGCTTTCCAAATAATGGGAAGTTACTACACTGATGTGTTATAAGGCCTCAGCTATTCCCAAAGCCTTGTTGCGTTGTTTTGAAATGCATTTATTTAATGACTAATGACCCTATTTAAATGATGATCTGGTTTCAGAAACCCTGATTTTAAATACGCATTTCTAAATTATGTCTGCATCAGGCTCATATGTAACAATCAAATATGCTTTGTATCATTTTCAACTAACTTTAGCATCTATGTTGTATTGACATGCTGCCAGTAAGCCTCAGCCACTGATGAGCTGAGCTGGTGTAGAGGTGTGGGTGGGGGGGGGGGATGTTGGTTGGTAAGAATTACCGGTTAATGCATGCAAAGCACTGCGGAGACTCTGAAGTGCTATAGAATGCTGCCATTAATGTATGTATATTGAGATTCCCCATATATATGATTTAATAGATAAGCAACACATTATCTGGGCTATTGTTTTCAACCCAGTGGCCTCCATGCAATCTCTGGGAGGGCGCAGGTTGCCAGGGGGGTTCATACAGCAGCTGGCCAAGATAACACGAAAGTGCTGATTTTATGAACTGGTGTATTCTTGGGGGGCAGGGGGTTGAACATACAAAGTGTTGTGACGTGTCCTTGTCTACCATGTCGAGCAGGGAAATTGGAACTCAGGCCCATGGGCCAATTTTAGCCCACCTCAGGCCCATATCTGTTACTTGGGTTCCCCAGATGGCCACCCCATCCCTTACCCACTGATCTTCAGTGGCTTCCTGGCTTTTGTGCAGTTTTTTCCCGTTCTGAAAGGTTGGAATGCCTCTCCTAAGGCTGAGTTCCTGGCAGTGAGGGCTTGAAGATAAAATATCCTGCATTTGTGTGTGTGTGTGTGTGTTTTGATTAGGGATGTCAGAGAATTCTGCCACAGATTCCAGTGAGGCCGGATTCTAAAGAATCCGTGGCGGAACAGCCTCCCGCCCCCCACCACCCCGCGGAATCCCCCTGGGATGGAACTTACCTGGGGCAGATGTGGTGGCTTTTCTGCCTCTTTTGCAGGAATTTTAAGAATTTGGGAGACATTTCTCCGTTAGAGATGTCAGAGAATTCCGCCACAGATCTCGGTGAGGCCGAATGCCAGTGCATTCGGCCCCCCGAACTCTGTGGTGGAACGGCCTGCCCCCCGCCCCCCCCGTGGATCTCCCCCGGCACAAGACTTACCTGGGGTGGATGTTCCGGATGGCGGCGGCTCCGGCGGCGGCTCCGGCGGCAGCTTCGGCGGCGGTGGCGGCTGGTCTTCTATCCGGCTGCCGCCGCTGCTGCCATTTGCAGTCTGTTTCCCCCCCCCCCATTTGTGATAGGCTACGTAAAGACTTACGTAGCCTATCATGTTTGGGTTAAAAAAACCCAAAAAACGTGTACACAAATGGCGGCAGCTACGGCCGCCACCATTTGCGTTCCTTATTTTTGGCCATCTTAGTCTATGTAAATATTTATGTAGACTAAGACGGCGAAAATAAGGGGGAACTCAAATAGCGTCCGCGTCCGCTACGCTATTTGCGTTCCCCTTTCTTGTCTTCGTCTTAGTCTACGTAAATATTTACGTAGACTAAGATGGCCAAAAATAAGGAACGCAAATGGTGGCGGCCATAGCCGCCACCATTTGCGTACTTTTTTTTTTTTAACCCAGATGTGATAGGCTACGTAAGTCTTTACGTAGCCTATCACGGCTGAATTCAGGGACGCAAATGGCGGCGGCTACAGCCGCCGCCATTTGCGTCCCTGCCAGCCAGCAGCTAGATGTCTGGCTGCTGGCAGAGCCGGCCAGCGGCTCCGCGGAATCCCCGCAGAGCGGAGCCAGCCAGCCAGGATTCCGGGGGGATGGACGGAGTGCCTCCCCCCCCCAGTGGAACCTGGCAGAGCCAGGTAAGTGTGGTTTCGTACACCCCTATTCTCCGTGTGCAGGGGCTTCAGTGCTTACCTTACTGTAGGGAGGTGGCTGAGGGGTGTGTGTGTGTGTCTGTGCACTCTTCCTTTTACTATTTTTATCCTGTTCTGCCCTTGCAGTCTGCTTGAGCTTTCTGAAAAGCCCCCTAGAGAACTTAACCAGGACTTCCTCCCCTGGAACTTTCCACTGCTGCTTCCTGCTAAGTGCTTGACTTGTTAGTGAGGACTTGTCATTAGGGATGGTGTGGGCACCTGATTCCATCCAGGAATCCGGCAGAACCCACCCTGCCTGCACCCCCAAGCCCTGCTCACTGAGCCCCTGTCCCACCTCACTTCCTGCCCATGCTCAGTGAGCAGCCCACACTCACCCCGGTGGCCTTGTTGAGCTCTGCAGTCATCATTTTTTGAAGGATAAAAATGGAGATCACAAAAATGTGCATTTTGCAAATGCACATATTTGCATATGTGAGAATGCATATTTTGCAAATGCACATATTTGCGTACGTGAGAATGCACATTTTGCAAATGCACATATTTGCATACGTAAGAATGCACATTTTGCAAATGCACATATTTGTGCATGCGCAAAACATGCATTTCCCAAGAATGCACATTCACAAAATGTGCATTTTCACGCATGCACAAATATGTGCATTTTTGTGATTGCCATTTTATTTTTCAAAAATGGCAACCATGGAGCTTGATGAGGCTGCTGGGGTGAGTGCGGGCTGCTTGCTGAGCATCGGAGAGGCTTGAGCGCAGTCCAGGGATCAGTGACTGGGGGCATGGGCTGGACAGGCACCCAGAGAACCCAGATGGGGTTGGGTTTGCACATCTCTAGTTGTTGTTGTTGTTGTTGTTAAAAGGACTTTTAATAACAACAAAACCAAACCAAAAATGCCTCACTCAGGTTTCAGGCATTCAGCGGGCAGCAGCACTGGAAAGCCCCATGGGAGGAAGTCCTGGCTGAGTCCCCCTGGGGGCTTTTCAGAAAGCTCAAGCAGCTGGAGAGGCAGCAAGGAGAGAACTGGTCAAAAATGTTAAAGAAAGAGTGCAACTTCCCTCCCCCTCTGCCACGCAGCCACCTCCTTACTGTAAGGTAAGCACTGAAGTGCTGCACGCTGAGAAATTTCTGCAAAATTCTCGCCCTTTTGTACAGTTTTCAGGTACAATTTCATTTTGCCCCTCCCCACAATGAATGGTTGAAAATAAATTGATAGAAAAACTTGGCACAGTGCTAATAGTAATGCGCATGTATACCCAAATGATATGTGTTCGGATCTTTAATCTAGAATCACAGTGGACCATGATGGAAACTTGTAATTCATTGCTCATGGAATTATCAATGAGAAAACAAGCCAGAATTTAGAGCACCTGAATATGTATTCATTACAACAATAGAATAAGTCAACAGGCAATACAGATGGAACCAACCATTATTTGGTTAAATCCTAGGGATGTCAGAGAATTTCTCCACGAATCTTCGGGAGGCTGAATGCCAACGCATTTGGCCCCCCAAAATTGGTGGGGAAATTCTCTGCCGGCCCCCTGCCCCCCCCCGGGATGGGACTTACCGTGACCGAATGTCCCTCTCGGCGGCGGGTCCTGGCAGCGGTTCGGCGGCGGTTCGGCGGGGGCGGGAGCGGCGGCCGGTCTCCCGACCAACTGCCACCGCCGCCATTGCAAAAAAAAAAAGTAAAGTAAAAAAACCCCCACACACCCGTGATAGGCTACGTAACGATTTACGTAGCCTATTACGGCTAGATTTCCAAAGTCAGCCATGATAGGCTACGTAAATCGTCACATAGCCTACCACGGGTGACTTTGGAAAAAAAAAAAAGCGCGTACGCAAATGGCGGCGGCCAGTGGGCGCCACCATTTGCGCTCCTTATTTTGGCACGTCTAGTCTACGTAAAGATTTACGTAGACTACGGCGAAAATAAGGGCACGCTATTTGCGTTGCCCTTATTTTTGCCGTAGTCTACGTAAATCCTTACGTAGATTAGACATGTCAAAATAAGGAATGCAAATGGCAGTCCCCATGGGAGCCACCATTTGCGTACGCACTTTTTTTTTTCTTCAAAGTCACCCGTGATAGGCTATGTGACGATTTACATAGCCTATCATGGCTAACTTTGGAAATCTAGCCGTAATAGGCTACGTAAATCGTTACGTAGCCTATCACGGGTGTGTGTTGTTGTTGTTGTTTTTTTTACTTTTTTTTTCGTGGCCGGGTAGGCGGGGCGCTTCTACCCGGCCTGAATTTCGCCGGCGAGGGATGGGGCGCCTCCCCCCCGGCCTGAATTTTGGCTGGGCGAGGCGGGGCGCCTCCCCCCCCTCACCTGAACTTCGGGGGGAGAACCGAAGCGCCTCCCCCCCACCACGAAGCAAGCTTCGAGAACAGGTAAAGGACTTTCGTCCATCCCTATTAAATCCTCCATGCTAGAAAGCAGCCCTGCAAGCAATAAAATCATCTACTTTGGATATTAGGCTGTTGTTAATACAGCAACAAAAAATAATGTACAGAGCGTACTGGAAACCAGTTCAGTTCTGACATCTAGGTAGAAATCTAGGAGACAGGTGACAGAGTACAGGTACTGGAGGTGTGTGCAACTGCAGGCTGACCTCCCACATCTTCTATGGAAATGTCCTATCATAGCTAGAGATGTACGAAAGTGACTTACCTCTCACAGATTATGTTGATGGTGGGAGGGGAGGTGTTCCGTCCCTCCCCCCGGAATCCTGGCCGGGGGGGAGGTGCTCCGTTCGTCCCCCCGGAATTCTCGAACGGCTGGCTGTGCTCCGTGGCAGCTCCGCAGAGCAGCTGGCCAGGCCTGGCCTGGCCAGGCCAGAGCCGTCCGCAGCTGGATTTCTGGCTGCGGAGGGCTCTGGGTAAAAACAAACAAAAAACCGCGCACACAAATGGCGGCTGCTGCGGCCGCCGCCATTTGCGTTCCTTCTTTTTACCGTCTTAATCTACGTAAATATTTACGTAGACTATGATGGCGAAAATAAAGGGGAACGCAAATAGCGTAGCGGGCGCTATTTGCGTCCCTTTTTCATTCACCGTTTTAGCCTACGTAAACCTTTACGTAGGCTAAAACGGCGAATCAAAAGGGGACGCAAATAGCGCCCGCTACGCTATTTGTGTTCCCCGTTATTTTCGCCGTCATAGTCTATGTAAATATTGACGTAGATTAAGACGGTAAAAAAAAGGAACGCAAATGGCGGCGGCCGTAGCCGCCGCCATTTGCGTACACGGTTGTTGTTATTTTTAAACCCACCCAACCATGATAGGCTACATAAAGATTTACGTAGCCTATCACATCGTTTTTTTTTTTAAACCTAGCCATGATAGGCTACGTAAATCTTTACATAGCCTATCATGTCTTTTTTTTTTTTTTTTTTACACAAGCCTGGAAATGGTGGTGGCGGCAGCCGGTTGGAAGACCGGCCACCACCGCTGGAGCCGCTGCCGTCCAGAAGGTCCGCCCCAGGTGAGTCTCATCCCGGGGCAGATCTGTGGGGGGGCAGGGGGGGTGGCAGGCCATTCTGCCACGAAGTTCAGGGGGCTGAATGCACTGGCATTCAGCCTCACCAAGATCCATAGCGGAATTCTCTGACATCCCTAATCATAGCCCCCTTCAGAACAGAAGTTAATGTAAGGATCAACATCCTCCTAGATAACTCATTTACAATAGAAGATGTACCTGCCATATGGTGGGTCATATACCCAGTAGGCTGAACTAGGGATGTCAGAGAATACCCCAAAATCCATCACGGAATGGCCTGCCACCCTCCCGCGGATCCCCCCCCCCCGGGATGAGACTTACCTGGGGCAGATGTTTCGGATGGCAGCGGCTCCAGCAGCGGCTTTGGCGGTGGTGGCGGCCGCCATTTGCAGTCTGTGTTTTGTTTTGTTTTTCCCCCCCATAGATGTGATAGGCTGCGTAAAGACTTACGTAGCCTATCACGTCTGGGTAAAAAAACAAACAAACGTGTACGCAAATGGCGGTGGCCATAGCCTCTGCCATTTGCGTTCCTTATTTTTCGCTGTCTTAGTCTACGTAAATATTTATGTAGACTAAGACGAAGACAAGAAAGGGGAACGCAAATAGCTCCCAGTACGCTATTGTACGTAATATACGTAATACATTTACATACGTAATTTACGTACGTAATACGTAAATATTTACGTAGACTAAGATGGCAAAAAATAAGGAATGCAAATGGCGGCGGACATAGCTGCTGCCATTTGCATACGCGGGTTTGTTTGTTTTTTTTACCCAGAGCCCTCCGCGGCTGGAAATCCGGCTGCGGATGGCCCTGGCCTGGGCCTGGCCGGCTGCTCCGCAGAGCCACCGTGGAGCACAGTTGGCCGTTGAGGATTCCAGGGGGGCAGACCAGATTGCCTCCCCCCCGTTGAGGATTCCGGGGGGAGGGAAAGAACGCCTCCCCCCCACCATGGACAGAATCCATGAAAAAGTAAGTGACTTTCGTACATCCCTAGCTGGAACTTGCTAGATGGACCGGGGGAATGACTGCCAAGCACGTAATTTTTAAAATTGGAAATCCAAGACCGCTTTGAGTATTGACACTTGGATCCAGGACCTCCTGGCATTGGCAGCACATGAAAAGATGTTCTGTATTAAATTACAAAAGGAGGACAAATTCAGACAACTGGGCATCACTTCCTTGAACTATATGTGGAGTAGGGGTCTTGTGCCAATAACATCTAAAACACACCACACTACACAAACCAAGGAGCAAGCAACTGCCTCACTTTTCTATTCTATTATTCTCTATCCTTTTATAATCTTGCTTCTCTTTTCCCTCTTCTTTCTTTTGTACCTTCCCTTTCTTATTGTCTCTCTCCCTTTTCCCTTTCCCATCAAAATCAAACTGTAACAAGCAATTTGCACTAAGTGAAAACACATAATGTAAAAGGGCAAAACATGGAATTGGGAGTGGGGCAGGCAATGGGTGGGGAGAAATCTCTGTTAACCCTCTCCCCTGCAAAGTCAGAAATAAACTATTAAGTAAAAAAATCTACAGAGGAGGTAGAAATGGGGAAGACTGGGACAGCATGTAAGTGATAGAGGAAAGCTGGAGAGGGGGAACTAATACCAAATAAGGTGCTAGGAGGGGGACAGAAGCTGCACAGATATGAAGGGAACCAAATCAGGTTACAGAAAGGAGCCAAAATGTAAATTACACCATGCCTGAGGCAGTACGGGTCATTATTTAGAGATCTGGAGATGCAAGAGAGAAAAGAGAGGGTAGAAAGGGAAAGGAGACCTTACCCAACCCAAGGCAAAGGAGGTGGAAAGGAACTCTTCCTCAGGGGGCTGCTGTGAACCAGGAAATCATCCATTTTATCAGGATACCAGAGCAGCAGGAGTTGTTCCTTTTGGATTATGGGGGGTTAAGACAGTTGTTAAGACAGCTTGTTGACAAGAGATATTCAAGAAAAAAGCTGCGATGGGGAGCCTGATAAATCTTGAATTTCCCTAGAGCACCATAGGGTACAAACCTATTCAAAGCAAAAATCTGGGTTCTGCTTGAATCCTCCTAGACGGTATAAAACTAATGTAGTGGCAAAAATGGGAAGGGGGGAAGCTTCCTTGGTAATCAGAGGTGAACCCCTCCCCAGCTGGGGATGAACTCTAGTCACAGTCAGTTTATTTGCATACCACATTTTCCACAATTTGTTGCACTTAAAGCAATTCACAAAAACAAGCAAATACAGTGGCTATACTTATAATATATTCTGATACAGCATTAACTCAATTACAGCTCATTTAAGACATATTTTAAAATGAAATAAGCACAAGCGGTACCAGTAGGTCAGTTGACAATGTCCAGTATCAATAATATCAATATTATACCAGCATTAAAACTAGTGCTTCGCCAAAACCCCACCCACCCTTTCGCAGCCTCTTTGTTTTCCTGAGAAAGCGGCAGTTATTTTTCTGCCTCTTTCACTGGGTTGCTGAGAATTTCGGAGAAGTTTCTCAGGGTGCAGGTCTTCCGTGCTTATCTTACTGGAAGGACATGGCCGAGGGGTGGGGGTGTGCCCTTTTTTTAATAATTTCCTCCCATTCTGTCCCTGCAGCCTCTCCAGCTACTTGAGCTTTCTAAAAAGCCCCCTAGATGACTTGACCAGGACTCCCTCCCTTTGGGTTTTCCAGTGTGGCTGCAGGGTCTAAAAGCTGAGCAAGGAATTATTGTTATTGTTATTTTTCTTATTCTTTTTCTTGTTATTGTTAAAAGGACTTCTAATAACAATAAAGCAAAAATAAAAACGATTCCCCTCTTGGCTTTCAGGCACTCTGCAGGCACGGGAGGAAGTCCTGGCTAGGTCCTCCAGGGGCCTTTCCAAGGAGCTTAAGCAACTGGAGAGGCTGCAAGGACAAAAGGGGGGGATGGTAAAAGAAAGACCCCCCCCACTCCCCTCAGCCACCTCCTTACAGCACTGAAGCCTTGCACCCAGATAAATTTCTCTGAAATTCTCATTTCAAATTTTCAGGTGCAATTTCTTTGCACCCCTCCCCCCCAATGAATGGTAGAAAATAAACATATTGAATGATTTGGCACCATGCTAATTAAAACAATTGACTAAACAGTTCATCTTAAAAGATCTAACAATAAGATACCTCATCTACATTGTTTTCATAGCCCTTGATGCATATGGAGACTCCCACCCCTCCTTTTTTAACCCCCCCCCCCAAGAAGTATTTCAGAGAAAAAAATGTGTGTGAGAGGGGGAAGGATTTAAACCTTCCCTCATATTATGTGGTGGTTCTGGTCCGAACTGAGGCCACATGCATTTACACAAGAGTAAAGAAAAAGATAACCTTCAGCTACACACTGCACAATTAGCATAAAATGTAGTTTGGGTCTAAGTATGTATGGGAGAGGGGGTTCCCTTACATTTCCTAGATCCAGGCTATTTAAGGCTTTAAATGTGTAAAACAAGCACTTTGATTTTATCACAGTAGTAGCCAGCTATGTTCACAGAGAATAGGTAGTAGGATATGATCTTTGGGGCTGGCACTCTGCCGCTGATGAGCTGCTGCATTTCTGGACCAGCAGTAGTTTCTAGTCTTTTCTAAAGGGCAGCTCCACATAAAATGTACAGCAGTAGTAACAACGAGAATGGCCAGAGCTTGCATGATTGTAACCAGCTTCTTTATTTCCATTTCTTGAAGTTAGTGTGTGCATGGGTACTGCTGACATGAAGAGTTTAAAGAACTCTAATGAGCCAGAACCAGATCTAAATTTATATTTTCAAGGGTTTGATCCTCTGGGATTGTGGTCTGTCAGGTGCTTAACAACCCTCCCACCACAACACACACACACACAATTTTGCAAACCTAGCTAAACAGCAGAAACAGGGTATATTTTATCCTCTGGATTATTGTCATATGTGGATGGTGGGTTGAACTCAGATTACTGGGTCACAAATTGTGGGGGCCTGTTATAAGCTCTTTCAAGGATTGCCAACATTTTTACTGCCTTTGCTTCTCCACCTGCTTTTATCTAATGGCAGCTAAATAACAAGACATTTAGCAAGTGAACCTATTTCTGATGATCCACTGATAGGGAAACACTTTGGTTGCTTAATTTCTCTGTTATAGGCACTGGTGCAAGGCCAGTAAAAAGTTACTGGCCTTGCACCACTACAGTCCTACCACTTGTGTGCTGTGAGGGTTGCCAACTGATCAGAAAAAATGACCTGCCCTGCTCTTGTGCCTTTCACAACTTGATTTTCAGAAGTGACCAAGTAAAGCCATTTCATTTCATTTATTAGATTTCTGTACTGCCCAATAGCCAAACCTCTCTGGGCAGTTTACAAAGATTAAAAACACAACATTGCACACAATATAAAAAACCATTTACATACAAACATATTGACAGCACACACACACCCTAACCAAATGTAATACAGCAACAAGAAATCACAGGACCTGATTAAAAACCCTATAATAAGCTGCCCAATGTCTGAGTGTAGAGGAAAGTCTTAACCTGGCATGAAAAGATAATAGTGATGGAGTCAGGTGGGCCTCACTTTTGAGACTGTTCCATAATCAGGGGGGCACCACTGAGAAGGCCCTCTCCCTTGTTGCCACCTTTGGAGCCTCCCTTTGAGGAGTCACCTGGAGGAGAGCCTTAAATGATGAGCATAGTATATGGTAGGTTCATGTCGGGAGAGGCGCTCCATCAGGTATTGCAGTTCCGAGCTGTGTAAGGTTTTATAAGTCAAAACAAGCACCTTGAATTGGGCTCGGAAACATATAGGCAGCCAGTGCAAGCAGGCCAGAATCGGTGTTATATGGTCAGAGCTTCTGGTGCCTGCTATCAATCTGGCTGCTGCATTTTGCACAAGCTGCAGTTTTGGAACCATTTTCAAAGGAAGCCCCAGGTAGAGTGCATTGCAGTAATCTAGCACGGAGATAAACATTATTATCACCTGCTAACGTCTGTAGATCAAAACTGATGTTAAAGGCACAGTTGCATTGGCTGGCAAAAATAGTCAACCCTACATACCAGGGCAAAAGGTGTTACAATTCTGACCTGACTGATCCTCTGCAGAGAAAGTACAGTAACTGTATCACCAAATTGAATTTCTCAGCTGAAACAATAAGTTTTTTTTAAAAAAACTTTATTAACAGTAGGTGTTTATAATTACACTAAGACCACCCCCTTAAGACCACCCCACAGTGCCGAGTTTTTTGATTTCAATGTGTAATAATTGTCAAGTTTTCAAAAATATCTTTTATCTTCGAGTATGAAAAGGTCATGCATTAAAAGTTTGAGAATGTTTTCACAGAAATCAATACAGTGAAGGTCAAGCTCTCCAAAAAACATATTTTGGATGTTTTATTTATTGGACTTACAGAACTACAAATCACTCACAAGGGATAAAAATAAAAATTGTAATCCGATGTCCAGTCCTTTCTAGAATGGCAGCAGCGCAGAATATTAGAATCTGAAAGAGAGATTTAAATACATTAAGAAAGCTGTGATTCTTCCCACTCCACCCCACCAGCACCCCAAATTAATGCACCCTTAGATTGTTTTCAAAAGTATGGCTACTAAGCTTTAGGAGAGGCATTCCAATCTTTTAGAATGGGGGAAAATGCATAAAAGCTGGGAAACCAGCAAACTATCAGTGGCTGGGCAAAAGGGGTGTGGCCAGTGGATGGGGCGTAGCCATCTGGTGAACCACAAAGGGACGAATTTGGCCCTCAGCCCTGAGGTTCCCCACATCTGCCCTAGTCGTTGACTGTTGTGAGTGACTGCAGTGATCTCTCTCTCTCTCTCTCTCTCTCTCTCTCTTTCTTTCAAACATACAGACATACACACCAGGCACCTGGTCTGGATGTGGATGTGGCTATAGGCTTGGTCTTGTTAGCAGCACACCCTGACAACACACCCACTTAATTCCGAGTACAGTGTTCTTAAGCAGAAGTAAATAAGACCTGTTAAACCTTTCCCCACAAGCAATCTTGATGTGTATGTACATACAACTTGATAAAACACTGTAGAGAGCTATCTTTATGGGATGGTACATATGACTGCCTCAAGATTCATTTTGTGCAGTGTTTTACCAGTGAGCTGAGCCAGATCTATACCTCGTGTTATATCAATATGATCCCATCATGGTGACGTTATATCTCTCTTGCGCATTTACAGTATACCTCACAGCACACACAATGACATCTGTTGTGGTATTCTGGATGATATGGAATAAAAAGTGGGAAACAACACTAGAAAAGCAGCATGCAGAATGTGCCCCAAAAGTTATCAGTGCACTTCAATACCAATTAAAAGCAATAGTGTAGATGTAGCCTAGCAGTGTGTGTCCACATCAGTAAAAGCACAAAAAGACTACAGAGGCAATCATATGTACCATTACAGGAAACTGGCTTTCTCTCCTTCCCCCAGTGGTGTGTCAATACACACATGCTTGTCAGTCACGTAGAAGAGGGGAAAATTGCAGATGAGCTGAAAACTGCAGCAAAGTGCACATGCTGTTATTCTGGAATTCATTTTAGAAATTCTCATTAAGCCATAACTCAGGAGGAACAGGCTGCAAGGCAGAAAAATCCCACAGAACAATAAAAGAATGGAACACTGAAAATCCACTCATCCCTAAGGCTAGCACAGGCACTTTTGATACCTTGAGGGGGAAAGGTCAAACCCCCAATATCTTAGGGCTGCCATCAGAGCCTGGGCAGCTGCCAGGGCCCCAGTGCTAGGGCATTCTGGGAAATTAAAATGGCAGCCCTCAGCCTCCTGACACTGTGCCACTGCTGCCTGCGTCTTCCCATCATGGTTGCCAGATAAGCCTGCCGGGGTTCACAAATAGAAGAGGGGGTCCAATAGAGGGCACTTTGACTAGGATCCCCTAAAACCTGGGGGCAGCTTTAGACAGGGTGTGTGTGTGGAACTAGGAATAAACTAGACTTCATACCTGTATCCGATTCTGCTCTTGAAACTATGGACTGACTCACACTCTTTACATGAAGGAGCTAAAGTTCAAACAAATGTCTGGAGACTGAGCTGTGCACAGTGAATCACATTTGCCTATTTCCTCCCTTTAAAAGCCCCTTAAATTCCATTCAAATAATTCTCGCAAAATATTATGGGCCTAGTATCCTACATCCTTTTCCCATATGACCAATTAAGTAGGCTTGAGTGTGTCGTGCATGCGCACGCGTGTGCGTGCACACACACACACACACAGAGGTAAAGTAATATTTTGAATAATGACATAATGTCTAAGATTAACAGAACCCTATTAAAGTCTTGGGTTTTTTTCTTCTGTGCAAGGTTTGTAGCTAGAGCCTGCAGGCAAAGAACTCCTGAAATGATTTTGGATTTGAACTTAGACGTATAATAATTTGTTTTAGCAAGAGTGACTTTTTGGGGGGGTCAGGAACAGTTAAGCTAAGGTACTAATTGCTACAAGTGATATAACCTGGTCCTTGTACCATGCTGGGTGTGTAACTGGAACTTGGACAGCAGCAAAATGAAGAAGGTAGAGGTCGCTGGAAACCAAAGAGAGGATGTCGGGGGGAGAAAAAATTATTTCATGAAGGCTTCCTCTAGACATCATGAATTGCTATCACATTGACACCGAGAGCCACCCCCCCCCCCCATAAAGCAACTCCACATGTATAGAAGTCACTATATTCTTGTATAAGCCTCCCTAAGAAGGGACAGGATCAGTGCTCAGATTACTGGGGGCGGGAAGTAATGAAATCGATCCAGAAGCTCCATCCTGACTCTCCCCAGTTTTAGCTGATCATGCCCCCTGTAGCTTTTTAACAAGTAGCTAAGGAGATCAACACAAACAAGGTGCCTGTAATCAGAGCATTGGACAGAAACTTCCCTGGAGGCTAAAATAGGGCACTGTGGATTGAGATGGCTTTAACCATTCTTAGGTCCTTCCTACACCCGTGCAGCCAGCACCCAAAACAATCCCATATCTATGGCAGCTGTTGGATGTAGAGAGCTCCTTTTTTGTCTATTTTTTCTTCAAGAGACATTCGCTCGCTCAGGTGACATCTGCTTCCGCAGGAGAAAGGACTGCTTCCAGAGCAAGGGAGTGGGAAAGGCTGCTAAAACAAACCCAGGAATGTATGGCGATGAGAGCAGCACACAGGGACCATGCACAGGGTAACAGCATAGCTTAGTGGGAGAGTGCATGCTTTGGATGTATGTTACAGGCTCAGTCCCTGGCATCTCTTCTTAAAGCAGGGGTGGGCAACTTGTGTGTCTCCAGATGTTTTGGCTTACAGCTCCCATGATTCCTCACCATTGGCTATGTTGGTGAGGGCTGGTGGCCCCTGGATGCACACAAGTTGCCCACCCCTCAGCATTAAAGGATCTCCAGGTGCAGGGCTGGAAAAGCCCTCTGTCTCAGACCTTGGAGAGCTGCTGTCAATCAGAGTAAGCAATGCTAAGGCTGCGTCAAAAGTTCTCTGTTGAGAACTTTCTGCTCAGAATGAGGAATTGCCCAAACACTGTCACATTCGTTATTTTGATTTGTTGCTACCACCACCAGTTCTGTGGTGGAGGAGCTCTTCCCACTGGTGGTGGCACTGCTGCCTACAGATGGACAGATCTGTCAACCTTGGTCTTGTCAAGAGTGTTGGGGTTTTGAGGTCAAGCTCTTTTTGTTCTGTTTCTGCAAAAGCTTGCAATTTTTTTTGAAAGCCATATGGAAATTTGTATGCATTGTTCATAATGTATGCATTAGTGTATACATTAATGTACACACATTTGTGTGCATTTTTAGATGTGTGCATTTTTGCGCACATGCACCCATGAGTAAAACAACCAAGTAAAACAACCAACAACCATGAGTAAAACAACCAAGAGTCTTGTGGCACCTGAAAGACGAACGCATTTATTGATTCTGGCGTAACCTTTCGTGGACACTGTCCACTTCATCAGAAACATGCCTTCATGCATTTGATGAAGTGGACAGTGTCCATGAAAGCTTACACCAGAATCAATAAATGCATTCATCTTTCAGGTGCCACAAGCCTCTTGGTAGTTTTTGCTGCTACAGACTAACATGGCTACCTCTGGAAATTGGGGGATATACATATTTTTCTTTGCACATTTTTCAGATGTGTGCAGGTTGTTGAACAGAGGTGATTTTTCTGCAGAAAGCATCGCAAGCTCAGAAATGTACAGATTTCTGACCGCAAATTGTGTTTGTTTGCATTTGGATATCAAAGCTGTGAATGTGGTACATCCATTAAAAACACACACCCTTGACGGAGCCAATTTCTCTAGCGATGTACAGACTGTGTAAAATCTGCTCCATCTGTGTTCCACGGATTGTCAGGCACTTTTTGTTCTGTCATCCATCCAGAGATGGATGTGAATATTTTTTTTCCGTCATGCGGAAAAATACAGAAATATATGTGTAAATATTTACATAAGTATTTACATAAGTATTTACATAATTTACCTCAGTATGTCATTTATCGTACTGTCCCCCATTGCATTCAACGTTTCCTCAGCAGAAACTTACATGTTTTTCTACGGATTTATATGCGTAAATTTCGGGAAAGTAAAAAAAAAAAATCCGAAAGTCCACGGACTCCGCACGGCCTGAGGGGGGCGCTCCACAGCAGATTTTGCAAGTCGGATTCTTACAAATCTGAGCTCAATCCATCTTGAATTTCTCCAGCATCCCTAAATTTCTCACACATCCATCCTAGTGCTCCTCTGGGCAGCCGAAATTTTTATTTCTGACAAGTCCCCTGGGAACAATGCAATGTGAAGTGAGTCAGACAGTGGCTCTATTCAGATGTTTGTCTATGGCTTCATACATCACGGTATATGAAACCATGGATGAGTGTCACACCATGTACTTCCACTCCCCCCCTTTTAGATTCTGGCTTATTAACTTTGTTAACCAACATTAAGCCAGAGTTTCCCAGTCTGGACTTAACAGAGAACTCTGGCTTAATGCAAGCCAATGTCTAAATGTTGAATATGAGGTGTGCTTGTCCATGGCACATCTCTACGGAACTTGTCCATCACTTCATGAAGTTTTAGAAGCTGTGGATGAAGGTACAAACACAGCCAATATATGCAACACATGTGGAAACTCTTTGAGGAACTTCTGTATGGATCAACCCCAAGATCCAGTGCAAATGAAATTGGAAGTAGATGTGTCAATGGAATTGTCTGGCTGCATCTCAAAAGAACAGTTGCTTCTCTGCTCCTCTCTGTCCCCTAGTCATTTCTAGCAAGGGAAAATGCACAACCTAGTCTTACTGTGTTGCAAGCAGCCAATGGAGCACAGAAGCGCTGAGGAAACTAGTTGGGCAGTGACCTCATGCTATGCATTTTTTATATTCTGGGATGCTTCTGGGTGACAGATAAGGAGAAGGCAGAGGTAGCGTGTGGTAGCCATGTGTCTGCCTTACCATCTAGTCCTGGCCTGACATGCCAGAAAATGGATATTCATGAACATTATTATGAAAATGTGGCACATGTGGAAATCGTATAACAGGAGTCTTTCTGCTGGCTTCTTAACTGCTAGGCTACAGCGACTCAGTCACACTATCCCCTTTGTAAGCTCCTGTAGGAAACTGTGACTTGTTTAGTGTTTCATATCTTTATAAGGCCCTAAATGATATTATGGCAAATAAATTAGAAATGGGGGGTAGGGAAAAATACTATTAAAAAGACTACTGTACAAAATAAGATTTTTTTTTAAAAAAAGTCTCCGTCTGGATTTGTTTTATGAGGCAATACATCATTGCCTTATCAACAATGCATCCTTCTCCCAGTTTTCATAACAACAATGGGCAAACTTCAAGTGCCTCTGGTTTCTTAAGCCAAGGCCTGGGTGATGAATAGCTGCATTATTTGTTCTTATCCGACACGCATTCAATTTTATTTCCAGTGAAATCAATGGGTAGACTTGCATAGGTTATAACATGAGCAGGGGCCCACCTTTTGTGTCCACCTGTCCAAATCATTGTGATACATCTAGCAAAATGAGTTTTGAAATGCCATTTTGGGGCTTCTTAGACCTGCAGAGGAGTTTGCATATAATAGGGAGGGAATATATTGTTGAACAGGGGTCAGAAGGAAGTTATATCTATTTAAAATGCCAGGTGGAAAGACTGAGCTTTTGATATCTAGAAGGAGTTGGCAAGATACACTTAATCGAAGCAGTTATAAGCAAGTGACCCTAACAACCCTTAAAAGCTGGTGTAGCGTGGCAGCTAAATGTGTGAGCTGGGAATTTCCAGACTAGGGATGTGAGAGAAATCTGAAAGAGATTCAAATGACTTTGGATTTCTATGAATCCGTCCCATGGTTTTTGCAGTGGACTGGCATCTTCTAAGTTGCTCGTATTCTGTGGACTTGTGGACCATGTTTTTATTTCCTGGAACTGTACACAAATTTAGTCATACAAAAGTCTGAAAGGTACTGGACAATATACTAACATATACACCATTTTCAAAGAACACACACAACATTTCACACATCTCTGATCTCTCCTCAACAATCTCTCCTGTGTAACATTCTTTTTTTGTGTGCTCTACTCATTGATTGCATGCCGAGCTAAGAAAAATATGCACAATGTTACATAGTACCAGCAAAAGTTATGTATATTGTGGTAGACTTTTCTGTGTACTTTTCTGAAGGGGAAAACAAAAATCCAATTCCGTCAATGAGCAGATGATGGAACGAAAGATGCTTGACGATCTGCAAAACACAGACGAGCAGATTAAACAAAATCCGAACATCCCTCATCCAGACTGAAATCTCATCTAAGCCATGGACTCACTTAAGGATGTGGGAATCAGCAAAACTCAAGCTCATAGAGGTTCTCTGAATTCCACCTCAAAGCTTGTGACTGCATCAGAGTGTGAGCTTTGCTTTTTTCATTCCACATGGAAATTTCTGCATATTTTCATGCACATTTCACAGAATCATAGAATCATAGAATACTAGGGCTAGAAGGGGCCTATAGGACCATCAACCCCCTGCTCAATGCACGCATCAACTGTTCACATTTTTGAAATGTATGCATTTCCCTGCATTAATTAACATGTGTTCGTGTGCATTTTGAAAAAGTACATTTTTTCATGCACGTTTTCCCAATGGACAGATTTTTCAAATACATTTTGTTTGTTTGTTTGTTTGTTTCATAAATACAAGCTAGGAAATCTACCAGAGATTGTGTTTGATTCTAGAACTGGGTAAATTCTGACCAAAAATGAACTGAAATGAATTTGTCATTCATCCTTGGATGTATTAAGTGGCCTTAGGCAAGCCACTATTCATTTGGCCTCAGCTATCTCTCCTTATCTGCACTATGGGGATAATAATATCCCTTGCCTACTTGAAAGGGTTATTATGGGGACTATTGAGATAGTGTATGGCAGGGGTCTTCAACGCAGTGCCCACGGGCACCTGCAAAACCTTTTAATTTTTTTAATGCATTTGTTTGTTTGTTTATTTCACTTCTATACCGCCCAATAGCCAGAGCTCTCTGGGTGGTTCACAAAAATTAAAACCATGAAGTTCAGCATAAAACAATATAAAATATGAAAGCTTGAAACCACAATATAACAATACAGCCAGAGTAAAACCTAGCAGCAATGCAGAGATTTAAAATACAGATTTAAAACACCAGAGCTAAAAGACTAGGAAGCTAAAATGCTAAAATACTGGGAGAATAAAAAGATTCTTTTTATTCTGGTGCCAGAAAGAGTACAAGGTAGTGCCAGGTGAATCTCTGTAGGGAGCTCATTCCACAGCCGGGGGGCCACAGCACAAAAGGCCCTCCTCATGGTAGCCACCCACCTCACTTCCTTTGGTGGGGGCTCATGGAGAAGAGCCACTGAGGATGATCGTAGGGTCTGGGCAGGCACATATGGGAGGAGGTGATCCTTCAGATAACCTGTCCCCAAGTTGTTTAGGGCTTTGAATGTTAATACCAACACTTTGAATCGGGCTTGGAAATGTACTGGCAGCCAGAGCAGCTGGAAAAGTACTGGCTTAATGTGATCTCATTGGCCGGTCCCTGTTAACAATCTTGCTGCCCTATTTTGGACTAGCTGAAGTCTCCAGACTGTTTTCAAAGGCAGCCCCACATATAACACATTACAGTAATCCAGACGAGAGGTCATCAGAGCATGGATAACTGTAGCTAGGCTATCTCTCTCCATATAAGGGTGCAGTCAGTATACCAGCCTAAGCTGATTAAAACTGCTTTAACCAGCTGGTGATACGGAGCTGGCAGCCGGCTCTGCGGAATCGCCATGGAGCGGAGCTGGCCAAAGAGGATTCCAGGGGGAGGGACAGATTGCCTCCCCCCACAGGTGGATTCCCCCCTGTAGCAGAAGGTAGGGAATCCACCCATCTCTATGTGGAACCCCATGGCATAATTGCCAAGGCACAGAGCAATAATCCCCCAGCACCACTTTCTGGAATTTGCCATCCAAGTAGGAGTGGAACCACTGCAGTGCAGTGCCTCCAATTCCCAACTCAGACAACTTATCCAGAAGGATACCATGGCTGATGGTATTGAAAGCCACTTAGAGCTCCAGGAGAATCAACAGGGTCACACTCCCCCTTTCACCGTCCTGGCAGAGGTCATCCCACTGGGTGACCAAGGCAATTTCTGTTTCAAAACCAGGCCTGAAGCCTGATTGAAATGGATCTAGATAATCTGTTTCATTCAAGAGTGCCTGGAGTTGACCTGCAACCACCTGCTCAAGCACCTTGCCCAGGAAGTACATACATGGATTTGTATATATCCATAGCAATGAATACATATGAAATGCATGCAATGCATGCAATCATACGTAGGCTTCAACAAAGGAGACCAAATATCCAAATAAGTATCCCTTTGAAGGTGGTGTCTATATGCCACCTGTTCAAATATTAAAAGCATTTTGTAAGGTCCTCAATCTGTTGCATTACAGGAGGTGAGCATTTATTCTTCCGATGTTGTGATATCAGTCTTCTAGCTGTCAAGAAGACAGAGATTCCATTTACACTGACCATTCGTTAATTTCCAAGAAGCAGGTAAGTAATTTAAAAGAGTATGTACAACAGCAAATATTAAAGACCGTTTCAGCACAAAATTTATCCATATAATAGCCTCCTCCGCAAAAGAAGCAAAAACTGGACTTTGCCAAAACATATATTTACAAGAGGCATTAGCTGCATTTAGGGATGTACGAAACACTTACCAGGTTTTGTCCAGGGACATCTGTGGTGTGGGGGAGGCACTCCGTCCCTCCCCCCGAAATTCTCCCTGGCTGGCTCTGCTCTGCGGCAACTCTGCGGAGCCACCAGCCGGGGCTGCCCACAGACGGACATCCGGCCACTGGGCTGCGCAGGGACGCAAATGGTGGCTGCTGTAGCTGTCGCCATTTGCGTCCCTGTCTTTTGACGTGATAGGCTACGTATATATTACGTAACCTATCACGGAAAAAAAAAGGGAATGCAAATGGCGGCGGCTATGGCAGCCACCATTTGTGTTCCTGTTTTTTTGCCGTAATAGGCTATGTAAATATATACGTAACCTACCACAGCGAAAGACAGGGGCGCAAATGTAGGGATGTACGAAAGGTACTTACCTTTCGGGGATTATGCTGATGGTGCAGGGGGGAGGCATTCCGTCCCTCTCCCCAGAATCCTCACCGGGGGGGAGGTGCTCCATTCCGCCCCCCCCCCCCGGAATCCTGGCTGGCTGGCTGTGCTCTGCAGTGATTCTGCGGAGCCGCTGGCCGGCTCCGCCAGCAGCCGGACATCCAGGTGCTGGCTAGCAGGGACGCAAACGGTGGCGGCCGTAGCCGCCGCCGTTTGCGTCCCTGCAGTCAGCCGTCATAGGCTATGTAAATCTTTACGTAGCCTATCACGGCTGATTAAAAAAACAACAACAACGCGCGTACGCAAACGGTGGCGCCCATGGCTGCCACCATTTGCGTTCCTTATTTTGGCACGTCTTAGTCTACGTAAACATTTACGTAGACTAAGATGGCGAAAAAAAAGGGAACGCAAATAGCGTAGCGTCTACGCTATTTGCGTTCCCCTTATTTTCACCGTCTTAGTCTACGTAAATGTTTACGTAGACTAAGACGTGCCAAAATAAGGAAAGCAAATGGTGGCGGCCATGGCCGCCGCCATTTGCATACGTGCGTTGTTTTTTTTTTATTTTTAAGTCAGCCGTGATAGGCTACGTAAAGATTTATGTAGCCTATCATGGTGTTTTTTAAAAATCTAGCCATGATAGGCTATGTAAATCTTTACATAGCCTATCAGGTTTTTTTTTTTGGGGGGGGTTGCTTTTAAACCTGGAAATGGTGGCGGCGGCAGCTGGTTAGAAGACCGGCCACTGCCACCACCGCCCCGCCACCGCCAGAGCTGCCGCCGGAGCCACCGCCAGGAAGATCCGCCCCAGGTAAGTCCTGTCCTGGGAGGGTGGCGGGCCATTCCGCCACCGATTTCGGGGGGCCAAATGTGCTGGCATTCGGCCTCCCCGAGATCCGTGGTGGAACTTTCGTACATCCCTACGCAAATGGCATAGCGGCCACCATTTGCGCCTCTGTCTTTCGCCGTGATAGGCTGCGTAAATATATATGTAGCCTATCACAGCAAAAAAACAGGAACGCAAATGGCAGTGGCTATGGCGGCCGCCATTTGCGTTCCCTTTTTTGCTATGATAGGCTACGCAAATATTTACATAGCTTATCACGGCCTCCGCAGGGATGCAAATGGTGTAAATACTCATGTAGTCTATTACGGCAATAATGATGAAGTGAATGGCAGCCGCAGATGCGGCCGCCATTTGCAAAGCAGTGCGAACGGCACCAGGTAGGTGCTCTGTTTCGTGTGCCTTTTGCGGGGTGGTGGGGTGGGGGGCTTCGTTCCACTATGGATTTTGGGGGGCTGAATGCACTGGCATTTGGCCTCACTGAGATCCATGGTGGAATTCTCCAACATCCCTAGCTGCATTACACAGTCAGCAATTAGGCAAATTAGGCAATTCCTTATTATAGGGATATTGAGGTGTCCAGTAGACAAGAAACAAAAGTCGTTGCTGAATAAGACAAAGCCTAAATTCCATAGACATGATGATATAGAGTATAGACACAAAAGCAGTAATCCACTGATTACACATTTTCTAGTGGAGCCCACAGCAGTTTCTCAAATTCCCAAATGTGCCCGAAGGGTCCAAAAAGGTTGGGCTCCCTGTTCTGAATGGAAAGCTTTTAAAACGCTCAAAATTCAAATGCTAATAATTATATCATAATCTCAGAACCATTTTTCCCACCATACATCTATAATCTAGGATGTTTGTTTTAATCCAGAGCATAAAGACAAAGGTTTATGGCTGTATAAACCTGTAGTTTAGCTGCTTTCTTTAAGGGTGCAGTCCTGTGGACTGTGCCCTCACTGACTGGAAGGCCCTGAACTCTGGTTCCCCACCCCCCATAATTTTAGATATATTTACTGTATTGTAGTATTATAGGGGTATAGTTAGGGATGTACGAAAATCACTTATCTGTTCGCGGATTATGTTGATGGTGGGGGGGGAGGCGTTCCATCCCGCCCCCCGGAATCCTGGACGGGGGGGAGGCGCTCCGTTCCTCCCCCCCGGAATCCTCTGCGGCCAGCTGTGCTCCGCGGCAGCTCTGCGGAGCAGCCGGCCAGGCCCAGCCAGGCCAGAGCCGTCCGCAGCCAGATTTCTGGCCGCGGAGGGCTCTGGGAAAAAAAAACAAAACCGCGTACGCAAATGGCGGCGGCTACGGCCACCGCCATTTGTGTTTCTTATTTTTGATGTCTTAATCTACGTAAATATTTACGTAGACTAAGACGGTGAAAATAAGGGGAACGCAAATAGCGTAGTGGACACTATTTGCATTCCCCTTATTTTTGCTCTCTTAGCCTACGTAATTATTTACGTAGACTAAGACAGCCCAAAATAAGGAACACAAATGGCGGCGGCCATAGCCGCCATTTGCGTACGCCTTTTCTTTTTTTTACCCAGACATTTTAGGCTATGTAAAAACATACGTAGCCTATCACGTGTGTGTAAAAAAACAAACAAACCTGCAAATGGTGGCGGCAGCCGGTTGGAAACCCAGCCACCGCCGCTGGAGCCGCCGCCGCCTGGAAGATCCGCCCCCGGTAAGTCTCGTCCCGGGGGGATCCGTGGGGGGGTGGCGAGGGGGTGGCAGGCCATTCCGCCACAGATTTCGGGGGGCCGAATGCACTGGCATTCGGCCTCCCCGAGATTCGTGGCGGAATTCTCTGCCATCCCTAAGTATAGTGTTATTAGAATGCAGTCCTATTGACTGTGCCCTCACTGCTCAGAAACCCCCAAACTTCCTTCCAAGTTTCCTATGCCTTGCTGGGATGAAGCCGGCCGGGCCAGAGGAGCGGTGGAGGTGATCTTCACCTCCCTATGCTCTGTATTTCCTGATTTTTGCTCGGTGGGCTTTTCAGTGGTGCTTTGGTTGGGGTGGAAAGGAGGCTGGAGGAGGCTTAGGATAACTTGTAGCCTGGTCTCTCTGGTTTCCTCCTCTCCCCACCCACTGGAACGCCCCCTTTCCTCCTCCTCCGAGGTTGATTTTCAGACATTGGAGGGCAGCTAGCACAGTTCTTTCTCTGCTGGCTGTGAAGTGGCAAGGAAGGGGGTTAGATCTCTGACTCCCCCTTCCAAGGTCGGAGTGCTGTCCCTGACCTTGGAGGGGTTTTCTGAGCAAAGCAATCCTATAGTCCCTGGGATATTTGCCCAGGCACCAAAAGATTGCTCTCTAAATATATCATTTTAAATGACTGCATTTTGTTCTTTTTATGATTGCTCACTGCTAAGGTTAGGAAACTCATGATTTGGTGGAATAGAAATTTCAGTATTCATCCATCCACATCCATCCATCCATGATCTCCTCCTTCTTTGACCTTGCTTGGCAGCAGCCACTTGAAAGAGCAGAGGCCTTCCCCATCCCCACCCCCACCTTAAGGAAAGGAGGAACTTTAGGGAGATCGGGGGAAGCATGAGCAGATCAGAGGAGAGTGATAAATATCACACTCTATTTCAAAACAAGCGACCAAACGTCAGGGCTACGAATCTCTAGGAAGACAATATTTGTATAAACGTTTATGTGCATGCTGTAGCAGCAAGACAGATGGGATTTGATAAATCACACGCCTATTGCAGGGGAGAAACATTCATGGCCCTCTCTTTCTCAAGTCAAGATATACAGCCTTCTTTTAGGGGATTTTTATAATGGGGGAAATAAAGGTATTTAATTTTTAATCCCCCCCCCCCACCGTATTGATTGAAAAGAGTACGATAATATTGGCGGTTGCCAGACACGTATCATTCGATACCAATTTGAAAATAATTTACTTGGTAAGTTTTTTGTCTGTGATTTCTTTATCCTTTCTCTCTTTCTTTTTTGCTCTTAATGCCTGGGATATTAATTTTCAAGCTAAACATACCATTCTAATTGCAGATTTAAGCCTTGGATAATGAACTCGGTTTCATACAAATTTCATGTGACCTTTGATAAACAGTAAACTGATACGTATTATTCAAGAAATCAAAATTTAATAAAAAGGAAGGGAAATTACTTTGCTTTGCTTTGGATAGGACATGGATTTATGAGATTTTTTTAAAAAAAATAATAATATGGTGCTCATTTGGCTTGAGAGTTTAGTTTATCAGACTCAGATATTATTTTCAACATGTAATTTACCCATCCCTAATGCTGATTACTACTGTTTATACTGAATTGACTAATTCCTCAGTGCAGGATTATAGGATTGGTAGACTATTAGGTCGCCAGCTATTCAACTGGCCCATGTACCGGGGCCTTTAATAGCAGCTTGCTTATTTATTCTTTTATTTCTTTGATATCAACATTTATATCCCACCTTTCTCTAAAGTATTTAAGTCAGGTTAAAACCCAAAAGAAAAAAAAAACACAACCATAATAATTTTTAAAAAAACAGGTAAGTACTATAATGGTTATAGTAATTATTATTTGTTTTTATTATGGTGTATTGTTTTATTCTTTTGGATTGTAAGATGACTTGAATATTTTAAGGAAAGGCAGGATACAAATTTTATAATCCAATACAACAGACTAAAAAGTATAAGAGAGCAATCCTGTGGCCCCTAGACAGCATCTGGGGGACATGGGATATTTCAGATTCCTGGATCCGAGGCCAGAGACAGCGCTCCGACCTCAGAGCCAAGAAACTGAGCTCCCTGCCCCCTCCTCTGCACCCTTGCTGCTGGCATGGAGAGAACTGTGCTGGCTGCTTCTACGAGCTCACAAATACGAGCTTGTAGAGGGGTGAAACGGGGCGTGTTGGTGGTGGGGAGGGGAGGAGTCTGGGGATATCCCCAGACTCCTCCCCTCCCCCTCACTGAAGCCTCTGCAAGATGGGCGAAAACGGTCAAGTAGCTAAACTGCACTGGATACTCGTAAGCCTCCTACCTTGGATGCTTACATGTACCTTGGGAGGATCCAATAGGGTTATGCCCTTAAGGTGCAATCCTATGTATGTTTAGAGAGAAAAAGTCCTACAACCCCCAGCATTCCCCAGCCAGCCATGCTATAACTGCCAGCATTCCCCATGGACTTCTTTCTGCCTAAACATGCATAGGATTGTGCCCTAAAGGCAAAGCAGCATCACATATATTTAAGAATAATAACCTGCAATGGCTCACTGAAATAAAAGTTTTCTCTGCCCATGTACATGGGCAGCAATGATGCCAGGCAAACCTTCCTAGGGAGGCTATACATATGTTGGGTTCCACAGCTGAAAGGTCCTGTCTCCATTTCCCAGCTACCATATTTCCACCTGTGGGAGGACTGAAAGCAGGGCCTCAGAAGGAGGAACAAAATGTTGGGGCAAGATGATCTGGATGCAGGTGATTGTTGAGAGATTCTGGCCCCAGGCAGTGGTGCAGGAAGATAATTTTAGACCCTGGACTAGACAGTCTTATGTGGGCACCCCGTTTAGATGGCCACATTGCATTACTTCAGTTGCAAAGCACACAAGTAACACTTCTCCTCCACCCCTCCACTGTCATTTCATGCTTTACAATTACTTCTACATCCCTCACATGTTAGAGCAAAGAACAAGGAACCCAAACAAAACCGCTTGCCAACCTTGGTAAAAAAAGAAATACACTGAGCGTGGGCAGTTTCACATTTTCAGCTCACTTAAATCATAGCACTGTCACGGCTGCAGGAATAAAATAGAGTTTGCTTCTGCGGCCCTGAAACAAAACACATTTACTTGGGAATAAGCATCATTGTTTTAGAAAAGGATAATATCTTTTGAAAATTAAAATAATAAAAAGAACATTTGCGATCATTTACTTGCCTGGCAAGGTGCCCCCTGCCTGGGAAATGTTTTTTAAAAAATAGTACAGAAAAAAATGTGGTGATGAGTAGTGTCAGCTCCAGTGGGACCCGGTATGACTATGTCCGCCTAGGTGCTGATACTGGGCCAGTTTGCCACTATTCCTCTCACTTGCCATTTGCCACCCCCTTGGGCTGTGGGGTCTTGTTCTTCAGCCCTGAGGTCAAGCCACAGCTGCTCCACTGGTCTGAGATTGGTTAAAGGTTAAAACCAGTACTTGAACTGATCTCCAAAGCAATTTGGCAAACAGCAAAGCTGGTATCAGGTTGGGTTAATGTGACCTGATTGACTCAGTCCAGTCCAAATGTACATTTTGAACCAGTGGAAGCTTCCAGACTCTCTTCAAGAGCAACCCCACATAAAGTACAGTATAGGAGCCTAGTCTGGAGGGGATTAAAGCATGAGGCCACAGGCCAGGCCCAGTTTCTTCAGGAAAGGGTGAAATTGATGGACAGGGTAAAGCTGGGAAAAAGCTTTGCCCTGGCTATCTAGGAGTAGGGCTGGAACAAGGAGATTGATCTCTGCACATTAGCAACCACTTGCTGATTTCTGCAGATCAAGCTATGTTAAGGATACATTGGGAGGACAGCCTGGCTCCCCCACACCCCAAATATTTGGCAGCCCTACATACTGTTCTCTCTCTATAAACGGAAGTATTTGTCTGTACGTCCTCGATGGACTCTAAAACTGTACATCCAATTGGTGCAAATTTTTTAGGATTTGTTTTACCTCTATCTGGAACGGTTCTAGGCATCTGAAAATTTCATCCACCATCTTGAAACAAAATGGCGGCCAATCAAAATTTTTAAATATAGCTTCAATACCATTTGATAAATTTCAACCAGCTTGGTGTGATGATTCAGCACTGCAGCGAGCAGATTTTAACCATACAAAAACCACTATAACATTAATAGCAATTAGTAAACAAAAACTAAAATTGGCTGAAGCCTGAAAATGAATATAAATGCAATGCACAGATAACTCCATGCCAGAGGCCATGCCTGGGGGTTCCAGTAGGCGTAGCTTCACTCAGATGGGGAGGCACAATGTCTCCACCTCTGACAGGTGTGTAAGGCCCTGTCAAACTAAGGGCTCTTCCCAACCCGTGTGAAGCCGGGTCCCTTTGCTAGTGTAGTTATAAAGTGAGAGTGAGAGAGAGATAGCATCATGGGATGTTCTTTGGTTTGATATTTTAAAGAATACTACTGTATTTCTGGGTCCAATTTAAAATGCTAGCCAGGGCCCAAGCTGGGCTCCAAGGTACGTGAAGAAGAGCCTCTCGTGTATGTTATTCCTTGTGTCTCTAAAGTTGTCTGGAAACCTTGGGTGCTCTGGCCATCTGAATTTTGGTGGAAGGCTACTAGATCAAGAGCCTTTTCAGTGGCAGCCCCCTTGTGCTGGCCAATTCCCGCCCAAGGGATAAACGTTCACCAGTTGCCCCCCTGGCTTGGAGAAGATTGGTCAACCCTTTTCTTTTTAGGGAGGATTCTGGCTGGTGAGATGACACGCTTGGTCTGGTAGAGTGGATAACATTGACAGCTGCTGCTGCTGCTGTTAAATGCTTTTATTTTGGTACGTCTTTTGTAAGCCGCTGCGAGAGTCCCATGGGCTCGTCAGTGGGTGATAAATCCTAGTCATAAATGAAATAACGAATGGACCCAATTAGGAGAGAAAATTGGATGCCAATCCAAGGGAACGAGCACTGTCAAGTTACTTCGCTGAGAAGAAAGCGAGAGACTGGGGGCAGAATTCTCTCAAGACCTGAAGCGTAACTTTCAAAATGGATAGCAGCAGCAATCTCAGTGCTGCTTACCATAAAGGGAATAGATTGGTATTCACCACAGGCTGACATGCTGTGTGTGTGTGTGTGCATGCGTGGAGGGGGGCGAGGAAGGGGGGGCGGACACAAGCACTCTGTCTGCTCATTATTCCTATGCAGCTGGCCCTGCGTATAATTGCTTGTTTGCAAGCCACTCCAATGTGATGGGAAGGAAGTCAGTTGATAAGAGTCCCTTGGCATCGACTTTCTCCTGTCAACTGATTATATCTTGCCTGGGGCAGCATCACTTTCCACTTGAGAATTAACAGTTTGCATGAAAGCAATAGGGGGTGGTGGCCATTTTGAGTAAGGGCACAGCTCACGGAGAAGGGAGGAGAAGCCAACATGGGAAAGGAATCAGAAAAGCCCAGAAGCTGCGTCCTGACCATTGGCACAGCACCTTGCTTCTGTCATCATCATGGATGGGATTCAAAGAGCTGCTTTAAGCATGCTCAAGGGGTGGCGTGTAACCCAGTGTGATTCCTGACTTCTTTTATTGAACAGCAGGGCTCCCCATGACAGATCACATGATAGAGCTTACCATGTGGGCAGGGGCATCATTTCAAATTCCAGCCTCCTTCTCTCTCTCTCTCTCTCTCTCTCTCTCTTTCTTCCTCTCTCATTTTTGTGGTGGTGTTGGCAGGGGATGTCAGGGAAGAGCAATATATTAAGGGAGATTTAAGGGGCAGCTCTTGAATATATTCAAAATCAAAATCATGCTGCTTTTTTGGTGCAATATATTCTCATCACAGTAACAATGCCTCCTGATTCTATGTCCAGAAAGGCAGAAGAAGGGCAGACACAAGACACTCAATATTATGTGTCTCTCTCTGTGTGTGTTCGTACTCCACGTTATTGACGGCTTGCTTACAGCTATTAGGTGGGATAGTGGTACATTTTGACATGCAGGAGCTCATCATGACAACCCACAGAGCCATGCCCCCAAGAAGGATCCACAGTCACACCCCTGCTTTTCTCCTATTTATACTCAAAAGATCCAACACCCAGTTTAAAAATTCCATGGTAAAACACAGGTATCCAAAACAATCAAACACCACTAATAAAGCCTCACAATTAAGTTTAGGGGCCATGGTTGCAATCCTGTGTGCACTGCATAGTGACCCTGGTAATAAGTTCCATTCAGTTCAGTGGGGCTGACTTCTGACTGAATAGATTCAACTTTAAAACACATTGGGTTGGATCCAGATTGACTTTCCCATGAATGGAAGGCACTGGGACTCAGCAGAGACTTTCCACTGGAGGAATGGGAGGAGAGGCGATCTTCATGGATTCACCTCCCCCTCACCCCCCCATGCAGCCTCTCAGGCTGCTCTGGAGGGTCCCCCAACTCTCCAGAGCAGCTTTTCCGGAGGCACAGGAGGCTATAGGGGAAAAGAGGAATCGGCAAAGATCACCTGTCCTCTCCCTTCCTCCAGCATTAGGGGAACTCTGCTAAGCACAACTCTGGATGCAAGCCATTGAGCTTTAATGAAAGACCTTCGGCCAGCTGAGATGCAACCTTTAGCTTTTAATTAAAAATTAAAATTTTTAAAATTAAAATTAAAAATTAAATTAAATTAAATTAAAATTAAATTAAAAAATTAAATTAAAAAAATTAAAATTAAATTAAAATTTTAATTAAAACCGTTAGCTTTTAATTTGCACAGAAGAGTTACTAATGTGAAGTAGGATCGCTGAAAAAGAAAAGGAATTATCCAGCCTCTGTTTGATGTTTTCCTCATTTCCTGAATGCTAGCCTGCCACAAAGAAAAGCAAAATTTGAAGGCCTTGTTATCACCTCATTCACTTGCCAGAGCAAAGAAGATCTGTCAGCTCCTCTGGCAGATATGCAGATATGATCATCATCGCTCCTGCTCTGAAACAAGTCCTGGAGCTGTGCCTGCATTCCCTCTCCACTACATCCCTGCAGCTACTCCATGTTAAAGTACCATGGAAGATAGGTCTATGAATAGCTATTATTAGCCATGGCAGGTAAAATGGAACCTCCAGGCTTAGAGGCAGTGTACCTCAGAAACACCCAGCTAGAGCTGTTGCCTTTGTTTCCCTGCTTGTGGGCTTTCCAGGAGCGTCTGGCTGACCAGGTAATCCATAATACATAAATATATCAATTTTAGAAAAAACAATGGCTGAGAACCGTTGGCAAAGAGACGCTGGACCAGATGTAGTTTTGGCCTGATCCAGCAGGGCTGCCCTTATGTTCCTGGTTCTGTGGAATAAATGTGGCTGCTGATGTGCTCATCTGCTGTGGTTGCAGAGATGCCTCAGCATTTTGGCTGCCATCCTCACCCCTTTGTGAGTTTCCACTTTCCACAGTAACATCTGTATGCATTTTCCTTCCCTTCTGTCCAAATAAGACAACAGCTTCTTTCTCCTCGGTTCCCTCTAACCAGATGAAAGGCCAACGTCATTGCAACTGGAACCCAGCTCATTTGTATTGAATTATTAGTACAAATACTAGTGTGTGTGTTTTTAACTATTTTTGTTCTGGTGACAGTTTACCACCGATACCACCTTTGGGACAAGGAGCTCTCTCTTTTATGTCTGCTCTCTTTATCATTGACAGGCCAAAATGACGGATTGGTTTTGGCCTTTTCTTGAAATCCCTTGTCTTGCTCTGCCTTGGTGCCTATGCTGTGACCAACAGATACCACGACCGAGCCCTGCCGTCTTCATTTAGCAGCCTGAACAGGTGCTGACAGATGAGGGAGGTGACAGGCCGCCCTACTGTTGGAGCAGGAAGATACAGTTACATGTGAATTTGCTGTCTTTTTAAAGGCCTGAATAAGTGCAATTGTGTGCGGGGGTCACCTCTGGACTCAGTTATCATTCTGAAGAAAAAAGAAACCAGGCCTTTGTACAATTCAGGCCTTTGGGCCTTTGGCAAACTGATTTCCTAGGAACGTTTGGCCAGCGAGAGCCTGAACAGTTGTCACGAAATGGGAAATGAGAAGCCAGTGTTCGCACCTCATACACTGCCGGAGCAAGCTGAGGATGCTGCTGGAGTTTTCAGGGAGTGTGAAACACATTTCCCTGGCAAATAAAGCAAATTTGCTCGAGATCCTGATCCTAAATTCATTTAGGATCACTTGGAATCAATAGGACCCATGTCCATGTAATCTGTTTAGGACTGGGTTGCTCCTCCTCCACCTATCCCTCCATCTCTTCCCCTCATTCTTTTTCAATAGCATCTCATAGCAACTCATTTATGGTATGTATTTGCCATTCATCTCTTGATACGTTGCTCAGCAAAAGATTATTTGATATATTTTTATAGCTAATGAAATGATCTAATCAGGTACGATTAATGAACACAGCAAACAGAGTAGCTGGAAGAATCGTCACGCACTGTACAATTCTTAGGAACATAGGAAGCTGCCTTATACTGAGTCAGACCCTGGGTCCGTCTAGCCCAGTGTTGTTGACATGGAGCAGCGGCAGCTCTCCAGAGGCAGACGTTTTTCCAACTCTACCTGGAGATGCTGGGGATTGAACCGGGGACCTTGTGCACACAAGGCAGGGGCTCCACCACTGACCTGTGCGCCCCCCTTCCCGCATTCTAGCACATAAGTACTTTGCGTAAGTATTCACCCCACCGCTACCACTTTGACTTTTCCACATTTTGTTGTGTTACAAGCTGGAATTAAAATGGCTTTAATTGGCATTTTTACCATTTGATTTGCACAACATACTTAACACTCTGAAGTTGCAAAATATTTTTATTGTGGCACAAAAGTTAATTAAACAGAAACAAACTAGCATTTGTTGGTTGCATAAGTATTCACCCCCCTGAGTCAATACTTGGTAGAAGCACCTTTGGCAGCATTACAGCTAGTGATGTGCAAACTCACCCTGTCAGAGATCAGCAGGCACCCGCTGAAGTGTCACCCCCCTTGAGCTCCCCCAGACCCACGCTCGAGCTCCCACAAGCTCAGCGAGCCGCCTGCAGTCACACCCCAGGTCACATCCGGCAATGAAAGAATGTTTAAATATGCACACATTCAGGCTGGGAAAGCTTAAACTATGCAGTATTAGAGGCACAATATGTCTGTGCCATCCCTAATTACAGCTGTGAGTCTTTTGAGGTAAGCCTCTGCCAGCTTTGCACATCTGGATCCTGCGATTTCCCCCCATTCTTCTCGGCAAAATTGCTCAAGCTCTGTCAGGTTGGATGGGGACCACTGGTGAACAGCAACAGATTCTCAATCAGATTGAGGTCTACTCTTTGACTGGGCCACTCGAAGACATTCAGATTCTTGTTTTTAAACCACTCAAGTCTAACTTTGGCTGTGTGTTTAGGGTCATTGATCTGCTGGAAGGTGAACCTCCTCCCCAGTCCTAGGTCCCTTGCAGACTGCAACAGGTTTTCCTCTAGAATTAACCTGTATTTGGCTACAACCATCTTGCCCTCAGTCCTGACCAGTTTCCCAGTCCCTGCCAATGAAAAGCATCCCCACAACATGATGCTGCCACCACCATGCTTCACCATGGGGATGGTGTTCTCAGGGTAGGGATGGTGGAGAATTCCGCCACGGACTCCAGTGAGGCCGGATTCTTAAGAATCCGGCCCCCCAGAGTCTGTGGTGGAATGGAGCAATCCCCCCCGCCATGCTGCGAAGCCTACGCGGACCAGATCCTACCTGCCTCTGGTGAGTCCAGATACGGCCACTGCTGTCCTCCGTCCGGTGTGCAGCCGCGAATGGTGTCATGCGTAACGGATGCCATTTGCGTCCCCGCGGGTAGATGAGAACTGTTGGCTTGGAGCCACACATAGGGCGATGAGAACTGTTGGCTTGGAGCCACACATAGGGTTTTGTGGCAAGGCCAAAAGTTCAATTTTGGTCTCATCAGACCAGAGAACCTTTGTCCACATGTTTGCTATGTCTCCCACATGCCTTTTGGCAAAATCCAAATGGTTTTTCTTGATGAGTGCTTCTGTAGCCCTTTCAAACAAGCCCTGCAGGACCCACTTTGCCAGGTTTGAATATCACAGCAAGCTACCCTGAAAACAAACCACTCTGAACAACCCAACAACAAGCTATGGGTTCTCAGGGTGGCTTGTTTGTGAAAAATAAGCCACCCTGAGGAAACCGCGCCAGGTTTGGACATCATGACAGGCCTCCATGGGTGATAACCCATGGTAGATTATTGTGTTGTACAAATCAGGTCAATATGTGACATCATTTAGTTCACTAAATAATCCCTGATTACTTGGCTGTGATCACCCATGTGGCTTGGCAAAGGAGAAAGCAGCAGCTACCAGAGAAATCATTGTCACCAGAGCAGTGGTGGCGGCAGCAGTAGCTACGGGAAATTATCTCTCTGAATAGGAATATTGGGTGAATGTTCACACATTATAAAAGTTAAGCCTGTTTAACTAGGGATGTACGAAAGTCACTTACCTGTTCGCGGATTATGTTGATGGTGGAGGGGGAGGCGTTCCGTCCCTCCCCCCGGAATCCTCGCCGGGGGGGAGGCGCTGTGTTCCTCCCTCCCCCCGGAATCCTCCGCGGCCGGCTGTGCTCCGCAGTAGCTCCGTGGAGCAGCCGGCCAGGCCCGGACAGGCCAGAGCCGTCCGCAGCCGGATTTCCGGCCGCAGAGGGCTCTGGGTAAAACAAAACAACACAAAAAAAACTGCGTACGCAAATGGCAGCGGCCGTAGCCTTTTTGATTCCCCATTTTAGCCTATGTAAATCTTTACGTAGGCTAAAACAGCGAATCAAAAGGGGCGCAAATAGCGCCCGCTACGCTATTTGCGTTCCCCTTGATTTTCGCCGTCATAGTCTATGTAAATATTTACATAGATTAAGAGGGCAAAAAGAAGGAATGCAAATGGCGGCGGCCGTAGCCACCGCCATTTGCGTACACGGTTTGTTTGTTTTTATCCCACCCAGCCATGATAGGCTACGTAAAGATTTACGTAGCCTATCACATCATGTTTTTTTTTTTTTAAACCTGGTCATGATAGGCTATGTAAAACTTTACGTAGCCTATCACGTCTTTCTTTTTCTTTCTTTCTTTTTTTTTTTACAAGAGTGGAAATGGCAGCTGTGGTGGCAGCTGGTCGGAAGACCGGCTGCCGCTGCCGCCACTGCAGGAGCCACTGCCACCCGGAAGGTCTGCCCCAGGTGAGTCTTGTCCCGGGGGGATCCACGGGGGGGGTGGGAGGCCGCTCCGCCATGGAGTTCGGGGGGGCGAATGCACTGGCATTCGGCCTCACCGACATCCGTGGCGGAATTCTCTGACATCCCTATGTTTAACTCTTACTTATTTTAATGGAAGTGATGAGCATATCCTGAAATCTCGTCCATTAAACCCAATAGGACTTAGAGTAGGGGTGGAAGAAATTCCCTTACCTGTCGTTGAAGGACGTTCACGGTGGGGGGGAGGCGCTTCGCTGCTCCCCCCGCGAAGTTCAGGCCGGGGGGGGGAGGCTTCCCGCCTCGCCCCAGCCGAAATTCAGGCCGGGGGGGAGGCTTCCCACCTCGCCCCGGCCGAAATTCAGGCTGGGGAGGAGGCTTCCCGCCTCGCCCGGCTGCGAACGTGAAAGTTTTTTTTTTTAAAAAAAACGCCCCCTGATAGGCTACGTGACGATTCACGTAGCCTATCACGGCTAGATCTGCAAAGTCAGCCGTGATAGGCTACGTCAATCGTCACGTAGCCTATCACGGGTGACTTAAAAAAAAAAAAAAGCGTACGCTAATGGCGGCCCCCATAGGGAGCTGACATTCGCATTCCTTATTTAGTCGCTGTAGTCTACGTAAATGTTTACGTAGACTACGGCGAAAATAAGGGCAACGCAAATAGCGCTCCCGCCCCACTCGAACACCCGCCGAACCGCCGGCCGGACCCGCCACCGGGAGGGACATTCGGTGAAGGTAAGTCCCGTCCCGGGGGGGGTGCGGGGGGTGGGGGGGGTTCGGAGGATTTCTCCCCGAAACTTGTTCGGGGGGCCGAACATGTTGGCGCTCGGCCCCCCGAAGTTTCGGGGAGAAATTCTCCGCCATCCCTAACTTAGAGGTGCTTGACTGCTGGGTTGTGTTATATAGGGCCCCTTTTACATGTACATCCTGCAAAACCAAAAGAGTTCACTAGGGGGTATGTAGAATATTCTCCTGCTCCTGTTTTCAGGCCATATATATCCATTTGGGGGGTAAAAAATTTCCAGAAAAACAAGCCCCCTTCACAGACGTACCCTCCAGAGTGGGAGCCACTTTAGAATGGAGAAATCCCACACTGAATGGGCATGCACATCAATTGCACAAATTCTGTGGATCTTTCCCCCAGAATCAGCAACCTAGGAGGCTGAATACACAGGAATGAACATCTGTGTGATCAGTCATGCCATTGTGTTTCTGCTGTTCACATGTGTGCTCTGGCAGCCTGGAGTTCCTTCACTGCGAAACAGCTCCCACACTGCGCACACGCGCGCGTGTTTGTGTGAAGGGGATTGGTTGTCCGGAAACATTTCTAGCTCACCAAAATAAGTATTTTTGACTTGAAAATAGAAACTGGAGCATAATTGACACCCCCATTCATTCTTTTAGCAATGTGGATTAGCATTCCAGAAACATGTGAACAGAATTTCTCTGTCAGACATGGTTTTTTTCCCCTGTTGTTCTAATACTTTCTTTTATTCTTCTTCCATTTGAAATGCTTTCAAAAACGGGGCAGGAGAGAACTGACTCAAGTTCACTCAAACATCGAATACCACACATCTGTGCTTTCAAGAATCCTAAAATTATATTAATGCCTTCCAACTCATTTCCTATTTCCCTGCCAAAAACTCTCTTGGGTGGATTGTAAAGTATTTGCAATACCAGATACTTGATCCAATTTCATATATATATTTCTTCCTAGAGTTTGGATAACGTTATACATGCAGTAAGTTTTTATTGCATTTGTTGTCCATAAATATCTGCTACTTCAATAAGATGTGAAGAGTTTTGAACCTATGTTTCAAAATAAAAGTAGGGAAAGTTCTACTTTTAGTTTTAACTGCCATTAGAACATTTGTACTAATGCAGTCATTGTGGAGTTTTCTGCTAGGGGTGTCCTTGTTGCTTTGTGATATAAACATGCTGCTATGTTTATGGTAGAAACACAGACAGACGCATCACTGATAAAGATCAATGATTTCATTTTCAGCAATATCTGTGTATCGCAATAGAAAATAGCCAGGTTTTGAGTGGATGAATGTTTCTCTGATGTTCTTTTTCTCCATCAGCAATATGTGGTATAATCCTATACCTGTCTACTCAGAAGTATCTGTCCATGACTACTCAGAACAAAGTAGGCCTGGACAAATCAGTCTGTTTCACTTTCTATAATATTCACATTTCTTTCAAATAGAAGTTTGTTCTGTTAAATTCACATGAAAATTTGTATGCATTTTTTAACACAATCCCCCCTGCCATATGCAGTTTTGCACTTCCCCCCTTTTGTTTGCTACTTTCCCCTAATGCAAACATTTTTGGATTGGAGCATTGCAAAATTCAGAAAAGTGAGAAAACGGAAGGACAATAATCTTCCGGTTCATTCGTTTGTTTGGGAAGTACGAAAGAGGCTGGTTTGTATTAAAATGTGAGCCAAGTGTACTTGACCTTCATCCCGACTCAGAGGCTAGTTCAGTGGGGCATACTCCCAGGTAAATGGGTATAGGAATGCAGCTTTAATGTATTTCACTGTGTTCGGCTGTACACACACAGCCAGTGAAATACTATAATGATGTCTGTCTGCCTGGCCTCCTGTCCCCACTAACCCTCTGAGCATGCTGGTATCTGGCTGTTCATGCACCATCTTGAAACCATGCTGAATTATTCCATACTGAAAAGAACACATGTCATGACTGTCAAGTTATGACATGCTCTATTGCCTTAAGGCCCATTTCGCACTGCAGTCTGTTGCACCAAGGGAAGGCATCCCTGCTCCTACACATCCTAGTTACACCAGTGCTGCCAATCAGATAGGAATGGCTTTTATGGCGGCTAATGATGATCAATTAAATTAAACATATACTTTAAAGTCATAAACAGCAAGCCAAATCCATGGTGTGCTTAAAAAGGATCAGCTACTACCTTCCAGTATAAAACTGATTTTATAAACAATAAAAATGTTTTTGCTACCCTGAAGGCCCATAGTGATCTCCCTTGTAGGGCACCACCACAACAAAGGCCCTGCTTCTTGGGTCCAACATTGCACAAGGGGATGTCTGTTCACACGATGGGACTTTCTCCTTCTCTCCTCCCCATGGCATCTAGGGATGGCGGAGAATTCTGCCACGGCCTCCTGCCCCCTCGCGGAATCCCCCCGGGATGGCACTTACCTGGGGCGGATTCAGCGGCGGTGGATTCAGCAGCGGCGGCGGTGGCTGCCATTGCTGTCCTTGGACTGTGATGGGCTACGTAAGAATTTATCATGGCTAATGTAAAAAAACAAAAAAAACACACGCAGCATACGCAAATGGCGGCGGCTACAGCAGCCCCCATTTGCGTTCCCTATTTTTTGCCGACTTATCTTACATAAATATTTATGTAGGCTACAACGACGAAAAATAAAGGAACGCAAATAGCATCCACTACCCTATTTGCGTTCCCCTTTTTTTTCGCCATTTTATCTTACGTAAATATTTACGTAAGATAAGTTAGCAAAAAATAGGGAACACAAATGGCGGCCGCCGTAGCTACTGCCATTTGTGTATGCTAGGGATGGCAGAGAATTCTGCCACGGATCACGGTGAGGCCGAATGCCAGGGCATTCAGCCCCCGAACTCTGTGGTGGAACAGCCTGCCCCCCCACCCCCCCGCGGATCCCCCCTTGGGAAGAGACTCACCTGGGGCGGATCTTCCGGGCGGCGGCGGCTCCGGCGGCCAGTCTTCCGACCGGCTGCCGCCGCCGCCATTTCCACTCTTGTAAAAAAAAAAGAAAGAAAGAAAGAAAAAGAAAGACGTAGACTATGTAGACTAAAAATATTTACGTAGACTATGTCGGCGAAAATCAAAGGGAACGCAAATAGCGTAGCGGGCGCTATTTGTGTCCCTTTTTGATTCACTGTTTTAGCCTACGTAAATACGGCTGTAGCTGCCGCCATTTGCATACGCGGTTTTTTTTTTACCCAGAGCCCTCCACGGCCAGAAATCCGGCTGCGGATGGCTCTGGCCCGGCCGGGCCTGGCTGGCTGCTCCGCGGAGCTGCCGCAGAGCACAGCTGGCTGTGGAGGATTCCGGGGGGGAGGAACGGAGCGCCTCCCCCCTGGTGAGGATTCTGGGGGGAGGGACGGAACGTCTCCCCCCCACCATCAACATAATCCGCTAACAGGTAAGTGACTGTCGTACATCCCTAGTGTACGTTGCGTGTGTGTGGTGTTTTTTTTACGTTAGCCATGATAGGCTATGTAAATTCTTACGTAGCCTATCATGGCTGTCTAGCTGGATGCAAATGCGTCCATTTGCGTCCGCACCAGGCCGTCCGCAGCTGGAAACCCGGCTGCGGACAGCCCTGGCCGGCTGCTCTGCGGTGTAGCTGCGGAGCGGAGCTGGCCACCAAGGGTTCCGGGGCGGGGAGGGCCGGATCACCTCCCCCCCCATCGAGGATTCCATGGGGAGGGATGGAGCAAAGGTAAGTGAGTTTCGTACATCCCTAATGGCAGCCCCCTGTTACCTTCCCCACATCTGCTCTGGAGGGTCACCCAAACCTCTGGAACAGATTTTGAGGATGCACAAAAGGCTGTGGGGTGGGGCAATTGTTGCCACTTGTTTCTGCTGACAGAAGCAGTTCCATCAACAGAAAACCTTTACTAGATTCCACCCATTGTTACCTCGCACTTCTCCTTAGTCAAGACCACCACCCATAGCAGAACTTTCCCTGAAGATCTCAAGGCCAAGAATGGCACATATAGAAGGAATCACTCCAAACAATGCTATTTCTGTGCAAGCACCGAGTTGGTTGGAATTAACCCTTTTTTTGCTTATGGTAAACTGTGATGATGTCACTTTACCCCACAACCAATCGCATTTGACTCAGCGTGGTGTAGTGGTGAGAGTGTTGGACTGAGAACTGGGAGATCTGGGTTCTAGTCCCCACTCGGCCATGGAAGCTCACTGGGTGACTTTGGGCCTGTCATAGACTCTCAGACTCTCTATGAACAACCATCATAGGATTGTTGTTGTGAGACTAAAATGGAGATGAGGAGGATTATGTATGCCATCTTGGATTCCTTAAAGAGGAAAAAAGGCAGGATATAAATGTAATGAATAAATACATAAATTTGAAGAAACAGCCAGGTATGGGTATACACTTCCCTCTTCTCCATTTCTTCCTCACACATGGCTTGGTTTCCTGTTCAGGTAGTCAGACTCAGCACACTCTCCTCTTACTCTTGTCAGATCAGATTTGGGTCACTGCTGTTTGTGCACTACTTTCTTTTATTTTGTTCGTTAAGTAAACATGTACTTTATTTACTGCTGGTGGTGGGTTGAGTGTTTCTGTAAGAGGTCACATGAGAACAACCCATCAGGAAGGGGGTACGTAAAATGGTGATGCTTGATGTCATGATCCACTATGCATTTCCAAACTACAGCTCCCAAGATTATAGATGTCGTGCGCGCAGTTTAGGGTTCGGGAATTCGTCAAGCAACCCCCGCCCGTGACCCCCGAACTGCGCCCGCCAAGATGCTGTCCTTGTTCACCCCCAACAAATATTCCCTCTAATACTGTGCTTATTTAGCTTTCCCAGCTCCAAACTGTGCATATTGGAATATGCGCATTTTTAAAATTTCCTGTTTTATGCAAATCAAAGGCGCGAAAATGGTGGTGCTCACCGAACAGGTTTGTGGTGAGCACTGGGGAATTCACCGAACTCATGGTTGGCTCGAGCACAGGTTCGGGGGAATGTGAGCAGGGGTGCTGTTTCGGCGAGTGCCTGGAGAACCTGAACTCGGGTGAGTTCTTACATCCCTACCCAAGATGCACTTTGTGCATGAAGAAACGCTGATTTACATGGAATGAGAGTTCATTTGAAGAGAGAACTCTCATCTGAGCTTACATGGGTAGGGGTGGACGGACTTACCCACGCCCACCGAGTGCATGTGCTAGCCAAGTTGCAGCTTCTGCCCACCCCCACTCACCAGCCCCTTTACACCTCCAGTGTTGTGGCGATGGCCCTCTATGGCTGCCATTGTGCGCAACATTAAATATATGAACATTTTGGAGACCTCATCTTGTGCAAAAATGGCAGCTCACAGTGAGGAGTGGGTAGGGATGAGGGAGAAATCCAGAGTCCGTGGAGGATTGGGAGACTTACCTCCGCCTCCTGGAGGAATCCTCGCCGGCCAGTTCCGGAGTGCCAGCGATATGGCCACCATTGCCATATCACTGGCTGGGCTGATTGACTGCAGGCGCAAATGGCATCCACTATCCCATTTGCAGCCATAAAGCTCTTAGTTTTAGCTAAATACAGCCATAAATGGCTGCATTTAGCTTAAACTAAGACCTTTATGGCTGCAAATGGCATAGTGGACGCCATTTGCATCCCTGCTTTTTCACTCAATAGGCTACGTAAATATTGCTGGTGCTCCGGAGCCGGCTGGCGGCTCTGCAGAATTGCCGCAGAGCAGATCCGGCCAGCTAGGATTCTGGGGGGGAGTGACGGATTGCCTCCCCCCCTGCAGACACCCCCCCAACCCCGAGGTAAGTGTTCCACCCATCGCTAGGAGTGGGTAGCTGCAGGGAGTTCCCGGACCGTGGAGTGCTCGATGACTGTGCACGCAAGTGCCGCGCAACTCAGCAAGCAAGGGCTGGGGCAAGGGAGCCCACTGGACTCCTGGACCCAGACAGGCACTTGCAGCATCCCTGTACATGGGTGAGTTCATTATTATCCAAGGAAATAACCAATGCACCCAGGGTAAATTTGTCCATCACTAATCAAAGCCAAGAGAACTACCTGAAACCAGTGGAAGAGGTTTCCCAGAGTCAGTACACTGGTGATTCTCAGCTCTCTCTTTTCTGTCAACTCCAGCTGCAGCTGTAAAAGTCTTGAACAAGTGTCTGAAACCAGTTATAGGATGGATGAGGGCCAATAAACTAAAGCTCAATCCCCAAAAACTGAGGTATTGCTGGAGATGTTGTTGACAGGAGCCTGGGATTCAGCCTGTCCTGAGTAGGGTTGCCCCCCGTCGCAAGATAAGGCTGACAGACTGGGGGTGCTATTAGATGTATCCATATGGATGGATGCTTAGGTATCCTCTGTGGTTTGTAGAACCTTTAAGCGGCTTTGGTTTGTATATGCAAGAACTGTGGGGCCTGGCCACAGTTATCCATTCTGGATAGGGACGTCAGAGAATTCTGCCACGGATCTCAGTGAGGCCGAATGCCAGTGCATTCGCCCCCCTGAAATCCATGGTGGAATGAAGCCCCCTGCCCCCCCACCCCGCGAAAGGCACACGAAACGGGACACCTACCTGTTGCCATTTGCGCTGACTTGCGAATGGTGGCCGCGTTCGTGGCCACCATTCGCTTCATCACTATAGCTGTGATAGGCTACGTAAATACTTACGTACCTATCACGGCTAATGCAGGGATGCCATTTGCATCCCTGTGGAAGCCGTGATAGGCTGCGTAATTATTTACGTAGCCTATCACGGGAAAAAAAAGGGAACACAAATGGCAGTGGCTATGGCGGCTGACATTTGCGTTCCCTTTTTTTTTGCCGTGATAGGTTACGTAAATATATACATAGCCTATTACGGCAAAAAAAGAAGAGAGGCGCGCAAATGGTGTAGTGGCCGCCATTTGCGTCCCCCCTTTTTTTAGCCGTAATATGCTGCGTAAATATTTACATAACCTATCATGGCAAAAAAAAAAAGGGGGGGAACGCAAATGGCAGCCGCCATAGCCACCACCATTTGTGTTTGCTGTTGTTGGGTTTTTTTTTGCTGTGATAGGCTACGTAAATATTTACATAGCCTATCATGGCAAAATACAGGGACTCAAATGGCGGTGGCTACGGCAGCTGCCATTTGCGTCCCTGCAGGCTGCCCAGTGGCCAGATGTCCGGCTGCGGGCAGCCCTAGCTGGCAGCTCCGTGGAATCTCCATGGAGCGGAGCTAGCCGGAGAGAATTTTGGGGGGAGGGACGGAGTGCCTCCCCCCCACTGCAAAAGTCACCCTCCGAAAAGGTAAGTGACTTTCATACATCCCTAATTCTGGATAACTTAGCAGTTGAATTTAGGAATGGAGTGGGTGCTTGGCTCACTCCAGGAGTCCGATAGACTCCCCTCTGCTCGTATCTTCAGGCCCACTGAGCCACTGCCCCCGCTCGCACCACCCAATACTTGCAGAGCCATCCCCGACCTTGCCAAGCACCCAGCATTCCCATGGTCACCATTTTTTGGAAAAAAATGGTGCCTCGGGAAATTCCATAAATATAAATATTGCACACATAAGGGCAGTAAAGGCCCCAATCTATGCAAAATTGCAGGCAGAGGAAGGGCTCCTTTTATATTAGATTTACTTATATTAGATTTTCAAAGTGCTCCTTGAAAAAATCAGGGGGGGGGGAATCCCCACCACCACCATGGATTCTTGGGGCAACAGGACTTTTACTGTCCTATGTGTGCAATATTTACATTTATGGAAGTGCTCCTTGCAAAAATCAGGCATGTGGGTAGGGAATCCCCCCACCATGGGTCCTTGGTGCAACAGGATCCAGGGCAGGCAGATGGGATTCCTCACCCCCACCCCTGATTTTCAGAGGAGCACTTTGAAACTCTAATGTAAGTGAATTGGTCCATTCACTTACATTAAATTTTCAGAGTGCTCTTTGCAAAAATTGGGTGGGGGTGGGATTCCGTGGGTCCTTGGGGAAACTTTGAAAGAGAAGCACTTTGAAAATCTAATGTAAGTATATGGAGCAATTCACTTACATTAGATTTTCAAAGTGCTTCTCAGGAAAACGGGGGGATCCACCCCCCCCAGGGACTGTGCGGGCAAGCCAGTCCTTGGTGTGGGGGGGTGGATTGCACCCCCAAGAAGTATTTTCCCCATCGGGCTGAAAGATCCCTCTCTCCACTTGCCTTTTAAAAGATGACTGGCAAGAAGGATTCTCCACCCGGCTGGGGGGAAATGCCTTTTTGAGGGAGCAGATGGTGCGTGTGGGGGGGAAAGGAGGATGCCTGAGTGGCAGGGACCCCTTTGGGTGACCCCCAATCCCACTCCACTTTGCCCCCTTCTTTTCTTTTCTTTTCTTTTCTTTTCTTTTCTTTTCTTTTTAATGTCTTCATTTTGTTCTTGTGCAAGAACGGAAGGAAGACATTAAAAAAATGCTGCACCTCGTTTCTTCTGAGGAAATGAAAGTGCCAGGTGTGGGGAGGGGGTTTCCCCTCCCACCCCTCACTGTGCCTGGCACCCTCGCTTCCTCAGAAGAAACGGGACACTTTCTCAACCCCCCATAGGGATCCCTTCTCTCCCTTGCTTTTAAGAGCTGTCAGTTTTTTGACAGCTCTCAAGAGAAGCACAGGACTGCTCACTGGGTGCAGAGCTGCTCAACAAGTGGGTCCTGGCGAGCGTAGATGCTCCCCGAGTTCATCCCGGGCAGCACGAGGTGGGGCAGCAGCTCGGCGAGCACCCCAGGAAGCTGGGCGCAGGTGAGCTCATCCATCCCTAGTTGGATTAATGCCATGCATTTTACATGAGAATGCCCTTTGCAGACTGTTAAGTGATACTGATAGTAATGGACATATCTTGCTGGTATTAAAACAGCTTCACTGACTACTGGTTTGTTTTCAGCACAAATCCAGATGCTGAATTTGACTTATAAAGTCCCAAACAGCTTGGGAATGTGGTAATATAAGAACTAGGGCAGCCCCCCCCCCCACGACCCACTTCAGAGGCTGATTTGGAGGTCCCAAATTGGCCCTGACCCGCCTCGGCATGCCTTGGCATGCTCTGGACCCTGGCTGACCCACTTTGGGCTCCGGGTCCAAAGCAAGATATTACTGTATTCACAGGCTTTTAATGGAGTTTAGTGCTTGCCTTTTGATCTGATTTCTGCTGCTGTTATGAGTCTTATTTTTTTTGTTTTGTTTTTATGTTGGAACTGTGTTTATATATTGTTGGTTGTAATTACACCGTGAGCTGCCTCAGAAATTACCATTGAGTGATGGGGTGTTTTAATGCATAAATAAATGCTGGGGTAACAAGGGATGCATTTGAGCAAATTTAGCTACATATATTTACACATATGTTTCAGTTTGGAAAGAGGTTTAAGAGGTTAAGCCAAAGGCTTCATGTAAAAGATGGGATTTGTGGGGAGATTTGAAGGCAGCGTGAGGGGAGGGGTGAAACTATGGATGGATGGATCAGTCTATTTCTGGTCCATGTCCATTTTGCATGTGTTTATAATTCTGTTCTAGCCTGTTTCCTCACTAATCTGTAATTACATTAATCTGCAATTCTTATTTTTTAAACCTGCATGAAATCTGTATTTAATTATATACTGAAATATATATTTTTGAATGTATTTTCTGACAAAATATGCATTTCTAAATATCTTTTCTCCCAAAGTACATATTTCAAAACATATTTTCTTCTAAAATACACATTTTTAGACACTTTTGGTACATTTTTTGAGCCCAGAACTACATCTCAACATCTGCATTCTGATTTGCATTCCAATTTGCACATTAGTCTGGGAGGTGCAGTTCAAATTGGCTTGCTTTGAAATATGGACTGAATAAAACCCTCACGCATCCCTAGGTCAAACAATATAGGGGTTCTAGTAAGGGGTTCCAGGCATGATGGCAGTAATGAAGAATGGGCAAAGCGTTTGAAGAGAGCAGCCATTTGGGCTCATGTGGATGGTAGAGTTGGAGAAGTAACAGCCATTGGCATGGGCAGGATACGGACAAAGGGAAGAAAAATGAGAGCAAGGTAACGGAGAGCTTTTACTCTAAGACTAAAGAGCTTCTGACAGATGGACAAAGAGATGGGAAGCCACTGTAGGGATCTGAGCAGAAGTTACTCTTGTGTATCCTCCCACAATTAGGGATGCTGGAGAAATTCGAGATGGACTAAAATGAGCTTGGATTTCTAAGAATCTGACAGGAGGAATCTGCTGCGGAGTGACCCCCTCAGGCCTCATGGAGTCCATGGGCTTCCAGATGTTTTTTTTACTTTCCTAAAATGTATGCATACATATTCGTAGGAAAATACGCATGCTTCTGCTGAGGAAACTGTGAATGGAATGGTGGATGATACACTAAATGTTACATACTAAGATAAATTATGTAAATACTTGTGTAAATACTTACATAAGTATTTATAAGGATGTTAGAGAATTCCGCCACAGACTCCAGTCCGGCAGAAGCTGGCCAGGGAGGATTCTGGGGGGAGGGACGGATTGCCTCCCCCCCACCACGAAAGCCCGGGACTGGAATGGGGTAAGTAATCCATACACCCCTAATTATTTATGTATTTTTCTGCATGATGAAACAAAATATCTGCATCCATCTGTGGGTGGAAAACAGAACAAAAGGCACCTGACAATCCACGAAACACAGACGGAGCGGATTTTACACAGTCTGTACATCCCTACTCACAATACACAGCACTATTACACAATGTCCTCAGAAAAGATATTTTCTTGGAAGTATTTTATTAGCACAGTTCATATTTAAGACTATGAAAGATGCTATCTCACAGGCACTCTCTCTCTCTCTCATACACACACACCCAAACAGGAACAATGCACCAAGTCATGCTCCACATGTAGCCACGTTCAAGGACTGCTCTGGGAATGAGAGGGGAGGGCTTGACAAAGTCCTGTGCTTTGTGCCTCCCCCTCCTACAGTGTAGGGATGTATGAAAGTTCCGCCACAGATCTTGGGGAGGCCGAATGCCAGCGCATTCGCCCCCCCGAAATCGGTGGCGGAACGGCCCCCCGCCCCCCCGGGACGGGACTTACCTGGGGTGGATCGTCCTGGTGGCAGCGGCTCTGGCAGTGGCTCTGGCGGCGGTGTGGTGGCGGCGGCCCAGCGGCCGGTCTTCCAACTGGCTGCTGCTGCCGCCATTTCCAAGTTTAAAACAAACAAACAAACAAACGTGATAGGCTACGTAAAGATTTACGTAGCCTATCATGGCTAAATTTTAAAAAACACCGTGATAGGCTACGTAAATGTTTACGTAGCCTATCACGGCTGATTAAAAAACCAAAAAAATGCGCGTACACAAATGGCGGCGCCCATGGGCGCCGCCATTTGCGTTCCTTATTTTGGCACGTCTTAGTCTACATAAACATTTGTGTAGACTACGGCGAAAATAAGGGGAACGCAAATAGCGTAGATCCTATTTAGCATCTACGCTAAATAGCATCTAGCTAAATAGCGTAGATGTGTTTTTTTAATCAGCCGTGATAGGCTACGTAAACATTTACATAGCCTATCACGGCTGACTGCAGGGACGCAAACGGCGGCGGCTATGGCCGCCACCATTTGCGTCCCTGCTAGCCAGCGGCCGGATGTCCGGCCACTGGCGGAGAGCCGGCCGGCCAGGATTCAGGGGGAGGGATGGAGCGCCTCCCCCCCCGGCCAGAATTTCAGGGGGAGGGACGGAGTGCCTCCCCCCCAGCATCAGCATAATCCGCGAACAGGTAAGTGACTTTCGTGCATCCCTACTAGAGTGGCATGCTGGTGCTGGACCCCCACAAGATTCCTGGGTGGGGGGCTTACCTTGGTCATGCTGATAGCTATCGATGGTGGCATTTTCCCTCTCCATGATGCCCCAGAATTTGACTCAACCTCTGGGACCTTCTGTGAAAATATCATGGCTGCTGCCATAAAACATAGGGACCACCATATTGTTTTTACCCCATGTCCCAGAAATCAATTGAACTTCCAGAGCATTATTGAAAATAAAGATGGTAGCTGTTGGGAGCCAATAAGAAAGTTGTTTTTAGGACAGCCCCTGGCAGGTGTCTAGAGTAGGCTCTTTGTCAGGGATGGGGAATTTCTGGCCCAGAGGCCTAATCCAGGCCACAGAGATTCCCCATTTGGCCCATGGAGCCTCCTTGGCTTCCTGTAGGGAGTGGGGCTTGCATCCCCAGTGTTATCTGAGAGCAGAGGCAACAGCAGGGATTCCCCTATACACCGCTCTCTGCAGTCACAGATGGGAGATAACAGTGGCCATGTGGGCACATGCAAAGACAGGGACTCGGCTGGTGCTGGGAGAAGCCGCCCCTCTCAGTGGTGGCCATGACCATCCACACACCCCTTGCCATCCCCATTGGGTCCCTTTCAACATAGGGAAAGGCAAAATGGGCAGGGGGATGATGTCAGTGGGCCATACTCACTCATGCCATCTGGCCTGTGGCAGGCCAGAGGGGGGGCAGTTTGGCAGTGTAAAGAGGATCCCCTCTGTGGGGATCCTGGGCCCCTGGCAGCTGCCTTAGGATGCCATGTGGTGGCGCTGTGCCTGGCCATGTTCCATGACATGACTGCCTAACATATAATCTCTTGTACCAACAAACAATAGACCAGGCTTAGTTTTAATGCCAAATTCCCCTTATCGCTTAAGATGTAAAACAAATACTTCTATGCTTCACATCTCTGGTGCAGCGTTTTAACATCTGTCTCCCTCATCGAGCAAAGGCGCTTATGCAGCAAGCTTTGACCGTTTCACAATCCACATTCTTTTTTGTGCTTTTGATTAAAATTTAATAAAAAGGTTTCAGTGAGGTGAAGACTTGTCAAGAGCAGGTGAGGAAAGATCAACATTTACTCAGTCCAAGTCTAATCCACTCACTTCCCACCCATCCCTCCTTCTCATATTCCTCATTCATACCAAAAGGCCAGGCTGTGCCATCAAGTCCTGAAAAAAAATAGGCCTTATGACACAGTCTCTCACTAAGCCGGAGATGGGAGCTGGTTGCAGGGGGAGGGGAAAGTCTCTTCGTTGCAAGCCCTGGCGGGATTGAAAAGTTTCTTTACATCCCTGTGCCACTCACAACTCACCTATTTAAGCCAGGGGCTTTTCTTTGAAACTGAAAATATTATAACATTCCATCAGGGTCAAGATGTCTCTCTTTTTTAAGTGCGCGTGCGCCCGCACACATACACATAGCACAAGAAGTCCAGTGCCGTAAAAATACAAGAAGGCAGAGTTCAACGATGATCAGTTCTGAGCCAAAGTAAACCAAGAAATCCAGTGCTACACCAAGTTGCTGCGAGCGTGCGGCGTTCAAGGCTGAGCAGATTGTTTAGGCCAGACAATTTTCTTTGCACTCAGTTATGTCTCAGGGTGCTCTTTACTTCATAGGAAAGAGGCCCGGTGAAATTATCACATTAACATTTTATAGGAATGCTAGGGTTAGGAAAGCCCGTGCAGCTGAGAGCAAAACGTTTTCAGGAAGCGCTACAGAAGGGTGACCATTTCCTCGGTGGAGTTAAAAAAATATATATCACACCTCGCTGATAGGTTAAAAGAGTTTCCAACTACAGAACAGTGCCGTGTGGTACTGGAAAAAAAAAATCTAGCAAATGAATAGCATATAAACTCATTATTTGTTTTATACTAAGCTAGTTTGCTCATTGGTTTTTGGAAGGTTTGCTGTTTTTATTATTGCATTGGTTGTTATTATATGATTTTTATGTTGGAAGCTGCCTTGGGAGGGCTCCTGCCCTGAAAGGCAACCTGGAAATGTTTTAAATAAATAAAAAATAAAGATTTCATATAAATGTACTATGAATGTACTTCAGGGTGCTTAATATTTCTGGTTTGAAGATGTGAACTCACCTCCTTTTGCTCTCACAGGAGACTTCCAAGGACCCTTGTTTCAGCTAGTGCCAAACTGACATTTTGAACATTTGAACTTTTGGTTTGAAATGGTGTATGTGCTGCTGAGGTAAAAAGGGGTGCTGGAAACTGTTGGGCAATTCAGCGGGGAGAGCAATTTTCAGGGGCTGTTATGTTTGGTGGTGACAGCAGAGGATTAAAAAAACGTACAGAAGCCCTGCCTGTGGCAGTAGAAACAGAATTCCTCTTAGCAGCTAATGGTTACCACCCCCCTCAATGCCCCTGAAACCAGCTTCTGAAAGGAGATCTGCTCCTGCCACTGCAGATGGAGGCAATTTTTTTTAAGGGTGGAAGCTACTGCTGCTTCTGCCAGTGATAACCCACACTAAACTTTTGAATTTTGACCCTGCCCCCAATGGTTGAAATTGCCCTCATTTTCACTGCCTGTGAACAAGGTAGATAAGGGGGGGGGGGGATTTCATTTCAATCCTATGACTGATCCCAAAGTTCAAACTTCCTGCCCAAAAAAATTTGGGCAGATGAGATGGGGAAAAAGTGGTTCCTGAAAGGGTGGGGGGATTTTAGAGGGGGAGCAAACAGTTTTGGGTAGGAATGTGAGAGAAATCTGCAACGGAACCAAATCAGTTTGGATTTTAATGAATCCGACCTATGGATGCCACAGTCAACCAGCTTTCCCCCTGTTGGGCAGATTCCTCAGACTTACAGACCAAACTTTCCTGAATTTTGCACAAATTTCAACGTAGGAGAATATGCAAACTAAAAAAACTCAGCCAAAGCGCACATTTTCCCCATAGGTTAAAATGTGCAAAATTAAGGGAATCTGTGCATTTTTGCACGTGCAAAATTGCATGATTGCGCATTTGCTCAAATGCGGAAGCAAAACCAAATCTGATTCCATCAATGGGCAGACGACGGGATGAAACGCACCTGACTAGGCATGGCAGAGAATTCCGCCACGGATCTCGGAAAGGCCGAATGCCAGCGCATTTGGCCCCCCCGAAATCCATGGCAGAACGAAGACCCCTGCCCCCCCGCAAAATGGGCCCGGAACGGAGCCTACCTTTGTTGGCCATTCCGGTGCTCCTCGAATGGTGGCCGCGTCTGCAGCCGCCATTCGCGTCTTTTGAATGGCCGTGATAGGCTACATAAATACTTATGTAGCCTATCACGGCTAATGCAGGGACGCCATTTGCATCCCTGTGGAGGCTGTGATAGGCTACATAAATATTTACGTAGCCTATCACAACTAAAAAAGGGAACGCAAATGGCGGCGGCTACAGCAGCCGCCATTTGTGTTCCCTTTTTCATCGTGATAGGCTACATAAATATTTACGTAGCCTATCACAGCTAAAAAAGGGAATGCAAATGGCGGCCACCATAGCCGCCGCCATTTGCATTTCCTTTTTTTTTTTTAACCGTAATAGGCTACGTAAATATTTACGTAGCCTATCAAGGCTAAAGTGGGAATGCAAATGGCGTAGGGGACGCCATTTGCGTCCCTGCTTTAGCCGTGATAGCCTACGTAAATATTTATGTAGCCTATCATGGGTCGGCGTAGGGACGCAAATGGCATCCCCCCCTACACAGGATGCCATTTGCATCTGCAGCAGCCTGGCAGCGGCTGGAGGCCCTGCTGCGGGTTGGCCAGGCCAGTGGCTCCGCGGCCTGGCCACGGAGTGAAGTCAGCCAGGCAGGATTCCGGGGGGAGGAACGGATCGCCTCCCCTCACCTGCGGAACCCGGCAGAGCCAGGTAAGCAGGGTTTTGTACACCCCTACACCTGACAATCCTTGAAATACAGACAGAATGGACCTTACACAATTGGTCCATCCCTAGTTTTGGGGGAGGGCTATCATTGGTGATGGTAGTTTCTTTTCCCCCTCTTTTCTTTTTGCTGCCAGCTGTGGTGGCGGTGAAACTGTTCTTCTCAGCTGTTGCCAGCTATGATCTAGTATTGTTCCAGAGGCACTGTGTGTATTTGTTGTAGCCACTGACCATTGAGGGTACCTTTGCCACCACAAGCACTGGCAAAGAGAGAGAGAGAGAGAACAAAACCACCACTAGCAGAAAACCCTGTGCCCTTAAAAAATTGCTGCCTCCTTTTTTACCACCTGTGAATGGGGGTGGAGTGACCCTTTTGCCTCAGTCCTTGTTTCTGCACTAGGACGTTAACTCCCTAAGGAGCCTTCCCCAACCTGGTGCCCAGCATTGTAATACAACCCACCTGCAAGGCATGAGTTGGGAAAGATGGCCTTAGAGAAATCGTCAGAATAGTTTTTAAAGCAACTTGAAAAATGATCTCGCATGTTATTTTTAAAGAGAAGTAAAACTGCACACTTGTAAGTACATAAGAAGAGCCCTGCTGGATCAGACTAAGGGTCCATGTAGTCCAGCATTCTGTACACACAGTGGCCAACCAGCTGTCGACCAGGTACCCACAAGCAGGGCATGAGTGCAACAGCACCTTCCCACCCATGTTCCCCAGCATCGGGTGTACATAGGCTCACTGCCTCTGGTACTGGAGGTAGCACATAGCCATCAGGACTAGTAGCTAGCTATTGACAGCCTTTTCCTTCAGGAATTTGTCCAACCCCCTTTTAAAGCCATCCAAACTGGTGGCCATCACAACATCCTGTGGTAGCGCATTCCATAGTTTGACTATGTGCTGTGTGAAGAAGTCCTTCCTTTTATCTGTCCCAAATCTCCCACCAATCAGCTTCATGGGATGACCCTGGGTTCTAGTATTCTGAGAGAGGGAGCAAAATGTCTCCCTATCCACATTCTCCACACCATGCATAATATTTAGGCCCTCTTCAGATGGGCCCTCCACACGTTGACTGTTGGCATGGGCAGCACATAATGGGTCCAGTTGGTGAAGGGAAGAGAACAAATTAGGCACGCAGACATAGCTGGGATAATAAATTGGCTACGACTTTATTGACTGGTGCTTGAATAGGCTTGGTGACAGCATAGGGCATGGATCCTGTCATCAGCCAGCCCACCTGCTGTGCAATTCCCCCTTCCTGGCCCATGTGCCAGGACAGGAGTGCTGGTGGTGGATGGCAGGGCCAGAGGTTCACCGTGGTGAGGACACTAATGTGACCCCCTTTTCACCACCCTGGGCATGGCCAGCTTGCAGCCCCAGTTCAGGAGGCTGAGCAGGGGGATGTCTGCTGGACTCCACCCCCTTCCCAGACTCCTGCAACATGCCTAGGCGGGGCTGTACCTGCTGGTCCCAGCATTGATGTGGTATGCCTCTCTGCCACCCCACCCCCAACATATGTGCATTTAGCACATAGGAAGCTGTCTTACACCAAGTCAGATCATTGCTCCATCTAGCTCAGTATTGTCAACACAGATTGGCAGCAGCTCTCTGGGGTTTCAGGCAGGGTTTCCAGCCTTATATTGATTCACCAGGGACTGAACCTGGGGCCCTTTGTCAAGCAAAGCAGGGGGTCTACCTCTGAGCTACAACCCTTCCCACAAGAAAGGTGAGCCTCCAAATGTACAGCTGTGCACAGGTAGGCTTTCCACATGATTGGAACCCATCATCATACAGGGTTTCCCGATCATGTGGAGATCCTCTGTGGATACAAGTGTACGTGTGCTGGCTCCCTTTTGCAGATGTTGCAGTGAACAACTGCATTCTCCTCCATGCATAGAGTAAATGCATAGAGAATCTGTCTGAAGAGGGCTTTAGAACTGAGTTTTACCATTGTTTTTGGAATTGTGCCATTTTATACTATACATGTGATAGCCTGATCCTCTGTTCCATGGTAGAGGATCATCCATCACCTCTCTTTTAGGACTGTACCTTCTAAGGGCTGGTTCACACATGGATGCACATCATTTGATTGCAGAACACTTGATGACTGACAGCTGAACAGTGAACTGACTCCAACAAAAGGTATCTGAAATTATATGAAAGTTCTGCCTGTAGGCTATGATCTAGGATGGTCCGTCCAAACATGTAAGTCAAAATATATGTGTGACCCAAGCCCAGGTGTACAGTAATTAGGGGCTGGCTCACACATGCATGTCAATCACTTGATAGCCACAAAATCAAGAGATGACTTGCATGTGTGGATGGGTCATCACAGATCTAACACTATAGATAGAATCTCTATTTTAATTCACATGATCTCAAAGTCTACTTGTTATAGGGGAATCAGTTCCACATTCAGTTGCCACTAGTATTCACATGTACAGTAAAACCCAGCAACGTACATGATGGGAATTATTTAGTATTGATGCCTCCTGTTAGAAAGGCAGTTAGCAGAGAAAGAACGAAAGGCGGAACAGAATAAGCATTTACCAGTCCCACATGCACACAAGGCTAAAAAGGAGACCCCCCCCCTTCTTCAGTGAAGAAAGGGTAAAAGCTTTACTCATACTATTCTTGCATACGTTATGCAGGTACAGCATAGACTTCCAAAACAGAGTTTGTTCAGTCCATTTTGTGTTCTGTAACACAGGCAGGAGTACAAGAATAAACACAAGTGCTCCCAGCAATTGCGGGGGGGCAGGGGAAGGAAGGGGAGAAGCAAAACCAAGAACTCTCATAAAACCATACTATAAGCTATAGAGATCCTAAGGCTAGCTGTGGCCCAAATTCCTATGAACTAACTACAACACCAACCCCTCCCAGTAACTTTCAGATAAGGTTACAACATTCCCAACAGTACATGCATGTGTGAACTGGCCCCTTCTGGAGAGGTGATTTATGTTTTTCTCAACCAACCAAGCTGTCAGTCAGAGAGTTGGAACAAGTGCTACAGTGCCACAAACAGAGCAATCAGGGCCTGGGAAGGCAGCAGGTGATACTGGTTTACAGCATGCGTCAAAGAGTTGGTGCGGGATCCTCTGGGGGAGAATCTTACAGCAAAACAGCAAATTTGGAGGGCTTCAGAGACAGTTGAAGAAAGGAAGTATTGAGAGGCGAGAGATGTGTTTTTGAGGACAGACTGCATTATTCTCATATAAGGGAAATGACATGAACTATAAGCCACATATGACACAAAACTGTTAGGAGTCAGATGTGAGCGTTGCTTAAAACTTGCCCTCCTTCCTGTTTCTTTTTTGTGCATGAGAGAGGTAAGCTGACAAGCAGAATTGCTTGTCTCACAGATCACTGAAGGAGCTCTGGTGCAATATTTGACGCACGGAAGAGCAAACTCCAAAGAAACATCAACGATGTCAGAAATAACAAAAATAAATCCCAAGAGAGATGTCCATGGAAAATATTGTCCATGGAAAATATTTAACATTCAATAAGGGGATTGTTAGAAAGAAATATTTATGCAGCTTTCAAAACAAAATATTAATGGGTCCCAGATAAATTATTACTTCTTTGACATTATTTTTTATTTTTTAATTTTTATTATTAAATTTATTAATCGCCCATCTGGCTGGTCTCCCAGCCACTCTGGGCGATGTACAACGTACAATAAAACAGTTTAAAACAATAAAATTCTACAATAAAAACATTTTCTAAAATACCCTAACCCACCCCAAATGCCTGCCTGAACAACCACGTTTTTAATGCACGACGGAAGCTCATTAAAGAGGGGGCATGGCGGAGTTCCCTAGGAAGGGAGTTCCACAGAGTGGGGGCCACCACAGAAAAGGCCCTCTCCCTCGTCCCCACCAGTCTAGCTGTCCTGGCTGATGGGACAGAGAGAAGGCCATCCGAGGCTGATCTTGTTAAGCGGCCTGTCTGGTGCTGCTGGAGGCGCTCCTTAAGATAGGCTGGGCCGGAACCATATAGGGTTTTAAAGGTCAAAACCAACACCTTGAATTTGGCCCGGAAAACAACTGGTAACCAGTGCAACTCCTTCAGCACTGGAGTGATGTGATCTCGCCGGCGGCTGCCTTTAATCAGGCGAGCCGCCGCGTTCTGTACCAGCTGCAGCTTTCGAACCGTCTTCAAGGGTAACCCCACGTAGAGCGCATTACAGTAGTCTAAACGAGAGGAGACCATTAACACCATTATCTAGTTTAGAGAAACATTCCTCAACCTGGGTTCCTCCAGAAGTTGTGGACTACAACTCTCATCATCCTTGAGTTCTATGGGTGTGTGTGTTGTATTTATTTTATTTAAAATATTTCAAAATTGCCTTTAAGGATGGAGACCCTCTCAAGGCAGTGCCCAAGATCCAGTGCAGCACAGCAATACATAATAATTCACGACATTTGGTGGGACCCAGGTTGGCAGGGCTGCTCTGGGACAACATGATCTTGCTGGTGTTGTTGTTGTTCTTTACAAGGCAGTTTCCCTCTTTCTTGTTTTTCATGAGCAGTGAGCACATTTTGATTGAAGAATGGAAATGAACCTTCTGAGGCTCACGTCTTTCTTCAAATGACTTTTATTGGTTAGGTTCAATACGTATAGAGAGAAACAATTGGAGTCTAAGGAATGAGGCATGGAAGATGTCCCCATAAAGGAAAATTGTTGGGTTTGGGAGTATGTATTCACCTGGAAATGCCAGATTTGACTTCTATAGCCATTCATTCATATATATATATATATATATATATATTCATATATTCATTCTATAGCCCATTGGGAGTAAGCCCCATTGAACCCAATGGAACTTACTTCTGAGTAGACATGTATAGGATTGCACTTCAAGCGGGAGAACTAGAACCGCAAAGGGGGAAATGGTATATAGTCAGGGATGCATACAGTGACAATATTTCCACATTTTAATGGGTTCACTCCTACTCAGCCCACCTTGGAGCAAAGCTGCGTTATAATGAGTCAGCCCATTGGTCCATCTAGCCCAGTACTGGCAGTGGCTGTCCAGAGGCAGTATCCAACTATGTCATTCTGCTAGCACAAACTAGGTTCCGAACTATGAGCAAGCAGAGAATCCAACTAAAGTTACATTTATACAAGCGTGGTTGTGCAACTAGTTGTGCATTATGCTTGTGCAACCCATTATGCAGCCAGTTGCGCATTATGCTTGTGCAACCCACTGTGAAGCAGGTTGTGCATTACACTTGTGCAACCCCTCATACAACTGCTCGTGCAACTGAACGATTTGTGGAGCTTCACTAGCACTATCGGAGTTTGCAGAATGACACCACTGGATACGCGGTGTTTAAGACAGGATTCTTTCCTGGGGCTTCTTCACACGGAGCTTTTATCCCGCTACTGAGACTGCTCACTCACGGAAGTGTGCGGGCCCTTTAGGTGACGTTGGGAACCTCCAGGGCGTCTCCCGCACTAAATGACCTTTATTCCATTTTAAGATAGATCGGAGATAACGAAGTACCAAATTACCCTGCTTGTGTTCCGCTTGAGTTGTGAAAAAGGAAAAGCTGCAAGAAGAGGAGCAAGATCAGTGAAACCTATGGAAGACTCAGATAAGGGGGAGAAGGAGGGGGAAGGGGGGGAGGGAGCATGGGCAAAGGGAGTCTGGTGTGATCCTGCATTTAAAATGGAAGCCGAAAGCTCGGGTTTAAATGCGGGATTTTAGGCTGGTGTAGAGATGCTCCCAGTTTCAGGCTGGATTCTTTCCCAGTCCCCCTACCTGGAGATACTGTAAATCGAACCTGGGGTCTTCTGCATATAAAGCAGGGGCTCTACCACTGAGCTGTATCCCCTCCCAAGCTATGGCTGGGGGGGGGGGATGTTGGAATGTTGGCTCAGCTGAGCCTACTTGCACTTCCACGGCTGGAGCCTTGTAGAAGAACTCTCTCTATAAAGAAGAAGGAACAGGCTGGCCGACAGCATTCGCTTAGACGCCGTTGGCTATCCAATGGCTTGGTGGGCCTGGGTTTGGAAGACTGCCTTAACAGCAAAATTAATAAGTAAGTCACAACTGGCAAAAGGAAGTAGGAAACAAGAAACATTTACTAGGGATCGGTATCAATTTATTATGTATGTTGGCAATCCTCAACTTCCTAACACTCTGGCTGTAGCGTACCAGTCTCTCTGGTTCACGTGAACAACGTATTTTGTATTTTTCTGCCTTGACCTCTTATAATTTTGGATATGCCTGGACTATTGCATGTAAGGAAGTGGGTTGGGTGAACATATAAGGAAATGAATGAATAAAACATGTATACATTTAAAAAAAATAAAAAGGAAGTCTTTGGCTGTACCATGAAGCCACCTACTTTGGGTTGGAGCTGGCACTGTGATCCCCTCTGGAACAGATCTGGAGGGGGGCCTGCGGGGGGTGGGGAAGGAGAGGATGCAGCAGTACCCACTGCTTGAGGCATCACAATGCGGAATCCAACCCAGTGTTTCCTTTACCTTACTCTGCCTTGCCGGGTCTTCCTGCCAGTTTGCTGCCTATTTACCCGTAGTATTCCTGCTTATCTGGGGCTTGCTCCTGGCCCTGGGAATCCTGCCCCTCCCGCATCACCAAACAGAAAAAGGCAACTATGATAAGAGCTCATTCACACTCAGTTGATGGGCCCCCCGAAAGGCAGGAGTGCAGAGGGGGTGTCCCAGCAGTCTGAGGAGGCACACCAAACTTTGTGAAGTGAAACTTGCATGTGGCATGTTGTGCAGTAGACAGGGTCAGGGCAGGGGGCAAGAAAATCCCAAGCCCTGAGTACCCATAGATCACCCAGCGGCAGCCATTACAATTTATCATGTATGCTTCACCTAGCATCAGTTGCAAGACAAAAAGCTTTCAGCTGAGTTGATCAGTTTACCTGGATGTGTCAGGTCAACTCCCATTTAACCCACTGTTCTGGTTCATGTGCTTCTGGGAAAAATATGGCAGAGCCAATCAAACTGAGCAGACTTTTAACAAAATCAGTTCTGGCAGGTAAAATACTCTGAGTGTAAAGCTGGGCTTCTCCTGTACAAAGTTCATCTCTTCCACCCACTCTGAGGACCTTTGCATTCCAATATATCCAGGCTTTTCCATACTTTTGTTTCAAATTCATACTTAAGAAAAATAATAATGTATACATACCTAAATGTGTGTGTGTGTGTGTGTGTATAGAGAGAGAGGTGTGATTAAATGTACCCAGTATTTAAGAGTAAAGAAATCAATATGCTTAATGATTATTTTGCCAAACATGCCTTTTGCACAAAATTTTCAAATTCTGCATTTCTTATTCACAAAGCAGCATCAAAACTGCATAACACTGCAAATACTAAGGACGCATTCATATTCTCTCCCCCACCCCCGCTAAAGTGCTATGTACTTCCTAATTGAGAAAAACATTAAGTTAGCACTTACTCTAAGTGCACCCATAGAAAATTACATTTCCAGATTGAGGTGTGATTCATACCTCCATTCAGCATTTTTATGATGGTCTCTTATTTATGAAAACATATGGATGCAAACACAATAAGCATTTTTCAGTGCATATTGTTGACTTCGCTTATTGCTAGCTAAATCCTTTTCAAGACAGAGAAATAGGGGGTTTCTAAAACGATTGCAATAATGGTATTTCTTGAAATGATACCTTTTGAAATGACAGCCTGGTGAATATGTCACCATGGAGAGACAGCATATTATTCTCTCACCCAATCTTCTCTCAAGTGCAAATTCTCCCCTCCCTTCCTTCATCAGCATGAACCATGGTTTAGTTTTAGATCTGCATTAATACTACCCATGGTTAACACTAAGCAGAGGAGTGCTCTTGACCAATATCGGGAATCCTACTCTAGACCCTGGTTTCAATTTCCTTTGTGTTAACCATGGTTAGCAGCAGCAGATGGTTTGCTAAACCAGCATTAAGGCTGATGAGGGAAGGGAATTCACACTGGAAAGGGGAGGAGGGAAGAAAAGGGAACCATGCACAATAATAACCATAGTAAACCAAAGTTAATGAATCCTTTTGACATTATCTCATCTACTTTTCAAGACAATACCGTGTCTTGAAAAGTGATGTCTGGACAAATATCACCTCTGCAGTCAATTATGAGACTCTCGCCTGTCCTTTATCCTCAAACTTTTATGGGAATTGTCCTGCGATTCCAAAACTCAGGTGTCATATGCCAGTCACTTTTATTTATTATGTATGTGCCCTCCTTTGCCCTAAGTGAAATACTGAGTCACTGGCAGCTTTAAGGCCAATAGATCATGCCTCTACAGGCTTACAAACAGAGAACCCTATAGATCAAATAATGGAAAGCAGAGAGGGGAGAATTCTGCATTTCCAGAGGTACCAATGGGCCCCAGTCCTCTTTGGTTATTTGCTTTAAATATTTCACATGTGAAAGAGAGATGCAAGAATGATGTAAATCATTATCAATTTTCTTGTAAATCACCTGCACTTCAATGGAGATTTGAATGCACATAAATGCCACTTTCATCGCTTGTAATACCATTATTCTCTCTAAAACGCTGTGTCTCTGGATACACAGATGACTGCATTCCCTTTAGCAAGTCTAGAATCCTATGCATACTTGAGGGCAAGTCCCACTGAACTCCTTGTAGGACTGACTTCCAAGGAAATCGTTTTAGGATTGCGATGTGTAACTGCAGTCCCTAATCCATTTCCAGCAGGTAATCTTGGGGAATAAGTGGAGTATGGGTTGTGATCTAAGAAAGAACTGAATTACTGAATTAATATGAAAGTGTTTGTGTGAAAGAACTACATTCAAATATGGGGTATCTATCTATCATCTATCTATCTATCTATCTATCTATCTATCTATCTATCTATCTATCTCTATCTATCATCTATCTATCTATCTCTATCCCTGAGGGCTGCATTCCGTTGGGGTTAATCTATAGGGAGAGGCAAGCTGGCAGTGGGTGGGTTCTCTCTCTGTCAGGGCTGGCAGAAGACATCCCGCCACTGCTATTCCCCCTCCTTTTCTCCCCCCCCACCTCTTCCCGTTCAGTGCCTCTCTTTGCAGGGTCCTTCCTCAGAGCGAGGCATTGCCCTCAAGTCCACCAGTGCTGTTGTGGCACAGGCAACCCCTTAGGTCACCTAACCCTGCCTTGCTCTGAGGAAGGACTGCTCAGAGTGAGGCATCTGAGCCTGGATGGCTCTCTGGAATGCCACACCAGCCAGTTTCCTTCTGCAGCCTTTGCTGCAACATGGAAGCTGCTAGGGAGTATCCCAGGGAGCCTGTCCACCTAATTCCTTTTCTGAGCTGACCTCAGACTGAGGCATCGGGTATCCGGCCCTCTGGAGAGCCCCTCAGAGCAAGGCATCGGCCCACCACTCTGCAGAAGACCGGCCAGAGGGGCTCTCCAGAGCAGCCGATCACCTTATGCCTCTCAAAGAGGTCCTCAAAGTGAGGTATTGGGTGGGTGGCGACTATCACTTCACAGAGCCGTGCTGGCTACTTGCCTGCTGTGGATTTTGCCACAGCAGGAGAGCTGCAAGCAGGGTTCTCTGGAGCAGCCAGCCGCTTCAGTCTGGGTCCTGGAGGTTGCAGTGGGTGGCTGGGTGGGTGGGGACTTCTGGCAGTGGCAGCAGGGCGGGTGGCCCTCCCACTCCCCTTTCATGGGAGTGCCTGCCCTGCCCTGCCCCCCCGCCCCCCACTCTCTGCCATTCCCTTCTCTCATTCTCTCTCTCTCTTCCCCTCTCTCAGACTCTCTCTGTGGACTACTGAGGGAGGGACAGAACACGCTTGTACTGGCAGAGGCTTTTGCAAGTAGTAACCATATGGCCACCTGCATGCGCTCGCTCTCTCTCTCTCTCTCTCCCTCCATCTCTCATTCCTTAGTTGCCTTTCAAGACTCCCAAGATACAGGGCATTTCTACACCAGCCTAAAATCCTGCTGGCATTTAAAATGGGGCTCTCTGCTTCCGGTTTAAATGCAGGATCAAGTGCTTCCTTTTCCCCCACCCCCTTCCCCTTCCTTCTCCCCATTTCTGAGTCTTCCATTATCTTTCATTGTTCTCACTCCTCTTCTTCCTGCTTTTACTCTTTTCACGGAGGAAACTGAAGTGGAACACAACAGAGTAATTTGATAGCTCATTTATCTGCAATCTATTTCAAAACAGAACAAAGGGCATTTAGTGCAGGAGACGCCCTGGAGGGACACGGTGTCATGTAAAGAGCCTGCAAACTTCCATGAAGGAGCAATCTCAATCGCAGGATAAAAGCCCGGTGTGAAGGAGCCCACACATTGCTTGGTCTGATCCAGCCAGGCAGTCCTTATTTTCTCATGCCAGCGTCATGCCGAGGCCTGGTTTCTGAATCAGCGTAGTACAACAAATTATGCAATGTTACTTTTAATTATTTTTGCCACCACTCTAAGCCCATGTTTTCTGGCGCAAATTGGTCTGTTCATGGGAAATGTGATATAGAGATAACTGGAGGACTTAATCCAGTCTGTTAATAAGGTAGATCAGAATCACCAGATGATCTCAAGATTCCCTTTCAATCTGAAAACCAGTGAACGTCTAAAATAAATGTAGGCTTTCATAGTGGAAATGATTTAAACTGGTGCATGATCTATTGTGGCTCTATCCTTCTGAAACAGAATATTAAGTTAAATGAAGTAGCATGGAAGTACTGAAGTGTGGTAGAAGATGTATTGGTTTACGTGGCTTATTGGCTTTATTAGATTTATGCACAGCTTAAGGAAACAAAGCAAACCTCACTTCCAATATGATAAATAGGAGAATGTTTAAAAGTAACCTGGAGCCAGGGAAGCCTGCCTCTGCTCTTTAAATGTCCAGAGCAGAGTGTCATGAAAACCTCCAGTAATTCACTTAGAGCCTTGGTTTGGAGAAGCTGCTTTTCCTTTATCCAATGTGCCCCTTCTACTGAAGATTAATAAGCTTCCAAGGAGATGAGAAACAGCAGTAGCTAAAATATGAAGTCTGAATGTTAAAAAAAAAAAAACCCACAAGAGTCCTTCCAATCCTGCCTCAGTAGAGATACCACCAAGTTTCAATGACAGAGTGAAGCATTGGTGGAGGTTGTGTAAGCAACGAGTGGCAACATGTCTCTGGGGGATTCCAGACATCCTGACCATTCAAGCTATAAAACTAACCACTTGCTTTGGGCATCCAAACCTGCCTTCTTAACATGGTTGTTAGGAAGGTAAAATGAGGACTTTTGCATGCCACTTTTTGCCCCATGAAGGAAGGCTGCACATGAGACCTTTGGGGACCTTTTGGGCCCACCTCAAATGAATGGTGAGCTTTATCTATCAACCCCTGGTTTGATGAACCTTCTTCCTTGGTTTGGGTTAAAATCTGAGCCAGAAAAGAATCCCTAGTTTCCCTCCCACGCTCCTTGTCAGTCTTCCCTGGTTCCCAAAACACCCTCTTCACCAGGTCCTTACACCCCCACACACACCCTTTGCCGGTTTATTCATTCATTCATTTCTATATTCTATATTATTTTTTATTTCTATGCCACCCAATAGCCGGAGCTCTCTGGTTTACAGCTTTATGATCCCGAGAAGCCCGAGCAACAATAGCAGTTGGAGAAAGGGAGCAGCAATTGCTCTCTGTGTGTGTGTGTGTGTGTTGTGTGTAGGGCTGTACAGACTGTGTAAAATCCGCTCCGTCTGTGTTTCATGGATTGGCAGGTGCCTTTTGTTCCGTCGTCCGCTCACAGATGGATGCGATTTTTTTTTCATCATATGGGAAAAATACACAAATAATTACGTAAGTATTTACTTAAGGATTTACATAATTTACCTTAGTACGTAACATTTAGCATATTGTCCCCCATTCCATTCAGTGTTTCCTCAGCAGAAACTTATGTATTTTCCTATGAATGTATATGCGTAAATTTTGGGAAAGTTAAAAAAAATCATCCAAAAGTCCACGGACTCCACAAGGCCCGAGGGGGCCGCTCCGCAGCAGATTCTGCAGGTTGAATTCTTAGAAATCCGAGCTCATTTTAATCCTTCTCGAACTTCTCCAGCATCCCTGTGTGTCTGTGAAAAAAGGCTCAGAACTCTCTTTCCCTCTGTCCTCCACATGCCACTGCTGCTTCCAGCACCCAGTAAGGTTAGGCTTTAAGGGGAGGGGAAACATGTTTGGGGACCAGGGAGGGTGGGCTTTCCCCCCGGAGCCCTGGATTGGCTTGTAAAATGAGCCAAGTTTGTTTCCATTAAAAAAAAAATGGTTCATTTCTGAATCAGTCCAAGGTGGGTGGGGAGCAAGCCCACCCATCTCTGCTTCCCGTAACTGTCAGCGCTCACTCAGACACATTCTTGTTGCTCTGATCTCTTCTATGGCTTAATGGAGTTGGATGTGGTGGCTGCAGTGACAAAGGCTTTCAAAAAAGTCAGTTTTGTTTCTGGATCTGCACCATCAGATTTTGTTTCTAACCATCTGCACATGGGAACAGGCACCTCTTGACTGTGTATTCCTTGTTACTAATACAAATTAAAATCACAATAAAGGTCATCATTTACCCCCTTGCATAATTTATTGTCTTATTGCATAACTAAGGTATTTAAAACATGGTGAAAGATCATTCTCTATTCCACTGCCATGCACACATTTTTTTTATTTTTAACACATGCCACATATATATGTGTGTGTGTGTGTGTGAGAAAGAGAGGGGGGGGGAGAGAGAGAGAGAGAGAGAGATGGTATATGCCACTTTCCAGGGTGCTACAATTTTTCCTTGTACATGTAGGAGAAGGCTGATGCCTGAATAACAGCATTTCTGCCTGACACACATTGTCTGTTTCTGGACCTGGCTTGTCAGATGGCGTGCTTGCCAATGCTGATATATCAAAGGGGTCAGGTCAATAATGCTCCAACATAAAGTAAGCAGGACAGGTTCAAATAGCTGTACAGAGAGTTCTGCACTAAGAAGTCCTGGGAAAACCTGAAGTAAATTCAATGGCAGACAATTGATTTTCTGACTCTACCCTAGACAGTTGTTTATTTATTTCTTGATTTGGAGGAAGCTTGTGTTACAGTCAAAGCATAAAATGAATAGATGTCTCTAGTGGAAACGCCATTGGAATGAATGGACACCCTTGCAAAGCCCCTGCTTATTTGAATGGAGCTTCTATCATGCAGGAGGATGTCCTGATGAACAGTTGGGTTGATTAACACAGGCCAAAGCAAAGGACTAGGACAAGGTCAGGATTATACCCTCTTCCTCACTGAAGCTATAATGAAGCTATACTACAGGCATCAGGGATGGAGGCTCCTGGGACAAGTCTGCCCCTCTGAGACGTACCAAATGGAAAAGTTCATGAAGGAAACATCTGCCAATGGTTATTAACTAAGATAGCTAAAGGCACGGGTGGGGAACCTGTGACCCACCAGATGCTGCTGGACTCTTAATTCCCTTCATCCGTGACCATTGCCCTTACTGGCTGGGAGTTCCCTTCATCCCACTCCTGGCTAAATGGAACCTTGGTGTATGAAAGCACTATAACCCCGAATCCCAGAAGCTGAGGCCAGACAATAAGGGATCTTCGTACTTTGCTCCAGAGCTTTGCTCAGGGGCATCTGACTGGCCACTGTTGGAAACAGAATGCTGGGCTAGATGAATGTAAGTATGGCAAGGCATTTGTACGTTCTTATGCCCTACTTCATAACTGTCATGCAGGTGTCCCCTGAAAAGATGACAGGGCCAAATGCAAAGCATTCTGAAGGAGGGCATCTTAAAGGAGACATCAAAATGGTTTTTTAAACAACAACAACAACAACAACAACAACACACCCCATTGTCCTTTGAAATAAGAATGATGAACGTTCACCTCTTCCCAAGATTAAATCCAGACAAGGCCGTGTCCCTGCTTCTACAGATTTATTTATTTATTTATTCATTTCATTTCTATACTGCCCAAGAGCCGAAGCTCTCTGCTGTATCCAGATCCAAATGCTGTAGGTCTGCAAAGTTGTTATTCCCACTGAATGTTCCACTTGTCGTCCCCCCCACACACACATTTTCTTTGTTATAAGAACAATCGGCAACTGATCTCCACCCCCACCCCTCACCCCTGGTTTCCTGCTAAGGTCAGCATCATTTCAGAATCCACCTATCGGTTCTCATCCAGCGGTTTTCCCAGTGTTTATTATATCCTTATCCAAGCACGGATAATGTTGCCATCTCAGTGAGAAACGTGCGTGTGAGTCTTCCCACTCATTAGGGGGAAATTCGGAGCTCTTCAATGATGATAGGTTATGGGAAATAAAAGAAATCTGTCTGCAACAACATCACAGTGTGTGTGTGTGTGTGTATATATGTATATGTATGTGTGTGTATGTGTATATATATATATATATATATATATATATATGTATGTGTGTGTGTGTGTGTATGTATGTGTGTGTGTATATATATATATATATATATATATATATATATTCCAAAGAATGTAAGCAAGACAAATAGGCTCGATCCTTTGCTTCACTGTCAGTAGCACTCTGGGGTTATTAGAAGCACTCCTTTATGCGCCGTAAGCAGAACAATAGGGTAGAAGGAATGATTAAATACCAGCTCTCTGAGAAATAGACATCTCATTGTGGCAGACCCAGGCTCACCACTGGGTGGTTTTGATAAAGGCAATATGAGTTGATAACTGATACAGTTTGCCAGGGAAGTCATCGGGGGATGCTGACAGCTACTAGGGTTTAATAAAATCATTAGAATGTAAATGTTTTTATTGCAAAATAAAGAGCCTCCAGCAAAGTTGACACTATCGGAGCTCCCTCCACTGAATGAAAGCCCCGATTAGCATTCAAATGATATAATGATAGTCTGGTTATCTTTATTAAAATTTTTCAAATCGAGTCTTCATTTTGCATGATTGAGTTTTAAACAAATGCAATATCCAGTAGTCTGGTAAGCTGGTCGGGACACTCTTGAAATAATTAAAGCATGCCTTTTATTTTTATTTTTTTTTTGAAAAAAAACATGCATTTCATAACCTGTGGATTGGATTTGCAATTTTTAATATGACAATATCTTGTTAGCTTTGCATAAAAACAGGGATGTCAGAGCATAATTATTGAAAGTTTACAACTTTTCAACATATGTTTCGTGGTGCTGAATTCAATTTTCTGAAATGTGACGATATGAGTCAGTTAGTGAAATATAATCAAAGGATGCTTTGATGGTCCCTCTTAATTTCACAGGCAACTCTCTTACCCCATAATTGATGGTAAAATAATATCTTTGCTTCCAAGAGAAATGATGTAACATTTCCCTCATGTTTCACCAGTACTCGGAGGTTCAGAACTGTTTGTTGACAATGAAACAGAGAAACACAGGAAAATTCTTCAATATCTTAGTTTCCACTATTGCTCATTAGGGATGTACGAAAGTCACGTTTCGTAGATCTGCTTCGCGGTGGGGGGGGGAGGCACTCCGTCCCTCCCCCCGGAATCCTCGACGGGGGGGGAGGCGCTCTGTCCCTCCCCCCGGAGTCCTTCCCGGCCTGCTCTGCTCTCCAGGGATTCCGCGGAGCCGCCAGCCGGCTCCGCCTGCAGCCACACATCCGGCCGCTGGGCAGCAGGGGTACAAACTTAACCATGTGTTCCTGTACTTAACCATGATAGGCTACGTAAATATTTACATAGCCTATCACAGCAAAGTAAAAAAAAACACGTACGCAAATGGCGGCGGCTACAGTGGCTGCCATTTGCATTCGCTATTTTTCACCGTTCTAGCCTACGTAAATATTTATGTAGGCTAGAACGGTGAAAAATAGCAAATTTTGATTCATTTGATTCATTAACCAAAGTTAATGAATCCTTTTGCAAAAGCAAATGGCAGCCGTAGCCGCTGCCATTTGCGTAAGCTGCGCCTGGCCGCGGCTGGCCAGGAAACCTCCTGTGTAATTGGACAGGAGGGAAATACAAACACCACAGTATATGGACTGTGGCAGGGGAGGGCACTATGAACACATACGGTAGCGAAGGCAGAAAATCAGAGCACATTAAGGAGAAATACCGGGATATCAGGGTACTGAAAGTGGGAGCACAGAAGCGGGAAATTCCGGTTCCAATTTGAGGCGGGTACTGCGTAGTGGGAAAGATGGGTGGTGAAACCTCATTGGAAGCGAAAAAACCCGTAAGTGTAGATCGGCCCTTCCTTTCCCAAGTCATGGCCTCGCTGGGGTCAGTGTAGTATTTGCAAGAAGAACTGCAAGAAAATTCATACTTTTTAAAAATCCAGTACCTGTGAAATTATATAAGATAAGTGGTACGGCCTGGCAACAAAATGTTGCATTGTGAAGTGCTTCTGTTCATGGTTCCAGCCAGCTACTTATGCCCTTTTCCAGGATACTCCATTCCTTTGCCTCTGGCCTTCCCAGCCCCTGCCAGTCAGCCTGCATTCCATGCCCATTGCACATGCCCTCACTGGGCTGTTTTGGGATCTCCCTCCTTGGATTTGCCCCCGCAAATGTTGTTTGTATTTCTGTAAACCTTCGGGTTTCCCCCAACTCCACTGTATCTCCCTCTTGTGTGCAGATAGGGATGTACGAAAGGTACTTACCTTTCCGCGGATTATGCTGATGCTGGGGGGGAGGCGTTCCGTTCCTCCCCCACGGAATCCTGGCTGGCCGGTTCCGCTCCACAGGGATTCTGCGGAGCCACCGGCCGGCTCCGCCAGCAGCCGGACATCTCGCCGCTGGCTAGCAGGGACGCAAATGGCGGCAGCCGTAGCCGCCGCCATTTGCGTCCCTGCGGTCACCCGTGATAGGCTACGTAAATGTTTACGTAGCCTATCACGGCTGATTTTAAAAAAACCCCGCGCGTACGCAAATGGAGGCGCCCATGGGCGCTGCCATTTGCGTTCCTTATTTTGGCACGTCTTAGTCTACGTAAACATTTACGTAGACTAAGATGGCGAAAATAAGGGGAACGCAAATAGCGTAGCGTAGTGTCTATGCTATTTGCATTCCCCTTATTTTCGCCGTCTTAGTCTACGTAAATATTTACGTAGACTAAGACGTGCCAAAATAAGGAATGCAAATGGTGGCGCCCATGGGTGCCGTCATTTGCGTACACGCTTTTTTTTTTTTAATCAGCCGTGATAGGCTACGTAAACATTTACATAGCCTATCACGATGTTTTTTAAAATCTAGCCATGATAGGCTATGTAAATCTTTACGTTGCCTATCACATTTTTTTTTTTTTAACCTGGAAATGGCAGTGGCGGCAGCCGGTTGGAAGACTGGCTGCCGCAGCCGCCGCCGCCGCCCCGCTGCCGCCCCGCCGCCAGGAAGATCCACCTAAGGTAAGTCCCGTCCTGGGGGGGGCGGGGGCCGTTCCGCCACCAATTTTGGGGGGCCGAATGCGCTGGCATTTGGCCTCCCCAAGATCCGTGGCGGAACTTTCGTACATCCCTATGTGCAGATGGTGCTGCTTTCGCTACATCAGGATCTACACTTGGAGAATCAGTTCGCTTTTAGTACATAGGAGTGAAGATCTCTTCACCTGTGACTAGTGGTGCCACTGAATTTCATAATTAGTCAGCTCATTCATCAAAATTTGTCCATTCGTTATGCTCACTTTTGTAGTGAGCATGGATCAATTAATTACAAATTCGCTATTATGTTCAGCATTTATTGCGAGCTTCAAAGCATGCAAGTAAAGTAGTACACAGATCCCACCCCCACCAAATGTTCAGTCGTCCTACCACCTAGACCTCTCAGAAAATTTACTTGAAGCAGTTCCATTAGCTGTTTCCCACATTGCTGCCACTGCACTGTCACAGGTCTGGCGCTGTGGGGAGGAGAACTCTGCAGGGTCCATCTTCATACCAGCGATCTGTGTGACAGACAGTCAATATCACATGACATCATCACACAGGCAGGCCACATAAAAACAGCCAATCAGAAAGGAGGTATAATGTCATGGCGCATGACGTCATGCTGCACTACACAATTCCAAGCTACGGTTTCCAAGATGCACCTTGATATTGCATATGCGCAAAAACCCGTATACACAGAATGAGAGTTCATATTAAAGGAGAGCTCTAATCCGAGCTTACATGGGCGAATTCATTACATTCTGAATAAATAATGAATTCACTCAGGGTATGTTTGCCCATCACTACCTGAGACACTAAAGGGGTCATTCATGACTGCCAGTGTCCCTGTATGTTGTTATATGTGGGAATGACAGCTGGGTCAATTCAGATTAGGGAAGGGCAACACAAAAGTTGCATAAGATGTAAGAACAGAAAAAGGTCCAAGCTGCTGTGGTTAGACCTTTTGAGAAACAACAGCATGGAAAAAGGAAAGTTTCCTCCTGTGCAAGCACTGGGTCATTACTGACCCCTAGAGGGACGCCGCTTTCGCTGGCGTTTTCATGGCAGACTATAGTGGGGTGGTTTGCCATTGCCTTCCCCAGTCGTGGCTACCTTTCCCCCAGCAAGCTGGGTGCTCATTTTACCGACCTCGGAAAAAATAATTGTGCATCATAGGAAAATGCAACTGTTGGTACAAGACTATTCAGAAAAAGGAGATGCTCCTTGAATACATACATTAAAAACAATGAGTCCATGGGGACTGATTGCGAATGTTGAATAGAATGTATGGATCTAAAAGTATCTGTATTAGAAAATGTATTAATTTATTAGCAACACTTCTGCACTGTCTGATATCTATGCTGTGATATCTTAAGCTAGTAATGCTTTCATAGAAGTGGTGTATCATATTGTTAATAAACTATTTGTGTTATTTTTGCATATTTAAAAGCAATATGCAAAAATTAGCCTTGAAGAAGCAAATTAGAGCCTCCAATTTCAGAGGCAGTGTATCTCTGATCACCAGTTGCTGGAACAAAGAATGGGGTTGTCCATTACTATTTGTGAGAATCTAGAGGGTGTCTGGTTGGCCACTTTTGGAAACAGAATATTGGATTAAATGTACCTTGATCTGATCTCAGCAAGGCGATTTTATGTTCTTATAATTGAGAGTATATGTATGGCCACTAAATGAATAGTTCCAATGTGCTGGATCTTTTCAGTAATCAAATTGTTCTATGTTACCTTTATAAGGAACAGGGGAAAGGGGAAAACCCCAGTCTCCTTTATAACTCCTTTTGACAATCAAACCTTTCAAGATTTAATAATTAGAGCAAGGTCAAACTGTTACAAAATCCTAGCAGTGTATAAAGCAGAGCTTAAAATGGAAAAGTCATAAATGTTTACCCAATGGGCAGTGTTGCATTAGTGAGCATGTGGCATATTATGGTAATTTGTAGTAGTTTGCTTTCCTTAGGTTAAATTAAAAGCCATTTAAACAGGATGGCATGAACTTGTAAAATGCTTTTCTTTTTTTTTCCTATGGAGAGGAAAGGAATGCATTTCTGCATTCCAGAACTTACATTGTAAAGCTATTCAAGAGAATATAATGTGCTTTAATATGCACATATAATGTGCTTTAATATGCACATCGGAGGCGGGGGCTCAGCAAGTGATATGAAAGGGAAGTCCCAGGGACAGTTTTTTTGAGGGCGGGGGGAGTTGTAACAAAAGTAAAACATTTATTGGTTTGCACACCTTGAAATTCTTGTTGGTGTTTGCCTCTCTTACTATTGCAAGTTATCATTGCTCTTGTCTACCTTTAGCTATACAGTAGATTAGGGGTCGCCGACCTTTTTGGGTCAGCGGGCACACTGAGAATACTGAGAGAGTGCCATGAGTAGGGATGTTGTGGGAGTCTGAGAGGGGGGTGGAATCTGATGGACTCTGCCTCACTTGGCCTCCCAGACCCCAGTCTGTGGACCGCCATGCTTACCGGACCCCGTTCGCAGAGCCACCACTTGTAATGTTGCATAAGTGGCCCCTTTATAGCTGCCATTTACGCAACATTGCATTCAGGGACAAACCCATGTCGCCATTTTTTATCAAAATGCCGGCTTGCTGAGGGGTCAGGCATCAGCTGGCACTCGCGTGATGCCTGTGAACCATGGGACAGCTTGTCCAGGGAGTCAAACAGGGGCAGCCAGCTGGTGAGGGTTCGACATGCGCCCAGCAGCGTGGACGGAGGTGAGTGCATTCATCCCTCGACATGAGTGCTTTCACAACATGGCTGCCATGGGGGGGGGGTTCATTCATAAAATGGCTGCCATGGTGGCCATGACCAGTCAACAAAACACTCATGTTTCAGAAGGCAAACTGGTGGGACTAAAAGAAAAGTTACCTGCCCAAGAACCTAAGTCCAAGGCAAGGAGCAGTTCCAAAACATGAAACCACTCTTTTGAACCCAAATAAAGATGGCACTAGAGGGCAGTACTTCACTTTGCAGCATGCCAGCCTCCCAGTTAAAAAAAAAGTTTGATTTTTAAAATTTTAAGAAATTAAAAAACAATCAGGAGAGATAGTGAGTCGGTGGGGGGGTGCTGCTGCCAAGAAAGGCGTCTACAGGCACATTGGTGCCCATAAGCACCACATTGGAGACCCAGTTTTTGTTCACTTCCACACACAGACACACTGAAACATGTTAGCACTGAGGTATATGAATATGCCACAGCCACATGGGCAGGGCCATCCACATAGGTCTTTCCCATCCAGTTGGTAGCCTCCCGCTCAGCTGATCAACCCATAGGTCCCTGTTCAACAACGGTTTTTAATAATGCTGATCCAAAATGTCCTCCCCCACCTTATTTTGCCACCCCATTTGTGCTAGTAGTACACACCACTGTTCTAGTATAGCCACTGTAAATGCCGTGTCCCAACCCTGAAAAACAGTTAGGGAATTTTTCCTCCTTCGAAGAAATGTGGTGAAATTGTGTGAGCCCCTTCACTCCCATTTTTCTTCCCAGTGACGAAGTAGAAAATTCTGAGAAGCCATTTGCACACATCTCTAGCTGTTAATAGGCTGAGTCTTCTGATGAACAGGCAATGTTGTTGTGGCTTCTGTCACTTTTTCTTTTGTAAATAAAACACATGTGATACTGGCCAGAGAAGGATGTCTTGTTTTCCTACAGGGGTAGGAAGAAGGACCATCGTGTTAAATCTGTTTCTAGCAGCTATATCTGTTTTCAGTTTTACTCTAGAGAAAAACCCAATATGGATTGGGACCATAGTGGGGTGGGTGGGTAAGGGAGGCTTTTAAAATCTGGATTGGGGCCTGTACTTACTCTGAAATAAAAATGAAAAAAGAGAGATAAGTGGTTAGATACAGATTTAGAGTAATGTCTGTTTGGACCCAAAGAATGTCACACTAAGAATCCATGTTCCCAAGATGCATTTGGTGAGGTATATGCACTGCAATTCAACCATGTTTCAGAAGTTTTATAGGGAAGCTTTCATCAGAGTTTATACTGCTATACCCATAAATCGGCTGCCCAGCACAACAGGGTCAAGTCACCCACCATTAACCATTAGGCTGCAGTCCTCCACTCACTTGCCTGGCTGGGAGTAAGCCCCATTTAATTCAGTCAGACTTACTTCTGGTTGACATGCATAGGATTGCTTTGTTGGTCATGTGGAATAAATGCAATTAGACCTGGGCTGGAACTCTCATCTGCAATTTATTTATTAATGGATTTTCCTCTGGGGAGCTCAAGGTGGCTTACAGAGAACTCAACAGGTATTCTCCCATTCAGGTACCGACCAGCCCCACGCAGGTTCAACAACGTTTGCTGCATCAGATGCCTTCAGACCATGCCCTGAATATATTTTGAACCTAGCAAGGGTGGAAGGACTTTCTATTTAGCTTACTTTTAAACTTGCATGCCATTGACAAAATTCTTTTAGATGTGAGGACACGTCAGCATTGTTCCTACACCACCTTTGTGAAAAAGAAATTAAGGCTGGCCAGTATTCATCCTTTGAATGAAGAGGAAATTATTATTTCACTAAAATGTATTTACTTTCACTAAATTATATTTGATTTCTTATTTGTCCTTTATCTTTTATCCCATAAAAGACAATTGGCATAATCCAGTAAACACAGAGACACTCAAGACTAATGCTCAGCCAAAATGTGGGTCTTGTTTTAGGAAACCTTTTACCTTCCATGAGATGGGGGCCACTATTCTGGTGATCTTTAGAAGTTGGTACCTGAACAGGGTCAACATAATTAAGTCAAAATAATACGACACAGAGAATATACATACATTGAGTAAAACTGCAAGATGAAAGGGCCCATTAATGGAATGTCTGGCCACCATCTGCTAAGCATCACCACTAAAATCAGTAATAATGCTAAATTGGCCAGATGCTGCTCTCATAAGAGTAAATATGTTCATTCAATGCTCAGAAATTCCCACTTTGCCAACACCTGACAACTTCACCTTTTTTTTTTAAACAGGCCTGCAACCACACTGTTCTCTTAACACCATGTGTGAAAATGTACACATCAGATTCTTCTGAGTAGACAAACATGGACATCACGTTTACATTTATTAAATACTTGACAGGTCTTACATTCAGTAATGTAAGAGTTTGATAGTGTGAAAACTACATAAATCTACACTTGTCTCTTCTATATTGTAATGTGCTAAGGGATTTTGTCACGGCCGCAGGGACCCTGATGAAGCTGCTGGCAGTAACTGGCTCAGATACCTATCTGTCAGAGTGGCTCAGTAATCCTCATCTTAAGAGGCCCTGCTGACCATTGGCTGAGCTACTCCTGAGTCCTGCTCCATTTCCATTTTGGAGAAACTCTTGGGGCTTTGGGGGGGGTGTTGAAGGCAAAAGGGGTGGGTCCAACCCCCAACACCACCATATTTTAGCTTAATGTGCTTACTGCCAGTAATTAAGGGTTTCATACAGCTTTCCAGTGAACTATCTAAGCGGTTGACAACAATAATACAGCCATAAAAATATAACATTAAAATATAATAAAACAACCACTAGTCTGCAATGTTTTTCCCTAAGATTGGCAGGCTGTATGAAGCCTCTGGATTGGCTAGGTCTGGAATAAGTACCAGGATCCTGGCTTTCTGCCCTTGCCTGGTCAACAAATCAGTACCTTCTGTGCCCTAGAAGGGGAACTTCTTTCAGCCCAAGGGCCAAATTAAATTTTGGAGAAATTAACTTTCCAAGGGTTCAGTTTCCAAGGGTTGAAGGCAAGGGGGGGTGGGGGTGGGAAGAGCCAAAAGTAAAACAGGCACGGCCAAAAGACAAAAAAAGCCAGCCGATTGTAGCTTAAAGCTATCACTGCCTGTCACGAAGCCTGAGGAAAGGCATTTTATCCTTTTAGAATGGGGGGGAAAACTACACAGAAGCTGGGAAACCACCAAACAACTAGTGGTTAAGGAGAAGGGGTGAGGCCAGGGGAAGAGGGCGTGGCTGTCTGGGGAGCAACGGGGGGCTGGATTTGCCCCCTGGGCCAGAGTTTCTGTACCCCAGGCCTAGGCAAAGAGGAACGGACTAGGCAGGCTTCTGAGCAAGCAGGAGGGCCAAGGGAAGAGCCAGGAGAGCAGGACTGGAACATGATGCCAGAAGAATGAAGGGAAGGCCAGAGGGCAGAGCTGGGGGGAGAACGATCCAAGCTGCATGTGGAAAGGAGCTGTGGAGGTGAATACTTCACACCTTGATTTGAAATAATCAGCCAAATCGCTGGCTTCAGGCTGTTACTTTAAATCAGTTTCCTCTAGCCCTTTCTAAGGTGTATAATGATCTGTAATATTTCTGGCAAATAATATTTGTAATATTCCATTTGTAATATTCTAGCCCTTTCTAAGATGTATAGATCTGTAACGTTTCTGGCAAACTTTTAAACCTTAGAAAATCATTAACGTGCCTCCATTTTGTTTTCTTTTTCTCAAACAACCAAATCTTTCAGATTTTCTGTGTATCTTGCGTGCCAAGATTTTTTAAAAGCATGGCTGGCTGGGGAATGGGGGGAGTTGTAGGCCCGTTCTCTGTCTAAACATGCATAGGATTGCGCCCTAAGGCTGCAATCCTCTGCCCACTTCTTTGTAAGTAAGCCCCATTGAACTCAATGGAACTTCCTTCAGAGCTCGACATGTATAGGATTGCACTGTAAACCTTGTAAAAATTCCAGTGAAACATCTTTTTTAAAGAAATGGGCATACATACACATAGTACCACCAAATCTTATATAATAAAGAGGTGGGAGCAGCTGGAATAACTTCCCCAGCCCCACCCCAGGACAGATTATTGGTGCTATTGCAAAGACTCTGACTTGAGCTCCTCACACACACAGCATCCAATTGCATGTCTGATTCCTCCTTTCAGTATGATTGGGGCAAAGGGTTACAATCCTGCACGGAGTTCTTCATGCTTACAACCATGGATGTCCATGGGTTTGTTCACATCTAGTACTGTGCATGGCTGTTTGTCATGGGTAAAACCATTGTGGTCCACAAATCAATTGCTTGGTAACTTTCCTGGAGGAAATATTTCTCTCACCTTTCTTTGCATGGAGATAAAGGCAATTGTCTCTTTCAGATGGTGTGTGGTAAAAATGTCTGACATCACCAGAGGAATTCCGAGATGGCATGCAGCAAGAAAGGGACACAGCTATGCCTGTAACAGAAGAAGCCTCACTTTTTTGACCACTTGAAGGGGGAAACCAGCTTCAAAATGACCATGTTAATAAAACAAAACCAAAAAATGGGCATGAATTGCCTGGAGAGGACCCCCACCCCCCACCCCAGTTGTAATAGACCCATTTATATTATGCTCAAGGGGATTTCAGGGAGCCAGCCAATCCATGCAAAAATTGTGTGAGCTAAAAGGGGCCCAGCAAGATTAATCACCACCAGGATGCAGATCCAGTGCATTAGGTGAAAAGATAAATGTGTAAAATACAGTGTCAAAACCCATGGTGTGGCCCTCACGGTAATTCAGGGTCAGTAATTGAACTTCACTCTAATTATTCTGGAGAGATAATATTAACTTACAGTTGAGTATGAAAGAGAGAGTCCATAATTCATCACTCGATGGGGCTCCTCATCACATTGTGTTATTGAAATATGATGGCTCCCCTTTTATCCTGTCATAATGACAACTGATGTGCTTATTTTCTTTCTCTGTGCCTCCGGGGGATGATGAAATAGTAAGCAAACATTTTTTTTTTTCCTTCGGAAGGAACAACACTTTATCACACTGGCTTCAACTCTGAAAAAGCGCTAGCAAAATCATAATTTCCAGAACCTGAATTTGTCTCTTCACCCAAGCCTTCTGTGATGGATTATTTATTGACAGCCATATCAAAAATAGTAGGATATCTTCCGCCGAGACTGTCAGGTTTTTCTCTGTTTTTTAAAGAGAACACAGTAACCTTTATTTAGTTCAATCAATAGGTTACCCACCTAAAGGTTTAGCTGGTTAATCACGGGGTCTGAGAGTTATGGGCAGGCACACTACTGAGGCTATTAGGTTCTGGTGGTATGCTAGTGGAACGAGAGATATTAGATATCATCTTTCCTTCTAACAATGTTAGTTTTTGTCTACTCAGTTTTAAATATTCTCTCATTTTAATCGCTCAAAAAGGCACTTATACTGATGTTTGTAGTGTGCAAGTTAATCTACAGTCAACCATTGAATTAGATAATTAATCAAGTCAGAATTCTTTAGTCATTGAATTGCCTTGGTATGTTTCTATTTCTCCTTCTCCTTCTTCTACAGTTCATTTACGTTTATTACTGCTTACTCACTTTATTATTTAATTTTTCCAAAAATTTTGAAGGCCCCCATCATATGTAACCACAGCAATGTGAGGACTGCTTCTCTATGGTTTCTTCCTACGCTGCCATGGTAACATTGTTAGGAGGGCCAATTTCACAACTGCATAGGCATGGCTGGTTGCATGGTCCTTCTTACCTGATTGTAGATTGGCCAGGAGGGAGAGTAATGAAATTATGAGGATGCATGTTATTGGCATCACTCATGTTGCTGTTAGATGGTAAGCTGGCAGGGACGGTCTTATTCTTGATCTTTGTAAATTGCTCTGGGAAGCTTTTTGGCTGAAGAGCAGGGTAAACATCCTTCAAATAAGTAAACAAACACACAAACATGAAGAAGTGCTAATATATAGACTTTGAAGAACCCATTCATCTTATTTCTTCAGTTGCCCTGGTTCAGAATATAAACAGAAATTAGCTTGCTCTCTTCTGAGATATATAGTGAAAAAATCTAATCTTAAAAATCTAATCCCATCAAGTCAGTCCATTGGTTGTTTAGTACTGTCTACTCTGACTGTCAGTGGCTCTTGCACGCAAAGTCTGCTCTACCACTGATCTTTCAGAAACTGAGTTAATGTACTTACAATGATCACTTCATACTCTTTACAGGAATGTCTGGTTCCAGAGTGCCATGCAAGAAGTTATTTATCTTGCAAACTCTTAACTGTATTGAAGATGTCAGTCCTGGAATTTACTGAAGTTGGTGCCGTGTGGTGATTAAGCTTGTCACATGTGAGCTGCAAAGCCCCACTGATTCCACTGTAATATGTGGATGAAAATGCTGGCCTACCTGACTCTGAGTTCCTTCACACGGAGCTTTTATCCTGTGATTGAGATTTCTCCTTCACGGAAGTTTGCGGGCTCTTTACATGACGCCGTGTCCCTCCAGGGCGTCTCCTGCACAAAATGCCCTTTGTTCCATTTTTAAATAGATCGCAGATTATGAGCTATCAAATTACCCCGTTGTGTTCTGCTTCAGTTTCCTCCGTGAAAAGAGGAAAAGCGGCAAGAAGAGGAGCGAGATCAGTGAAAGATAATGGCAGACTCAGATACGGGGAGAAGGAGGGGGAAAGGGGAAGGGAGAAAGGAAGCATATGAAAAAGGGAGTTGTGATCCTGCATTTAAAATGGAAGCAGAAAGCCCTGTTTTAAATGCAGGATTTTAGGCTGGTGTAGAGATGCCTTCTGTTGTTGAAAGGAATAATGCTGATTATATATATATATATGTGTGTGTGTGTGTGTGTGTGTGTGTATACACACTAATGTGAGTTGAATGGTTAATGTGAATAACAACCAGCTGTTGCACACATTCACCATTCTTGATGGAGAATTTGCATATAATCTGTTCATTAAAAGGAATTGTGGACATTCTCTGGCCATTATGGATAATCTCCAACAGACCTTCAGGAATGTGCATATCTGGACTACCTTTTGTACATTCTCCAGGAAATATATACATTCTCTTGTCAATAAGCATCGTCTCCAAAAGTCTTCGAGGCTGTGCATATATCGACAGTGTTTTGTACATTCTTTGTGAAATATGCATAGGCTTTGCTCATGCTACTGAGAGGTTTCAACTATCCCTAAATAGGGTGGTTCCTTTAGAAGAATGTTGGATACCCCACAGGTTTTGGAGGACTTTTTGGTTCTTTGATAAGAGAAATGGTTAACAAGGCATTATCACTGCCTGAGAAAAATTAAATGGTGACAGTTCTTTATATATGAGAGAGAGAGAGAGAGAGTTGTGGGCTATTGTATCCCCCCATCTTGAACCCAAACTTCCATGCTCTTATTCCAGTAACTTCAAAAGAAGCAGGATCTGGCTGGTTCTTAAATATTGGAGGGATCATCTGATCAAGTCCTCTGCATGAAGATTTAAGATCCGATGCAATAAATTTTGCCTAAAGTGAATTTGGAGGCTCCTCCGTAGTTAAAACATCTGAACATTTTCAGCCAAATGAATTTAGACATAACTGAAATATCTGAGGAGGGTTCTGCACATCCCTAGGTAAAAGTGCTAAAATTACTGACTTATGTAACAAAGGTGAGAGGTGAATAATTACTTTAGTTCCTTCACTGTCTTCCTTAATTATTGCATTTGACCCTGTTGTCCGTAGGAAGCATTATAAATTCTGATAAAGTTCCATGAATGGGACATTTTAATGAACTACTCACAGCAGTCACCTGTCAGCAGCAAATATAGTGGCGGGAGTGAGTGAAAATTTATCTCTCCAGCACAATACGTAACACTGATTTTTCACAGGGACCCGGACTAATTTAACTCTGCTGTTTTCTGAATTAACAAGGCTTGTCCTCAAACCTTTTGACATAGGAGCATTCTGTTCTGGTATTATTCTCTTGCTCACCTCCCCACCCTCCCTCAGGACGCACTTTATTTAATCCATCTGGAGCCTTGGTAACCAAGTTCTTTTGCTTTCCCTGACCTCTGTGATTTATGTTTCATATTTCATGCTGTGGTTGGTCCTTCTCCCCTTAAATCCCCTTTCTCTCTAGTGTCAGATTATTTCTCCCCTTTTTTTTTCTCCCCCCACCCCCCAAGAATGTAGGATATATACTTGACAAGTTGTTTGTTGTCATGCAGGCCCTAACACAGTCGGAGAGGAGTATAATTCAATCTGCCAGGACCTAAATGCTGAGAGATCATTGGCTGCTGGTAGGCCAAGGATTGCGCCACTCATTATTTTTCCCGCTGCTACAACTCTTTTATGGGATTTGATGCATCTTTAGGCGATAAATCATGCCTGGCACAATTTGTCTTCAGGAATTGCAAAAAGTACATATTAAGAAGGAAGTCATATTCTATGTTCTACAAATACCCACACATCTCCTTCACTATCTGTCTGAAGGAAAAATAAGGAACCAACCAAAGGGTGTGGGAAGGGGGAGGGCAGGGAAATGAAGAGGAAGAAAAAAATCAAAAGTATCATGTTGGAAATGCAATCTGTCTTCCTTGACTCAATGCTTTACTTTCTTCATGTTTATATCCTTCTTATCAGATTTCTTGTTTAATGCCCACCCCCAACCCCCCAGCCCATAAATCTGATGGAATACAATTGTGCTGATAAAATGGGAGTAAAATTTCTTCTATTAGTGACTGACAGCAATTTGAACAAAATTAAGTTTATCGTGATATCGTGTGCATGCATATATACACACATACACACACACAAGGTGCAAATAACTTAGTTTGAATAATCGTAGCCTGTGTCCTTTTTAAATGATTTTTTCTCCTCCATTTAAAGGGAGGCCTTTGATGTGATAATATTAATTCCCTCTGTGCTGGGAGAAAGGGGGAAAAACCTAGGAGAAACGGAAATTAAATGAGTAATGCAGTGTCAGTCAATCTTTTAAACTGGCTCCTTATTAACAGCTAATCATTTTGTCATTTTGTTGCTCAAAGAAATGAATTTGATAGGAGGAGAAGGGAATGTTTTATGTTTATTTTCATTAAGCAGAAACAGTTGTGGAAATATTGTATTATTATCAAGACAGAGTGCATTTTAAGTGGTCTCCGTCCAGCGTATCGCTATTTTTCTTCCCTGACGGTATCTGATTGCTATAAATTTGAATAATCCCCATATATTATATATTTATATAAATTGAAACAGATATGTACCTTGAGTCTACCATAGGATTCTAGCACCAGGGGAACATTAAGGTTTTGTTAGTTTACTTCTTTACAATCTGTTTACTGAGAAGTAATCCTCATAAATTGATTTGGCCATGCAATGTAAAAACTAGAGCTGTGCACAAATGGCCTCTCAAAATTCTCCAGCCTATTTGCGGGCAGAGAAATGGAGGGGGGGATTTCACCGAATTTCTCCTAGGGGAGGAGAAATTCTCCAACAATTTCTCACAGATAGGGCTCACTATTGGTAGGAGTTGTAGCACAGCTTCTTTCTTTATTCCCTTAAGGTTTTTGTTTTATTGCACTGCTTCTGTACATAGCAACAGCATCAATTAGGTTGAGGCTTCCATTTTTCTGAGGCAGAACTGTGAATTTCCATTGGTTTTTGAGCTTACCTAATCACTGCAAGGTGGCCGAAGGTATTGTGTGTGTTTTCTCTCTCTATTACACATCTTTCCGTTGCTCTGCAGCCTCCCAGGTCACCTGCACTTCCTGAGCTGAAAAAGCCCCATGGGAGGAATTGCCTCATGATGTCTTCCTCATGATGGCTCTGACTGAAGTGCAGGAAGCTACAGGCCACCACAGAGATTATTATACAATGACAGACAGGACACTCGTGCACACTCCTCAGCCACCTCACAGGTAAGGTAAGCACAAGAATCCCAACCCATGAAAATTTCTCCAGAATTTCTCCTCCTTTGAATTTCTTTTCGAAAGCAATTTCTTTTCTATCAAATTGAATATCAGTGGTAAAAAAATGTGGGAGAAATTTTTGGAACAGCACTAGCAGAAACAACAGGGGTTGTTGTTCCATTTCGACAGGATTTCTACAGAATAAACTGGGTCCATCCCTTCCTCTCCCATGCATGCAGTAGGGGATTCCCATAGGGAGCCATTGAGCTGGGTCTTGGGAGGGCCCTCCAGATCAGAGGAGCCAAGAGAAGGAACAAGCTGCCCTGACAATCACAGCAGAAAGCAACAGCACAGCACCAATTGCCCTGGCAATGGGCTATGGGCAAACAGGGAGGATGGGAGGAGACAGAGGTCATGGCCTGGTTGCCAGGGCAGTGGGGTTGTGGCTCCTGGGCTGGGGGATCGTGGAGGCCCAGAAAGGTCTGGGAAAAATCATAGAACAAGCTTAGCTGGCAAAGGTCTATATTTGGGGTAAGGGATGTGTCAGGCCAAATGGATTCCTCCAAGAATCCATTGTAGCCTGAGATCCTGAACACAGGAAAAATCAACTCGTGAAGTCCTTTAACTTCCTCCTTCCTTCTGGATCTGAGGCCCTCAAGTAGGAGAGATAAAAAGAGCATTTTGTGGTGCTGAGTGCATGTCTCTCTGGAGATCTGATTTGCAACCAGTGGACTTCAACAGCCCTTTGGAGTGTTTAAGCTGTGCCTCGACCTGTGTTCAACTAGGGATGGGGGAGAAATTTCTTCAGTGCGCATTTTAATGTGAACCATCCTAATTCACACTTCCCAAACTAATACACTAACTGAAGTGCAATTATACTCTGAAATTTTTACTTTTCTGAATTTTGTGATGCATTTCTCCAGTCAGAAAATGTGTACAAAAATGTGTATATTCAGGGCAAGTGTGCATGCACACACACACATGTGCACACACACACACGCACACACAAAATGCAAACATGCATTATTTTAGGGAAATTGCTTGCAAAACATGCGCATATTAGGCAAAAGTGCATAAAATGTGTATATTAGGAGCAATATGCAGGAAAAGCCATACACATTTTTGTGCAAAGTTTTTTTTTAAGCAAACTGATAGAGAAACACAGGATGAAATGAACATAAGGCTGGAAAAATTAGAAACTGAGTGACACCAGAGTGGACAGATTCTTCCATCCCTCTGCCCAAATACTCAAATATGATAAAGCACCATAAGCCTCCAGTGGCCTCCTTGCAACTTTCTTTTGTCTGTCCTACACCTTTTACTAATACTAACCAACTTCACTCACAGCTAGCTTGTCCCTTTCCCCTGACTAGAGTGAGACATCAGGATAAGTCATCTTCTTGGGCCATTTTCCGTCATTAGGAGCCAATCATCTAATAATTAGCTCCCATGGAAACACAGCACCAGAATATTCCAGGCTGTTAACACTCCTTGGTCAAGTCCAAGACTCTGGCCGGACACTGCCTTAAGTGAACCCACAGCGGTAGTCCCATTCATCCTACAGCCTGCTAGAAGCATATGTGCATAGAAACAAGTGTCTTCATACCTGGATGAGGCGTTGTCTGTTTAAATCGGTGCTGTGTGTGTGACTCCCCTGTGTGTGAAAAATAGCGATCCAACAGCTGGGTCTGCACACAATTAGCCCTTAAACAGTGCTTGAATCCTGCCTATTGGGTGTTCAGGAAAGGAGTAGGGAGCTTCATTCATTTTCCCTGCTCTCTCTTTCCTAACAACGTCCTGATTGCCATGACGTCAGCATTTTAAAAGTGTTACATATGCACATAACCCCAGCTTTTCATTATGCCAGGGGTCTCCAAATGTTTTGGCTGGTGGGCACATTTGGAATTTTGAGACCGTGTTGTGGGCACCCTCACCAAATGGCTGCCAGGAGGGGGGCTTACCCACTGACAAAATGGCTGCCACCGTGGGCAGGGCCAGTCAAAACACCCATTTCTCAGGAGGAAAACTGGTGAAGCTAAAACAAAAATAACTTGACCATGATCCTCAGTACAAGACAAAGGTGGGTCTGAGTTCCAGAACACAAAATCACTCTGTTGAACTTAGGGTTTTCTGCTCCAACACCCATTTCACAGAAGACAAACTAATGAGGCTCAGACCAGTAACTTGGCTAAGAAACTGAGTACAAGGTAAAGGTGGGATCTGAGCCACAAAGGCCAAATCACATAGCTGTCCCCACATAGCACAAATAACTATTTAACAGAAAGCAAGCTGGTGATGCTCAGAGAAAGACACACACACAGGCAAAACACCCATCCACAAACACACACACACAGCACACAGATGCCAAACAAACAAACAAATAAACCCAGGGGCAAACCACACACCACAGCAAAACAAGCCAACCAGCTAACATCTGCACCGCATTAAGAAAAAGCCTTTCTCACCACCACCACTTTAGCCCCTTAGGGTGCTGCCTCCCACTCCCCAGCTGGCGTCCCTGTTAATTTAATTTTTTTTAAATTAAGAAAACATTTTCTTTAAAAAAAGTTAAAAATAATCCAAAGGGGCAGGGAGCCCAGCAGGGACCGAGGGAGGTGTCCTCAGACACATTGATGCTCCTGGACCCCAGGTTGGTTACACGGTATCCAACCTTATCCAGCTTTAAGCTCTCTACTGGATCCAAATCAAAGGGTATGGAATGCTCCCAACTGGCAGCCATATATAGGAAGAATTGTATTTTAAACATCCCAAATAGGACAATTGTTTTCAGTAGTGAGCAAACAAATGTCAACACTTGTTGAATCCTAGCTCAATATTATCAAACAAACTAGTTACTCTAACTCGGCAACTTCACACTGAAACTTCTTTGACACTTTTTTTTAATGTCCTGAGAGAGAGAAATTCTCGCCTAGTGGTTTCTGAATGTTACTATCTTTTAAAATCTCATTTTCAAGGCTACCTTAGTTCTCTTGCATCTCTTTGGCCTACAGAAATAGCAGAAGGGTACTGCTGGAAGGCGAAGAGGCCAATCAGATCACCTTAGGAGGAAATGCAGGTGATATGCAAACTTCACATTGTAAGGAGGATGTTCTTTGGCCCTGTGATATTGTTGCGGGTGGACAGGGGGGAGAAATGACGAGACGACACAAATAGATTTGGGATAAAATAGGGCCAAATTTATTGATAGATTACAATCTGTGAAGGAAGCACCGGTGGGCATGCACCAAACAAAACTAGCATGACAGGTGTTGAGTGAGGCATTCGTCGTCTGGGGCGAGGTGTCCACCATTGCCCCCCCCTCAATCAGACATACCCAATTTTAGGCTGGGAGACCTTCCCCTGTCACCCCCCTCGGGCCACAGAACCCGAGTGGGTGAGGAGGTTGGCCTCAGAGGTAAGCCGTATCTCCCGACTGGGGCCACAAAACCCAGAGCCAGAAGCCTCGGGCCTTACCAGTCACCTGAATTGCCAACGTATTCGGCCCCCCAAAATTGGTGGTGAAATTCTCCGCCGGCCCCCCGCCCCCCCCGGGATGGGACTTACCTCATGCGAATGTCCGTCTCGGTGGCGGGAAAAAAAAAAGCACGTACGCAAATGGCGGCGCCCATGGGACGCCGCCATTTGCGTCCCTTAGTTTGGCACGACTAGTCTACGAAAAGATTTACGCAAATAGCGTTTCCTTATTTTCGCCGTAGTCGACGTAAATCTTTATGTAGACTAGACGTGCCAAACTAAGGAATGCAAATGGTGGCGCCCCATGGGCGCTGCCATTTGCATACGCGTTTTTTTTTCCAAAGTCACCTGTGATAGGCTACGTGACGATTTACATAGCCTATCATGGCTGACTTTGGAAATCAAGCCGTGATAGGCTACGTAAATCGTTACGTAGCCTATCACGGGTGTGTGTGTGTGTTTTTTTACTTTCCTTTTTTTTTCGTGGCCAGGTAGACGGGGCGCTCCTCCCCGGCCTGAATTTCGGCAGCGAGGAATGAGGCGCCTCCCCCCCGGCCTGAATTTCGGCTGGGCGAGGCGGGGTGCCTCCCCCCCCTCGCCTGAACTTCGGGGGGAGAACCGAAATGCCTCCCCCCCACCGCGAAGCAAGCTCCGGGACCAGGTAAGTCCCTTTCGTCCATCCCTATGAAACGGTGCCTATGAATGCCCACCTGTCCTCTCTCCCAGCGGAGTGCCCGCCCGGAGCCACCAGTACAGTTATGTGACCAGAAGCCAGAACACTTGGGTGATACAAATTAACATACATAGCTCCATATCCAAGCTGCAGTGCGAAGTAGGCAAAAGACCTGAAGCCCGGCCAATATGGCTAAGAGCCAGAATTCCTACTGGGGCCCCCAATAGGGCGACCAGTATGACCCGCACTGCAACATGGGGCAGGAGGGAGGGAGCTCGCGCAGCAGGAATGAAGAGGAGGCTGGGGGCAGTGCGGCCTAAATAGCGGCCAGCTCGACCCCACCCACCGCTGACGCAAGGAGCGAAGGCCAATGGCCTTCGTCCTTGTCCTGTCTCCCCCCCCCCCGCAACAGACCCCCACCGCAGCCAGGCAAACCGGGCGTGGGGTGAGGGCACTTGGCTGAGCAATCAGACAGCTGACATTGGCACGAGAGCACTTGTTTCTATTTGGCGATCCACTGTTGCTGATGTGTTGCTTCCTTCTGGGCCTGTCCTGTGACTGACATGAGTATCAGCCTGAATACCAGTCAGGTAGGGATGTATGAAAGTCACTTACCGTTTTGTGGATCTGCTTCACGGTAGGGGGGAGGTGCTCCGTCCCTCCCCCCGGAATCCTCGATGAGGGGGGGAGGCACTCCATCCCTCCCCCCGGAGTCCTGCCCGGCCAGCTCCGCTCCGCGGGGATTCCGCAGATCCGCCGGCCGGCTCCGCACACAGCCAGACATCCGGCCGCTGGGCAGCAGGGACGCAAATGGCGGCGGCCATATCCGCCTCCATTTGCATCCCTGTACTTAACCATGATAGGCTACGTACATATTTACGTAGCCTATCATGGCAAAGTAAAAAAAACGTGTACGCAAATGGCGGCGGCTACGGCGGCCGCCATTTGCGTTTGCTATTTTTCGCCGTTCTAGCCTACGTAAATATTTATGTAGGCTAGAATGGCAAAAAATAGCGAACACAAATGGCAGCCGTCGTAGCCGCCGCCATTTGCGTGCGCTGCGCCTGGCTGCGGCTGGCCAAGAGGCCAGCCGCTGCACCTGCCACCACTGCACCCGCCGCACCTGCCGCTGGAGCTGCCGCCACTGCATCCGCCCCAGGTGAGTGCCGTCCTGGGGGATTCCGCAGGGGGGGCGGGGGGCAGGAGGCTGTTCCGCTTTGTCATTCTGTTGTTCCTTCTTCACTTTGCTGGGAGGCTCTGCCTATAACCTGTCAGCTTTTGCCTATGGCTGAAATTGTATCCTGACTCCACTCATGATGGCCTGCTAGGTTCTTCAAGGCTGCACCCCAACTTGCCATGTTCTACCCTCACTCTGCTCGGGGGGCATTATTTTTTATATCAAAAACCCAAGGGTTAAACCCAGTGTTAGCCCAACTTAGGGTAGACCCATTGAAATGAATAGGACTTAAGTTGGCCCATTTTAATGGGTCTACTCTAAGTAGGACTAACATTGGATTTCACCTCCAAAATTAGAAGCTCCTGGCACATCTGTGGAGCTCAGAAGTATTCAAATAGCCCATTGAGCCTTCCTTCCTAGGAAGTAAGTGTCATTGGACTCTGCAAGGTTTTCTTCCAAGCAAACATGCATAGGATTCAGATGCAAATCTCCACCATCTGGTCATGCTGCTGACCTACTGACATTTTTACTGAAGGTCTCTACAGTTATTCCCATACACATGTTGCAGATTGCATATTAATCCAACGAGACACGAGAGGTCTGAGGAACACATGGCATAAACGTATTGTACCCTTGCACAGTTCCCCATCCTTTTCAGTGGGGCTTACCCAAGAGAACATCCCACTGGATTCTGCCTAGAGATATTAACAATGTTTAGACACTCACCAGATTGATGAGAGAGATTGCATCTTGGACTTAACAAGCTTATTTCCTTCTATCTTGGTTGTCCTTGTTGCTGCAGTTCATCTTAAGAATTCTTCTGCGTTTATAAGGAGGGAGTATGTGAAGTCTCCTTTCATATTATGGGCTCATTTACATTAATCACCAGCCCTGTTGTGTCTGTGTCATCTGTGTGCCACAGTACTTCATTAACTTCTAACTTCATTACAGACTAGGTTAAAAAGGAAAACGTGCCAACCGCAGCAGCATCTTTATTCAAATGTGTGACCTTCATGCTTTATGATTTATTAGAGTAATATAGTCGGGGGCAATATCATCTAAACATAACATATTTATCAGGCGGATCTGCTCAGTAACTAGAGGTGATCATAAAGAAATTGAATCCCCATCGCTCATGTTTGCTTAGAAAGGGACTAGTTCTTATATGTTACTGAAGGAAATTTGGGTGGTGGGTTCATTTATTTATTTTGACAAATGGTTGATTTTGTCTCATATGCCAATTGCGAGGTTGCTGATCTGCTTTTCCTCCCCATGATTGTTGGAGGTTCAGATGAGCAGCAAAAGTGAAGCAAAATGAAGTTACATTTAGAGAGGGCAAATATAAAAGGGTTATAAAATAATGAACAGCGTGGAAAGAGTGGATAGAGAGATTTCCCCCCTCACATCACACTAGAAGATCTATGGGTCACCCAGTGAAATTGAGCAGCAGTAGTTTTGAGGGATAGATGAGGATTTCGTTTGGTGACTGGTTCACATTTTGATGAGAACATCCCTAATTCATCATCTCTGAACCAAAGGCCAAAGCACGAAACAGCATGCAGTTGCACTTTGAAATGTGCACTTCCCACTTTCCTGAATGAGCTCAGATCATTTTGCAACTAAGAAGCACGCACAAAATGTGTAGATTAAACAAAATGTGTACACAGAATGCACATATTAGGGGAGAGTGCACACAAAATCACTTTAGCCTGGGGGGGGATATGTACTTTAAAAATGCATATAATATGCATACATTTGGGAAATTGTACAGAAAAATGTACGTATCTAAAGAAACGGGCACAAAAAGCATGTATGACTCTTCCAAAAAAAATGTTTACACAGTTCACGATGCAGAAATGGGACAGGCTGACTTTGGACTGGAAATCCAACAAACTGCCCCAAAATGAACTTCACAGATTCACCCATTCCTATTTAGGAGGGACAAAGGGAACAATGAAGTACCACTGAAGTTGCCACTGCTGCCGCCACCGCCACCGCCACCACCAGGCCTTCCCTGCAGACTTCTGCCTGGCAGACTGCCAGTCCCTGCAGGACCAGGCCCCCAGGTACCGAGCCAGCTGTGCTGCTTCCACCTGCCCCTTCCTGGAAGGGCTACATAAGCTGGCTGGCTGAGGTGACCTGGGAGACCCAGGGCCTGCAGGAGAAGCCACCACCACTGGGGAAGAGGCCTCCCCCCCCCGCCGCCGCCGCCGCCGCCACCACCACCACCACCACCACCACCACCACCAGGCCTTCCCTGTGGACTCCTGCCTGGCATTATTTTTAAGGGGATTTTTAATTGTTTTTTTTAATTGTTTTGTTGCTGTTGTTGTTTTTCTGGGGGATTTTGTTGTGTTTTTAGGGGTGGGTAGCCTGCCTGATAGGAGGGAGTGAGGGGGCATGTGTCCACCTGATGGGGGCAGTGGGGGGAGTGTTGGGGGCCAGAACATACCAAGACTGGGCGGCAGGTGCTGGCGGAGCACTAGGGGCAGGCCATGCCAGGTAAGGGGAACAAGGAGGAGATGTGTAGTATCTGTCCCCTGCTCCGGGCCTGTCCAGAGCCAAAGGATGGCTGGGGGAGGCATGACCCCATCTTCTGGCCATTGTTTGCTGCTCTGCAATGCCAGGTCTGTTACCCAGAAAACTTCCCTCATCCATCACATGATCCTGGATGAGGGTGCAGACCTGGCATGTATTACGGAGACCTGGCTGGTCGAGGCTGCTGCTCCAACCCTTGCAGCCATGTGTCCAGTCGGATTTTCGTATGCACAGCAGCCGAGGGCTGGGGATCAGGGAGGGGGAGTGGCTGTTATCTACCGAGAGTCCTTGGCCTTCACCAGACCCCCTCTCCAGGAGACCAAGGTTGCTGAGTGCATGTAGTGGAGGTTGGGCCCGAAGGGCAGTCTGGGGATTCTGCTCGTGTACCGTCCACCCCGCTGCATGACTGACTCCCTGGCCGAGGTGCTTGAGGTGGTCTCTGATGTGTGTGTACAGTCCCCTAACTTATTGGTGTTGGGGGACTTCAATGTACATTCAGAGGCCATCCTCACAGGAGCACCTCGGGACTTCATGGAGACCATAGCCTCCTGGGAGCTGCACCATATTCTAACTGGGCCCACCCATGTAGCCGGTCATTCACTAGACCTTGTGTTTGTTTCTGGAGAAGCGGGGAGTGATCTGGAAGTCGGGGGTATATCCACCCCCCCTTGTCATGGTCAGATCACTATCTGGTGACGTTGGACTTCTCGGTTCCACAACCCCTCGGCAGGGGTGGAGGACCCATTAAAATGGTCCGCCCCAGGCGTCTTATGGATCCAAATGGATTCCTGAACGCACTTGGGGATTCTCTGGGGCACGCCAATGGCCACTCAGTCGAGACCCTGGTGGGTGGCTGGAATGCCGCAATCACTGGGGCATTAGATCGGGTGGCTCCGAAACGCCCTCTCTCCCTGAACAGGGCTCGGACTGCACCATGGTTCAATCCGCGGTTACGAGCACTGAAACAGGAGGTGAGTAGGGATGTATGAAAGGGACTTACCTTGTCCCGCAGCTTTTTTCATGGTGGGGGGGAGGCGCTTCGCTTCTCCCCCCGAAGTTCAGGCGAGGGGGGGGAGGCGTCCCGCCTCGCCCAGCTGAAATTCAGGCCGGGGAGAAGCGCCCCGTCTCCCCGGCCGCGAAAGAAAAAGTAAAAAAACCCAAAACCCCGTGATAGGCTATGTGACGATTTACTTAGCCGATCACGGCTAGATTTCCAAAGTCAGCCGTGATAGACTACGTTAATCGTCGTAGCCTATCACGGGTGACTTTGGAGAAAAAAAAAGCGTGTACGCAAATGGCGGCGGCCCATGGGTGCCGCCATTTGCGTTCCTTATTTCGGCATGTCTAGTCTACGTAATTTACGTAGACTACGGCAAAAATAAGGGAACGCTATTTGCGTTGCCCTTATTTTTGCTTTAGTCTACGTAAATCTTTACGTAGACTAGACGTGCCAAACTAAGGAAGGCAAATGGCGGTGCCCATGGGCCGCCACCATTTGCGTACGTGCTTTTTTTTTCCCCAAAGTCAGTCGTGATAGGCTACGTGACGATTAACGTAGCCTATCACGGGTGACTTTGGAAATCTAGCCATGATCGGCAACGTAAATCGTCACGTAGCCTATCACGGGTGTGTTTTTGTTTTGTTTTTTTAGTTTTTTATTTTGTAATGTCGTTGTCGGCAGCCAGTTGGGAGACCGGCCGCCGCCCCCGCCCCCGCCGAACCGCTGCCTAACCGCCGCCGGGACCCACCGCCGGGTGGGACATTTGCTGAAGGTAAGTCCCATCCCAGAGGGGGCGGGGGGCCGGCGGAGAATTTCCCCAACACTTTCGGGGGGCCGAATGCCTCGGCGCTCAGCCTCCCGAAGATTCATGGAGAAATTCTCCGCCATCCCTAGAGGTGAGACGGCTACAACGCCGGTGGTGGAAGTCTCGCTCCAAAGATGATCAGACACAGGCTAGAGCTGTATCTTTAGCCTATCACGTGGCGGTAAAGGCAGCAAAAAAGGAATATTATGCTGCCTGCATCGCGTCTGCAGAGTGCTGTCCCAGGAGGCTGTCCCAAGTGGTCCGGAGCCTGGTCGGTCCTGTGGCTCTTGAACCACTGGAGCATTCTAAGGCCTCCTGTGAGGCCTTGGCAAGGCACTTTGCAGATAAAATTGATCAGATTAGGTGTGTTACTCTGCACGCTGTGGATACAGTTATTGAGCAAGAGACGGCCTGTGGCAAACCAGTTTTGTGGGATCGGTTCCAGCTTCTTCCTCCTGATGAAGTGGACAAGGTACTTTCATCTGTAAGGCCAACCACCTGCTTCCTTGATCCTTGCCCATCTTGGCTCATTATGGGCTGCAGAGAGAGACTGGGTGAGGGGATCAGGGCGGTGGTGAACGCCTCCCTTGCGGAGGGAGTGATGCCATCAGCCCTCAAGGAGGCAGTGATAAGACCGCTCTTAAAGAAGCCCTCCTTGGATCCTCAAGTTCTGAACAACTTTCGCCCAGTCTCAAATCTGCCATTTTTGGGCAAGGTGATTGAGTGGGTGGTGGCGGTGCAGTTGAAGGCACACTTGGAAGAAACTGATTATCTAGATCCATTTCAGTCGGGCTTCAGGCTTGGGCATGGGACAGAAACGGCCTTGGTCACCTTGGTAGATGATATGAGGAGGGCTCTGGGTAGGGGTGAATGCTCCTTCCTTGTTCTCCTCGACCTCTCAGCGGCTTTTGATACCGTTGACCACGGTATCCTCCTGGACCGCCTGGAAGGGTTGGGCATTGGAGAAACTGTATTGTGGTGGTTCCGGTCCTTCTTCTCTGGCAGGTACCAGAGGGTAGCACTGGGAGAGGAGGTTTCGGACCTGTGGCCACTCACTTGTGGGGTGCCACAGGGTTCCATCCTCTCCCCGATGCTATTTAATATCTATGTGAAGCCACTGAGAGCTATCATCAGGCAGTTTGGGGTGCGGTGTCATCAGTATGCGGATGACACGCAGCTCTACCTCTAGTTCAAATCTTCACCAAGGTTGGCCATAGAATCCCTGTCCAAATGTCTGGAGACGGTGAGTGGCTGGATGGGGAGGAATAAGCTGAAGTTGAACCCTGACAAGACTGAGGTACTTTCGGTGGGAGACAAGAGGAGGCTGGGGGATGTTGACCTGGTGTTGAATGGGGTATGGCTACCCTTGAAAGACCAGGTCCGCAGCCTGGGGGTCATTTTGGACTCCCAGCTGTCCATGGAGGCTCAGGTGTCAGCTGTGAGCCAGACAGCGCTTCATCAACTCCATCTGATACGGCGGCTGTGCCCCTTCCTTCCCAACCATCTGCTCCCATCGGTAGTACATGCCCTGGTCTCCTCTTGTTTAGACTACTGTAATGCGCTCTACATGGGGTTACCCTTGAAGACGGTTTGGAAGCTGCAGCTGGTACAGAACGCGGCGGCTCGCCTGATTAAAGGCAGCCGCCGGCGAGATCACATCACTCCAGTGCTGAAGGAGTTGCACTGGTTACCAGTTGTTTTCTGGGCCAAATTCAAGGTGTTGGTTTTGACCTTTAAAACCCTATATGGTTCCGGCCCAGCCTATCTTAAGGAGTGCCTCCAGCAGCACCAGACAGGCTGCTTAATGAGATCAGCCTCGGATGGCCTTCTCTCTGTCCCATCAGCCAGGACAGCTAGACTGGTGGGGACGAGGGAGAGGGCCTTTTCTGTGGTGGCCCCCACTCTGTGAAACTCCCTCCCTAGGGAACTCTGCCATGCCCCCTCTTTAATGAGCTTCCGTCGTGCATTAAAAACGTGGTTGCTCAGGCAGGCATTTGGGGTGGGTTAGGGTATTTTAGAAAATGTTTTTATTGTAGAATTTTATTGTTTTAAACTGTTTTATTGTACGCTGTACATCACCCAGAGTGGCTGGGTGACTAATAAATTTAATAAATAAATAAATAAATAAATAAATAAATAAATAACTTCTTATGTACATAGTGTATGACTAAACTAATGGAGTTCACTATTACAAGATATGGCAATGAGTAGGGATGGTTGAGAAATTTGCTCCATTGAAGTTTTTTAATGGATGTACCTAATCTGTACCTCCCTGACCCAAATGTGGACTCAAATGCTATTTATTTATTTCTTCATTCATTCATTTGCGGTCAATGATCTGTACATTTTCGAGCTTAGGATACATTCCATGAAACAAAACAAAAAATGTGTCTCTTAACTTCTGTGCATTTGAAAATGTGCAAGGAAAACTGCATACATTTCTAAAATGTGCACAAATATGCTATAGTCAATGGATGCATGGATACAAAAATATGTATCTTTGAAAAAATGCACAAAAATATGTACCAATTTCTGTACAGAGGGGGAAAGAACCCATCTGGAATTGGGAAAGAATGAGAGTGGTGTTGGAAAAATGAGAACTTTGATGAAATCAAGCGTGACAGATCCACCCATTCCCAGAGATTACCCCACTGATTCATATAGCTTTTTAAAAGAATTAAACATATTCACAGAGGATAACTCTTTTATTAACAGCTTCTAGCCATGACAGCTAAATTGGTCTTGCATGTTTGGGGGTAGTAAACCTCTGCATCACTGTTGTTGGGGATAAATAATAAGGAAGCTTCTGACATTGCCAGATATGCTCAGTAGGAAGTCCCATGCAACTAAAGCAGGGGTGTGGAACTTGTGGCCTTCCAGATGTTATCGGACTCCAACTCCCATCAGCCCCAGTCAGCATGGCCAATAGTCGGGATAATGGAAGTTGTAGTCCAGCAACATCAGGGGGTCACAGGTTCCACATCCCTAAACTACAGGAGTCTTGCTAGGTAGTAGCAGTCTGCACCAACCAGATATTCCGTTTGGACCCTGATTCAGTGATTCCGAAAACAGCCCAATTCAGCTTGGACTGATTTGGAGGCCACTCACTTGACTCGAGTCCAAATTTGAATCTTGATTCGGAAATCCAAATCTTCATGCCTCGCATTGACTATCAGTGGAAATCAACAAACTGCTATAGCCTTTTATGCGTGTCAGAATTGGATGATATTTGCACAGACAGCAGTCCATTTAGACAAATAGGTACAAGGTTTTGTGCTATGCATACTTAAATTAAAGTTTTTTGCTTTAAAAAGAGATTACTGTTGATACCCTTTTTTATTTCTTGGCAGAATTTAATGAGGTTTGCAGGAATTGGTGTTGCTTCTGATGGGATCAAGCCAGCCAAGTTTCAGATGAATAGTTCCAAGGAGCTTTGTGCAGGAGCAGCCTTTGCAGGTTGGGGGTTTCCCAAAAAGGATGTGACTTTTTTGTAGGGATGGCAGAGAATTTCTCCACGAATCTCCGGGAGGCCAAATGCCAACGCATTCGGCCCCCTGAAATTGGTGGTGAAATTCTCCACCACCACCCCGCCCCCCCCCCCCGGGATGGGACTTACCTCCTTCGAATGTCCCTCTCGGCGGCGGGTCCCAGCGGCGGTTCAGCGGCGGTTCGTCGGGGGCGCCGCCGCCCTTACAAAATAAAAAAAGTAAAGTTAAAAAAAAACAAACACACCCGTGATAGGCTACGTGACGATTTACGTAGCCTATCACGGCTAGATTTTCAAAGTCAGTCATGATAGGCTACGTAAATCGTCACGTAGCCTATCACAGTGACTTTGAAAAAAAAAAAGCGCATATGCAAATGGCGGTGCCCATGGGCGCCGCCATTTGCATTCCTTATTTGGACAGGGGTAGTCTACATAAAGATTTACGTAGACTACGGCGAAAATAAGAACGCTATTTGCGTTGCCCTTATTTTCGCCATAGTCTACGTAAATCTTTACGTAGACTACCACTGTTCAAATAAGGAACGCAAATGGCGGCGCCCATAGGGCGCCGCCATTTGCGTACGTGCTTTTTTTTCCTCTTTTTTCAAAGTCACCCGTGATAGGCTACGTGACGATTTACGTAGCCTATCACGGCTGACTTTGGAAATCTAGCCGTGATAGGCTACGTAAATCTTCACATAGCCTATCACGGGGGTGTGTGTGTGTGTTTTCTGTACTTTTTTTTTCACGGTCGGGGAGACAGGGCGCTCCTCCCTGGCCTGAATTTTGCCGGCAAGGGATGGGGCGCCGCCCCCCCGGCCTGATTTTCAGCCGGGCAAGGTGGGGCACCTCCCCCCCTCGCCTGAACTTCGGGGGGGAAAGCGAAGCGCCTCCCCACCACCGCGAAGCAAGCTGCGGGACGAGGTAAGTCCCTTTCATCCATCCCTAATATGTCGTACAGGTGTCCCAAGGCAAGAAATCTGTAAAATTTTGCAAGGATAGGCAGAGAGGCTAAGGAGGTATGATGAATGCAAAAAAGTTTAAGACGTTTTGTTTTCAGCTCAAGTGGCACCAAAGTCAGAGAAAGTGCAGTAGGACAGGGGTGGATGATGGACATTGAGGTTGCAGTGGCAGAGGCAGAAGGACTTGGACATCCAGCATTTTCCAAACAAGCAGCCAGTGCTATACCCTCCAAGTTCCCACAAACTCCACCAAACCTCTTTTAACATTTCTGCTGCTGGGAGAGAGAATGAGCAAAGCACTGGATCCATCCTGTAATAGATTGTACATCCCTCACTCAAAGCACTGGGTTTGGAGAGCCCTGGTAAAACCATTCACTGTGATTAGAAGCCAGAGCTGCCAATCACAAAATGACAATTCACAGAATGGCCAATCTGGATCCAAACCATTGTTTCTTTCCTCCTTAATGAGGGGGGAGGAATGGCAGTTCCCAGAAGGAAGGGATACTTGGGGAGGTGCTGTCCCCCCCCCACACAAAGGTTTGCAGACTCTCCAAACACAGCTTGTCTTCCCCTCCTCTCAGCTTTCTGACCACCTCTCCTAGGCACAAAATGGTGTAGTAGAGATGGAAACCAAAATAAAAAAGAGAACAGCTGCACCAAGTGAATTCCCAATGCGTTTTGACATTGGTCTTTAACAAGGGAATTACAAACTCTTAGAGAATTTTCTGGAGGATTCCCTCTCCCTTACTTCTTCCAAAGAAGAATAAGAAGTATTCTACCTCTACTCCAGCCCAGCAGTTCTTTCTGAACTCCGAGGAGACTATGTGACTTTGCCATCTCCAATAGGCATTCAGGAAAGACCCCTGGCTGGAGAAGAGTACTGGGCTCTTGCAAGTGCAGGAGGTGTTTCTGAAAATATAAAACATAGAAAGTAGGCCCCTCAAGGAGTGCCTACATTTAAAAAAAAAAAAGTATGGGGAAACCCTGTCCCCCTCCCCAAGGAGAAAATTCTCTGAAATTCTCCCCCTCCCTGCGAAAGAGGCAGACAAAACAATGCCGCTTTCACAGGGAGAGAAGAAGTTCCCCCAAATAGGGGATTTGACACAGCACCATTAAAAACCTTCACAACACCTTAATTCAAACAACTTGAAGCTTGTGGACTGTCAAGCCACCTGCCTCATACGGAAGCCAGTTATTTGTTATATGTTAAACCTCCTGCATGATCCAGTGACGCTGCTAACTGTTTTATGTTTTGATAAAATTCCTCTTTAATATCATATGGCTCTTATCTGAATGACAGTATTTGTGTGTGTGTGTGTGTGTGTATGTATGTGTGTGTGTGTGTTATATGTACTTGCGTATTTGATGTATGCTGTAACTATTTTGTACTTGTATGCTTGCTCAATAAATAATTTAAAAATTAAAAAAACTTGAGGCAAGTTTACCATATTTTAATACTAAATTAAATACTATTAATCCCCCCTTTATTGCAGAGAGCTGCTTTATCCTAATTTAGTTTGGATTTCATATTTAGAAATCATGCAAGCATTTTTTCCATCTTTTTTGTTGCTCCCTGAAGTAGTTTGCACACTGCATCACAGTTATCAATTGCTGCTGAAGCCTCTGGCTAGAAACCTCTACCGGGGTTCAACTCAGGCTTTTCCTATATTTATAAATGCGGTTTGGCATATTTCTGACATCAGTTTCTCATTTGCAGTGTAACTAATAACATAAGATGGAATGGGAAAGACACAGAGATAATCTTCAGTGACCTTTTAGGTCATTCTCTGCTGTGTAAGGAGATGAAAAGGAATGAGCGGGTGCTCAGTCCTTTAAATTAACAGGGAAAGATATCAAATCCTTAAACTATTCAACAACTTAATTTAACATCCTTTTGTTTTGTTTTTTTGTGGTGTGACAAGGAAATAGGGAAGCTCGGTTTGAGTGGAGGGAAGGGATCTGCCCTTTCCTATCCAATTACTTCTGGCCCTTGAACTAATATTTGCAAGTGTGAGCTTTGTGTTTGAACAGATTTACTGTACAGTAATTTGGCTGAGCATTCAATATCTAAACAGATCACTTAATCCAGGGTTGGGCAGAAGGTAGACCATCCTAGCCAATTTCCCAGCGGACCACCTAGAACCTGCTGCTTGCTGGGATTCTTGCAAACAATTCGGAAGTAGGTGAACCTTGATAGGATCCAGTAAGGCATTTCTTATGTCTTAAGCAAAAGTGTATAGACATAATCACTTAACACAGATAGGTTACACCTTAAATCACGACTACAACTCCCATAATTCCTTGCTGGCTAGGGCTGATGGGAGTTATAGTCTGGAGGACACCCGTTAGGCAAATGGGTGTCCTCCAGACTATAACTCCCATCAGCCCCAGCCAACAAGGAATTATGGGAGTTGTAGTCCAAAACATCTGGAGGGTGACACGTTGCCTACCCCAGCCTTAAATGTTAATAGACTCTGGGTTAATAGACCCCAGGGTTAATAGACCATGAGTATATATACATTGTTGCTTTGCAGATTTAAAACACACAGATGGAGCACAGCATTCAGAAAAAGAAAAAGTAGGCCATGCCGAACTGATGTCAACCTCTGAAATAAAGTATGCACTATGAGGTACTTCTAGATTAGTCTGAGATCCACCAAGATGAACACAGCCCACCTACCATGTATGGTGGCCTATCAAGTGCTTGTTAAACCTCCTGCTTGTGTTTCCTGCTTGAGACTGCAAAAACCAGAAGGTTGTAAAGCACCCAGCAGTCCACTGTTTATGGATGGAGTTCAGGGTTATGGAATGATTTTAGCTTGGTGGGTCCCAAGCTGTGCAAGCCTATGCTAAAGGAATACAGGGGGTGGCCAATTGGCTTTTCCCATCACCATCATGCACCCAGATGATGGTCAGATGTATTGGACCCATCATTATCACTAACATTTACATGATGAATACCTGTTGTAAACACATTCGCTGAGATATTAAGCTCTACAGAAGCTCTGCTTGAGGGTTGCTGCCCCACTCACTTCCATAGCCTTGATCTGGGGTGGGGGTGGAACACACAGAGGGACTGCTTTGTACATTTCAGTATTTGAGCGAGGCCAGGAGTTCGGACACCGAACATGATCCAGATTTTCCTCCTACATGTGTTCACTAGATGTCTGCACTGGGCTAATGAGGTTCCTCCACGTGGCCTTGGAAACAGGATTGAACCAGCCCATGAAAGAACCATGTGCCACTTAAAGCATTATATAAAAGTGTATTGATGTTCATGTTGTAATTAACATAAATGTTATAATAATGAAGGTATTGATCTGTTGGTGATTACTTTGGTCAACTAACTTCTACATGTTGGCAGCATTTGGTGGAAGATGGAACAATGGTGTGAGGTTTCAAGTATGTGAAAAGGCAAGCTTGACAATTGATCCTTTGGCTCCATTAGTGGTGTGCTGAGTATTACCGACATCATAGATTGATGCCTCTTTAAAGTCTCGGACTCCCTTGCTTTGGGAATCTGACTATTGACTTTGGCCACTTGCACTGAATGGCTACAGGTGAATGCATGATCTCTTCCTCCCTTCCACACACAAGAGAGAGCACACATGCTCTTTTTTCTACTTTGTACTTGCGTGCATGTTAAGGATTGCTTTCACCCACTGCAAATTTGACATAATTTCACTAGTGCTGAATGAAACCTGGTCTTTAGATTTCTTCCTGCTGCAGTGGCATCTCATCCTTGGGACACTTATTCACAAACAGGGGTACTTGTTCTAGCAATGCTGATATGACTGACTGGTTGTCATTACATGTGTATTTTCGGCAGTTAATTATACATCAAGTCCTTCATTTAAAAAGTGCAGACAGTGATAGGAATCTTGTTGTGCATCAGTTCCATAACAAATTGTACATCCAGTCATCACTCCTTCTGAGATCCAGTGCTAATGTTTGCAAACTTGCTGGCTGTTCACAACATTTATCTGCAGCAGTGAGTACAGAGTAGAGTTCTGAAATGGTAGAATGGACTATGCTACCTCAAACAGAAGGTGAGGAATCAAACTTGTTATACTCCCTTGTATTTAAAAAAACAACTAACTGAAACCAAGAAAAATATATGTTTTTTTCTGGATATAAACTGGTTATCAAAGGCTTTTTTTCATAAGATCATTCCTTTTGGTTTTCTGCAGTGAGAGGTAGACTATAGAGAATATCATCTACAGTGTTCCCCATAGGGATGGGCAGGTGTGGGCACCCGATGTCGTCCAGGAATCCAGCAGAAACCCATCCACCCACACCGCTGTAAACAACTGTAGTTGTGCATATATAGGCTATTCGCAGTCCCATTTTTCATATATCTAAAAATGCACATTTTTGCGATTGCCATTCCCCCCCCCCCAATGGTAATCATGGAGCTTGAGAACGGGGTCTGGGTGAGTGCAGGCAGCTCACCGAGCAGCAGGGAGCTCGAGTGTGGGTTTGGGGATGCATGAGTGGGGGCAGGGGCTGAGTGGAGAATCCAGATGTCAGGGTGCCCGTCCATCCCTCATTCTCCATTGCAAAACTAAGAGCTTTCTGCTTCAGGAGTCATCCTGTATCTCTCAAATCTCCTAGTCCAGCTAGGGCAGCTGCTTGTATTTTGAAAATCTAGGGATGTACGAAAGTCACCTTTTCATGGATTGTGTTCATGGGGGGGAGGCGCTCCGTCCCTCCCCCTGGAATCCTCAACGGGGGGGAGGCGATCCGGTCCTCCCCCCCGGAATCCTCGATGGCCAGCTCTCCTCTGCGGCAGCTCCGCAGAGCAGCTGGCCAGGGCTGGCCGCGGCCGGATTTCCGGCCGCGGACTGGCTGGTGCGGCCGCAAATGGCAGCTGCTGTAGCGGCTGCCATTTGCTTCCAGCCAGGGAACCATGATAGGCTACGTAAGTCTTTACATAGCCTATCACAGCTGGGCAAAAAAAAAAAAAAAGGCGTATGCAAATGGCGGCGGCTACGGCGGCTGCCATTTGTGTTCCTTATTTTTCGCCGTTTTAGTCTACATAAATACTTAGGTAGACTATTACGGGGGAAAAAAGGGGAACGCAAATAGTGTAGTGGGAGCTATTTGCGTTCCTTTTTTATTTGCCGTTTTAGCCTTTGTAAATATTTACGTATGCTAAAACAGTGAAAGAATAAAGGAATGCAAATAGCGCCCACTACGCTATTTGCGTTCCCCTTTTTTTTGCCGTAATAGCCTACGTAGCCTACGTAGTCTACGTATTTACGTAGACTAAAACGGTGAAAAATAAGGAACGCAAATGGTGGCCGCCGTAGCCGCTGCCATTTGCGTACGCCATTGTTTTTTTTTTAATTGGCTTGCTGTGATAGGCTATGTAAAGACTTATGTAGCCTATCACAGCAAAGACCAGAATGCAAATGGCAGCTGTGGCAGCCAGTTGAAAGACCAGCCGCCGAAGCTGCCTCTGGTGCTGCCGCCGTCCGGAACATCCGCCCCAGGTAAGTCTCGTCCTGGGGGGAATCCGCGGGGGGGGGGAGCAGGCCATTCCACCATGGATTTCGGGGGGCCAAATGCCAGTGCATTCGGCCTCACTGAAATCCGTGGCGGAATTCTCCGCCATCCCTATGAAAATCAAATTTTTGAAGTTGAGCCATTTGTGTTTCAGAATCCATACTTTTACAAATTTATGTCTTTTAATTAGTGCTGCACCAAATGTTTATCCCACATTTCTTTCGATCACATTGAATTTGAGAGAAAAGAAATTGCTTTTGAAAAGAAATTCCATAGTGAAGAAAATTTTGGAGAAATTCTCATGGGTTGGGGTTGGGCTTCTTGTGGTTACCTTACCTTGCAGGTGGCCAAGGAGTGTGCATGAGTGCCCTGTCTTTCATTGTACAATCATCTCTCTTGCAGGCTGTAGCCACCTTGGCTTCCCACACTTCAATTAAAGCCCAGTAGAAAACATCATGAGGTAATTCCTCCCATAGAGCTGTTTTTCAGATCAGGAAGTGCAGGCAGCCTGGGAGGCTGCAGAGCAATGGAGAGATGTGTGATAGTAAGAAAAGAAGCACACAGCAATCTCAGCCTCCTCACAGTGATTAGGTAAGCTCAAAAACACCACAAACGTATATTATAAAACACCCTGAGAATAAGGCAGAACAATGGAAGCCTATTTCATGGAGGAAGAAAACTTTCAGGAAATTTGAGGACAAATTTAGGCACAGTACTAACTCCACCTCTTCCCTGGAGCTGGACACAACACCCCCTTCCCTCGTACCTGCATTGTAGACAATGCAAAGTGGGTGGGTGTGCACAGGTTGCCAACACAGTTGATGCTGTTGCCACTTTCCATGGCAGTATCAGCCCCTTGCATCCAAACCTCTTACAAAAAGAAAAAAGAAAGAAGCTGTGCCACAACTAGGGAAGTAGGGACTGTGTAAAATCCACTCCACCTGTGTTTTGTGGATTGTCAGGCATGGATTCTGTTGTCTGCTCACAGACGGATGCGGATTTTTTTTTCTTTCCGTCATGCAGAAAAGTACGCAAATAAATTACGGAAGAGGTTTCGTAACAATTGACATAATTTACCCTACTACGTAACATTTGGCATATTGTCCCCCATCGCATCCCACTTTTCCTCAGCAGAAACATGTCTATTTTCCTATGAATAAATATGCATAAATTTCAGGAAAGTTTTTTTTAAAAAAATCTGAAGTCCATGGACTCTGCACGGCCTGAGGGGGTCACTCTGCAGTGGATTCCTTAGGTCGGATTCTTAGAAATTTGAGCTCATTTTAGTCCATCTCGAATTTTTCCAGCACCCCTACTTCTGACAGCATGCAGAATGGGAGAGAATAGGAATTTTGTACAATGCCGTGTGTCCCCTGCATTTGTGCATACACTGATAATATCTTTAAGAAGGTTCTCCAATACATTCATCCAGTGCGCACTACTCACCTTAGAGACTCATGAGTGAACTTGAGTAAGTGGCTAAGAAAATGAGCTGTAAGCTAGGAAAACCACAGTTGAAATCTGAATTGTGCAATGTCCCCCTCAGCTCTTTTTGGACTGGTTCAGAAATGTTGTCATTGTTGTTCAGGCCATCAGTCGTGTCCAACTCTTCGTGACCCCATGGACCATACCACGCCAGGCCTTCCTGTCCTCTGATCTCTCCTGGAGCATCCTCAAGTCCATATTCATTGCATCAGTGATGCTATCTAGCCATCTCATCCTCTGCCGTCCCCTTCTCCTTTTGCCTTCAGTCTTTCCCAGCATCAGGGTCTTTTCCAGAGAGTTTTCTCTTTGCATTAGGTGGCCAAAATATTTGAGCTTCAGTTTCAGTACCTGTCCTTCCAATGAGCAGTCAGGGTTGATTTCCTTTAGGACTGACTGATTTGACCTCCTTGCAGTCCAAGGGACTCGTAAGAGTCTCCTCCAGCATCACAGTTCGAAAGCATCAATTCTTTGGCGCTCAGCCTTCCTTATAGTCCAGCTCTCACAGGTTCAGAAATAAGCCAAGCTAGTTCCCTAAAAACAGGGTATTATTAACTTGATTGTTTTCTGAGCCAATACACATTTGCTCCTTATTGCTCATAGACTTGTCTGAGCAAAAACCCTGGCTGGTGCTGTTGTTAATGTTTCTGAATTCACAGGTCTGATACTTAGAAATCCGAGCTCATTTTGGTCTGTCTCAAATTTCTCCAGCATCCCTCGCCACAACCACTGCCAATGGTAAGACGTACCTGTGAGAAATTGTTGAGAATTTCTCTTCCCCCTGGAGAAATTTGGTGATATTATCCCCCAAATTTCTCTGCCAACAAATAGAGTGGAGAATTTCAAGAGGCCATGGGTACACAGCTGTACTTTCAATTCTCACTTAGCTCTCTGATCATTCCAGAGTCTCTCCCTTTTTAGTTTCTCTTTAACCTTGCACTCTTCCTCCGTTGTCCTTTTTTTTTTTAGACTTGCTTCTATTCTTCTATTCTTTTGTTCTTTTTTAGTTTTTCATTCTCCCTTCTTGCAGCCTGGAGTTTCTCCTATGACTCACCCCTCCTTTGCTGGATCAAGAAATCATCCCATTCTGACACCATGCCCGTGTTTCCACCAGCGATTTACTCCAACCTGGCAGCATGGTGCGGTCTCTGTGTTTCCATGACATCATGGACATTCAGCACCAGCCCTGCATTTTATCACAGAAAAAACCACTTCTTCTGAGACTGCTTCTAGTCTGACTTTTCCTGCTTACTTTGGCTCCATTACTGACCTTTTTCCACAACCCACTGGGTCTGGTATCAAAGTCCTACCCATGGGGCGTGGGTGTGTCACTCACCTGTCTGTGACCTCACTGGAAGCAGCATGTGAAGGAGAGGGGGAGATGATGCTGGAGGGAGCTGTCAGGCAGAAATGAAGAGATGCACACAGACGCACCCCTGACATACCAGTGCAGTGTCTGCCCACCCTGGGTATCCATATGATACCCAGTAGACGCTACACTATTTGCGTTCCCCTTATTTTCGCCATCTTAGTCTATGTAAATGTTTACATAGACTAAGACGTGCCAAAATAAGGAACACAAGTGGCAGCGGCCATGGCCGCCGCCATTTGCGTACGTGCATTGTTGTTGTTGTTGTTTTTAAAGTCAGCCGTGATAGGCTATGTAAACATTTACGTAGCCTATCACTTTTTTAAAAAAAACCTAGCCGTGATAGGCTACGTAAAACTTTACGTAGCCTATCACATTTTTGTTTTTGTTTAATTGGAAATGGTGGCAGCAGCAGCCGGTCGGAAGACTGTCTGCCGCCGCACCGCCACCGGAGCCGCCGCCGCCGCTGCCAGGAAGATCCGCCCAAGGTAAGTCTCATCCCGGGGGGGGGGGGGGCAGGCGCTGGCATTCGGCCTCCCCGAGATCCGTGGCGGAATTTTCGTACATCCCTAATATGAAGTTCCCAGTCAAGGTGGTGGCAGGAAATCAGGAGAGCCACAAAGGCAGCTTCATGGAGAGTTGTTAAGTCATTAAGGTGTGTCCCCACTATAGAGGAAGAAAGGGTTTAAAGGGGGGGATGCTGCACACATGACTTTGCTTTTATGCTTCTCTTCACTAAGGCAAAATTGCACTTTAAGTCCCCGTTTGGGGGGGGGGGTTAAAAGGCAGGGATGCTGCAAACAACTTTGCTTTTTTGCTCCTTTGTTAAAGTGAAATTCTGCTTTAAAACTCACTTTAAAGGAAAAAAACAAAATGGCTCAGAAAGCAGGGAGGAGACTGGCCAGAGCGGGAAACTGGAGCAGAGCAGAAGGGGGTGAGGGAGGCAGAGATGAAGACATGCACACAACTAGTATAACATCCACTGGCTCTCTTTGCCATTTCCTCCCTGTGTATTTTTCATTTAGTGCTTTGTCCCACTTTGTGTGGGTGTGTGCTAGGGGTATTCCTTCTGAGTAAACTAATTGGCTGTAAGGCTTTCCTTTCCTGGGAGTAAGTGCCATTGAAATCTGTGTGTCTTGCTTCTGAGTAGGCATGCACAGGAGTGCATTGTATGTCTACTTAGAGTATCAGTCTTAAGGTCTCCCATGCCCTTCAATGCATTCACTTGGAACTTCCTCCTCCCGTTGACTTTACTGACTGCTTCTTCTCCCTTTTGCTCACCAGATTGATGGGCTGTTTTCCTCCTAGGTGATGGGGAAGTCTTCCTTCTCAACCACACAGGAGAAAGGCTTGACAGGATTTCAATGGGTATTAAAAGTGTCTCCAATTGGGAAACCAGCCAGCCACTACCTCTTCTCCTAGCCCACCTTTCAGGGTTGTTGCAAAGCCAGAATAAGGGGGAAGAGCAACAACAGCACCAGGGGGTGGGGGGACAAACTGGGTCTAATGAAGAAGGTGTCCCAGTGAAGTGGTCACCTGGGGGGGGCACTAGGGATGGGGATGCTGCGCACACAACTTTGCTGTTTTGCTCCTTCATTAAAGCAAAATTGGACTTTTAAGTCCCCATTTTAGGGGGGGAAAGGGGGTTTAAAAGGGGGAAGGCTGCACACACAACTTTGCTTAAAGGAAAAAACACACAAAAGGGCTCAGAAGGCAGGGAGGAGCCTGGCCAGAGCAGGAAACTGGAGGAGAGCAGAGGGGGGTGAGGGAGGGCGGAATCGGCAAGAGGCGGCAGCGGGAACATGGATGAGGTAATCGGACCCAACCCAGACTCCAGCCAGCCATCAAGAAAATGATTCGGTTAGAGCTTAGTGGAAACAGCACAGAGCCCCAAGCTACAGCGATGACAAGCCGGGTCTTTAAGGACTGTGGAAATGGGAAAAGGAGAAGATGTGATTGGGGAAACATCACAACAAAGTTGCAAACAAAGTGAAGCCAATAGCGTGGAAACACTAGGGGTGTACGAAACCCTGCTTACCTGGCTCCGCCGGGTTCCGCTGGGGGGGGAGGCGCTCCGTCCCTCCCCCAGGAATCCTCCCCCTGGAATCCTGGCCAGCTGGCTCCGCTCTGCGGGGATTCCGTGGAGCCGCCGGCCGGCTCCGCCAGCAGCCGGACATCTGGCCGCTGGATAGCAGGGACGCAAATGGAGGCGGACGTAGCCGCTGCCGTTTGCATCCCTGAATTCAGCCGTGATAGGCTACGTAAAGACTTACGTAGCCTATCACGTCTGGGTTAAAAAAAAAACCCCGCGTACGCAAATGGCGGCAGCTATGGCCGCCGCCATTTGCGTTCCTTATTTTTTGCCATCTTAGTCTACGTAAATATTTACGTAGACTAAGACGAAGACAAGAAAGGGGAACACAAATAGTGTAGCAGATGCTATTTGTGTTCCCCTTTATTTTTGTTGTCTTAGTCTATGTAAATATTTACGTAGACTAAGACGGCCAAAAATAAGGAACGCAAATGGCGGCGGCCATAGCTGCCGCCATTTGTGTACACGTTTTTTTTTTTTTAACCCAGACGTGATGGGCTACGTAAGTCCTACCACGAATGGTGGGGGGAACCAGAATGCAAATGGCGGCGGCGGCAACCATTCGGAAGACCAGCCACCACCACCACCACCGTCGCAGCCGCTGCTGGAGCCGCCGCTGTCCAGAACATCTGCCCCAGGTAAGTCTCATCCTGGGGGGGATCCGTGGGGGGGGCAGGCCATTCCGCCACGGAGTTCGGGGGGCTGAATGCACTGGCATTCGGCCTCACCGAGATCCGTGGTGGAATTCTCTGACATCCCTACGGAACACACCCCATGTAGAGAGCATGGAATAAAGACCAGCAACAGTATGGAAGTAGAAATTCTAGTGCCTCTCCCAGAGGAGACAGCCCCTCCATGGAACTCCACCTCCTTTTTTTAATTTATGAAAAGGCAAGGCATCTTATTATTAAAACTAATAACAATTTTAAAGCTTAATTGCTTGTTTGTTTTTAACTTCAAAACAGCAGAATTGGGAGCAGGGGAAAATATTAGAAACAGAGCGTGGAGCTAATACATTTACAGTGAAATACTATGCATGTCTACTGGGAAGTTCATGGAGTAACTGGTCGTACTCCCAGGTATGTATAGGATTACAGCCTTAAAATACCAAGAATCTGTGCAGAAAAAAGGGTTTTAACATCCCACCTAAAACTGGACAAAGACTGAAGAAACCTCTCTTTCATATTCTACCTTTAATACATGAAGGACCATAACAATATCATAAACTTGTAAAGTTTAGCTTTACAAATAAACAGCATGGTCAAATAGAAGCCAGTGTAGAGGAAAGTGAACTGTTTCCTTGCCAAGGTATATTTGCTTTGAGGTCACCTTGCAACCTGAGGTGATTCTCAAAGATTCCAGAAGCTAAGCAGGATAAAAATCAGAAAATAATATGGCATCTTGAGATGATCATAATTCTTTCTCTGTCTGTGTGTGTGTGTGTGTGTGTGTGCACACAATATGCTGGTACAGTGACTGATCAAAAGGAATTCAAATGTTAAAACAATTGATCAGCACTCATCCTCTTTCAGCCTTTTGCCTTCTGTTATATCAATACATTGGAAACATAATTTGTATCAGCTGTTGTTCCTTTAATTAAGATCTCGCCCAAATCTTTCTCATTGATTCATGCCATTAACTTATTGACTTGCCTCTTCTTTTGCTGAGACAGTATTTTTCCCGGAGGGGCTGTGTCTCCTAGCTCATTTTAAGACTTTGCAGATGTATTATTGCTGTCTGGTAGGTGGCGGTTACTGCTCCCTCCCCCTCCCCACTGAAAAAGGTGCATTTGTTTAAGAGCACTTCTGGAAATGCACCCAAGAATCATTCTAAGAGAAGCCAAAAAAAACATGCAGCCCAGCATCCTGCTTCCAACAGTGGTGGGCCACTTACCTCTGGGGCATGAATGAAGAAAATAGCCTGCCCTAGGTCTTTGGCCCAAGTGTCTGTTATTCAGAGGTACCCCCTCCCTGAACATGGAGGTGTCCTTTAGTTGTTGTTGTCGTCATCATCTTGTTGCTTTTATCCACTTCTGTTTATCCACTTTTCTGCATAAAACACTCAAGGCAGCTTGCAAAACATCCAAAAGAGATAAAATAATAACGCTAAAATCACATAGCAGATTAAAAGCAGACATCTTTAACTATTAAATATTAAAACATTTGCTGAAATTAAAAGCTAAACATCTAGAAGTAAGAACTCCCTCTACACTCAGTTTCACAGTGTGGATAGCTTTTGACTTACATCGCTTTACACTTTTTTAGAGGTTAATATCTGAGTTTGAAAGGAACAAAAATGTTATCACTGGGCACCAAATTTATAACAAATCCATAGGGAACTAACAGAGCAAACATATACTTGCCTACTCATAGGTATGTCTCATTGAGCTAAATTGGGGTGGGGGTTACTCCCAGGTAAGACGGCATAGGGTTGCAGCCTAAATCTACAATTCGTTTTTAAACGCTAGTTACACTTTAGAAATCTTTCCTAGCTTAGTTTAACATTCAACATGAAAGAATTTGAATGGGTAAATAAATAGCATTAAGCTTTCCTCCTAGGAGGTAAGCTTTCATGATACCTTCTTAGGACATGTATTGTTGTGGCTCTAATGCTCCATTGGTAGGGGCTATTCTGCCTCCAAATGAGATTAAGGAACGTGGTCTGCTTTCAAGTTTGATAGTGAAGTAGCCAGTTTCCCTGTGTGCAGAGAAGTCTACTTTCATGATTCACTTCCTGTCTTTAATCTATAAGCATGAATGATTAACCACCACAAATGCCCTTATATAGTTTTGCAAGTTAATAATTCAGCTTTAGAATCCACTGTATACATTCAGAAGGTTGACAGATCACCTTCCACAATACAGACCTGTGAGATAGTTAAGATCATCAGAGAAGGCCTTGCTGGGTGCACCACAACCTGCAGATTGCCATCTTGCAGCAACCCAAAAGTGGGCCTTCTCTGTGGTGGCACCCACCTTATGGAATGTCTTTCACCCCAGTATTCAGGAGGCGCCAACTGTAGCATGTTTTAGGCACCACCCAGGCCTTCCCTGAGTAAGTGTGCTACCCAGTTTGTTAATTGTGGTGTTCTATTGGTTTTAATGTTGTTAACGATGTTTCATATCAATGTTTTAGCAATTATTACATATCTTAATGGATATTACAATGTATTTTAATGCATTTAAATTCTCTTGTAAACCACTTAGAGATATTTTTAAGTATGGTAAGTGGTATATAAATCTATCAAATAATTTTTTTAAAAAACAGATATGAACAAATTTGAACACTAACATACACTGATATTTTCCTGAATTTCTAAAATCACACGTGTAAGCATTCTTTGAAATAAAGTAGGTATTGAATGAATTTTCTGAGATCTCACAATTTAACAGTGAGCTCTCTGAAAATAAATATTTGTAAGAATGTTCACTTACGGTTTTTTTGTGCTGTGCTGAAACCCTACCTGCCCTTTTGCAACCTCTTTGTTTCCCTGTGAAAGAGGCAGTCGTTTTTCTGCCTCTTTCATTGGGATGTTGAGAATTTTGGAGAAATTTCTCTGGGTGCTCTTCCCCCTCCCCCCCCCACCCTGCAGTTCTGTCCTTGCAGCCTCTCTGGCTGCTTGAGCATCTTGGAAAGCCCCTTAGAGGACTCAGCCAGGACTTCCTCCCTTGGGGCTTCCCTGCTCTTCTGCCTGCCCAGTGCCTGAAAGCTGAGAGAGGAGTTGTTGTTGTTGTTGTTAAAAGTATTATTAATAACAATGAAGCAAAACCAAAAGTGCCTCTCTGAGCTTTCAGGCACTCAGCAGGCAGCAGCACTGGAAGCCCCAAGGGAGGAAGTCCTGGCTGAGTCCTTCAGGGGCCTTTCTGAGAAGCTCAAGCAGCCAGAGAGGCTGCAAGGACTGAATGGGGGGAAATGATAAAAAGAGCACCCCTCCCCTGCCACTTCCTTCCAGTAAGGTAACCACTGAAGCCCTGCACCCAGAGAAATTTCTCTGAAATTCTCACCCCTTCCCACGATGTTCAGGTGCAGTTTTTTTTTTGTCCCTTCCCACAACAAATGGTTGGAAATAAATAGGTCAACAATTCAGCATAGTGCTAGTTTTTTGTTTATTTGTTTGGCAATGTTAGTTTGATGCAATTGTTCTCAGTCCTGGGGCATCAGGGACTCTGTGAACACAGGAAGCCCTCTTTTGAGGCCATGTCCAGAGGCAGAACTTTCTACAGATGAAGGAAGAAGAACCCCAAGGGATTGCTCTTCCTGTATCCTCCTGCCAACACAAGTTTCCCAGAAACCCTCTCAGCTGTGGGAATCCCACACTCACCAACATACTAGGTTCTCAGGCAGCAGGAGGCATATCAGCCTCATCAGTGTTTATGACTTAGAAACAGTGTGGGCTCTCCTTCTCAGAGCTGATGTCCTCCTGAGACAACACACACTTGCCTGCAGCACTGCTTTGGCCTTTAGGAGCTCCAAACCACTGTTGGAGCAATGCTCCTGCTTATGTCAGCCTGCTGGCTTCCTTGAGTCTTGCCCCAAGCTCCCAGGATGCTGTCCAAGGTCCTGCTGGGAGTTTAATACTACGGATTCTTTGTTGTTTCCCTGCCATCCTCCAAGCTCTGCAACTCTTCTCCAAGCAGGACTGCTGGCACTTCATAGCCATACCTCTGACCACAGGACAGTGGTTTCAATGAAGTCTTCAGCTACTGGAAGGAGACACAGTTGGATCCTACATTCAATTATTCCATTGAACATCTTAGTGATTGTGTTTATGTATGGTGATATGAAAGTTCCGTCTGTGATGGCTGATTTGTGATAATGGCTCATTCACATGTGCAAGTCACCAGTCAATGCTATAGTCACTGAGTGATGAACACAAATGTTTGGCTCAGCTGTTAATGCTCAAATGCTCCTACTTTCCTCAGATGTGAATTCTGGACCAGATATACCCTGCAATGCATTCCTATTGATGTTTTCATCATAGTGAAACTGCTGACAATATAGATTTCCATATGTGCCTAGATATACACATGTCGCTCCTCCTTGTGTGTGTGTCCCATTCATTTCAACTGAGTGACTTAGTTCACAGACACATTCTCTTATATGTACAGATGTGGTCCCTCTATTAAATGGAGAGTGGAAACTACCGCACCGCACCGGGGATGCCAAGTTCATACATTTCTCCAGATGGTACCTTTTTATACACCATAGGTAGGGATGGGTGAGAAATCCATTGCATCCACATTTTTATGTAAGATTACCCAATTCACACTGCCCGGAACTGACCACAGACCCAAACACAAGTTGTGGTTGGAAATTCATACATTTTTGAACTTGCAACGCATTTCACGATGCCCCTCGCATAAAGTGTTTGACAACATGCACCCATTTCAGAAATGCACACAAACACACATTAGTGAATGAGTGCATGCATACAAATTGTGTACAGTTGGGAAATGCACACAAAAATGCTTAAGTTTTTAAAAATGCGAATAAAAATGTGTATGAATTTCTGTGTAGGAAAAGAAACAAACACCCCACATGGAAATGGAGCAGAATGAGGTTGGCAGGGGAAAAATGAGAGCCTTGATGAGATGAAGCTTCACGGATTTGCCCATTCCTAATGATGGGGGAGCTCCTGTGGCCCTACCACACATCCAAGATAATATGTGATGCAGGCATGTACATAGATGGTTCACACATTTTCCCACTTAATCGAGGGTGAAACATTGCACAAATCATCCCCATATATCCTAAATGACCTGGTCAACTTGGTGGGAGTATGATAGTGTTTATGTTTCCTCACAACACCTATGAGGAGTTGGTGAGGTAACTGTATGAACCAAGGCTAAGTAATTCCTGGATCAGAACAAACATTTTGTTGGTGATTCTTTTAGCTAATGTATTGGGGTGTCACCTTTTATTTTCTTAGTTGACAGAGGTTGTTTTAGGTGATCCACTTTTCTCAGTAGCCCATATTTAAAGATGTCTAAATTCTCCATAGCCAGGAATGTGTATTTTGCAAAAATCAAAGCAACCTCCACAAAAGTCCAGATAGGTATCAAGCACACTCTTTAAATTCTGCTGCCTCAAATTTTGAATACTTTGGTAGCACAGGTAGCAGTAATATTTGCTGAGGGGGTGAGCCCTGCCTGAAATGTCAGGGTGGAGGCGAGTGGATACTTCAGTAGTGCAAGGAGCATCACATGTCTCCTAAGCAATGAGGTCAGCCCTACCTCAGGAAGACCAGCCAGCAGCATGAGATTTGGGGGCAGGGAGCACAACTGGGTAAGGCTGGGAGTTATCTCACTTAGTTCTGTGTAGCTGAATGGATAATCTGGGGAGAAGAGGGAGAAGGAACTCGTGCTTGCAGAACTCCATTCCCACTGGGGCCTTTGCTGCCGGACAGCTCATGCCAATATATGCCCCCCAATCACCCCCTCCCTTTTAGTCATTTCCAATTTAGCAATGACAGAGTTTATTATGTTTGTCAGATATGTGGGTGATCTTTTGGATCAAGTGCTCCATTAAGGCGTCATTCTCTTTCTTACTTACGTAGCACAACAGTCGACTTTGTTCCCATTTATACTACTTTGACAAGTAAGGCTACTCTACCATATGATTTTGGGGAAAGAATATTTCTGACCTTCTTATAAATGGCATTCATCTTAGAGAAGCCAGAGAGCAGAGGGCATGAAAACTTGCAAAAAGGGGTGGAAATGGCTTAACTGTCTGGAAAGAGAACTGTGACCAATTGGAAAAAATCAAGCATGGAAGTTAAAGTTGACCTTGTGTAGCTTTAAATAAAACAGTTCTCATTTGTACAGGATGTGGCTTTCCACCACTAATGTTAGCTCCCTTGAGGGGTCCCATTGCAGACATATTTAATTGCATGAATATTCATACATATATTCTAATTTCCAGTTATAAGCGTCAAATAAAAACATGCACCAGAAAGTATTTGAGCCCTGCTTTGCATTTTAAAACATCTTTGGCATGAAAGTGCAGGCCCAGGCTGCCAGAGGTGAAATGAATTTCTGCAAATATTCAAAGTTCAGCAAATTTTCCAATTTCGCCATTAACAATTTGAGTGAAAAAAATTGAATGAGAAAAATCAATTTGCATTTGTAATGTGGAATTTCAGCCTTAGCATTCAGAGGCTTTTGACTTTTGGCGACATATTTTGATCACTTTGATTTTTGGCAGGCTTTGAATGTGAAATTACATGAACTGTCAAGTGCTGAATATCATTGCATGTTATGTATTTGGCATAATCTAGGATACATTAGTGTGTATTCTGGTATTAGCCTTTAAATAGCAGAATGTACACTAATGCATCCTGGATTATAGCCAGTATATACAGATACATACCCATATTTTCCCCACAAGCTTCTACTCATATATTATTTATTCCTTTCTGCATTACTTTCCTTTTAAAAATATAATCTATTTATCATACCTCATCTCCTTTTTATAGCTTTCCTAGTATTAAATTAATGTTAGTTCAATGATTAAGAAACCTGCTGATTTAAAACCAAAGTTAAGGCTACCTTATGTTGGCTTGAACTCCACAAAGCTAGAAATTCAGAAGCGCATAGGGATGTATGAAAGTCACTTACCTTTTCGTGGATTCTGTTCATGGTGTGTGGGGGGGAGGCATTCCATCCCTCCCCCCGGAATCCTCGACAGGGGGGAAGGCGATCCAGTCCTCCCCCCCGGAATCCTCGATGGCTGGCTGTGCTCCGAGGCAGCTCCGCAGAGCAGCCGGCCAGGCCCAGGCCAGGGCTGTCTGCAGCCAGATGTCCAGCCGTGGAGGGCTCTGGGTAACAACAACAAAAAAAGTATACGCAAATGGCAGCGGCTATGGCCGCCGCCATTTGCGTTCCTTATTTTTTGCCGTCTTAGTCTACATCAACATTTACGTAGACTAAGACGAAGAAAAGAAAGGGGAACGCAAATAGCGTAGTGGGTGCTATTTACATTCCCCTTTCTTTTCTTCGTCTTAGTCTACATAAATATTGATGTAGACTAAGATGGCGAAAAATAAGGAATGCAAATGGCAGTGGCCGTAGCTGCTGCCATTTGCGTACGAGTGTTTTTTTTTTATTAAACCCAGACGTGATAGGCTATGTAAGTCTTTACGTAGCCTATCACTTCTATGGGGGAAAAAAAGAAAAAAACACAGACTGTAAATGGCGGTGGCGGCGGCCGGTCAGAAGACCAGCCACCGCCGCCGCCAAAGCCGCCGCTGGAGCTGCCGCCGTCTGGAACATCCGCCCCAGGTAAGTCTCGTCCCAGGGGGGATCCGCGGGGGGCGGGGGGTGGCAGGCCATTCTGCGATGGATTTTGGGGGCCGCAAGATCTGTCACGGAATTCTCTGACATCCCTAGAAGCACATGCCTTAATAAATGTATCCTGTAATCAGTAATGATGTTGTGCAATTACCCAAATGATCCTTGCTTACAACTTACCCTCCATGCAGCCACACTTTTCCTTGGCCTTTCAGGCCCAAATCCAGATGGGCAGGATGGAATGCCTGGGACCAGCAATGATGCCCCATGTTGTCCTGATACTGTATTGCCTTATGAAACATCTGAGCCTTACTGTATTGCTAGAGGAATTCTCCTGTGATTTGACCCAGGCCTGTTTGTGTGGCACTGACTTTATTTCTCCATATGGTTTACATCAAGTGTTGAGTTCGATTTAATTTACTTTCCTGTCCCCTTCCTACAGTGTTCTGTCTGCGAGGATCCCTCTCTCTTCATCAGTAATCTCTCTGCCAGGCAGAGTGACTTCCTCAGCTCTCAAAATTACCGCACTCTTGTCTTGGCTGACAATTCCTTCCTACTCTCCCTCAGAACACTGTTTCAGAAAATTGACAGAAGAAGTGCACTGGGCATGCTTGACTTATGCAATAAGAACATCTCATTAACTTGAATGGACTGGGTCACTTAACTGCTAATTTTAAAAAATCCACTGAGCTAATCTCAATAAAAAGTAATCTATGCCCTGAGTATTCACAAAACCCAATTTATCCAAACATCCCCTACTCCCTAACTTCTCTTCTAACCCCTAGACCTCAGCAACCTTTGTTGTTGTTGTTGTTGTTGTTGTTGTTCAGTCATTAAGTCGTGTCCAACTCTTCGTGACCCCATGGACCATAGCATGCCAGGCCTTCCTATCCTCCGCTCTCTCCTGGAGTGTGCTCAAGTTCATATTCATTGCATCAGTGATGCTATCTAGCCATCTCATCCTCTGCTGTCCCCTTCTCCTTTTGCCCTCAATCTTTCCCAGCATCAGGGTCTTTTCCAGAGACTTTTCTCTTTGCATTAGGTGGCCAAAATATTTCAGCTTCAGCTTCAGTATCTGTCCTTCCAATGAGCACTCAGGGTTGATTTCCTTTAGGATTGACTGATTTGACCTCCTTGAGTCCAGGGGACTCGTAAGCGTCTCCTCCAGCACCACAGTTCGAAGGCATCAATTCTTTGGTGTTCAGCCTTCCTTATAGTCCAGCTCTCACAGCCATACGTTGCTACTGGGAAAACCATAGCTTTGATTATACGGACCTTTGTCGGCAAGGTGATGTCTCTGCTTCTTACTATGCTGTCTAGGTTTGCCATAGCTTTCCTCCCAAGGAGCAAGCGTCTTTTAATTTCATGGCTACAGTCACCATCTGCGGTGATCTTGGAGCCCAAGAAAATAAAATCTGTCACTGCTTCAATTTCTTCTCCTTCTATATGCCAGGAAGTGATGGGGCCAGATGCCATGATCTTAGTTTTTTTAATGTTGAGTTTCAAACCAGCTTTTGCACTCTCCACTTTCACCCTCAACAAGAGGCTCTTTAGATCCTCTTCACTTTCTGCCATTAAGGGGGTATCGTCTGTGTATCTGAGGTTGTTGATAATTCTCCCGGCAATCTTAATTCTGACCTGTGATTCATCTAAGGATGGCGGAGAATTCCGCCACGGATTTCAGTGAGGCCGAATGCACTGGCATTTGGCCCCCCAAAACCTGTGGTGGAACGGCCTCCCACCCCCCGCCACCCCGCAGAATCCTCCCAGGACAAAGCTTACCTGGGGCGGATGCTGTGACGATGGCAGCGGCAGCAGCTGGTCTCTCAGCGGGCTGCTGCGGCTGCAAATAGCAGCTGTCGTAGCAGCCACCATTTACCTCCTGCCAGGATGCCGTGATAGGCTATGTAAGTATTTACATAGCCTATCACGGCAAAGAGCAGGGACACAAACGGCAGCCACTATTAGGGATGTACGAAAGTCACTTACCTGGTCTCGCAGCTTGCTTCGCGGTGGGGGGGAGGCGCTTCGCTTCTCCCCCCAAAGTTCAGGCCAGGGAGGGAGGCTTCCCGCCTCGCCTGGCCAAAATTCAGGCTCGGGGGGGAGGCTTCCCGCCTTGCCCAGCCGAAATTCAGGCCGGGGAGAAGCGCCCCGTCTCCCCGGCCGCGAACTTCAAAAGAAAAGTAAAAACAACAAAAAAAAGCCCTGTGATAGGCTATGTAACGATTTACATAGCCTATCATGGCTAGATCTGCAAAGTCAGCCGTGATAGGCTACATTAATCGTCACGTAGCCTATCACGGGTGACTTAAAAAAAAAAAAAAAGCACGTACGCAAATGGCGGCCCCCATAGGGATCTGCCATTCGCGTTCCTTATTTGGTCCCTGTAGTCTACGTAAAGATTTATGTAGACTATGGCGAAAATAAGGGCAACACTATTTGCGTTGCCCTTATTTTCGCCGTAGTTTATGTAAATCTTTACGTAGACTACAGGGACCAAATAAGGAACACGAATGGCGGCTCCCTATGGGGGCCGCCATTAGCGTACGCGTTTGTTTTTTTTTAAAGTCACCCGTGATAGGCTACGTGACGATTAACGTAGCCTATCACGGCTGACTTTGGAAATCTAGCCATGATAGGCTACGTAAATCGTTACGTAGCCTATCACAGGGGCGTTGTTTTTTTTTTACTTTTTTTGTAATGGCGGTGGCGGCAGCCGGTCGAAAGACTGGCTGCCGCCCCTGCCCCTGCTGAAGACCTGCTGAACCGCCGCCGGGACCCGCCGCCGGGAGCGACATTCGTGAAAGGTAAGTCCCATCCCGGGGGGGGGCAGGGGGCGGGAGGGCGGAGAATTTTTCCCCGAACAACCTTCGGAGGACCGAATGCATTGGCACTCAGCCCCCCGAAGTTTCGGGGAGAAATTCTCCCCCATCCCTAGCCACTATGCGGTTTGTGCCACTGCTCTTTCTGTGATAGGCTACGTAAGCATTTGCGTGGCTGCCTTTACCTAAATACTTACATAGCCTATCACGGAAAGAACAGCGGCGCAAACAGCGTAGTGGCTGCCGTTTGCATCCTTGCTCTTTGTCGTGATAGGCTACATAAATACTTACGTAGTCTATCATGGCAGCCTGGCAGGAGGCAAATGGCAGCCGCAGCAGCCAGGCCGTGGCCGGAACTCTGGCTGCGGACGGCCCTGGCCAGCAGCTCCGCAGAGCTGCCGTGGAGCGGAGCCGGCCAGGGAGGATTCTGGGGGGAGGGACGAAGCGTCTCCCCCCCACCGCGGATCCCTCACTGCGGAGCCAGATGAGGGATTCGTACATCCCTAGATTCATCCCACCCGGCGTTTCTCATGATGTTCTCTGCATATAAATTAAATAAGCAGGGTGACATTATACAGCCTTGTCGTACTCCTTTCCCAATTTTGAACCAATCGGTTGTTCCATGTCCAGTTCTTACTGTTGGGGATGGACGAAAGTCCCTTACCTGGTCACTCAGCTTGTTTCGGGGGGGGGGAGGTGCTCCTTTTCTCCCCCCGAAATTTTTGGCGGGTGGGGAGGTGCCCCGTCCCTCCCCGCCAAAATTCTGGCCGGAGGGGAGCACCCCACCTCTCCGGCCGTGAAAGAAAAAAGTAAAGTAAAAAAAAAAGTGATAGGCTACGTAAAGATTTATGTAGCCTATCACAGCTAGATTTTCAAAGTCAGCCGTGATAGGCTACATAAAGATTTACGTAGCCTATCACGGCTGACTTTGAAGAAAAAAAAAGCATGTACGCAAATGGCGGCGCCCATAGGCATTGCCCTTATTTTCACCGTAGTCTATGTAAATCTTTACGTAGACTACCCGTGCTCAAATAAGGAATGCAAATGGCGGCGCCCATGGGCGCCACCAATTGCGTACATGCTTTTTTTTTTTTCAAAGTCAGCCGTGATAGGCTACGTAAAGATTTACGTAGCGTATCACGGCTGACTTTAAAAATCTAGCCGTGATAGGCTACGTAAATAGTTACATAGTTTTTGGGCATGGGTAGTCTACGTAAAGATTTACGTAAAACAGCATTGCCCTTATTTTCACCATAGTCTACATAAATCTTTATGTAGACTACCCGTGCCCAAATATGGAACGCAAATGGCGGCGCCCATGGGCGCCGCCATTTGCATACGCGCTTTTTTTTTTCAAAGTCAGTCGTGATAGGCTACGTAAATCTTTACGTAGCCTATCACTTTTTTTTTTTTTTACTTTGAAATGGCGGCGGCGGCTGCTGGTCGGAAGACCGGCCGCCGCCGCGCTGCCACCCCCGTCGAACCGCCGCCGAACCGCCACTGGGACCCGCCGCGAGGGACATTCGTATGAGGTAAGTCCCATCCCGGGGGGGGCGGGGGGATGTCGGAGAATTTCCCCACCAATTTCAGGGGCCGAATGCGTTGGCCGAATCCCTACTGTTGCTTCTTGATCCTCGTACAGGTTTATCAGGAGACAGGTAAGGTGGTCTGGTACTCCCATCTCTCTAAGCATTTGCCACAGTTTGTTGTGATCCACACAATCAAAGGCTGTAGTGTAGTCAGTGAAGCAGAAATAGACGTTTTTCTGGAATTTTCTTGCTTTCTCCATGATCCAGCAAATGTTGGCGATTTGATCTCTAGTTCCTCTGCCTCTTTGAAACCCAGCTTGTACTTCCAGTAGTTCTCGGTTCCCATACTGCTGAAGCCTAGCTTGTTGGATTTTGAGCATAACCTTGCTGGCATGTGAAATGAGTGCAATTGTGCGGTAGTTTGAACACTCTTTGGCATTGCCCTTCCTTGGAATTGTGGCCACTGTTGAGTGTTCCAAATTTGTTGGCATATTGAGTGCAGCACTTTAACAGCATCATCTTTTAGGATCTTAAATAGCTCAGCTGGAATACTGTCATCTCTGCTAGCTTTGTTGTTAGTAATGCTTCCTAAGGCCCACTTGACTTCACTGTCTAGGATGTCTGGCTCAAGTTCAGTGACCGCACTCTCATGACTATCAGGGACATTAAGATCTTTCCTGTATAGTTCTTCTGTGTATTCTTTCCACCTTTTCTTAATTTCATCTGCTTCTGTTAGGTCCCTGCCTTCTTTGTCCTTTATCATGCCTGTCTTTGCACAAAACGTTCCCTTGATATCTCCGATTTTCTTGAAGAGATCTCTAGTCTTTCCCATTCTATAGTTTTCCTCGATTTCTTTGCATTGTTCATTCTCTCCTTGCTATTCTCTGGAACTCTGCATTCAGTTGGATATATCTTCCCCTTTCTCCTTTGCTTTTCACTTCCCTTTTTTCCTCAGCTACTTGTAAAGCCTCATCAGACTAGGGATGGCGGAGAATTCCACCATGGATTCCAGTGAGACCGAATGCACTGGCATTCGGCCCCCTGAAATCCGTGGCAGAACGGCCTCCTGCCCACCGCCCCCCCCCATGGAATCTCCCGGGACGGCACTCACCTGGGGCGGATGCGGCAGCGGCGGCTGTGGATGCGGCGGCGGCAGGTGCGGCGGCGGCAGGTGTGGCGGTGGCAGGTGCAGCGGCAGCGGATTCGGGGCAGGGGCGGCGGGGTGGTGGGGGCGATGGGGGCGGCGGCGGTGGGGCGGCGGCGGATGCAGTGGCGGCGGGTGCGGTGGGTGCGGCGGTGGTGGGGTGGCGGCGGCAGCGAGTGCGGCGGTGGCGGGTGCGGCGTCGGGTGCGGCGGGTTGGCAGTGGCAGTGAGTGCGGCGGGGTGGCGGCAGTGGCGGGTGTGGTGGGGTGGCAGCGGCGACGGGTGCGGCACCTGCAGCAGGTATGGTGGCGGCGGGTGCAGCAGTGGCAGGTGCGGCGGGGTGGCAGTGGCGGGTGCGGGGGCTGGTCTCCTGGCCGGGTGCAGCCGGGCGCAGCATACGCAAACGGCGGCAGCTGTAGCCGTCATTTGCGTACACTTTTTTTTACTTTGCCGTTATAGGCTACATAAATATTTACCTAGCCTATCACGGTTAAGTACAGGGATGCAAACAGAGGCGGCTACGGCCGCCACCGTTTGTGTCCCTGCTGCCCAGCGGCTGGATGGCCGGCTGTGGGCGGAGCCGGCCAGTGGCTCCGCAGAATCCCTGCGGAGCGGAGCCGGCCGGGCAGGACTCTGGGGGGAGGGACGGAGCACCTCCCCCCCCGTCGAGGATTCCGGGGGGAGGGATGGAGCGCCTCCCCCCCCCACGAAGTAGATCTGCGAAACGGTAAGGTTCTTTCGTACATCCCTACATCTGACACAGCCACTTGGCTTTCTTGCATTTCTTTTTCTTTGGGATGGATTTAGTTGCTGCCTCCTGAACAATGTTACGGACCTCCGCCCACAGTTCCTCAGGCACTCTGTCTATCAGGTCTAATCCCTTAAATCTATTCGTCACCTCCACTGTATGTAATGTTTACAATGGTAAAACTCCTATGCCAATACAATTATAATGATGGTTTGTTTAAAATGCCAAAGAAGGAAGCTAACAGTTTTCTGCCTCTCTTACTATGTACACGTGTTCTGTTTTTTCCATCTCCTTGTCAGAACACTGGGAAACTCTACGGGACATGCTCAACTCAAAGAAATAATTACAGAATTAACTATAAGCAGGGGTCAAAAACAAATGTGTCAAGTATCCACACATTAAAGTCCTTCTAAAAAATACATTTTTCATCCCACCTTTCTTCCTGATGGAAACTCTTTGAGGTGGCTTACATGATTCTCATCCTCTCCTTATTTATTTTCACAATAACCCAGTAGTGTAGGAGAGGCTGAGAGAACAGGGGCATCCACAGTAACATTCGCTGTATGTACAATCCTGGTTGATCCGTACACACATACAGTTATTCACAAGTAACGTTCAACATAGCTCTATTCAGTCATTCCATTTGAAAATTGTGTAGATGGAGCTGGGGATACACACCCCAGCCCAGCACTCTCCACTGCTGACCTGCCTGTATTGACAGGGAAGCTCTGTCACTCTCTGGCCTCAAAGTCAAAGCTGCTGCTTTTGGATGAAAACTATTAGATTAATTTGGCTGCAGTTTTCTCCTCCACTGTCTTCTCTATCTCATGCTTCTTATTCATTCATTCTTCCCATAGTCTCCCCAATCTCTTTCCTTTCTCACTTCAGAATCACCTTACCAAAACATCCTCCTCAGAATCTCCTATGGCAGCTCCTCAGTACCCCAAAAGAGCTGTGCTGCAGGAATCCTGTAGGGGATAGGGTTAAAGCCCCCCCCCCCACACACACACGCTAGAGGCCCTATCCCTATAGTAACATGTAGGGATGTTAGAGAAATCTGCAACAGAACCAAATGACTTCAGATTTTCATGAATCTAACTTGTGGATTCCACAGCAGAATGGCTTTTCCCCCTCTAAGGCAGATTCTGTGGACTTGCAGGCTGGTTTTCTAACTTTTGGGAATTTTGTACAAATGTCATTGTAGAAAAATGTGCAAGATTTAAAAAAAAAAAACGGCCAAAAAAGTGCATTTTCCCCATAGGCTAAAGCATGAAAATGCTCATGGGGGGGGGGGAATTGTGCATTTTTGCACATGTGATTTTCCGCAAATGCGCATTTGCACAAATTTGGAAACAAAAAAAAATCTGATTCCATCCATGGGCATATGACAGAATGAAAGATGCCTGACAACACAGACGGAATGGGTTTTGCACGATCTGAACATCCCTAGCAACGTGCTAGTTTGATTGACCCTGTGAGTTCTCTAATGGAACGGACATTGCACACAGAATCCACCAGATTCCCTCTGCAACATAGATCCCTCTGCAAACACGGGAGGACTGGAAGCATTGTGGCTTTACATTAGAATGAAACTGAAGATGCATTTCATAACTTTGCCGGCAGCTGCTGCCATAGGCTTTAATGAGGAAGGGAAACCTTAATAACGTTTGAACCACTGCTCAGAACCTCACCAAGTCAATGAAAAGCACGTCTCCTTGACAAGCCTGAATAAAGTACATCTGTATGTTTCACTGACATTTGACAGAAATATAGGATATGCCTGTCCAAAACTTGGACTAAAAAGGGTAAAAAGTGTTGATTTCCAGTACTTTTTAACTTGCTGTACTGGTGACAATTTTATTAGATCAGTTTGAAATTTGGCACAGAAATAGAACCCATCAAGTACATCATTAATAATCTACCTGATGGGCTTCACATTATTAGTTCGACAGGTGTCATTTCTAGAAGCCATTGAGGTTTAAACTGGTGGAACCTGGTGTTTGTGTTTGCTTGTTTTGCAACTTGCTTTAATTAAAGGGGCACTGCTGTTCTACTTTAACCTAATGCATTTCTAGCAAAACACAGAGCTGTTAGCTTCTCTTTCATGCTGGCATAATCCCTTGCCTGGTTGCTAGGGCCCAGATGGCCAGATGAGCCTTCTTCCTTTATACACCTAGCTGGATTGGAAATCACATGTGAAAGTGGGTGCTGCATGCACAATTCCCCAGAAGAATCGAACAAGTGAGGCTGCATGCAGATGGCACTTAAAGCCAATATGCTGCCAATCAGCTGTTTGGGAAGGAAAGCAGGGGGTTGGATTCAGTACTCCTCTGCTCTCCCTGATTGGTGGCTTTTTCTCTCTCTTTTTAAAGGCCCCCTGCTGTTTCATCCACGCTCTGTTGGATTGGTGGCAAAGTATATCAGAGGACTAAATTCTTCCTTATCGGGGAATGCCATGAGATTTGCATGGGCTGCCCTAGGGAGTTCATTTGCTTGCTCCCTTCTCACTAAACTTGGTCTGTCATGTACTTCTTCCACAATCCTGCCCACAGACACCATTGAGATGCCTAGAGATAGCAGATACATTCAACAGAAATGTTCTTTATCTAGTACTATGGCATATTCTACAAAGGGCAACAATGATGTGATTTAATCCCAAGGGAAATGTTACCTTTTGATCCAAGCGCAGATGTTTTTAAAGGCCTCTTGAAATCCTTCTGCCCACCAGATGCCACCCTTGAGAGGCCTGAATTGCTAACTGCTAACCCTATCTCCTAGCAAGAGGACTAAATGTCTAAAGGGGTTCTTTGTAGGTTGAGTGGTGGGGGAGATGGCATAGATAAAATAATATCTATATTTCTCTATATTTTAAATAAGTAAATGTTGAGAGGGATAAGAGTGGGCAGGGGAGGGAGAAAGAGAGGCTGTGGATGGCTTAAATCTCCGTAGGCCCCAGAATACAGCCTGTTCCAGGCAGATTGTGGCCTTGCTTTTTTTTTTTTAAAAAAAAATCCAATACAAGTTAATCTGATCATCTGCTCTCTAGTTTCCATGCTGTGTTTTCTTCAGAGTTCCTACTCTTGGTTCGAGCCTGCGACAGTGTGATAAGACACAAGAAATTTAGTCATCATTGCTGCTGTAAAGGAGCTCAGAGAAGGGATTATGATATTCCATAACCTTTACATTAGACAAGGACAGGGGAAGCTACTACCATGATGACAGGCCTGAACACCACTGTTATGTTTCTTCCCCCTCCCCCACCCCAATTCTTTCTTGCAAATTATTTATTTTATTTGTACTTTTTCTCTTCCCTCCCTCTCTTGAAAGCTTTAAAAGATTAGCCTAGAAATAGTTCATTGTCACAATCGCCATCCTCCATCTCATTGTGAGGAACTCAGAAGCTGTGCAGCTCTGAAGGCTGTCCCATGTCCAACCAACACACTTGCAAGATAAATCTCAAGTAACTCATCAAAAACATTCATCCGCTATTCAGTCCTTATTAGGAAATTCAAACAGTGTAAGCTGAACTAATCAACAGGGAATGTGGAGGCTACAGGGAGACCTGATGTGGGTTGGGGGAATGAGGTTCTGTTTTCCTCACAAGTCAATACATTGACAAGAGGGCACCACCATTTGCTTCTGAGCCTTGGGTAAGGGCTTTAATAACATCCTTGAACTAATCATTATAAAATATGGGGGTTCACAGTAAAATAGTGCTATTTCTACTGCCTGTGGTACTGGCTGTACATGAAGAGGCTACTCCTGAGTAGTAAGGGTGTAAGGAATGGACATCTCGAAGGAAAATATTTCACCCAACTCCTAAAATGGCAAGTATAATTTTAAAATATGAGAAGAGGAAGCAATCAAAAATTGTCTTTCCATTCTTCAGTGTTTTACATCTCAAATAAATACTCATGTGGATTCTTTTAGTTTTGTTACGTTTCACACATTGGACAGTATTCCTTGAAATTATACTTAGTATGTGCCTTTCCATGTGACTGGATTGAAGGAAGCTTTCTCCTTCGTTCCCTCATTTACCACAAAGGAAGCAGAGGTAAGGGAGGGAATTTGTTGTTCAGTCGTTAAGTCATGTCCGACTCTTCGTGACCCCATGGACCATAGCATGCCAGGCCTTCCTGTCCTCCGCTCTCTCCCAGAGTGTGCTCAAGTTCATATTCATTGCATTGGTGATGCTATCTAGCCATCTCATCCTCTGCCGTCCCCTTCTCCTTTTGCCCTCAATCTTTCCCAGCATCAGGGTCTTTTCCAGAGAGTTTTCTCTTCGCATTATGTGGCCAAAATATTTCAGCTTCAGCTTCAGTATCTGTCCTTCCAATGAGCAGTCAGGGTTGATTTCCTTTAGGATTGACTGATTTGACCTCCTTGCAGTCCAGGGGACTCGTAAGAGTCTTCTCCAGCACCACAGTTCAAAGGCATCAATTCTTTGGTGTTCAGCCTTCCTTATAGTCCAGCTCTCACAGCCATACGTTGCTACTGGGAAAACCATAGCTTTCATTATATGAACCTTTGTCGGCAAGGTGATGTCTCTGCTTCTTACTATGCTGTCTAGGTGTGCCATAGCTTTCCTCCCAAGGAGCAAGCGTCTTTTAATTTCATGGCTACAGTCACCGTCTGTGGTGATCTTGGAGCCCAAGAAAGTAAAATCTGTCACTGCTTCCATTTCTTCCCCTTCTATATGCCAGGAAGTGATGGGGCCAGATGCCATGATCTTCGTTTTTTTAATGTTGAGTTTCAAACCAGCTTTTGCACTCTCCACTTTCACCCTCAACAAGAGGCTCTTTAGATCCTCTTCGCTTTCTGCCATTAGGGTGGTATCGTCTGCGTATCTGAGGTTGTTTATAGTTCTCCCGGCAATCTTAATTCTGACCTGTGATTCATCCCACCTGGCGTTTCTCATGATGTACTCTGCATATAAATTAAATAAGCAGGGCGAAAATATACAGCCTTGTTGTACTCCTTTCCCAATTTTGAACCAATCGGTTGTTCCATGTCTGGTTCTTACTGTTGCTTCTTGACCTTCATACAGGTTTCTTAGGAGACAGGTAAGGTGGTCTAGTACTCTCATCTCTTTAAGAATTTGCCACAGTTTGTTGTGATCCACACAATCAAAGGCTTTAGCATAGTCAATCAAGCAGAAATAGAAATTTTTCTGGAATTTTCTTGCTTTCTCCAGGATCCAGCGAATGTTGGCGATTTGATCTCTAGGATTTTGAGCATAACCCTGGCATGTGAAATGAGCACAATTGTGTGGTAGTTTGAACACTCTTTGGCGTGGCCGTTCTTTGGAATTGGAATGTAAACTGACCTTTTCCAGTCTTGGGGCCACTGTTGAGTGTTCCACTCGAGAGATCTCTAGTCTTTCCCATTCTATAGTTTTCCTCGATTTCTTTGCATTGTTCATTTAAGAAGACCTTCTTGTCTCTCCTTGCTATTCTCTGGAACTCTGCATTCAGCTGGATATATCTTCCCCTTTCTCCCTTGCTTTTTGCTTCCCTTCTTTCCTCAGCTACTTGTAAAGCCTCATCAGACAGCCACTTTGCTTTCTTGCATTTCTTTTTCTTTGGGATGGATTGAGTTGCTGCCTCCTGAACAACGTTACAGACCTCCGTCCATAGTCCATGATCTGAGCCACAGTCAGCTCCAGGTCTTGTTTTTACCTGCTGTATGGAGTTTCTCCATCTCTGGCTGCAAAGTACATAATCAATCTGATTTCGATATTGACCATCTGGCAATGTCCATGTGTAGAGTCACCTCTTGTGCTGTTGGAAAAGAGTGTTTGCTATGATCAGCATGTTCTCTTAGCAAAACTCTATTAGCCTTTGTCCTGCTTCATTTTGTACACCAAGGCCATGCTTGCCTGTTATCTAGGGATGGCGGAGAATTTCTCCACGAATCTCCGGGAGGCCGAATGCCAGTGCATTCGGCCCCCTGAAATTGGTGGGGAAATTCTCCACCACCCCCCTGCCACCCCCTGGATGGGACTTACCTCTGTCGAATGTCCCTCTCGGCGGCGGGTCCTGACGGCGTTTCGGCGGCGTTTCGGCGGGGGCGGGGGCAGCGGCCGGTCTTCCGACTGGCTGCCACCACCGCCATTTCCCAGTAAAGTTTAAAAAAAAAATGCGATAGGCTACGTAACGATTTACATAGCCTATCATGGCTAGATTTTCAAAGTCAGCCGTGATAGGCTACATAAATCGTTACGTAGCCTATCACAGGTGACTTTGGAAAAAAAAAAAAAGCTCGTACGCAAATGGCGGCGCCCATGGGCGCCCCCATTTGTGTTCCTTATTTGGGCACAGGTAGTCTACGTAAAGATTTACGTAGACTACGGCGAAAATAAGGGCAATGCAGCGTTGCCCTTATTTTCACCGTAGTCTACGTAAATCTTTACGTAGACTACCCGTGCCCAAATAAGGAACGCAAATGGGGGCGCCCATGGGCGCCGCCATTTGCATACGCGCTTTTTTTTTTTTCAAAGTCAGCTGTAATAGGCTACGTAAAGATTTACGTAGCCTATCATGGCTGACTTTGAAAATCTAGCCGTGATAGGCTACGTAAATCTTTACGTAGCCTATCACTTTTTTTTTTTTTTTACACTTTACTTTTTTCTTTCGCGGCCGGGGAGACGGGGCGCTCCCCCTGGCCAGAATTTCGGTGGGGAGGGATGGGGCACCTCCCCCCCGGCCAGAATTTCGGCGGGGAGGGGCGGGGCGCCTCCCCACCCACCAAGAATTTCAGGGGGAGAAACAGAGCGCCCCCCCCCACCGAAAACAGTTGCGGGACCAGGTAAGGGACTTTCGTCCATCCTTAAGTGGAACATCTACTTCAGCCTAGCTATACTTTACTCTAAAAAGTTTAAGATAATAATTTAAGAGCATCCCAATGCAATCTCAATTAAAAATAACTCATCAGGTAAAAAATCAGTATTATGTGTTCTTCATTTGGAGGATTAAATAATATTTCATTATTTATTGGTTGCAACCAATGGTATCCTTCATTGATCCAGTGGAGGCTTCCATCAGTGGAAAGGGGAGGGAGCTGATTTTTGCCAATTCCTCCTCGTCCCCGCAGCAATCTATGCCACCTCCCACACTGTTCTGAAGGATCTACCAAAATTCTGAAGCAATTCTGGAGGGGGCATGGGGACTTCAGAGGGAAGGGAAATTGTTGAAAATCTGGTACCCTCCCCTTTCTGCTGATGGAAGCCTCCGCTGGGGCAAAGGGCTTTCTGTCAGCAGAGGGATGCCACTGAGTACAACCCTATTTATTTATTTTCTCCTTTTTAAATAAAATAAATACAAAATCTTACACTTTCAAGTTAAGGGATGTACAAAACATGCTTGAGAAATCTTGGATAATTTATTGAAACCTCTTTGAACTCACTTATAATTCATGAGATGTTTCACCACAAGAGACATATTTAAATTAATTCACCTCAAATTTGGCTTTACAGTAACAGCTTAGAGACACGCAGAAACCACCCACGCACTGAGAAACTTTGCTAGTCTTATCAAAACATTTTTGCCCTTTCTTGAAATTTCTCAGATGTTTGCTTGAGGAGAACACCTCCCCGCTCAAATTCACTTCAAGTTTCACTATAGATTACATTTTAGGAACAACTCTGCTTACATTATAATTGTGGCCTGCTTTATTCTAAAAAACTATAGGAACAGTAGATTTTTAAATGGGTATTTGTATGAATTTAAATAAAATATTCAAGTCCTTTAAGGTGCCAGAGGCCTAGAATGGAGGATTCTTGTAGCACAGCCCAGGTACCTTATTCTTTGCACCACTGTGGCAGTTTGAAACAATATGGAGATGTTGACCTGCTCTCTGCCAGACCTTCATATCATCGTTGCCAATGGCCAGAGAGTGGTATTACAGCTACCAACTCAGCTACCAACACAGGAGGAGCAATGGTGGTCCCAGAATATATATATATATATATATATATATATATGCGGGGGAATACACAGAAGGGGCAAAGTGCATATAGGAGGGAGTTTTGTCTCACATGTTAGATTTCTGAAAAAGAAATCACAGCATATTTCACATTAACACTCCCATCCTAAACGTATGTTCTTTGAAGTAAGACCTGTTCATTTTGGTGGAGGTAACTTCAAGGAATCATTCTTCGGATGAAACCGTAATTTCCAGTGTAGGATTCAGTTATAGGTTGTATGTGAAAAGTGCCTGTCCATCAAATAACCACGGGGGTCCCACAATGGAGGGTGGCAAGCTACTTGTCTGGAGGCCCTTGTTGCCCTTCACCTCCCCCTCCCCCCCAGAACTGCCTCTGAGTAGGGGTCAGGTGAGTCAACAGTGTTTCGGCTGGTCCTGTAAAGCTGTTAACTGTGGTCTGGCTCCTTTCTATGTGTATCTCACTACTCAGACCCAAACTGAATTGCTATTCTCACTTGCCTGCTTGACTTCCTGCTTGACTTTGGATCACTAACTGAGATGCGCTAATAATAATAATAAAAATCGTTACTCAACATCTTGAGTGGTCAACATCTCTGCTTTCAAAATATGTATTACATAAAATTGCATCTTTTCTTATATTTTAAAGATTAATCTCCTGATTAATGTCAAAATGTATCAGGATTTCACGGTGCCATTTAATTTACTTGTATCTCCTTGGTTACCTTTCTGGTTTTTGTTGTGGCTGACTATTTCTGGTGCTACCCTCCTTTGTTAGCACAATGCATAGTAAAGGGGAGAGAGAGAGAGAGAGAGAGAGAGATCCTCACTGTCTCTGTAATTCTGAATGTTAGTTTATGCACTTTACATACGGTGTATCCAGTTTGTTTTCCTGCATTGTAGATACATTTCTCACAAAACAAATATTCTAAAAAGTCCTTTGCTACCCTAATTTGGTGAATACTTTGAACTAATTGAATTGGGGACTTATTCTGTCAAAGGTCAAGGTTGGAGTCCATTTTCTGTTTTTCTTAGCAGTAGGAGAAACATAAAAAAGCTCTCAAACTTTTGAGGCATCACCAGAGGGATTTCAAGAGGTGATTGAGGCTGGAACAAAAGCAAACCCTTTTGCTTCTGGGTATCAGGAAGGCCTTTAATGGTATCATGACATTGATCTGTAAATTCAAGGTCACAGTCATGTCAATGATAATGAATTCCAAGTAGATATATGATTGCATAGCCTATTAGTACACTGTATGCAGGGAACAGTACTTAAATAAATGATTTTTCAAAACATTATTTATTGCAAGCCACATGAAAAGCTTGTGCTAACCAAGTGTACTAAGTTCAGGCAAGTAATTGTTAATTTCATGCAATGTGAGCCACGTGTACTAATGATGGCTTTTCATTTCTGATTTAAAATTTGATAGTCAACATTGCACTTTCAGACTTTGGTAATCCAGGGTTCAAATTCTTGAAAACCAACACCCTGCATTTTGGAAGATGCTAGATGTTTAGTCATCCAGGCTTTGTAAAATATTGATAAGGATGCAATTTGAAATGATTTTCTGTCTTTGTTGGTTTTCTCAGTCTGGAGTCAGTTCATATGTCCCTGTGATTTGCACACATTCAAAGTCAAATGAAATTAGGCCAGAGCTGTCTCAGTGAAGCCCGCAGTGATGGAGCTGTCCACGGTTACAAGAATTTGTCGTTACAAATACCCTCCCTTCTCTGTCTACTATTAATTTTGCATTTGGTTAGCACTACTGGAGACAACAGCACTGTTTACAATTATAATGTTTCAGATGGCCTTGTTCTCAGTTCATTAGAATAAGCCAAGTTCTTTTTATTTAATACTTCCTCCCACTCCCCTCCCAAATCTCCCTTTATGTCTTAAACAACTTAGATGATCCATCAGATGGAGATATGGTCATTTCAACTCCATTTTAGAGATAACCAAATTTTAAATATGTGGATTTGCACTTTGTAAACTTAACTTTCACTGTCGAAATCAACCAGGGCAGCATTTCTTAAGTTAACTAGCAAAATTATGATAGGCATGTGTTTGGAGAGAGGGTTTGAAATTACAGGAACCCCTGGGGTTGCAATGCATCTCTGTATATAGAAACACATTGTATCTCCCTTGGTGAAAGCAGGTCATCCCATTTCAGAAGTGGGTGGCACATTTTGCCCTTGCCACAATCATTTCCTCAAGAGCACTGCTTTTCTTTTCTCCAGAGGAATGGTTCACTTATATAAGAGTAATTGAAGGGGTGTACCCATAGGGCTGGGGGCCAAACTTACCCACTGACCCAAGAATCTGGGGAGATAGTTAAAGCTTGCCCCCTGTCAACTGTAATTCAGATTGTAACTAGGGTTGACAGAGAAATCTGCAATGGAATCAAATGAGTTCAGATTTCTATGAACCTGACCCATGGATTCTGTAGTGGACTGGCTTTTCCTGAGTCGCATGGATTCTGCAGACTTGCAGACCAGGTTGTGTGTTTGTTTTTTTAACTTTCTGGAATTTTAGTTCAATGTAGTCATGGGAAAATACGTAAACAACAACAAAAAACACTGACTGAAAACATGCATTTCCCCCATAGGCTAAAGCATGAAAATACACATTTTAATGGGATTTGCAAGGGGGGGGGGATTTTGCAAGTGCAAATTTGCACAAATGTGAATTTCCGCAAATTCAGGAGTGAGCAGATCACGGAATGAAAGGCACCTCACAATCTGCAAAACAGAGATGGAATGGATCTTATAAAATCTGTACATCCCTAGTTATAACAACTTACTCCCCCACCCCACACTCACATAGAACTCCATAGGAGTCATTTAAGATTTGAACCTGCTGTTACCTACATACTCACATCTTGTAATCTGCATCTCTCTGGGCCATGGTTATTCTTTTTGTTTTGTTTTGTTTTAGGGATGCCAGGGACTGGGCCAATTGTAATGTGAGGGTGGGGTTGGGGTCAAAGGACATTTCCCTATTCTTCTACTCTGCACAACTGTAACTGAGTGGAGAATCACACCCAAATAGGGCCAGCATGTGATGGACCATTGAGTTAAGGGGGTGGAATGTTGGGAGAGTGCGATGGAAAGTTGAAAATGGGCATTTTAGATAAAAGGATCTAAAGAGGCCCCAAGAGTTTCTTGCACAAGTGGAGCAGGACGCTTTCCAGTTTCCAATGAAATCTCCTCTGACTCTGAGGAGTAGCCTGTCAAAAGGCTGTAGGGTGGAGGCAGGGGCAGGAAAGCACCATCGCTTGAGCAGAACAACACCTGTGGATTTTAGTTGTTCTTTATCCAAGCCGATGTCTTCCTTTCCATCCTTTGGTAAATAGAATCATAGAATCATAGAATAGTAGGGTTGGAAGGGGTCTACAAGACCATTGAGTCCAACCCCCTGCTCAATGCAGGAATCCAAGTCAGAGCATCTCTGACAGATGGCTGTCCAGCCTCGTCTTGAACACCTCCAGTGTGGGAGAGCCCACCACCTCCCTAGGTCATTGGTTCCATTGTCGTATTGCTCTAACAGTCAGGACGTTTTTCCTGATGTTCAGCTGGAATCTGGCTTCCTGAGCTGGAATCTGGCTTCCAAATAAAGATTTACGTAGGCTAAAACGGTAAATGAAAAAGGGACACAAATAGCGCCCGCTACGCTATTTGCGTTCCCCTTGATTTTCGCCGTCATAGTCTAAATAAATATTTACGTAGATTAAGATGGCCAAAAAGAAGGAATGCAAATGGCGGCGGCCGTAGCCGCCACCATTTGCGTACGGGGTTGTTTTTTTGGGTTTTTTTACCCAGAGCCCTCCGCGGCCGGAAATCCGGCTGTGGACGGCTCTGGCCTGGCCTGGCCGGGCCTGGTCGGCTGCTCTGCGGAGCTGCTGCGCAGCACAGCCGGCCATTCGAGGATTCCGGGGGGACGAACGGAGCGCCTCCCCGCCGGCCAGGATTCTGGGGGGAGGGACGGAACGCCTCCCCCCCCACCATCAACATAATCCATGAAAGGTAAGTCACTTTCGTACATCCCTACTTACAGATGCTAACTGCCTGAGCCTAAGTAAGGATGGACGAAAGTCCCTTACCTGGTCCCACAGCTGTTTTTGGTGGGGGGGGAGGCGCTTTGGTTCTCCCCCCAAAATTCTTGGCAGGGGGGGAGGTGCCCCGCCCCTCCCGGCCAAAATTCTGGCCGGGGGGAGCCCCCCGTCTCCCTGGCCGCGAAATAAAAAAGTTCTGAAAAAAAACCATGATAGGCTACGTAACGATTTACGTAGCCTATCACGGCTAGATAGCGTTGCCCTTATTTTCGCCGTAGTCTACGTAAATCTTTATGTAGACTACCTGTGCCCAAATAAGGAATGCAAATGGCGGCGCCCATGGGCGCCGCCATTTGCATACACGCTTTTTTTTTTTCCAAAGTCACCTGTGATAGGCTACGTAAAGATTTACGTAGCCTATCACGGCTGACTTTGAAAATCTAGCCGTGACAGGCTACGTAAATCATTATGTAGCCTATCACATTTTTTTTTTTTAACTTTACTGGGAAATGGCGGTGGTGGCAGCCGGTCAGAAGACCGGCCCCCGCCCCCGCCGAAACGCCACTGAAATGCCGCCGGGACCCGCTGCCGAGAGGGACATTTGACAGAGGTAAGTCCCATCCCGGGGGGGCGGGGGGGCGGAGAATTTCCCCACCAATTTTGGGGTGCCGAATGCGTTGGCATTCGGCCTCCCGGAGATTCGTGGAGAAATTCTCCGCCATCCCTAAGCCTAAGTGGAAATTCAAAGGAGCACCCTACCTGTCAGGGTGGACACTGAGCCCATAGAATCCCAGAGTAGTTCTGATTCGGAGGAAGAGCAGTCGCTCCTGGGAGAGAAGCGCGCCCCTTTTTCCCAGGGCCCGCAGCTGACAGAGATTCCTCCCACCAACATTCCTAGATTAGAAAGCAGTCCAGGGAGTGACCCAGCACCGATAGCAGACTGGTTGGATGCGCGGCGCAGACACAGAGAGCGGCGCCAAATGGAGAGCGCGGAAAGGAGGCATAGCGCCCGGTTGGCGCTCAAAGAACGGTTGCGCCCAGAGGATTCAAGGGAAAAGGGGAGAGATTCTCCCTAGTCCTTATATTCAGGGGTCTTCCAGTAATTGCCTTTCAAACTGGGACCAACTGTTCCAACTTAGGGCATAGGGATGCTGCTGCTCAGATCTAGTTGCTACCTGTAGAGTTGTAAGTTGTAAAAGAAGAATAAAGCTTTGAAAAGAATCCCTTTGTCTGCGTCTGGACTTGGTTACTGGATTAGACTGAGAGAGCCCTCCAAGGAGCCCTTGACACTACCAGGGGATTCTAGCCTTAGGGAGTCAGTTGGTCTCCATTTGGAGGAAAAGTGCAGCAAGCCTCTAAACGTAAGGAGTAGGAGGGGAGAGTCCACCCCTTTTCCATGGGGCATCGGGGCACAGCTGTTGTCATCACGCCAAGTGGGCTGAGTGCCTCCTCTCAGCGCCTGCAACCTCCCACTTGTCTCTGTGCCTGCGCCTCATGTCTAGAAGCTCAAGTTGTCCCTCCTTCTCCCTGACAGGGTCACTGTCACTCTCAGGAATGTGAGCAGGGGGGGGCTCTCCCTCCAGCTGCACCTCTGAAAAATGAGCAGGTTCCTCTCCCACAGATTGTATCTCTTCCTCAGAATCAGAACTGTTTTGGGACTCTATGGGCTCAGATCCAACCCTGACAATATTAATGGGACCTTAGGAATGTGCACTTGGGAGTGATTGTGTTTTTTAAACACATTACTTTTAATTAATTTATGTGTGTCCATGTGGTTGAAGCCTGCAGTTAGATTTTCAGCTACTAGGGGCAGACTTCACTAACTGGCACCTAGCTTTGCACTCCATATGGTTTGAAGCTGCAACAGATTAGTAGGTTGAGGGACAGAGTGATAAGCCTGACCCTCCCCCTGCTGTTGAGCAGCCCCCCCTCAGGAACAGGCCCCTTCCTCAGGGAGCTATGAGGTGCACCATGACAGGGGCTATGTCGAGGGGCGTCAGTGAGCATGGCTTCCCTCAAATGGGGCAGGCACAATGTGTCCAACTTTGACAGCTGCTAAGTTTGCTTGAAGGCATCAACGTATCAATGTAAAGGCTATTCCCACCCATGTGAAGCTGGGTCCATTCGCTAACCTACAATATATTTATTGTTACACAAGTCAACTAAACTGAATCTTCTCAAACAACGGGACATTGCGGTTTGTCTATCCAATGTGTCTAGGCATGTTGCAGGCATCCAGCTGGGGCTTGAGGGCCAGCGAGAAATTGCCGTCTCAGCCCCCCAGATACTAGTCTGCAGATCCCCGCCCTTGCCCAGCTTGGCATGTGTTCAGTTGGGCAAGTGCGGAGATCCCTGATCCCTCACTAAGCCGCAAAATGGTGGCTCAGCCTTTTCTGTAAAGGCTGATTTTACGCAAAAGGTGGTCGCAAAGTGACTATTTACAGAAGATTGCTGGTGTAAATGGCCACTTACGCCTGTAAACTTGCATAAACGACTGCTTTACAGCTGCCATTTCTGTAAAATCGGCCTTTACAAGTAAGGCCAAAATGTTGACTTGGGGAGGGATTGGCCAGCCACGCACTGCTTTGCTGGGCACTCGTGGACTGTGCAGTGAGCAGGGGCGGCCAGCCAGTGGGGGTCCAGCACACAGCATGTGACCCAGACTGTGGTAAGTTCACCCATCCCTAATTGCGTCACTTGACACTATTCTTCTCAGACTCCTTTCTTGTGCAATCTTTCCCCCATTCTATTCATTAACCTGGATGCAAAGATCTCATGGATGGTTGGTTTATTTTTATATATGAACTGAAAACTCTGGCTTGTCTCTCCCCTGGCAAACCTGAATCCTAAGACAACAACACACCATAGCTTACGACTCTGGCTGGTTGGGGGAAAGATGCCAGAGTTCCTGGTTCTCATGTAATGATAACAAACAACGGGCAGAAGGTCCATTGTTTGTTTAGCCACTCCCAATTCCAACAGGAGAAATCAGGCAGCATGCAGAAGCATGCTGCTCATAAAACAATTATGTCCTAACCAGGCCACTGGCTATCACTTTGCCACAGTAAGTTAGAAGCAGCTTACGCAGAGCTGGACTTTTCCATTTAGTGTGCCCTGAAAACAAGAACCCTTCCCTAAGCACATGAGAAATATCTTTAATGCCTAGTAGGTTTCCTTTGTAGAATTAGGAGATCTATCAAAGCTACATTTTGCTACTTGCAAAAGAGGAGTTAATACATTTCTTACCAGAGTTCTATGCTCCTCATAAACATGAAAGATATTTTAATAACAGCCCATTTGAGCACAATATCACCACCATCATTTTCATTCAAACATAGGAGGGAGCAAGCCTATGGCCCTTGGACAGAGTCTGGGGGGCCATAGGATAATCTAAATTCCTGGATCCAAGGTTGGAGACTGGGCTCTGACCACAGATCCAGGAATCCATACTCCCTGCTCCTCGCAGCCAGCACAGGGAAAACCACACCAGCTGCCTCTCTGAGGTGGCAAAGGCAACCTTGGAGAGGGGTAAAGGGGGCATGCCGGTGGGCAGGGAGGATAGGGGACTGGGGAAGCTAAGATATGATGTTTACCCAAGCCTCCCCAGCCTCTTTCCCTCCCCTCTGATGAGCTCCAGGTAGACAGGTGAAAAAGCCTCAGCCGCTCCTTCCACTCCTCCAGGATGCCTGTAAGCCTCTGTGTTCAGGGGCTTATGGGTATCGCCACAGGATTGCGGCCTAAGACTCCATTTTTGAACCCACCTGAATACATAGTCTACATTTAAAAAAAATAAGTTTCAGTATGTATTATTCTTTGCGTTTGTGTACTATCCATACTCCATTGAGCTCAAGGTGATGTATATTGCCGGAGGCTACCTCATTTTCTATACACGTCTTCTCAGAAGTAAGTCCAATTGAGTTCAGTAGGGCTTACTTCCAAACAGGTCAGTATAGAAATGCAGCTTAATCATCACAATTACCCACTAAGATAGCTAAGGCTGAGAGAGACTGACCTGTGAGCTTCAGGGCTGGGCTGGGATTTGAACTCCGATCAACCTGGCTAAAGTCCAACCACTAAACCATGCTCTCCAGTATTGTATATCTATATTGTAAAGCAATGAAGGAGGGTCTTCAACATAGCACGGAAGTTCTGGTGATGATTGGCTGAACTGACACAGAGAAGTGGGATAGGCAGAAGGGTCTCTGACTCGCTGAGCTGCTCAGATCCTAAAGAGAGGCAAAACATGCAGAACTGATTAGGAAAGGAGGGATAGATAGACTCAACATAAGCCTAGGTAAGCAAAAGGCCGCAAAAGACACCTGGGGCGGCCAGGTGTCCTACTTTACAGAGGACAGTCTTCTGTTTTAGACAGCTGGCAGAGGACAGTCCTCTACTTGAAGGTGAGCTCTCTATTGTAAAGGCCACCCAGTCCAAGTCTGGTCTACGGTCAAAGAACCATCAGTAGGGGCTTTGATGTTGTCCATCATCAGTTAGCACCTGGATAGTAACCTGAGCAGGCACATAGGTCATCTGGTTAGTCTTCTCCACTATGGTGAGATGAACTGCATTTCTGTTTAAAGTATTGTAATTTTTTCTAAATTTATACATATAAATTTGCATATGCTATTATTATGCAAATTGCTATCCCTTTTCATCTTTTTTGACAATGCGTAAATGGCCACCCTAGAAGGCAGCTGGGCAGGGGAAATAAAGGGTCCTAGGAAAGAAGTATGGGAGAGTGAATGAGTCAGGGTCATGTGGGGACCAAAAGGCCAGAGGAAGGAGCCTGCGAAGAGAGGGGGAATTGAGAGAACAGGCAAAGAGGAGCACTATTCATGGCCAGGAGGGCAAATGTACGGAGTTACATATTGACCTGAATGAAATACAGCCAGATCTTTGGTCGCAGGAAGCCGCTAGCATTTTTGGACTGTAAAGATCCTGAACTTACTGCATTTGTAATTCCAGAGATTTTAATGGATAGTTGTCAAAGTGAAAACTGAGCTTAAATCAATTCATAGTTATCATTCTCTCTTTTTTCCCCTGTTGACTTTGGCTGTATTCACAAGGATCTGGTCTCAATTTCTGGCATAGATGCATTTTGGGAAACCAACTTGATTTGGGTGACCTATATAAAGGTCATCTCAAAGCTAGAACTCTGCAGTCCTTTGCACATATTGAATGGTGGTGAGGCATAGTCTCTAGCATTTGCCTTGTTGTCTTTCTCATTGATACAGGTAACTAGGACTCACTTTTTAGAAAAGCTTCTATACATTTCCATAATAGCTGTTTTATGCCTGATAGTTACTTGCTTTGTTTTTCATTCCCATTTTATGGCAACATGCCTAAGCCCCATCAGTATTCAAGTTAGCACTCTAAAATGAAACTATAAATTTCAATTTAGAAGAAATAAGCCCTTATTCGGGCTCATAAGTTTTAAATAACACATTACCATGGGCTACATTAAGTTTGCATTTCTAATGTTATTTTATGCATTTGACAATAGATGTTCCACTCTGCACAAGAGTAGGAAGCAAATGCATGTGAAATGTAAGACTGCTTAAAATGTAGGAATTTATTAGAGCTGTCAGTCAGCAATGACAAGAGAGCTAAATTATGTCTGCAGATATTTTTTAGTGGATTTTTTTTTCAGTCTTCCCTATCTTCTTGCCCCAAAGTTTCAGAGATGTGCATAAATTGGTTGTATCTTAAAGGTTCTTTCCCATTTTGAGGAAATTCTATCTTTAAAAAAGAAAGATGTCATTATGGTGATTACACTTGACTTGATTGATTTCAGTAGTCCATTTCCCCATTGGCTGATGCGTGTAGAACAGTCTAGCAAGAGATGTGTAAATGGCGGAATTATCATTCATGTTCTATGTACTATGACCCATTAAAGCCAAAGAGGAGTTAGCAATGTATTGTCCCCAAAATTTGCCTAACACAACCTTTTGAGGTGTATATGGACTATGGAGCAGAGATAAGAGATCAGTCAAATATTGTCAACTAAGCCAGTCATTTGACCACCTATTATTTCACTGCAATCAATATTCCATGCAGTCAAGAATGCCCATATTAGGGATGGCAGAGAAATCTGCCACGGACTCCAATGAGTCCGTGGCGGAACGGACTACCCCCCTGCCACACCTCAGAATCCCCCCTGGACGGACCCTACCTGGACGTCGGCAGGTCCGATCCATCCAGCTGCCCTCCGCTGTCCACCGCTGCTTCTCTTTGGATGCGAATGGCATCCCTGCCTTTTGCCATGATAGGCTACATAAATCTTTACGTAGCCTATCATGGCAAAAGGCAGGGGACGCAAATGAAGACCAGCCGCGGCCAGAAGTCAGGGAGCAGCCGGCCCTGGCTGGCAGCTCCGTGGAATCGCCATCGAGCGGAGCCGGCCGGGGAGGATTCCGGGGGGAGGGACGGAGTGCCTCCCCCCCCACAGACGCCTCCACCCGGAACGAGGTAGGCGATTCGTACATCCCTAGCCCATATGTAAGCAGGGATGTTGCGAGCACTTGGGTTGGTGCAGGAGGCTGGCGGACTCCCCCACGCCCGGCCCCCCGGCCCCCACTTGCTGAGTCGTGGGGTGCTGACAGACCCAGCTGCTGAGCTGCTGGGAGCAGCCCGGAGTTGTTGTCGCTGCACACGCCCCGACCACTCTCGCTATCTCCTCCTTGCGAGGAGGAGATCGCTAGAGTGCTTGGGGTGTGCACAGCACCGAGGACTCATCCTGCCCCCCCTGGCTGTCAAGCAAGCCATTAACAGCTAGTGGTGGCAGGACAAAGCTTTGCCACTCCAAGCGCTCTAGCCATCTCCTCCTCACAAGGAGGAGATGGCTAGAGTGCTTGGGAGACGGGTACGCATGGTGCCAAGGATGCTGGCAGTCAAGGCTTTGTGCGCATAAAGCACAAGGGCTTGACCGCTGGAGTCCTCGGCGCGCAGAGGCGCACAATGTCATTTGATAGCCATGGCAGCAATGAGGGATACTTGTTCCCTGTAGACTCTGTAGAAATCAGAATCACATACGCACTAGAGCTTTGCACAAAGGGCCTCTCAAAATTCTCCAGGCTACTTGGGGGCAGAGAAATTGGGGGGACAATTTCACAAAATTTCTCCTGGGGGAGGAGAAATTCTCCAACAGTTTCTCACTGGTAGGGCTCACTGTTGGCAGAGGTTGTAGCACAGAGTCTTTTTTCCTCAGGGTTTTTGGTTTATTGCACTGCTTCTGCAAGTGGCAACAGCGTCAACTGTGTTGAGGCGTTGACGCTTCTCTTCTGAGGCAACATTTTGAATTTCTTTTTGTGTTATTTTTCAGCTTACCTAATCGCTGCGAGGTGGCCGAGGGTGCTGTGTGTGTTTCCTCTCTCTGCTGCACATTTTTCCATTGCTCCCAGGCACCTGCACTTTCTGACCTGAAAAAGCCCCGTGGAAGGAATTGCCTCAAGATGTCTTTCTCATGATGGCTTTAGCTGAAGTGCAGGAAGCCGAGGAGGCTACAGGTTGCCACAAGAATTATCATACAATGACAGACAGCACGCTCATGCACAGTCCTCAGCCACCTCATAAGTAAAGTAAGCCTAGGAATGTACGAAATCCATACCTGGCTCCATGCTGGTCAATCCGCGGTGGGGGGGAGACACTCCGTCCCTCCCCCCGGAATCCTCCCCGGCTGGCTCCGCTCCCCGGTGGCTCTGTGGAGCCACTGGCCGGGTCCTGCCACAGCTGGAGTTCCGGCTCCTGCCGGGCTGCTGCGCCCGCAAATGGCAGCCATCGTAGCGGCCACCATTTGCGTCTTTGCAGTAAGCTGTGATAGGCTACGTAAGTATTTACGTAGCCTATCACGGCAAAAGGCAGCCATGCAAATGGCGGCTGCTACACCATTTGCGTGGCTGCCTTTTGCTGTGATAGGCTATGTAAATACCTACGTAGCCTATCATGGCTTACTGCAAGGACACAAATGGTGGCTGCTATGACGGCAGCCATTTGCAGCCGCAGCAGCCCGGCAGTGGCCGGGAGACCAGCTGGAGCCACCGGAGCCGCCAGAGCCGCAGGATCCACCACCAGGTATGTTCCATCTCGGGGGGATTCCGTGGGGTGGCAGAGTGGGGGAGGCCATTCTGCCACGGATTCCAGGGGGCCAGATTCTTTAGAATCCGGCCTCACTGGAGTCCATGGCGGAATTCTCTGACATCCCTAGGTGAGCCTGAGAACCCCTCACCCAACCCATGAGAATTTCTCTGAAATTCTGAAATAGTTTGAATTTCTTTTCAAAAGCAATTCCTTTTCTATCAGATTGAATGAGAATGGTTGAAAAAAATGTGGGGGAAATGTTCACCACAGCACTAATATGTATATACCCCTCATTTAGAAGTAGCTTCCCACCACCACCCTACAACTGTCTCAGCAGCTTCTGTTCCCTTCTTAGATTTTTATGAATCCAACCTGTGGATTCTTCTGCATACCAGCTTTTCTCCTGTTGGGTGGATTCTGTGGACTTGTGGGATGGTTTTCTAACCTTCAGGAATTTTGCGCAAATTTCATTGCAGAAAAATAAGCAAAAATTTTCAAAACCCAGCTGAAAATGGTAATTTCCCCCATAGGCTAAGGTGTGAAAATGCACATTTGGGGGGGATTTGCACAGTTTGTGGAAATTTACGGATTTTTGCATGTGCAAATTTGCACAAATTTGGAAACAAAAAAATCTACGGATGTACGAAAGTCACTTACCTTTTCGCAGCTTGGCTTCGCGGTGGGGGGGAGGTGCTTCGCTTCTCCCCCCGAAGTTCAGGCGAGGGGGGGGGAGGCGTCCCACCTCGCCCGGCCGAAATTCAGGCCAGGGGGGGAGGCTTCCTGCCTCACCCGGCCAAAATTCAGGCCGGGGAGAAGTGCCAAAATTCAGGCCGGGGAAAGTCTCCCCGGCCGCGAAACGAAGTGTAAAAACAAACAAACAAACAAAACCCCGTGATAGGCTACATAATGATTAACGTAGCCTATCATGGCTAGATTTCCAAAGTCAGCCATGATAGGCTACGTTAATCGTTACGTAGCCTATCATGGGGTTGTTGTTTTTTTTATACTTTGCAATGGCGGCCTGCGGCAGCCGGTCAGAAGACCCAGAAGACCGGCTGCCGCCCCCACCCCTGACGAAAGGCCAACGAACCGCCGCAGGGACCCGCCGCCGGGAGGGACATTCGCCAAAGGTAAGTCCCATCCCGGGTGGGGGCGGGGTGTGGCGGAGAATTTCACTGCCCATTACGGGGGGCCGAATGCATTGGCGGTCGGCCCCCCGAAGATTCGGGAAGAAATTCTCTGCCATCCCTAAAAAAATCCAGTTCTCTCAATGGAACAAAAGGTTCCTGACAACTTGCAAAACACAGACGGAACAGATTTTACACAGTCCATACATCCCTAGATACAACTGCTGCACTCTTTGTTTCTATTCTAATCCTACATTCACTAACTTGGGAGTAGGGATGTCAGAGAATTCCGCCACGGATCTTGGTGAGGCTGAATGCCAGTGCATTCAGTCCCCTGAAATCCATGGCGGAACGGCCTGCCCCCCCATCCCCCGTGGATCCCCCCCCGGGACGAGACTTACCTGGGGCGGATGTTCTGGGCAGCGGCGGCTCCGGCGGCGGCAGCTCCAGTGGTTGGTCTTCTGACCGGCTGCTGCCACCGCCATTTGCAGTCTGGTCGTTTGAGGTTTTTTTTTTACAGAGACATTATAGTCTCTATCACGTCCCGGTTAAAAACAACAACAAACCCGTATACAAATGGCGGTGGCTACGGCCGCTGCCATTTGCGTTCCTTATTTTTCACTGTCTTAGTCTACGTAAATATTTATGTAGACTATTACGGCGAAAATAAAGGGGAACGCAAATAGCATAGTGGGTGCTATTTGCATCCCTTTTTGATTTAGCCTACGTAAATATTTAAAGAATCCGGCCCCCCGGAATCCGTGGTGGAACGGCCTCCTGCCCCCCCCCTGCGGAATACCCCCGGGACAGCACTTACCTGGGGCGGATGTGGCGGATGCAGCAGCAGTTCTGGTGGCAGCAGCGGCTCCAGCGGTGGCTGGTCTCCTGGCCAGCCACGGCCGGGCTGCTGCTGCCTCCATTGCCATCCTTGCAGCCATGATAGGCTACATAAGAATTTACGTAGCCTATCACGGCTAACCCCCCCCCAAACCAAGCGTATGCAAATGGCAGAGGCTACGGCGGCCACCATTTGCGTTCCCTATTTTTCGCCGATTTATCTTATGTAAATATTTATGTAAGATAAAACAGCGAAAAGTAGGGGAACGCAAATAGCATAGTGGGCGCTATTTGCGTTCCTTTATTTTTCGCTGTTCTAGCCTACATAAATATTTATTAAAATATATTTACGTAGGCTAGAACGGCGAAAAATACAGGGACGCAAATAGCGCCCACTACGCTATTTGTGTTCCCCTATTTTTCGCCATTTTATCTTATGTAAATATTAAGAGAAGATAAATCGGTGAAAAATAGGGAACGCAAATGGCGACCGCCATAGCCGCCGCCATTTGCGTACACTGAGGGGTTTTTTTGTGGCGGGGTTAGCCGTGATAGGCTATGTAAATTCTTACGTAGCCTATCACGGCTGCCTGGCTGGATGCAAATGGCGGCCGCTACGGCGTCCGCCACTTGCGTCCGCAGCAGCCCGTCCATGGCCAGAAATCCAGCTGCGGACGGCCCAGAGCTGGCCGTTGAGGGTTGTGGGGGGAGGGACGGAGCGCCTCCCCCTACCGTGAAAGATCCCACGAAAAGGTAAGTGAGTTTCGTACATCCCTACTTGCAGGCCCTTTTGCTTGGAACTTGCTTCCTCTATTATGGAAAGGGTTATCAAGCGAACAAACAAAGGCTGCATTCCTATACCCACTTATGTGGATTTCTGAGTAGACATATATAATGTTAAATGGTTTAACAGCCATTCTCTCTCAGCTGGGAACACTGGGAACTATTGTTCCATGAGGTGGATTCTTTGGGGAAAGCCATGTCAGTGAAGCTGATATAAAAGTGACATGTTTGTAGTATTGATATCAGTGCGGGCTGGTGGCTCCAGTTTCAGAGGGGCAGTGATTCCAGCCAGAAGTTAGTACCAGCCAGAACTCTTAATGATTAGGGATGTACGAAAGTGACTTACCTTTCTGCGGATTATGTTGATGCTGGGGTGGAGGCATTCCGTCCCTCCCCCCGGAATCCTGGCCGGGGGGGGGCGCTCCGTTCCTCCACCCCGGAATCCTGGCTGGCCAGCTGTGCTCCGCAGCAATTCTGCGGAGCTGCTGGCCGGCTCCACCAGCAGCCGGACATTCAGCCGCTGGCTAGCAGGGACGCAAATGGCAGCGGCCATAGCCGCCGCCGTGTGCATCCCTGCAGTCAGCCGTGATAGGCTACGTAAATGTTTACGTAGCCTATCTTGGCTGATTTAAAACAAAAACAAAAACGCATGTATGCAAATGGCGGCGGCCATGGCCGTCGCCATTTGCGTTCTTTATTTTGGCACATCTTAGTCTACGTAAACATTTACGTAGACCAAGACGGCGAAAATAAGGGGAACGCAAATAGCGTAGCATCTACGCTATTTGCGTTCCCCTTATTTTATCCGTCTTAGTCTATGTAAATGTTCACGTAGACTAAGACGTGCCAAAATAAGGAAAGCAAATGGCGGTGCCCATGGGCGCCGCCATTTGCGTATGTGCGTTTTTGTTTTGTTTTTTAAGTCAGCCGTGATAGGCTACGTAAACATTTACGTAGCCTATCACGGTGTTTTTTTTAAAAATCTAGCCTTGATAGGGTACGTAAATCTTTACGTAGCCTATCACTTTTTTTTTTTTTAATTGGAAATGGCAGCGGCGGCAACCGGTCAGAAGACCGGCTGCCGCCACTGCCGAACCGCCACCGCCAAACCGCCGCCGGAGCCACCGCCGGAGCCGCCGCCGCCAGGAAGATCCGCCCACGGTAAGTCCCGTCCCGGCGGGGGGGCGGGCCGTTCCGCCACCGATTTCAGGGGGCCGAATGCACTGGCATTCGGCCTCCCCGAGATCCGTGGCGGAACTTTCGTACATCCCTATTAAAGATGCTATCCAAGGTGCAGAACCCTATCCCCAAAATAGGTTCAGCATGTCTGATAGCTCCTTTAGAGTTCTGCGTGATTCTAACTGAAACCCAGAATGGAATCACCACCCCTCTGAAACTGGAGGCACTAGCCTCCACTTGTTGATATACCCTTGTTGTTCTCCTTGCCTTCTTTTTTCTCCTTTTATTTTTTTAAGTGCTGCCTTTTTTCCTCTTGCCCTTATTACCAGATTAATTTTCTCTTCCTCTCTCTAAAAAACACAGAATTGAAAACACCTGCAAATCTATCAAAAATCTATTAAATTGTGTAATTTGTATTCCACTCTAACAAAGCATTTGTACACTACATATTCTTATCCTTGATGGTCTTTCCTACATCCTCCTATGAATGGCTAAGGAGTCTTCTGCCAGAAATCTGTACTGCAGTTGACATCAATGCTATATTTATCTTATGGAATGATCCAGCCAAAACTAAGTTAAGCACTTCTAAATCCCATTGATATCAATGCCTGAGATGTGACTGTACTCACATTTCCCCCATTGAAATCAATAGGATTTAAAAGTGCTTAAGGGAGCAATCCTATGTGGCTAGATGGCCATAGGATATGTCGGTTTCTGGGAACTGACCTTCCCCCTGTCCCATACTGCCTCATAGGCAGCTTGGAACAGCCCCACACTATGCACTTGGAAGAGAAGTGCAGAGAAGCAAAAACGGGGTGTTCCTGTGGGCGTTCCGGGTCGGGGAAGGCTGAAATGCTGGTATGATACATCCAACTTCATGTCCAGCAGCCGCTTCCCCCACTCCGCCTTCCCATGGCTAGACAGCCGAAATCAGGTGTCTAGCCGCAAATGCAGGGTGGCTGAAGCTTGGAGGGGACGATCCCTTCCATGCTTCTCCTGCCCTGCATTGGATAGGCGGTCACACCTCCGAGTTCGGAGGCGGCCACCTATTCCGGTGGGATTGCTCCCTAATTATGGCCACATTGTGCTACCATGGTAGGTATTATATAGAATGTAACCATGGACAACTGGATATACAGATAAACACAATGAATGTCTGAACAGAGATGATAGTCAACATGCCATTATTGACAATCCCAGGAAAATTTTGAGAATGTCCCAATTCAGAGATAGCAGTGAATTATGGCTAGCACCTTAGTAAAATTGATCCTAAACCAGCTGTGGCCATGCTTTAAGGAGTTATTTACATGTGACTAGTCGTACCACAATGGGGGTGTGGCTTTGAAAGTGCATCCCACTAAAAGCAATACAGTACAAATAGACAGCTTCTACTCTCAAATGTGTATTAAGCACATGGATGTGCACCTGGTTTGCACCTACAGTTCCCAATCCAGTAAGTGAAACACTTGTAAGCTTGTTCACGCATGAAGGGCTCCCTTCCTTGATCGGGTGGACTGTCAGTTTTCACCACTGGCTGTGCAAAAAGTGGAGATATAAAAATCAGCGAATGCTCCTATTCACAAAAAACATTTGGGATACTCAGCGTTAATACAAGTGTCAGCATTCACATAATTTGGGGCATTCCTTCATAGTCACTTATGTACTTCTGCTGTTAATAACAATGAATAATATTAATATGTCCTAAATAAATTCCAGAAATATTACTGTCGTTCTTATTTTATTGCATTGTCTTCTTTCATTCTCTTATGCCCCGCTACTTTATTAACAACATCAAGATAGCGATGGCAGAATTGCCTTCCCCACCCTCATCAGACAACATTTTGTATGAAAACTCATCTAACAATAATCCCAAGGCATGCATGTGAAATTCAATTATAGAACAAAAGGCATCCTGTATGAAATTATGGTAGCTTACTCAGAGTTCTGGTGCTGTCAGTTGTTAGATTTTATTTTTGCCAATAAACCTCAAAAAGCTGATATAGCCAACAGCCTCACTAACAGCCTGAACCTAAAACTTCTCACTTTCATTTAGTAAAAAAAAAAAAAAAAAAGCTGGTTTAATATGCAGCCATTAGTTGTCAAGTACATTTTTAGAAATAGCTGGAACAGAAATCTGTCAAACGGGAGGATTTGGGGCTGGGCTGGTGGAGTGCCGAAAGGGAAGAGGCTAGCGGGAGGTTTTTGTCTCTCCTTGTCTATATCAGCCACTAGGAAGCTGTTAACACAAACCTTATGCAGTCAAATGTGTTTGAATTACACAGGCATTGAGTGTTCCCCCTTTTGTTTGTTTTAATGTTTGACCATGCACATCTAGAAAGTTCTAACCCACTGGGCATTGCCAAGAAGATACTATGTAAATCAGCTTCCTTTTGACAAAGGAACACAGTAATTCACTTTTTTGTTAAGCAATGTGTGATTACCATTCCATTCTTTTGAACTCTAGCCAGCTTGCTATTCTCTCTCAACTTCAAGCAGGTGTTTTGTTGTTGCTAGGCCAGGAACACAGCCCTGTGCTGGAGTCTTTCAAGTGCACTAGCTGTGCCGATGAATTTTGCCTCCAAACTTTCCTCAGGCAATGAACTGACTAGTCCAACATGCTCACAGCAATGCTAATCTTGCTCAGGGACATTTGCTGCACATGAAAGACTATTTTTTTCCTCCGTAATTTTTAATTGATATAGTTTGCTCACTGCAGAGTTTTCTTTCTTTCTTTCTTTCTTTCTTTCTTTCTTTCTTTCTTTCTCTAGCTTGACAAACGCAAAACATTTTAAAAAAAAAATGCCAGGGGTACACTAGATGAAAATGGGGGCGGGGGGAATGCAAGGAAAAGGATTTGTGTTTGATTTGAAAGATAAGGTGAAGACATAATAATCAGTAAGCAGAAAAATAGAAGTCTTCTGCATTAGCCCTATGCCCAGCATAACAGGACATTATATTTTAAAGTTAGTAGTAGTGGTAGAAGTACTAGTAGTACAAAGACATCCCATTTCATTTTGTGATACAGAATTTGACTGCTTCTGGTAAAGGATTCATGATGGACAAACTCTGCCAGTACATTTCCCCCTGTGCAACCTTCCTTAACAATTAGATGGCTTACAGCGGGATATTAGGGCAAAAAAAAAAAAAAATCAATTCCTGGTGGCTTGGAGAGATAAAGATTGAAACTCATTGCAAAGATCAATTAAAAGACAATCTTGTTAAATATGTGGCCACATTTTACACTGCCCAGTTGCCATTTTGAAAATATGAAGGAAGGCAAAAAGGTAGGCAATTACAATACAGCAAACAACGTTTTGGTTGCAATCCTGCTCACATCTTTGTTCGCTTGTGTCACTTTTCCAGCCCGCTTTTCCAGAGTGCTGAAAGTGATGTAGTAAGTTAATGACCTTATTCAAAGCCATATATTTAAAACAACAGAACATAAAAGCAACAGACAACCAGCATCAACTAATTGGCTAGCAGACAAATCCTGCAACAGCCTACAGATACCTTAGAGGATAAAAATAGCATTGAGCTGCTGTTGGAAAGCATGGAGGAAGGAGGCCACACAAAACTCCCTTGGCAGGGCCAGGAACGTATTCCAAAGAGTTAGTGCTGCAACTGAAAAAGCCCTTCTAATGTGCTTTTTCAGATCTCACTGTTGTAAAAAGTGGGATGTACTGGGGTGCTCTACTTGGTGCCCTTAAGTCATAGAGGAGCACATATATGAGAAGGTGCTCTGAAAGTTATGCAGAAGAACCTGGGTCATCAAAGGTCAAAACTGGCACCTTGATTTGGGGCTGGAAACTAATTGGAAACCAGTGCAGACTGGTGCCAGCAAAGCTGAATGCTGCTTATTCAAGCTTGTAAGCATTTAATTTCATTTATTCCATTTCTATACTGCCCAATAGCTGAAGCTCTCTCAGTGGTTTACAAAGATTAAAATACAACAAATACATTGTAAAAACCATTTATATACAAATATATAAATAGACAGGACCCAGAGAGACACAGATATATCTAGAACAATGGTTAAACAATCAACAATAAGAAAGATGCAGGGCCTGATCCAAACCTTATCATATGCTGCCAAACGCCTGAGAGAAGAGGAAGGTCCTAACCTGGCACCAAAAAGATAACAATGTGGTGCCAGGTGGGGCTCACCAGGGAGATTGTTCCATAATTGGTAGAGCAACCACTGAGAAGGCCTCTCCCTTGTTGCCTCTTTCCAAGCCTCCCTCAGAGTCAGAAGAGGCACCTGGAGGAGGGCCTTAGATAGATGATGAATGTAGTGTACGGGCAGGTTCATACTGGGAGAGGCGCTCCATCAGGTATTGCGGTCCTGAGCCATGTAAGGCTTTATAGGTCAAAACCAGCACCTTGAATGCAAGCCGAAGAGGGAAGCAGTAGTTCACTCAGACCTGGAAACAGGCAGAGTCATTACACCAGTGCCATGGGCAGTGTCGGTGGGGTGGGGGTAAACATACCTCCAGATAAGTACTTTGCCCTTCCCCATTTGTCCCTCTGTTGCTGAACCTCTGAGTTTACAAGAAGGAAATATACTTTCCCACATACAGTTATAACTGAATCGTCGTGAATGGGAAATTAAAGTAAGGCTGAAATCCTAAGAAAGCTTATTTAAAAGCTAAATCCATCCAAATCAATAAACTTAACAGAAAGTAAGTTTAGCACAGCAGTGTTACATCTGAAATATGCCATTATTTCTCTTTCATAACTCTGACACATGGGACAAAGCTCACCCACCCCCAAATGCCCTGAACCCCTTCTGCACCTCCCCATATTTTTTGCTGGTGCCACCAGTGGACAGTGCTTGATATCATAACTCTGGAGATACAACTTGCAGGAAATCAGTTTGGTTTAGGGATCACTATTTTGCAATAGAAATGGCAGATGTCCCCACCCCCTGCCCCCAATCTTGATTGGGCCCATAGCAGGGGAAATGGTTAAAGAACCCCATCCCCATCTAGGGTCCCAATCTGGGTCAGGGGCCCTGTGACTACTCTAGACTAAAAATAAAAACGATGTTGCTGCTAGTTACATTTTTAAGGGTACAATCCCATGCATATTTAGACAGAAAAAGGTCCTACAACTCCCAGAATTCCCCAGCCAGCCATATGGGCTGGGGAATTCTTGGTGGTGTAGGACTTTTTTCTGCCTAAACATGCATAGGATTGCACCCTAAAGGGATGTCTGCTTTGGCCCTGAATTTTGCAGGGAGCCTACATAAGTAGAGCCCACTGTCTGCTGCACTTATTCACCCTCCAATTCACAAAGAGCGACAGGGATGGCAACAGGAGGAAGCAAAGCTAGTATGCATCTTCACTCTTCCTCACACAATTCTAATCATGTGGGGGATTAGAACTGCTGAACAGGGCTATGGTAAACAAAGTAGCCATGCATATGGTAGATAGTTCTCAACATTCGTCCAGCTCTGCCAACATCTTGTCACTTGTCTGTTCATGATGGCTCCTATCAAGTTCTATGGGACAAAGGAAATGGGATTGAGAATGGGATCAAATTCCCTTCAGTCCATGCCACGGAATCCTCTGCAGAACGGCACCATGAGGTCCTGTGGAGCCAGCAGTCATGTGGCTTTTTTTTCGTCGTCCACAAAGAGTCACGGAATGTTCGTAAATAAAAACGCAGTGTAGTATATTCCGATAATAAATATGCAAGTTTTTTAAAAAAATGAATTGTGCTCACCGCCATGTTTGTGGGTGTTCTTTTTAAATTGAAATCCTCCATCTCTGTTTACTTTCAGCCAAAACACTTCCTCTTCCTAGGGGCTTCCCAAAAGAAGGCTGTCTTAGGTGTGCCTGAGCGATAAACTCTTTGTTAAAAGTAATGCTGTTTTAAAGAAAGAAAAAACCTTTTAAAATTACCATGTCGGTCTGGAGCCCTGCACGAGGTATTATTCCCCCTGCTAGGCTTTCTGTTTCCACAGCAAGCCTTGTTGGTCATGTTGTGAGGCTAAAATGGGGAGGAGAACCAACTCTGTGCATGTCTACTCAGAAGTAAGTCTTATTGAGTTCAATGCGACTTACTCCCACACATGTCAGCACCCCACTTGCCCCCAGCTCAGCTTTGTATTTCCACATCCAGCTCATTAGCAAACCTCCTATTAGTTATCTCAGAAGACCTTTGGGTGAATGGGGGGGGGGGTTCCAGGGAACAGCTGGATGGAGGGAGATTACACACACACACACATAATGGAAGAATATAGTTCTTCATATTCCCTGGTATGTTTATTCCTCAATTTGTCCATTCCCTGAGCATGTGCAGAGTGTGCTTTTTATTCAAAGAAAGAGAAGCTTGCCAATCTTTCCCCTCATGCGGCATTTGTACAAGTGTGACTGCTTCAGAAAGAACACACAAGCAATGTGTATGGTTGAGACCGGCCCAAAGTCACCCAGTGAGCTTCCATAGCCAAGTGGGGACTTGAACCCCCCATCTCCCAAGTCCCAGTCCAACACTCTAACCACTAGGCTACACTGGTTGTTTAACCACTACACCGCACTGCTGTTATGAAACTCATGAAAAAGAGACAGTATAATGGAAAGTTCTTTCTGAAGCAGTTACACTTGTACAAATGCAGCATGAGGGGAAAGATTAGCAAGCTTCTCTTTCTTTGAATAAAAAGCACACTCTGCACATGTTTAGGGAATGGACAAAATGAGGAATAAACATACCAGGGAATATGAAAAACTATATTCTTCCATTATGTGTGTGTGTGGGAGGGGAGCTTCTCCCCCAGTCCAGCTGTTTCCCGGGGGGGGGGACTCCATTCACCCAAGGGTCTTCTGAGATAACTAACAGGAGGTTTGATCATGAGCTGGATGTGGAAATACAAAGCTGACCTGGGGGCAAGTGGGGTGCTGACATGTGTAGGAGTAAGTCACATTGAACTCAGTAAGACTTACTTCTGAGTAGACATGCACAGAGTTGGTTCTCCTCTTCATTTTAGCCTCACAACGTCAACAGCAATGCTGGATGTGGAAATACAAAGCTTAGCAGGGAGAATAATACCTTGTGCAGGGCTCCAGAGCGGCATGGTCATTTTAAAAGGTTTTTTCTTTCTTTAAGACAGCGTTGCTTTAAATAAATAGTTTATCGCTCAGGCACACCTAAGACAGCCTTCTTTTGGGAAGCCCCTACAAGGAAGAGGAAGTGTTTTGGCTGAAAGTAATTACTGCATGTCAGGGCAGGGGGAAAAAATATGTAAATATTTACGAAAAATAGCGATCTTACGGAGTTATGCAGACTCACGGAGATGTCTGGGCACCGGAATTATGGCTGTCGGTACGGATTTATCTTTGTAATTTTCAGAGTGGAAAAAAAAGAGGAGAATTCCGGGGGCTTGTGAACAGTGGAACGGAGCACTGACCGCAAACTGCGGCAGTCAAGCGGCACCGAAGGTACACAGTTCATACATCCCTAATTGAGACCTGCTTCTCATCCCAGAGACTCTTCTCACCACCTCCATTCTGGGCTGAAAGGGATGAAAGTATTTGCTTTGGCCCTAAAGTCCATGGTTTTCCTGAACCAATGGCAAAAGTGATGGAAAAGTAGGCGGGAGTAGTGGAAAAGAAAATGCCATATCTTGGCCAGTCAAATATGATAGGCCTCCAGCTTGCTTAATACAATTTGTAAAATTCCCTTTGGGAAGGGAAGGGAAGGGAAGGGAAGGGAAGGGAACAAAACTCCATGGTGTCAGTCTGGTTTCTATGTCCAATGCAATGTAAGAATACATGTTTAGAAGACAATATTTAAATATTTTCCCCATTCAGTTAAACTGAACTTGAGCAGCTCCAGTTTCCTTGGTTTACATTAATATTTATTATTTATTAATGCCTGCTGTGCTGAGATATATGTTTCGGTACTGCATATTGTCATTAATGAATGGATTAAGTAAAATTCACTTTGTGCACAATGGTGTCCACAGAGATAAATTCCTGCCAACTGGAAACCTAATTTTACAATATAATTTGTCCTTAGATCTTGCTTAAAAATCTTAACATAAAACTGATTGAGCCTAATAGAGTATTTACCAGGGAATGCACATCATTGAATGATGTAAAAAGTTGAAAATTCATTCAAACAGTAAAACATAAACAAGGAACATAACCAAGGCAGGGAAAGGGAGTTCTTCTTCATTATTCAGATACTAAATAGAAAGATTTACGCATCTACCATTAAATAATAATAATAATAATACCCTGTGCATTTTATTTATCCATTACATTTATATCCGACCATTGCTTCACATAATTCAAGGTGGTGTAAACTGTTCCCCTCCCTGCAATTTTATCTTCACAACAACCCTGTGAAGTAGGTTAAATAGGTTAGATAGTGATTGGTCCATGGTCATCCAATGGGCTTCATGTCTGCGTGGAGAGCTATTTCTTTCATAGGTTGTGCATGCATGCAAGTTAATACTTGGTGACAAGTTAATAATGTTGATCATTTTTCTTATTTGTTATTATTCATTTACCATTTCTCCAAGCAGCTTGGGTGCAGCAAACATACAGTTCTTTCATTTTATTCTCAACAGCCCTGTGAAGTAAGTCAGGCTGAGAGACAGTGACTGGATAAAGGCCACCCAGAGAGATTCATAGCAAAGCAGGAATTTGAACCCAAATCTTTCCCAGTGCAGTGTTGGATAATAGGAACACCACTGCATGCTTCCAGACACTAGGGGGCGGTAATGTCCTTTGTTGTCCAATCAGTTCCTTTTTCCTGACCCCTCCCCTTCTTCTTCCTCTGCCTCTCTGCCACAAGGAGTGCGACATGGCTGTCTCTCTGAGGGAAGCAAGTAACCATATCTCATGCCTTCACTCACTTATACTCATGCATCCAGCATTAAGGGGTGCTGACGATGTGTATAAAAGCACTAATAAAGTAATTTGATTAGAACTTCTCCTAAACTGGCTTTAGTCTGTGTTTATTGCCTCCAGTACTAAATGCTGTGTTGCCACACTTTCTCTCTATATGGCAACTTTGCTGAAAGTCACACCACACTTTCTGACATCCAGAACCAACAAATTATACCAAGTCATGCTGGCTTTGCTGTCAGTTAACTAAGTTATCAAGTGAGGCATGTTTGAGCCAGCCTTTAGACTATGAGCAACTCTTTTTTGTTGTTGTTTATTTGGTCAGTCGCTTCCGACTCTTCATGACTTCATGGACCAGCCCGCCCCAGAGCTTCCTGTTGGCCATCGCCACCCCCAGTTTCCCCAAGGTCGAGTCCGTCACCTCCAGAATATCCTCCATACATCTTGCCCTTGGTTGGCCCCTCTTCCTTTTGCCTTCCACTTTCCCTAGCATCAGCATCTTCTCCAGGGTATCCTGTCTTCTCATGATGTGGCCAAAGTACTTCAGTTTTGCCTTTAATATCATTCCCTCAAGTGAGCAGTCTGGCTTTATTTCCTGGAGTATGGACTGGTTTGATCTTCTTGCAGTCCAAGGCACTCGCAGAATTTTCCTCCAGCACAGTTCAAAAGCATCTATCTTCCTTCGCTCAGCCTTCCTTATGGTCCAGCTCTCACAGCCATAGGTTACTACGGGGAAGACCATTGCTTTAACTATGCGGACCTTTCTTGTCAGTGTGATGTCTCTGCTCTTCACTATTTTATCAAGATTTGTCATTGCTGTCCTCCCAAGAAGTAAACGTCTTCTGATTTCCTGGCTGCAGTCTTTGCGCCTAGAAAGACGAAGTCTGTCACTGCCTCCACGTTTTCTCCCTGTATTTGCCAGTTCTCAATCAAGCTGGTTGCCATAATCTTCGTTTTTTTGAGGTTTAACTGCAACCCAGCTTTTGCACTTTCTTCTTTCACCTTTGTCATAAGGTTCCTCAGCTCCTCCTCACTTTCAGCCATCAAAGTGGTATCATCTGCATAACTGAGATTGTTAATGTTTCTTCCAGCGATTTTAACTCCAGCCTTGGCTTCATCAAGCCCAGCACGTTTCATGATGTGTTCTGCGTACAGGTTGAATAGGTAGGGTGAGAGTATACAACCCTGCCATACTCCTTTCCCAATCTTAAACCAGTCTGTTGTTCCATGGTCTGTTCTTACTGTGGCTACTTGGTCGTTACACAGATTCCTCAGGAGGCAGACAAGATGACTTGGTATCCCCATACCACCAAGAACTTGCCACAATTTGTTATTTGAAAACTAAATGGATCAGTACAACCAGAGATATGTCGGTATACCATCGGAAGATGGGACTCCCAGGTCGGAAGATGGTCAAAATGCTACTGGGGAGGAACAGAGGATAAGTTCAAGGGGTGCACGAAAGCCACTTACCTGGTCTCGCAGCTTGCTTCGCGGTGGGGGGGAGGCTCTTCGCTGCTCCCCCCAAAGTTCAGGCCGGGGGGGGGAGGCTTCCCGCCTCACCTGGCCAAAATTCAGGCCGGGGAGGAGGCGCCTCGCCTTGCCCGGCTGCGAAATAAAAAGTTTAAAAAAAAAACGCCCCCGTGATAGGCTACGTGACGATTAACGTAGCCTATCACGGCTAGATCTGCAAAGTCAGCCGTGATAGGCTACGTCAATCGTCACGTAGCCTATCATGGGTGAGTTTTAAAAAAAAAAAGCACGTACGCAAATGGCGGCCCCCATAAGGAGCCACCATTCGCGTTCCTTATTTGGTCGCTGTAGTCTACGTAAATCTTTACGTAGACTACGGCGAAACTAAGGGCAACGCAAATAGCGTTGCCCTTATTTTCGCCGTAGTCTACGTAATCTTTACATAGACTACAGCGACCAAATAAGGAACGTGAATGGCGGCTCCCTATGGGGGCCGCCATTAGCCGTACGCGCTTTTTTTCTTTTTTTTTTAAAGTCACCCATGATAGGCTACGTGACGATTTACATAGCCTATCACGGCTGACTTTGCAAATCTAGCCGTGATAGGCTACATTAATCGTCACGTAGCCTATCACGGGGGCGTTTGTTTGTTTTTTACTTTTATTGGAATGGCGGCGGCAGCAGCCGGTCGAAAGACTGGCTGCCACCTCTGCCCCTGTCGAAGACCTGACGAACCGCCTCCGGGACCCGCCGCCAGGAGGGACATTCGGGAAAGGTAAGTCCCATCCCGGGGGGGGGCGGGGGGGCGGAGAATTTCTCCCCGAAACTACTTCGGGGGGCCGAACACGTTAGCACTCGGCCCCCCGAAGTTTCGGGGAGAAATTCTCCCCCATCCCTACAGTTCAACTAGCCCCAGATGTGATGACACAGCTAGCTCAAAGCCGAAAGGACGGCTAGCAGCCAATGGTGCTGGTGGTGAACGACAAATCCGATGTTCTAAAGATCAACACACCATAGGAACCTGGAATGTAAGAGCTATGAGCCAGGGCAAATTGGATGTGCTTATTGGGGAGATGTCAAGATTAAATATAGACATTTTGGGTGTCAGTGAACTGAAATGGACTGGCATGGGCCACTTCACATCAAATGACCACCAGATCTACTACTGTGGACAAGAGGACCACAGAAGAAATGGAGTAGCCTTCATAATTAATAATAAAGTGGCTAAAGCAGTGCTTGGATACAATCCAAAAAATGACAGAATGATCTCAATTCAAATTCAAGGTAAGCCATTGAACATCACAGTGATCCAATATATACGCCCCAACCACAGATGCTGAAGAAGCAGAAGTAAATCAGTTCTATGAGGATCTGCAGCACCTACTGGATAGTACGCCAAAAAAAGATGTTATTTTCACTACAGGAGACTGGAATGCTAAGGTGGGTAGTCAAATGACACCTGGAATTACAGGCAAGCATGGTCTGGGAGAACAAAATGAAGCAGGACATAGGCTGATAGAATTTTGCCAAGACAACTTACTGTGCATAACAAACACTCTCTTCCAACAACCTAAGAGACGACTTTGTACATGGACTTCACCAGACGGTCGACACCAAAATCAGATTGACTACATCCTTTGTAGCCAAAGGTGGTGGACATCTATGCAGTTGGTAAAAACAAGACCTGGAGCTGATTGTAGTTCAGAACTTCTTATTTCACAATTTAGAATCACACTAAAGAGAATAGAAAAGACCCACAGATCAGTTAGATATGAGCTCACTAATATTCCTCATGAATATGCAGTGGAGGTGAAGAATAGATTTAAGGGACTAGATTTAGTAGATAGGGTCCTGGAAGAACTATGGACAGAAGTTCGCAACATTGTTCAGGAGGTGGCAACAAAAAACGTCCCAAAGAAAAAGAAAACCAAGAGGGCAAGATGGCTGTCTGTTGAGACACTGGAAGCAGCCCAAGAAAGAAGGAAAGCAAAAGGCAACAGTGATAGGGGGAGAAATGCCCAATTAAATGCAAAATTCCAGAGGTTAGCCAGAAGAGATAAGGAATTATTTTTAAACAAGCAATGCGTGGAAGTGGAAGAAGATAATAGAATAGGAAGGACAAGAGACCTCTTCCAGAAAATTAGAAACATCAGAGGTAAATTCCAGGCAAAAATGGGTATGATCAAAAACAAAGATGGCAAGGACCTAACAGAAGCAGAAGAGATCAAGAAAAAGTGGCAAGAATATACGGAAGATCTGTATAGGAAGGATAATAATATCGGGGATAGATTTGACAGTGTGGTCAGTGAGCTAGAGCCAGACATCCTGAAGAGTGAGGTTGAATGGGCCTTAAGAAGCATTGCTAATAACAAGGCAGCAGGAGATGACAGTATCCCAGCTGAACTGTTTAAAATCTTGCAAGATGATGCTGTCAAGGTGATGCATGCCATATGCCAGCAAATTTGGAAAACACAAGAATGGCCACCAGATTGGAAAAAATCAACTTATATCCCCATACCAAAAAAGGGAAGCACCAAAGAATGTTCAAACTATCGAACAGTGGCACTTATTTCACATGCCAGTAAGGTAATGCTCAAGATCTTGCAAGGTAGACTCCAGCAATTCATGGAACGAGAATTGCCAGATGTACAAGCTGGGTTTTGAAAAGGCAGAGGAACTAGAGACCAAATTGCTAAAATCCGCTGGATAATGGAGAAAGCCAGGGAGTTTCAGAAAAACATCTATTTCTGTTTTATTGACTATTCTAAAACCTTTGACTCTGTGGATGAGCAACTCTACACCAGCCTAAAATCCTGCATTTAAAAGGGGGCTTTCTGCTTCCGTTTTAAAAGCAGGATCACAATGACTCCCTTTTTCACATGCTTCATTTTCCCCTTCCCCTTTCCCCCTTCCCTTTCCCCCTCCCCCCCATCTGAGTCTTCCATTATCTTTCATTGATCTCGCTCCTCTTCTTGCCACTTTTCCTCTTTTCACAGAGGGAACTCAAGAGGAATACAAGAGGGTAATTTCATAGCTCATTATCTTTGATCTATTTTAGGGATGTACGGATTCCCCACCATCCGTTCTGGTGGGGAATCCATGGGGGGGACACACAATCCATTCTGCCCGCCGGAATCCTCGTGGAGAGGCTCCACTCCGTGAGGATTCTGCAGAGTCGAGGGCTGCCCTGTTCCGCCATCCGCATGCCCTGGATCCCCCGGGGGGGTTTTGGCTCCCTGAACTTACGTAAATAATTCCATAAGTACCATTGAAAAATACTTTTTGCATGCCTGCTGTCGGTCTCCGTAAGCCTATTTATTTTCATTAAAAGGGAAAAGCCCTTTGCGGGGATTCCCCATGTAACTTCCGGTCACCTCACCTGACCGGACCTGTCCTGTCCTGACCTCACCTCACCTGACCTGACCTCACCAGACCGGACCTCACCTTCACAGACAATAAAGAGAATGATGGAGGATTTCCGTGGACTTCAAGACTCAGCCCCAGTGAAAGAAAGCCTCAGGTCACAGGGAAAATGCCTCGTAAAAAGGGTAAAGCTGTTCACATTCTTCTTCCTCCATTTCCGATTTATGGATTTCTTTTCGTAATTATTTTTGTAAAATCCGCCATCCGGCGGACAAAAAAGAAAAGGTGCGCGTGAGCTCTGGTCTGGGTCGACCAGGCCGCCCCTTTCCGAGGAGGATTCCACGGACCGGATTTGTCAGAATTCGATCCCATTTAAAATTCATGCGGAATTCTCTGACATCCCTAATCTATTTAAAAACAGAACAGAGGGCATTTAGTGCAGGAGACGCCCAGGAGGGTCACGACATCATCTAAAGAACCTGCAAACTTCCATGAGAGAGCCATCTCAATAGCAGGATAAAAGCTCTGTGTGAAGAAAGCCTATCTCATAAGCGTTGATGGGTTGGATCCAATCAAATAAATAAATAAATAAATAAATATGTCTAGACTAAATTATCCATGTGAAAAGTTAGATATGACTAAATTAGGGTGCAATCCTATGTATGTTTCGGCAGAAAAAAAAAATCCTACACCAGCATTCCCCAGGCAGCATGGTTCTATTCATTTCAATGAGACGTTAAGTGTGACTAATTTTGCCTAGATTCAACCCACTGTATACAAAATTCCCTAATTAGAATGAATGAATGAATGAATGAATGAAAACAAATGGTAAACAATATCAAGAATAATCATAATTATCCTCCAAGGACCTCAAGATGGTGTGCATGGGGTTTCCCTATTTTATTCTCACAACTCTGTGAGGTAGATTTAGGCTTACATACAGCAACTGGTTCAAGGTTTCTCAGTGGGTTTCATGGCCAAGCAGAGGTTTAAGCCTGAGTTTCTCCAGCACGTGTCTAATTCTTTATCCATTACACCAGTAGTTGCTTTCAAACCACATATTTTCAGGGAATCTTTTCCTCTCGGACTCACCATCAGAGAACCATCTGTATTTTTGCCACAGATGGAACACTGGTATATTTTAAAGGATTCTGGGGCAAAGCTTAGGGCATACAGCGGTTCATGCAAGGGCACCACTGCACCTGTTGGAACTCAGTATTGCCCCCGCTTGAACTGAGATTAGTAATTGTAGGCAAGCTGTCTTTCAGGTAAGCTTTTCTACCATTACTGGTCTTCTTACCAAGGAAGGAACTCTTGCTATGTTTCAAATGCAGTTTGAAACCCACGGTACTGCACCACTCCGCTGCATGAAACCGGCATGCATATAAAGTCTAACATGTTAAGATGTCTTAATATGTTCTTTTTGTTACAGCAAAATGGTTCCGCTAAGCAAATGTGGGCGGTGAGTATGTAATAAATACAATCCCTAGAAGCAGCATTTAGGCCTTTTAAAGCGAGGGTTGTACCATTTTGCTCCTGGACTTTTTAATTAAGCTTGCGAGGCCTGTGGTATCACTGGTGCAGAAATAATCACTATTTGGGAAAGAGTTGAGCAGTCAAAGCTCAGGCATTTCAAAGATTCCCTTATTGACTGTTTAGTAAATAAATCTTTTGCCTTAATTGCTGTGTGTCAGGATGATCTTTCTCATTGAGCAAAAGGTGACGGAAGCTGAATGTGGGAACACCACAGGACAGCTGTTTGGTCTGGCAAAGGCCTCTGTGTACTTGTACTATATATCCAGAGCGACCTTTTGGATTCCATGTACATAGTAACAATTAAAAGTACACAATGACTGAACAATGTTCACTGTGACAGACTGCAGGTTGGCCGCTTCCCATAACAGCCTCCCAGGCAGATAGGAACAAAGAGCCAGGGCCCATCTGTACTCTGGCGCTGAATGCCTCATGTTCCAAAGAGCGCTCTTTGTCTCTCCAAACGCCCCAGGAAGCTCTTCAACAAACAAAACTCAGGGGTCCAGGGGAGCCCAGTCACGACATTAATATGATAATATATTCCGGATTGCTCTGACAGATTTGACAAAGAAATAGATTCTTTTTGATAATAAGTTGTTGGGTTGATTAGATGGAATTTGTTTGACTCTGGAATGATTATTGCGACTGTTTCAGCAAACTCAACAGCATCTGTTGTCTAATTATTGCTCCCTTACCAACCATCATTCTCCAAATATCAGTGTGAGAGCCAATGTGGTGTAGTGGTGAGAGTGTTGGACCGGGAGCCGGGAGATCCGGGTTCTAGTCCCCACGTGGCCATGGAAGGTCACTGGGTGACTTTGGGCCAGTGACAGACTCTCAGCCCCACCTACCTCACAGGGTCGTTGTGAGGATAAAATGGAGAGGAGGAGGGTCATGTAAGCTGCCCTGGGTTCCTTGCAAGAGGAAAAAAGGTGGGATATAAATGCAATCAATCAAGCAATCAATATCAAAGCCTTACTATTCCCTGAGCTTTGTGTACATAGCAGAGCCAGTGTGGTGTAGTGCAGGGTGAGTGGAAGATAGATTGCTGTTTACCAGTAGAGCACTGGCCAATTCCTGGTGGACCACCTAGCACTTGCTAGGTTCTGGGATTCTCACAAAGAAGTTGGACTACATGGACTTTGGTCTGAACCAGCACACAGGACAACTTCCATTCTTAAGCAAGAGTGCCTACTAAGGATCAGTACAGCATTTGCCATTACCATTAAGAGATTCTGAATACACACGTTAGCTTTGTAAATTTAAAATATATTGATGGACCACAGGGATTCTCATGAAACAGAAAGTACAAAACAAGACTGAAGTCAGACCCCCCACCCTGGTGTAGTGGATAAACTGTTCAATTTTGTAGGGATGGGGGGGAAATTTGTAAGTTATTATCAATTCATTTTTTGATAAGAACTTTTCACAATTTACTAATTTCTCCATATGTTGTATGGAAAGAACTTGACATATTAAAAAAACAAAAGAACAATGAATGTGGGAGAAATCAAATGTGACAGAATTGTCTATCCAGGCAAAGGGCATTGAGTGGCTCTTAAAGTCTCAGTTTGACTAGGGATGGATGGACTCGCTTGTGCCCACGTAGCGTGGGTGCTTGCGAAGTCGTTGCTGCCACCCGCCCCCAGGAGCTGGGCTGCACGAGCCCTGGAGGGCTTGGCGAGCAGTCTGGGAGCACCCTGCAGCTTGGTGGAGGTGACAGGGACAGGCTGGTCATTTTATGCCAGTCTCTTACACTTATGTAAAACAACTGGCCTGTCCCTGCTGCTGCCATTGCTGCCGTTGTAGAGGGGGTGGGAGGAGGAGAGGTTGCCACCTCCATCGTTCTTTTTTCTTTTGACAGACTCCTCATTTTTAATAGCTACATGGAAGGAAGAAGCAATGTGGTCCTCTACTGTGCTGGGCATAGCTGCACCGACTGAATCTGGCCAGTGGAGATGGGTGAGAATTTCGTGTGGTGGCAGCCAAATTTGCAAATTTCTTCATAAACAAGATGGAAAGAACTTGAGGTTTAAAAAAAAAAAAAAAGAATGTGGAAGAAAGTAAAACTGAGAGATTCGTCCATCCCTAGATGTTGATCAAAGAGACATGGGTTCAAATCTAGGGATGTACAAAAATCACTTACCTGTTCGCAGATTATGTTGATGGTGGGGGGGGAGGCGTTCTGTCCCTCCCCCCGGAATCCTGGATGGGGGGAGGTGCTCCATTCCTCCCCCCCGGAATCCTCCACAGCCAGCTGTGCTCCACGGCAGCTCCGCGGAGCAGCCGGCCAGGCCCAACCAGGCCAGAGCCATCCGCAGCCAGATTTCTGGCCGTGAAGGGCTCTGGGAAAAAAGAAAAGAAAAGCTGCGTATGCAAATGGCGGCGGCTATGGCCGCCGCCATTTGCATTCCTTATTTTTGACGTCTTAATCTACGTAAATATTTATGTAGACTAAGACGGTGAAAATAAGGGGAACGCAAATAGCGTAGCGGACGCTATTTGCGTTCCCCTTATTTTCGCCGTCTTAGTCTACATAATTATTTACGTAGACTAAGATGGCCCAAAATAAGGAACGCAAATGGTGGCGGCCGTAGCCACCGCCATTTGCGTATGCTTTTTTTTTTACCGAGTCGTTCTAGGCTATGTAAGTTTTTACGTAGCCTAAAATGTCTGGGTAAAAAAAAAAGGTGTACGCAAATGGCAGCAGCCATAGCTGCTGCCATTTGCTTACGCCTTTTTTTTTTTTTACCCAGACGTTTTAGGCTACGTAAAAACTTACGTAGCCTATCATGTGTGTGTAAAAAAAAAAAAACTGCAAATGGCGGTGGTGGCAGCCGGTCGGAAGACCAGCCGCCGCAGCCACCGCCGCCGCTGCCACAGCTGGCACCGCCCAGAAGATCCGCCCCAGGTAAGTCTCATCCTGGGGGGATCCGCTCGGGGGGCAGGGGGCAGGCCGTTCCACCACGGATTTCGGGGGGCCGAATGCACTGGCATTCAGCCTCACCGAGATCCGTGGCGGAATTCTCTGCCATCCCTATTCAAATCCTTTCTCAGCCATGAAGCTCATTAGGTGGCCTTGAGCCAGTCTCTCCAGGCCAATTTGATCATGGGACACCGTGGTTTCCTGTGGCATGAGAAGGCCTGCATGAATGTTGAGCTTGCATGCTCCCAGTAGTGTAGCGGAGGCAGTGCTCAAGGGATGCAGTACAGTGCTGACACTTTTGATTACCAGAGATGCTGATGTCTTCTGCCATCCTGCACCCGTCCAGAATTCCCTGTTCCCTCTGAGCTGAGCTGCAGTTCTCCAAATGAATTTTCGCAACAACAGTACATTTCCTCCCTGCTGGAATGCAAAGCATTTTGCATGGCTTGTTCTTGAATGGGCAATTAAAACCCATTAGCTTTACGAAAGACGTGCTCCTGATGGAGATAAAACTGCTAGAACAGGTTCATTGATATGGATCAATACAGCTGCCTGAATGTTTGGACTTGCCTTGTGGGTGTGGCTAAGGAACTGTAATGATGAGTGCCTACACTTCAGAAATTTGCACTACACGACTGTATGCTCCCCCTCCCCTCCCCTCCTATTGCTTGGCCATGGGGAGGAGATCAGAACCTTTTATAACTTATACATAATTTATATCTGAACTTGTGATTTGTTAAAAGACCTGATCAAACTGTGGTTTCAGGTACTGGCTTGTTCTGAAACTACATTTTAAGCAAGCCACAACTCCCTGAGTCTGGACATAACAAGGAGCTATTGCTAATTTAAAATGAGAAGCACAGGCTTCTCATCGCCTCCTTGCAGCCACACAAGCAGAGGGAACGCACATACTAGGAAACCATGATCTCTTGTTACGTCTGATTTCTTGTTATGTCTGAACCAGTCCACTGTCTCTCAGCCTAACTGATTTCATGGGGACTGTTGAGAGGAAAAAATGGGGAAGGGGGGAAGTCCTATATGCTCCCCCCAACCCCCCTGGAGCTCCTTTGGAGAAAGGGTAGGATACAAATGTAACCAGTACAAAATATTGTTTATTGTTTTTGTTTTTATGCTTTTTATATTTTACAAACTACTTTGAACAACTCCTTTTTGGAGGGAAAAAGCAGGGCAGACATTTCTTAAACATAATACAATAATAATAGAGTGCCCCAAAGACATGGACCCTGTTTCAACACTTTGGAGAGATCCCTGCTTCAGCTTGGACTGATTTGGAAACAACCTACTTCAGCTCAGGTCCTAATCAGAAGCTCACTTCAGAAAATCCAAAGCTCCACATCATGTCTCCCCATAGACTATAGTGGGGAAAACAACACATGGGTATAACTGTTTTTCTTTTTGACATAATTAGAAAACATTTGAAGGCACAGTGCCATCCAAGTAGATGAAGCCTGCCAGATTTCACACAAATAGGGGGAAGGAGCTCAAGCAGCCTTTACAGTTCGATTTTTTCTTTTATCAAGGGAACTCTGCATAGGTTTTAAAATTTCTTGGTAGAATTGGATGACATTTTCAGGCATTGTTATCCCTTGTGAGCGAATTAAGCCTGCCAAATTTCAGACAGATAGGTGTAGGGAGCTTTGAGCAAGGGAAGCCTTTAAAGCAGGGGTGGGCAACCTTTTTTGGCCTGAAGACCAGATTTCATTTCAGATAAGTTCTTAGGGGTTACATTGCAGTGGTGGGTGAGGCCTCAGGCAAAAGCAGGTGGGGCAGAACAATCCAAGCCCCCACCCATTCCATTAGTGCTAATTTATAGCAGGGAGTGTATCTATTCAGAAGTAAGCATGAGCAGCATACCTTCTCAGAAGTCAGCAGGATAAGCCTCTGCAGAACAAGGCTCAGAAGAAAATAAAACTGGATCACTCAGTAGCACTTTCAAATAGCATTTCCACTCAGAAGTAAGCATGAGCATTATTTTTACTCACAACTAAGCAGGGCAACCCCTTCATGGATCACTGCCTTGTTGTGGCAAAGGGGCTTGTGTAACTCAGTGAAGCCATAAGCTATACCTTGCAGGGCCACCCAAGACGGACAGGTCATGGTGGAGAGTTCTGACAAAATGTGGTCCACTGGAGAAGGAAATGGCAACCCACTCCAGTATTCTTGCCAAGAAAACCCCATGGAACCTATCACAAGGCTAAAAGAGATGACGCCGGAAGATGAGCCCCACAGGTCGGAAGGTGTCCAATATACTACTGGGGAAGAGCAGAGGGAATTTCCAAGTAGCACCAGAAAGAGTGAAGCGGCTGGGCCAAAGCCGAAAGGACACTCAGCTGTGGATGTGTCTGGTGGTGAAAAGAAAGTCCGATGCTTTAAAGAACAATATTGTTAGGAACCTGGAATGTAAGATCAATTAATCAAGGTAAGCTGGAGGTGGTCAAACATGAGATGGCAAGATTGAACATCGACATCTTGGGAATCAGAAAACTAAAATGGACAGGCATGGACGAATTTAATTCAGGTGACCATTATATCTACTACTGTGGGCAAGAATCCCTGAGAAGAAATGGAGTAGCACTCATAGTCAATAAAAGGGTGGGAAAAGCAGTACTGGGGTACAATCTCAAAAACGATAGAATGATCTCAGTACGAATCCAAGGCAAACCATTCAACATCACAGTAATTCAAGTCTATGCCCCAACCACTGAGGCCGAAGAAGCTGCGGTTGATCGGTTCTATGAAGACCTACAACACCTTCTAGGACTAACACCAAAAAAAGATGTCCTCTTCATCATAAGGGATTGGAATGCTAAAGTAGGAAGTCAAGAAATCACCGGGATAACAGGCAAGCATGGCCTTGGTGTACAAAATGAAGCAGGACAAAAGCTAATAGAGTTTTGCCAAGAGAACATGCTGATCATAGCAAACACTCTTTTCCAACAGCACAAGAGGCAACTCTACACATGGACATCACCAGATGGTCAATATCGAAATCAGATTGATTATGTACTTTGCAGCCAAAGATGGAGAAGCTCTGTACAATCAGTAAAAACTAGGGATGGCCGTGAATTTCTCCCCGAATCTCAGGGAGGCCGAATGCCAACGCATTCGGCCCCCCGAAATTGGCGGTGAAATTCTCCGCCAGCCCCCCCGGGATGGGACTTACCTCCTGCGAATGTCCCTCCTGGTGGCGGGTCCCGGCGGCATTTCGGCGGCGTTTCAGCGGGGGCGGGGGCAGCGCCGGTCTTCCGACCGGCTGCCACCGCCGCCATTACAAAATAAAGTAAAAAAAAAAAACCGTGATAGGCTACGTAACGATTAACGTAGCCTATCACGGCTAGATTTCCAAAGTCAGCCGTGATAGGCTACGTTAATAGTTACGTTGCCCTTATTTTCGCCGTAGTCTACGTAAATCTTTACGTAAACTACTGGGACCAAATAAGGAACGCAAATGGCGGCGCCCATGGGCACCGCCATTTGCGTACGCGCTTTTTTTTTTCAAAGTCACCCGTGATAGGCTACGTAACAATTAATGTAGCCTATCATGGCTGACTTTGGAAATCTAGCCATGATAGGCTACGTTAATCGTTATGTAGCCTATCACGGGGGGGGGGTTGTTTTTTTTTTCACTTTTTCTTTCATGGCCGGGGAAACGGGGCGCTTCTCCCCGGCCTGAATTTCGGGGGGAGAACCGAAGCGCCTCCTCCCCACCGCGAAGTAAGCTGTGGGGCCACCTAAGTCCCTTTCATACATCACTAGTAAAAACAAGACCTGGAGCTGACTGTGGCTCAGCTCATGAGCTCTTATTGCAAAATTTCGGCTTAAATTGAAGAACATAGGGAAAACCACTAAACCATTCAGGTATGACCTAAATCATATCCCTTATGAATATACAGCGGAGGTGAGGAATAGATTTCAGGGATTTGACCTGATAGACAGAGTGCCTGAGGAACTATGGACGGAGGTCCGTAACATTGTTGAGGAGGCAGTAACTAAATCCATCCCCAAGGAAAAGGAATGTAAGAAAGCCAAGTGGCTGTCTGAGGAGGCTTTACAAGTAGCTGAGGAAAGAAGGGAAGCAAAAAGCAAGGGAGAAAAAGGAAGATGTATCCAGCTGAATGCAGAGTTCCAGAGAATAGAAAGGAGAGACAACAAGAAGGGCTTCTTAAATAAACAATGCAAAGAAATCAAGGAAAACAATAGAATGGGAAAGACTAGAGATCTGTTCAAGAAAATCAGAGAAATCGAGGGAACGTTTTGTGCAAAGACGGGCATGATAAAGGACAAAGAAGGGACATAACAGAAGCAGATGAGATTAAGAAGAGGTGGAAAGAATACACAGAAAAACTATACAGGAAAGATCTTAATGTACCTGATAGCCATGATAGTGCAGTCACTGAACTTGAGCCGGACATCCTAGACAGTGAAGTCAAGTGGGCCTTAGGAAGCATTAGTAACAACAAATCTAGCGGAGATGACAGTATTCCAGCTAGGGATGTCAGAGAATTCCGCGACTAGGGATGGCGGAGAATTTCTCCACGAATCTTCAGGAGGCCGAATGCCAATGCAATCGGCCCCCCGAAATTGGTGGGGAAATTCTCCGCCGGCCCCCCGCCCCCCCCGGGATGGGACTTACCGTGGCCAAATGTCCCGCTCGGCGGCGGGTCCCGGTGGCGGTTCGGCGGCGTTTCGTTGCGGGCGGCCCGACCGGCTGCCGCCGCCATTGCAAAAAAAAAAAAGTAAAGTAAAAAAAACCCACACACACCCGTGATAGGCTACATAACGATTTACATAGCCTATCACGGCTAGATTTCCAAAGTCAGCCGTGATAGGCTACGTAAATCGTCACGTAGCCTATCACGGGTGACTTTGAAAAAAAAAACAAACGCGTAAGCAAATGGCGGCGGCCCATGGGCGTCGCCATTTCCATTCCTTATTTTGGCACGTCTAGTCTACGTAAACATTTACGTAGACTACGGTGAAAATAAGGGAACGCTATTTGCGTTGCCCTTATTTTCGCTGTAGTCTACGTAAATGTTTATGTAGACTAGACGTGCCAAAATAAGGAACGCAAATGGCGGCGCCCATGGGCCGCCTCCATTTGCGTACGTGCTTTTTTTTTTTTTCAAAGTCACCCGTGATAGGCTACGTGATGATTTACATAGCCTATCACGGCTGACTTTGGAAATCTAGCCATGATAGGCTACGTAAATCGTTACGTAGCCTATCATGGGTGTGTGTGTGTGCGTGTGTTTTACTTTTTTTTTGCGGCCGGGTAGATGGGGCGCTCCTACCCAGCCTGAATTTCGGCGGTGAAGGATGGGGCGCCTCCCCCCTGGCCTGAATTTCGGCCGGGTGAGGCGGGGCGGGGCGCCTCCCTCCCCTAGCCTGAACTTCAGGGGGAGAACCGAAGCACCTCCCACCCACTGCGAAGCAATCTTCGAGAACAGGTAAGGGACTTTCGTCCATCCCTATCCACGACAGAACTCAGTGAGGCCGAATGCCAGTGCATTCGGGCCCCCGAAGTCCATCGTGGAATGGCCTGCCACCCCCCTGCCCCCCGCGGATCCCCCCCGGGATGAGACTTACCTGGGGGGGATGTTCCGGATGGCGGCGGCTTTGGCTTTGGCTTTGGCGGCAGCTGGTCTTCCGACCAGCTGCCGCCGCCGCCATTTGCAGTCTGGTCTTTTTCTTTTTTTCCCCCCCATAGACGTGATAGGCTACATAAACAGTTACGTAGCCTATCACGTCTGGGTTTTAAAAAAACAAACAAATGCGTACGCAAATGGTGGCAGCTATGGCCGCTGCCATTTGCGTTCCTTATTTTTCGCCGTCTTAGTCTACGTCAATATAGACTACGCTATTTGCCTTCCCCTTTCTTTTCTTCGTCTTAGTCTACGTAAATATTGACGTAGACTAAGATGGCAAAAAATAAGGAATGTAAATGGTGGCGGCCGTAGCCACCGCCATTTGCGTACACGTTTGTTTTTTTTTTTACCCAGGGCCCTCTGCGGCCGGAAATCCAGCTGCGGACAGCACTAGCCTGGGCCTGGCTGGCTGCTCCAAGGAGCCGCCGCAGAGCACAGCCGGCCGTCGAGGATTCTGGGGGGGGAGGACCGGATTGCCTCCCCCCCCGTTGAGGATTCCGGTGGGAGGGACGGAATGCCTCCCCCCCCCACCATGAACAGAATCCGCAAAAAGGTAAGTGACTTTTGTACATCCCTAGCTGTATATTGTCACCCTGTTTATTTAATTTATATGCAGAGTACATCATAAGAAACGCCGGGTGGGATGAATCACAGGTCGGAATTAAGATTGCCGGGAAAATTATCAACAACCTCAGATACGCAGACGATACCACTCTAATGGCAGAAAGTGAAGAGGATCTAAAGATCCTCTTGTTGAGGGTGAAAGTGGAGAGTGCAAAAGTTGGTTTGAAACTCAACATTAAAAAAACGAAGATCATGGCATCTGGCCCCATTACTTCCTGGCATATAGAAGGGGGACAAATGGAAGCAGTGACAGGTTTTATTTTCAAACTTAAGGATCACCTTTAATACCTAGATGAAAATCCCTTGAGGTCAATGACTGCCTGAAGTCTGGAACCCAGGGACATGACCAAATGCTGAGTGTCCTCCCTCGAGATGCTTTGCCAGGCCTTTACTGCAGCTGCCTTCAGCTGCTGCTTGTTTGTGGGTCTTTCTGCCTTCAGTCTTGTCTTCAGTAAGTGAAAAGCATGCTGTCTTGGGTGGAGATCAGGTGACTGACTTGGCCATTGAAGAACATCCCACTTCTTTGCCTGGAGAAACTCTTGGGTAGCTTTTGCTGTATGTTTTGGGTCATTATCCGACTGCAATATGAAGCAGCATCCTATCAGTTTGGCAGCATTTGGCTGAATCTGGTAGGGATGTACGAAAGTTCCGCCATGGATCTTGGGGAGGCCAAATGCCAGCGCATTTGGCCCCCCGAAATCGGTGGTGGAATGGCCCGCCACCCCCCCACCCCCCCAGAACGGGACTTACCTTAGGTGGATCTTCCTGGCGGCGGCGGCAGCGGCAGCTCCGGCGGCGATTCGGCGGTGGCCGCCGGTCTTCCGACCGGCAGCCGCCGCCATTTCCAGGTTTAAAAAAACAAAGAACAAAAAAAGTGATAGGCTATGTAAAGATTTACGTAGCCTATCACGGCTAGATTTTTAAAAAACACCGTGATAGGCTACGTAAACGTTTACGTAGCCTATCACGGCTGATTAAAAACAAAAAACAAAACGTGCGTACGCAAATGGTGGCGCCCATGGGGACATGCACTTTCTCTGATCAGCTGCTGACTGGAGACATGCACTTTCCTCTGTTAAGCAGTGAGAAAGGGAGCCCTTTTCAGCTGTAAGTGGGGGGAAAGCATGCATCTCTTACCAGTAGGGATGGAGGAAAGTCCCTTACCTGGTCCCGCAGCTTTTTTTGGGGGGGAGGCGCTCCGGTTCTCCCCCCGAAATTCTTGGCGGGTGGGGAGGCACACCACCCCTCCCGGCCGAAATTCTGGCCGGGGGGGAGCGCCCCGTCTCCCCAGCCGCGAAAGAAAAAAGTAAAGTGTAAAAAAAAAAAAAGGGATAGGCTACGTAAAGATTTACGTAGCCTATCACGGCTAGATTTTCAAAGTCAGCCGTGATAGGCTATGTAAATCTTTACGTAGCCTATCAAGGCTGACTGAAAAAAAAAAAAGCACGCAAATGGCGGCGCCGATGGGCGCCGTCATTTGCGTTCCTTATTTGGGCACGGGTAGTCTACGTAAAGATTTACGTAGCCTATCACGTTTTTTTTTTTTTTTACACTTTACTTTGAAATGGCGGTGGCAGCAGCCGGTCGGAAGACCGGCCACCGCCATCACCGCCGAAACGCCGCCGAAACGCCTCCGGGACCCGCCGCCGCAAGGGACATTCGCGCGAGGTAAGTCCCATTCCAGGGGGGGGTGGGGGGTGTCAGAGAATTTCCCCACCAATTTCGGGGGGCCGAATGCGTTGGCATTCGGCCTCCCAGAGATTCGTGGAGAAATTCTCCGACATCCCTACAAGTTACCAGCTGCTGATCAGAGAAGAGCTTTTCCCTCCATGACAGAGGGACAGGCCAGGGGAAGAAGCTTATTCACTGGCCAGAGTTTCCACATCCCTGCTTTAAATTCTGGGGGCTTCTGAAAAGGATTTGCTTTCTCCCTGTGTTTTTAGTTGGAAATTTGCATGAAAATGAAATACATCATATGAGTGCTCCCTAGGGAAGTAGTCTGCAAAATCTCAGAAGGATAGGTTCAGGGGATAGAGAGATATGATGAATGAAATACTTTGGGAGGGAGTTCAATGAATGAAATGATTTTTTTTAAGGGTTGTTTGTTTTGTTTTCTGTTGAGTTGACAGCATGGAAGTCACTGGAATGTTAAGTGCTTCATCCGTAATGAAGTGACTGAATGATACAAAATGGCCACCATGGTGGGCGTGCCAGTCACACAGATCATAAAACACCCATTTCCTTGAAGACAAATGTGTCAGACTAAAAGAAACATACCTTGCATAACTTTTTCTTTATTCTGAGTTGCTGGATATGCTGGACTGCAGCCATCCACCATTTTCCTTTCTTTTCTTTCCACATGGGGCCTAGAGGCAGTCTTGGAAATAAAGATGGAGCTGGAAATAGGATGGACGAAAGTCCCTTACCTGGTCCCGCAGCTGTTTTTTGGGGGGGAGGCGCTCCGTTTCTCCCCCCGAAATTCTTGGCGGGGGGAGGCGCCCCATCCCTCCCTACCGAAATTCTGGCCGGGGGGGGGGAGTGCCCCGTCTCCCCGGCTGCGAAATAAAAAAGTAAATTGTAAAAAAAAAAAAAAAGTGATAGGCTACGTAACGATTTTCGTAGCCTATCACGGCTAGATTTTCAAAGTCAGCCGTGATAGGCTACATAAATCTTTACGTAGCCTATCACGGCTGACTTTGAAAAAAAAAGAAGTGCGTACGCAAATGGCGGCGCCCATGGGCGTTGCCCTTATTTTCACCGTAGTCTATGTAAATCTTTACATAGACTACCCGTGCCCAAATAAGGAACGCAAATGGTGGCGCCCATGGGCGCCACCAATTGCATACACGCTTTTTTTTTTTTTCAAAGTCAGCCGTGATAGGTTACGTAAAGATTTATGTAGCGTATCACGGCTGACTTTGAAAATCTAGCCGTGATAGGCTACGTAAATAGTTACATAGCCTATCATTTTTTTTTTAACTTTACTGGGAAATGGCGGTGGCAGCAGCCGGTCGGAAGACCGGCCGCCGCCCCCACCGCCACCGAAATGCTGCCGGGACCCGCCGCCGAGAGGGACATTCGACAGAGGTAAGTCCCATCCTGAGGGGGGCAGGGGGCGGAGAATTTCCCCACCAATTTCGGGGGGCCGAATGCGCTGGCATTCGGCCTCCCGGAGATTCGTGGAGAAATTCTCCGACATCCCTAGCTGGAAATAGGGATGCTGGAGAAATTTGAGATGGACTAAAATGAGCTCGGAGTTCTAAGAATCCAACCTACAGAATCCGCTGCAGAGTGACCCTCTCAGGCCGCGCAGGGCCCACAGACTTTGGGATATTTTTTTTTACTTTCCAAAATTTACGCATATTTATTTGTAGGAAAACATGCAAGTTCCTGCTGAGGAAAAGTTGAATGGGATGGGAGACAATGTTACGTACTAAGGTAAATTATGTAAATTGTTACAAAAAATCTTACGGAATTATTTGCCTATTTTTTAGGGGTGCACGAAAGTCACTTCCCTGGTCTCGCAGCTTCCTTCGCGGTGGGGGGGAGGCGCTTCACTGCTCCCCCCGAAGTTTAGGCCAGGGGGGGAGGCTTCCCTCTTTGCCTGGCCAAAATTCAGGCCGGGGGGGAGGCTTCCCGCCTCGCCCGGCCGAAATTCAGGCCGGGGAGGAAGCGCCTCACCTCGCCCGGCCGCGAAATAAAAAGTTTTTTTAAAAAAACGCCCCCGTGGTAGGCTACGTGACGATTTACGTAGCCTATCACGGCTAGATCTGCAAAGTCAGCCATGATAGGCTACGTTAATCATCACGTAGCCTATCACGGGGGCGTTTTTTTTTTTTTTTTTACTTTTCTTGGAATGGCGGCGGCGGCAGCCGGTCGAAAGACCGGCTGCCGCCCCTGCCCCTGTCGAAGCCCTGCCGAACCGCCGCTGCGACCTCCCACCGGGAGCGACATTCGGGAAAGGTAAGTCCCATCCCGGGGGGGGGCGGGGGGGCAGAGAATTTCTCCCCGAAACTACTTCGCAGGCATATTGGTGCCCATGGGCACTACGTTGGAGATCCATCTATAGAGCCTGTGCACACTGTATAGGGCAAAGTGTGTCTTTAAAATGTGGGTTATGTTCTAAAAAGAGATTTCCTCCCTCCCCACACCTTTCCTGGTTAATTTGCTGTGCTCTTTGTTGTGTGCGTTGTGTGGCTGTGTTACATAGACATAGCATTAGAGTAACGCTTAGTGCAACTATAAAACCTGACTTACCTCAGAACACCACTCTCCCTATATTCTTTCAGGCAGAGAGGGGCATCCTTCTTACTAGGGAAACACGGATTTTGTTCAGCCAGTTCCATCTGCGTGGATTGTCAAGCATCTTTTGTTCCATCATCTGCTCATTGACAGAATTGGATGTTTCTCAGTTTCCTGAACTTGCATTTATGTTGGGAAGTAAACACTTACACAAATATGCACTTCAGAAACTGTGCATTTGCACAAATGTACAACCCCCCCCACACACACATTTTCACACTTTAGCCTATAGGGAGAAATGCACATTTTCGGCTGGCACTTTTCTCCCCCCCCCCCGTATTTTTCATAGTTTTGTACAACTAAATTTGTGTACAATTCCAGAAAGTTTTTTTTTTTTTTTAAAGACCACAAGTCCGCAGAATTTGCATGACTCGGGGAAAACTGGTCCACTGCAGAATCCACAGGCTGGCTTCATAGAAATCTAAACATATTTGGATCCCAGGTCATAGTTTGAAGGCACATGAGGCAGCCACCTTGCTGAAGCTAAGCAGGTTTGGGTCTGGTCAGTGCTTGGAGGGGAGACCACCTGGGAACCACATGTAGCCACTTTGAGTTCCATGATGGAAGAGAGGTGGGATATAAATGTTGTTGTTGTTGATGATGATGTTATATGAATCTATTGCAGATTTCTCCAGCATCCCTACTTCTTGCTCTTTGTTTCTGGGGTATGTGTGTGTGTGTACAAATTCTAATAAAAATTGTGGGAGGTCAGGGAAGTAAGAACAAGTTGTCCCTGCCTGCCACAGTCTCAGTGCATCCTGGCCCCCTGCACAGTGGATAGTTCCATGTTTAAATGTGCATGTCAAATGCAATGTCCCATTTACCATCATGTGTAGTTTGGCCCCCAGGCAAACCATTTAAACTGAAGGTTTACTGAGCCACTGGTAAACTGCTATATATGGGTGGTGTGGGCAAGCAAACCTGATGTAGGGTAGACCTGGATAACACACTGGTAGTACAAGTACAACAGTAACCACGCTGAGGACTTCTCAACTCTGTACTCGCGTTCAAACCTGAAGATCATTCCTCTCCCTCACCCAGTATATAACCCTCTATAAATCAGGGTTTACACATGCAAATTCAGCTTTGTTCACATGTTCCATCAGTCATAGAATGGCACATAGTGGGGCCTTCATATAGGCATTTAGGCACATAGCCACTTGTCACATTTGAAATTCTATGTGCATACAGCACAGTGTGAACCTGACCTGTGATTCTATGGCACCTGTGGAGGGATGCAGATGTTAGAGATCACTAGCATAGCCCTGGGGACACACCACATGGAGGAAGCAATCTCTGGCCTAGCAAGTTCACAGGCACATTTACTGCTTCCTGGCCATGATTTACATGAGTGGAGCTGTGATGTACAGCAAGTGGTGGTCATATCTGCTTGTAGATATAGGACGGAACCACCTCTGTGTCTTTATATTTTAAGCAGATTTCTGATCAGTCCCAAAAACTTGATTTAATTTCAGTAGCAAGCCATTTGTGTAGCAGCAGAGTGGAACACAGCTGCCTTATGCTGAGTCAGACGGTTGGTCCATGTTGGTCCCAGGGTATGGTCTGAAGGCACATGAGGCAGCCACCTTGTTGAAGCTAAGCAGGTCTGGGTCTGGTCAGTGCCTGGAGGGGAGACCACCTGGGAACTACATGTAGCCACCTTGAGTGCTGTGATGGAAGAGAGGTGGGACATAAATGTAATAAATAAAATAAATGTAGCTCAACACTGTCTTCACTGATGGCCGTCAGCTGTAGTCAGGACAGGAGTCTTTCCCAGCCCTATGTGAAGATGCCAGGGACTAAATCTGGGACTGTCTGCATGCCACCATGGTACTGAGTACGACTTCATCTCGACCAGAACTGGGTGGGCGCTGGCCATCTGTGGTTAGCAGCTATTATCTACACACAATGGAATGTGCCCTACATCCTGACAGTTAGAGGGAAAACATTAGTCTAAACATTAGTCATCAGCCACTTGGGAGTACCTGATTCCCTCCCCAGCCTTCCAGCTGCAATCCAAGTGTGATCTAATAAAAACTTAGCACACTTAACAAGGAGTTTGATAGAGTGTTAACAATCTTCAACTTCACGTTGAGCTGTTAACCAACAAAGTAGTCATTAAGTGTTGGTAATGACTGTGCTTCTAGACATTATTGCTTAATTCTAGGCATGCTAGTGTAGGCTTTGCCTTCTGGCTAGAAGACACATATCCTATTGCCATGTTTCAAAGAGAAACGTATTTTCCTGGCCTGTCTAGCTAATTGCTTGGTGAGAGCTGTAGGCTTAGCCATACAATCATACTCCTAGGCTGGGATGCTCAAATAATCCTGGCAGAGTGGCAAAACTAACCCCACCATACACACACCCCCGCCACCCGGTTGGCCATTTCTCCCATGTTATTACTCCCTAAGACTGGTTTAGGGTTAAACTAAATGTGATGGGGTAGTGGCCATGAGCATTTTATTCCCACACCCACCTCATTCACATATTAAACCAGCAGTTGTGGGAAGGAGGAGACTTTTTAAAGAAAACAAAATGGAGTGCGCTCAGAGAGAAACCCAGGCCCTGCCATTCCTTACTTTGCTGCACTCCGATGTTTTGAGCAACATTCTCCCAGGCCCAGCTCACTTCTGGGGTCTGGGAAATTTTTTCAAAGCAATGGAATGCAGTGAGGTAAGGTGGGAGAGGGTGCAGAATTTAGCTCCCTTCATCTGCATGCTATATTTTAAGTAGACCCCCACTATTCACCACATTATGTAAAAAACAAACAAAAAACATATGACTTCCCTGTCACATATGGCTACCATCTTGCGTGTCACCGACGCCTCCAAAGTTGATAACATTTGCTGTTGTTGACATTCATATAGTATTCCTTTTCATCTGAGCCTGTGATTATTCAATTGTTATCCAAGTTCTCCAGGAAATACACATAGATATTGCTATTCTACTACTACTCTAAATAAATGCTACATAGCTACTACAACAGGCACCATTTATTTAGGCTTCTCGAACTTCCACAACTCACTATGCTCCTGAAATACAGGCATCAAGAACTGCCTCTTTATAATACAAGATGCCATGACCCCATACTGAAAAAAAATGTGTGTGAGAGGAGGGATAGGCAGTGACTTTATTACCCGGCCTTCTGTAATCAAACAAATATTCCATATCACAGGCTAGATTCTAATTTCTAAGACATTTTCTTAGGGAATTCCTTTGGTAGCAAGATGAAATTGTCCCTTTTTAGAAGTAAAATCTTATTTGTCTCCCATGCTGATGCATAAACTTATGTATGCTCACTTTTATAGACACCCTGCACCTTTTTTCTCCTATAAAAGTGGGAGACGTATACATTAGAGCTGAGCCAACATTTTCCAGAAAACCTTTTCTGAGAAAATTTCTTCAGATTTATCTTTTTCTCAGAAGGCCGCTTGACAGAATTTTGACTGAATATTACACACCGTGTTTAGTGGTGGCAACCATCCCCCACCCCCATGCTCTGAAATGACCCTAAGTCTGGGGCATTGTGTGAATGATATGAAATGGTGGCCAGACTGCAAACTCCATTGGGGCTGTTGCTACTTGCAGTAGCAACAGCAGCAGCAGCAGCAAAAGAAAAAAAAAATCTGTAGGAATTTTGGTGAGCCCCACCCACAAGAAGCAGTTGAAGAAATGCCTCCCCCTGCCCACTCCCACATTTCTCTGCACACAATAGGGTGTAGAGAATTTTGAAAGGCCATTTGTGCCCAACTCTAATAAACTTTTTATATTGTATTTAATGTTCTAACTTCTGTAAACCGCCCAGAGAGCTTCGGCTATGGGGCAGTATAGAAATGTTAATGATCACCACCACCACCACCACCACCAGGATCTGGCAAGGTAGGAAAGGTGGTTGTTTGAAGTCTGATCTGAAATAAATCATCAAATCTTAGCCTGCAGTACCAAACAACAACAACGTCTAATACAGAAATTGTAAAGGCTCTTAATCTGTGCAACGACAAGCAGGTCATACTAAAACCCACTGTTAGGGTTTCATTTACAACTACAGCATAAACCTGCTCCCTTCCTTCACAACCCAAAGTGGGTGCTTGGGATGGGGGTGGCATCCGACAGTGTTTGAGCCTATGGACATGGGCTGTGTCCACATGCAAGCCAGCTCTAAAAGACTGTGCTGGCCCTCTTTGGATCACCTTGGCACCTTCCTGCCTGGCCAGAAGGATGTATAGCCAGTCACTTTGGGAACCAGTAGGATGTGGGGCGGGGGCTGGTGGACCTGATTTGCTGTGAGAAGCAGAGTTGGTTGGCTAGTTGGTTAGTTTGCCTACCCTACACCGATCGTATGGGAAGTTAGGGATGGCACTGTAATTAAATAGGCTGGTCACCAGGGCAGGGCAGGAAAATAGATTACGAACAGGGTCACTGGTGAGTACTCAGAGGCTCCAGTATAGTGGAAGGCAATGCCCTAAACTTGTCACTCAGGGCTGTGGGACCCAGGAATGGGGGAAGGCACTCCACTGAGGCTTGCCCAGAGCACACCCTCAGCATCTTGGGGCTTCAGGGGATAGTGAGTCGGGATCGGGATGGCCTCTCTCAACCCCAAAAGGTGTGTGTGTCCACTGGAAGCAGGGAATATATCACCTCCAGCTGTGGTCAGGGTCAGGTTTTCCCTTAACTAAGCAAGTTCAAAGGAGGTCACAAGGTGACTCCTGCCTCAGTGTTAATTTGTCTTGCAAGTTTTAATATTAATAGAGCTGTGGCCCCTCTTTACCCAATGCCTGTGTCTCATGCCTCTATTCCAGGTGCGGGCACAAATTATTAAGGAACTCCTGGTAGCCTTACTGTTCATTATGGTCAAAATCCTCTAATGATAATATTTTGCATTTACATAGTTCCTTACAGGGCAAGTCTATGCAAGTTCACTCAGAAATGTCCCTTTGTGTTCATGTGGGCAAGATGCCCTCCAGGGGGAAAGCCACACCACCCTGGCCACTCCACCCTCTGCCACTGTTTTCTCCCTCCTGCCACCACTTTCCTACTCCACCACTTCCTTGCCAGCACAGCAAGGGTGGAGTGAATGCTCCACTCCCCCCTTGCTTATCAGGTGGTGGCAGGAGCTGGAAAGAGTTCCCCTTTCCTCTAAATATTAAGCGTTCAAGCAGCCAGGTGCATCGCACAACAAAGCATCAGCCAAGACCCCTGCCATCTTCATTTCCCCATGGTTCTTGGGAAGTGGAAGATGGTGGGCATGCCTGGAGCTTTGGCCCTTCACTGAGGGTGCCTAACCTCTCTAAATGGTGAAAAAGAAAAAGAGACACTTTGGCAATCCTGGTCAGCCCATGCTGGATGCTGGCACTGGGTCTGTTTCCCACCACACCACATCATGCCGCTATCTCTGGTGGTTGGGGGGGCAGGTTTCAGGGCCTTGGACATAGGTCCCAGAGCCCAGCCCTAATGCACCGTTGTGTGTCCCTAGGCTTGCAGCCTTAGAGCGTTCAAAGTGCTTGACATACATTGTTTTGATAATCTACCCAAGAATTTTGCAAGGTGGGACAATAGTGTTATCCCCATATTTCAGATGTGTGTGTGTGTGTGTTGGGTGGGGGGAGATGAAGAAGAATGACTTGCCTACAAGCTAAAGCCCTGGTGATTTCAAATTCATGGCTTTCAGTGAGGTTTGCATCCGGAACTTCCTGGCTTACCACTCAAGCTGCTGAGCCACCATGCTGTCCTTAGCAATACAGCAGCTTTAGTTTTCAGTTTTCTTCATTTTTGTTCCATCAGGTGATGAAGGTGGTCTCCCACATGAACTAGTGCAACAAGTAACTTTATATGTGTAAATCTCCTTCCCCTTCATTCAGAAGCTCATGCTGAAATCCATGGTGGCTTGTTGGCAGCATTCAGGAGAAACCTATTCTCCAGCTATTCCCTTAGCTCTCATTTGTAGACATCATACTGGCAATGGAACAATGCTGCAGATTTTCATTCAAGGGATTATGAGGATATATATAAAGAAAACGTGAAAAGATTTACATATATTCCATGTAATTTCCTCTCTCTTTGTATTTTTTTAAAGCACAGAAAAGAGTGATGATTTTCCTGTTACATTAATTTGGTACAAACTATGGTAAAAGGATTACATAGTTTGCATCACATTTCTCTCTCTCTCTCTCCTTCAAATGTAGCTCTCTGCTCAGCACACAACTAGAAGAATGCCCCCAAAGTAGGGATGGTGGAGAATTTCTCCCCGAAACTTCGGGGGGCCGAGCACCAATGTGTTTGGCCCCCCGAAAAAGTTTCGGGGAGAAATTCTCCACACACCCCCGCACCCCGCACCCTGCATCCCCCCCGGGACGGGACTTACCTTTGCCGAATGTCCCTCCCGGCGGCGGGTCCGGCCGGCGGTTCGGCGGGTGTTCGTCCTGGGCAGGGATGGCAGCCGATTTTTTCGACCGGCTACCGCCGCCGCCATTGCAATAAAAGAAAAAAAAATGCCCCCGTGATAGGCTACGTGACGATTAACGTAGCCTATCACGGCTAGATTTGCAAAGTCAGCCATGATAGGCTATGTCAATCGTCATGTAGCCTATCACGGGTGACTTAAAAAAAAAAAAAAAAGCGCGTACGGATAATGGCGGCCCCCATAGGGAGCCGCCATTCCCGTTCCTTATTTGGTTCCTGTAGTCTACGTAAAGATATACATGAAGAGGATATCACAGAAGAGGATATACATGAAGAACATACTTGTTCCAATATAGGATACAGCTAGTTTGCCCCTGAAAATAATCTCAGTTATTTTTTAACAAAAAGAACAGCTAAAGAGGTCAATTGGGCATGTAGTCTGCAAAAAATCAAATGAGCAAATAAGACTTTTTAAATATACATAAACAGTCTGGAAGAAGAAGATTGAGCAAAGGCTGTACAAATAAGCAGATAAAAGCTAAAAGGATAACGAAAGTAGCTAAAGAATAATATTGTATGTCATGTTGAATGGGATATTTCAATTAAGGGTGCTTCAAAAATGTCTGCAATAGAGACAGGAGTGCAAAGGTTAAATTGCCCCATTAAAAATGGTTTTCAAGACTGGAGACAAGAGTCTAAGGAAATAGAAGATTTGTTAAAATATTGCAGACATTTTTTGTTTTGTATTATCCTAGAAAACAGGGAGAAGGGAAAAAAAATGCTTAAAAGCTTATTTGCAAGTCCTGGCATGGTAGTGAGGCACTGGGTACTTGTCATGGACCAGCGACACTCTGTTTCGTGTGTTGAAGGGAACCCAAGAAAACTTCGTTGTTGTTCAGTCGTTCAGTCATGTCTGACTCTTCGTGACCCCACGGACCATTGCACGCCAGGCCTTCCTGTCCTCCGCTCTCTCCCGGAGTGTGCTCAAGTTCATATTCATTGCATCGGTGATGCTATCTAGCCATCTCATCCTCTGCCGTCCCCTTCTCCTTTTGCCTTCAATCTTTCCCAGCATCAGGTGGAAATCCTTTTTGGTCTCCACCAAACCAGCCTTAAAACTCCTTGGGCCTCAGGGCCCATTTTTAGGTAGTGTGCAGTTTGGCTTTTAGATGTGGGGTGGGTAACCCAATAAATAATTATCTCCCCTCCCAAGTTTCAAACAACAATATTTAAAACTGCACTGGATAAACCCAGGGCAGTGGTTTCTAGCAAAAATGGGATAGTCATATGTGCTATTCTCAGAAGCCTCAGGGTAGGGTCTAGCCAGTGCCTGTCACATCAGGGGACCCTAAGCCACCTTGATGGCCATTTGTGCCGCCCCCATGTCCCCCGCTTCCCCGGCCACCACAGTTGCCAGTGAAATCCCATTGGGATTTCATTGGGAAACACAGCGTGTGCTCTCCACATGCCCTATTTTCCATCCAGCAGAATAACTGATTCTTCAGGGAACAGGGCATGTGAGGGGAGCCCTTCCCCTGCACACTGATTCTTTGCTAAATCCGGCTCCCCAGCTGTTTGCAGGGCTGTCAGAGAAACAGGGTGCACTCTCTCATTTATCATGCAATTGTTGATTCTGCAGAGAAATGGGGCACATGAGGAAAGCCATCCCTACATGCCCTGTTTCTCTGCAGAACTGGGCTCCCCCAGACCACCACACAGCTGCTTGGCAGGCTGTCAGGAGGGCAGTTGTGCTGGAAAGCAGGGAATGCACTCCCTGCATACCAGTTTCCCAGCACAATCACTGGGATTTGGGTGGCATCTTCAGAGGTGGCAGCAGTCTCTGTGGTGGCAGGGGAAGGGTGTGCCCCTCGAAGGGTTTTGTGGGGGCCAATGCAGTCCCCAAATGCCAAGTTGCCCACCCCTGACATAGGGCAATAGTGATGTCCAACACATCTGGTCACAGTCCTGGGTGAACTGAGTGGCCTCCCTAGGATAGGCTCCAGAGTCCTCTGCACAATGCAGGTGGTCCTTAGCAGACAAGGTGATGCACAAAGTATTCTCTGAAGGTGGAAAATGTGAGAACAGCCAGTGCAATACATTTTTATCATTAAAGAGGGAAGGAAAATAAAACTGCAATGACTTGGTGACTACAGATGACCATTTACCAAGAGGTGACTTACCAGTGTGTGTCTGTAAGCACTTAATAAGTCAGTCATCATCTGTATCATCCTGCCAAGTGATACGTTTGACACCTCCCACGCCTGATTAGAGATCTGGGGGGAAAGGGAAGTGGTCCAAATCTCCTTGCTGCTTGGCAGAGTGATGCAGATCAAATGGTTGCACGCACACCATTGAACATTGCCACTTGGTAAATAAATGGTTGTCTGTATTCACTCTTCAGTCCTGTGCACACTTACTTGGGAGTAAGCTCAATTGAAATCTGTGGGACTTACTTCTGAGTAAATCTGCTTAGGGTTGCACTGTCAGTCTCCCTTACATCACTTGATACAATCTCAGTTCACTGTCTGTCAGCAAGGAAAAATGATGTAGCAGCTGCCCCTTCAACAAAATAGAATTCTGAATTCTCTGAGAAAGGCTGGCCAGAGTTGTCATGAAAATGGCCATTGCTAAAATGAGCTCAACTGTTCTTTTCCTGACATTTTTAGTGAAGTCGAGCAATATCCTGATACTAGGCTTGATACCAATTGGCCCAGTAACATTCATCTTAAGATGACATCTGTTGAGAATTTTTTCAATAACTTAATGGTTATAAAGCATGTGAGGAAGGGGATAATGGATGGATTATGACATAAAAATGCTAAAGCCTTTGTGGGGAGAATGGCTGCCCATAAAGTTTGAATTTGGTAATTCAGACTAATGCAGTTTGTCGTCCTCTGGAGAGAGGGCAATAATGGGGAGCAATATCCTCTTAAACACTGATGCATAACACATTGTGCCAGAGTCATGAAGCACCGAGAAATATTGTGACGCTGCAGGGAGCAGAAGGAACAACTTTCCCAGAGATCAGAATGCAAAGTGGCAAACAACGCTCTGCTGTTTCTCTCCCCCCACCTCGCCTCAGCTTTCCAATGCAGCCAAGGAAGATCCAAGAAACAGTGCAGAAATAATTATAAGAGGAGGGGATTTCTTCCCCACCAAATAGTGTCATGTAATGGAGTATGTGTTTCAGACAAAAAAAAAATACAATATTGCTTTGTATTTGGATTCTGAATTCTTGCTTCTGGGAGGAAAATACATATGTATGTCTAAATAGAGAGAGTGAGAATCCAGGATCCAACATACTGCTGAACTAAAATTGAGGATGGTGTATATGGGGCCTCTTTGTTTAGCAATTTTTAAGTATCATTGTGAAAGGACTGGGAATTGATTGATTCTAGGAGTGATCTGTGATTGGCTAAGATGATCAGTACAGGAAATGTTGCCCTCACTATAATGGTTTTCATTTGCCCTTAATAATGTCAGTAGATGGCTAAATCTGATTGGCTACTTAGTGTTGTGACCATATCATATACAGCATGAGATCCCTGCCTAGTTGGGGTTATTCCAGGAGGAACAAAACAGTGTGTGTGTGTGGGGGGGGATGGCTGTCATAGCAGCAACAGAAGGAGTATAACTGTGGGGAAAGAGTGATTGAGAAAAGTCATGAAGAGACACAAAAAATGGTAGGAGCGAAGGGCGGGCTTGGGTGGCATCACTGCCTATGGATGGAGAGGAGTGGAGAGGGCATTGATAAGGGATATTTAAGGAAAATGCAGAAAACAAATAGCTAGCGGTGGGGATCTTGGGCTTAAGAAAAGGATTAGTGGGAGATAGAGATGTACAAACCCCCCACTGTCAGGTCCAGGGGGGGTCCATGGAGGAGCAATTTGGGCCACTCAGGGCCCCACAGAATCCTCTGGAGCCCAGCCGCTTCCGCTGGAGTTGGTGAAGGGGCTCTCTAGCTCCCTATATGACGTGATACACTAATGGCAGCTGCCATTAGACTATCACAGGGGAAAAAACAGCTGTAAATGACGTATTGTACGCCATTTGCACCTGTAAAGCACTGACCTGATTGCAGCTGTTTACGGCTGTATTTAGGTCAAAGTCAGTGCTTTACAGCCACAAATGGTGTACAATGCGCCATTTACAGCTGTATTTTTCCTCGCAATAGGCTAATGGCAGCTGCCATTAGCGTACCGCATCATATAGGGAGCCAGAGAGCCATTCCGCGGGAACCCCTCCAGACCCAGAGGTACGTGTGGCCGCTCCGCCAGGGAGTCCAGAGGCATTTGAGTCTGCACTGGCATCCCTCATGGGAGATGAGCAAAGAGAATGAGGATATAAGAGAAAATAGGTTCTAGGACGAAACAATATAATGGAGACCTAAAAAAAAGTAGGACGAGCTTGAACATGATTAGGTAAAAGAAACTAATGCAAGGAATGGCAAAAAAGAACTAGGTTAATCAAAGTGAAGTGCAGAAAAAAGGAGGGCAGTAGAGTTCAGCAGTGTTTTATCAATGCACACAGGCACATTGGTAATGCAGAGTGTCTGTGTGTGCACGGGGGGTGGGGGCACAGAGAGAGACATGACGCAAATGAAAGCTGTTGCACACACAGCACTGAGTCCACTCACTGTATGTACACAGTGCTCTGTAACAAATTTCAGATGCAAACAGCAGAACAATAGAAGATTCCTGAAACGTTGGTTCTTCTACTTCTATTGGTCCAAGCAAAGAAAAAGGAAAAAGACAGAGGTGGGAGGGCCCTGCATGTCCATGTATAAATCCAGGATTTCAAATCCAGTTTGGAAGTGCAAACCCTTGAGTAGGGATGCACAAGAATTTTGTTTCTGTTTGCAAATCATATGAATGTATCCCATTTGCAACCCCAAATGCAAACCGGGGCACTTTTTGGTGAAATATTTGCAAATTCCTGAATTTGCAATTGTGTTTCAGAAATGCGTGTTTTTTGTTTTTTTTTAAATGCACACTTTGAAATGCGCATTTTTATTTTTAAAAAGCACATTTCCATGCTTTAGTCAATGGAACGTGTGCACTTTTGAAAAATATGCACAGAAATGTGCACTTTTCCTGTTTGAACTGCACAGTTTTCCTGTTTGAATGAGCCAAAAGAACAGATTGAAAATGAGAATGGGAGCAAGCTGAACCAAACTTTAAAGTAGGGATGTACGAAAGTCACTTACCTTTCGCGGATTGTGTTGATGGTGGGGGGGGAGGTGTTCCGTCCCTCCCCCTGGAATCCTCAACGGCGGGGGAGGCACTCCATTCCTCCCCCCCAGAATCCTCCGTGGCTGGCTGTGCTCCGTGGCAGCTTCGCGGAGCAGCCGACCAGGCCCAGCCAGGCCAGAGCCGTCCGCAGCCAGATTTCCGGCCGCGGAGGGCTCTAGGTAAAAAAAAAAACATGCGTATGCAAATGGCGGTGGCTATGGCCGCCACCATTTGTGTTCCTTCTTTTTGCTGTCTGAATCTACGTAAATATTTATGTAGGCTAAAACGGGGAATCAAAAAGGGATGCAAATAGCGCCCGCTATGCTATTTGCGTTCCCCTTTTTTTCGCTGTCATAGTCTACGTAAATATTTACGTAGACTAAGATGGGCAAAAATAAGGAACGCAAATGGCAGCGGCCGTAGCTGCCGCCATTTGCATACACGTTTTTTTGTGTTTTTTTAACCCACCAGCCATGATAAGCTATGTAAAGATTTACGTAGCCTATCACGTCGTGTTTTTTTTTTTAAAAAAAACCTAGTCATGATAGGCTACGTAAATCTTTATGTAGCCTATCATGTCTTTTTTTTTTTTTTTACAAGAGTGAAAATGGCGGTGGCGGCAGCCGGCTGAAGCCACCGCCGGAGCTGCCACTGCTGGAGCCGCCGCCAGAGCCGCCGCCGTCCGGAAGATCCACCCCAGGTGAGCCTTGTCCCGGGGGGGATCTGCGGGGGGGCGGGGGGTGGCAGGCCGTTCCACCACGGAGTTTGGGGGGCCGAATGCACTGGCATTCGGCCTCACCGAGATCCATGGCGGAATTCTCTGACATCCCTACTTTAAAGTGACTTTCAGATAATTTAGGCAAGCTCAAAAGTAGTTGGTTCTTCCATCCCTACTCTGGAGAGATATTTATTATTTATTTTATTTATTATAAATATTTATATCCCATCTTTCCATGAATCCTGTCTGCTATCATAGAACTGCTTTGGTGCCCGTCCACTGACTTAGAGAGTTAGGAAGGAACTAGATGTTACAAGAGGCATGGATCTGTTGCGATTTCTGACTCTTTCTCTCATCTTTTTGGTTAAGTTTAGTAGAGTAGAATACATATCATCTGATGTTGTTTTTCCTTGTCCTCACATCACATAACAGAACATTGGCAATGAGAGGTAGGGAGAATAAGTGGGCCTTGCACCCTAGACATTGTCATGTGCATTGGCACACCATCAGTGTCCATCTGAAGGGAGCCTTACACACGAATAGATGAGGCCCACTTTTTCTCTACAGCCCTTTCACATTCCTACTGAACACCTGAAGTGGACCACTGAAATGATGCAATGTCACACATAGTGCTATACTTGATGTTACAAAGAAGAGAAGAAGAGAAGATATGGAGCTGCAGAAGTTCCATAAAATGTCTAATGCTGCCCTCAGAGAAACTGGAAGAGATCTGGAGGCTATGAAAGCTTGCACATTTTTTGTGACCTTGAGTTGGCTTCATTAAGATTTTACCCTAATATGGATTTTGTAAGAGATCTGTTTCCTACCACCTTTTCTTCTTTGGGTCAGAATACCCATGACTCATTTCAGATCTCAGCATAGTTCCATAAATTTACTGTTGGTTTTGAAAATCTGTAGGTTCAAACCAACACCATTTGACGTGAAATGTGCAAATTGCAAACTTTGGGGTAGGGGTGGACGAAAGTGACTTACCTGTCCTCGAAGCTTGTTTGCGGTGGGGGGGGAGGCGCTTCGCTGCTCCCCCCGCGAAGTTCAGGCCGGGGGGGAGGCTTCCCACCTCGCCCGGCCGAAATTCAGGCCGGGGGGGAGGCTTCCCGCCTCGCCTGGCCGAAATTCAGGCCGGGGAGGAGGCTTCCCGCCTCGCCCGGCCACGAACTCGAAAATTAAAAAAAAAAAAAACGCCCCCGTGATAGGCTACGTGACGATTAATGTAGCCTATCATGGCTAGATCTGCAAAGTCAGGAAATAGTTAAATACCTATAAAACGGTATTTTGGATGGTCTCTATTAAAAGTCTGTTTTGGCGTTTTATAGATTTTGATGACCTGTAACGTAGGCTCTTTTAAGATGGAAGTTTTTCACATGTTCTCATCAAACCTTTGGGAAAAGCCCTGATAGCTCCTGCTACCACCACAGCCTCCCCTGTCCCAAGGCCAAACAATTTGCATTGTGGCAGCAGAAGGAGGAAGGGGCAGGCAGAGTGCAGTGAAAGCTGGTGTCTCCAGTTTCGGTGGGGCTGTGCATTCATTCTGGGTTTCAGTCAGAACCAGCCAGAACTCCAAAGGGCTCTCCAAGGTGCTTAACGTATTTGGGGGATAAGGGTTATTTTATTTATTTATTTATTACATTTATATCCTGCCTTTTCTCCTCCTTAAGGAACCCAAGGCAGAGTACATAATCCCCCTCCTCTCCATTTTAGCCTCACAGCAACAACCCTGTGAGGTAGGTTGGGCTGAGAGTCTATGACTGGCCCAAAGACATCCAGTGAGCTTCCATGGCCAAGTGGGGACTAGAACCCAGATCTCCTGACTCCCAGTCCAACACTCTCACCACTACACCACACTTTCTGCACCTTAGAAAGCTCCTCTAGAGTTCTGGCTGGTTCTCACTGAAACCCAGAATGAGTCCACATCCCCACCAAAATCAGAGCCACCTTTCTCCACTGGCAGAGTGTCTTTTCCATCTGGAGATTATGAGGTCAAGGCTCAGAATCCCCAGTGAGAAACTGATGCTGCCACATATCACTGCTGGGGAGAAGGTCCTGGCCACACAACCTTCCCCAAGCCTTGGGACAGGGGAGCTGAAAAAAGGGTCAGAGCAGAGAGGGTTAAGTAATCTTTTCTGGAAAACTCCTTTTCTGCTCAGATGCATCCTTTGGCCTCTAAGCAGTTGCCTCTGAGATATATGCCATTCAGTTCTCGGATGCGCGAATAAAGTTGCTGAGCGTGCTTTGCCATTCCTGCAGTTGAAGCTGACATTTTTAGCTCTGCGCAATTTGTTCAAGAAGAACATGGAGTGGAGTTGCCTCACCTTTCATAAAATCTTCTTTTGCTTGCTCCGTCTCATTCTAGGTGCTGCAGTCCAAAAAAGAGCATAGTGGGCAGAACTGAAAAGCAAACTCCGAGAATGGAATTGCTCCAGAAACTTGGGATCAATTGGCCTACAATTATGGGAACGTAGTGGCGATTTGCAAACATATAAAAGAATGCCAGAAATAAAGCAGGGGTGGTATTCCGCAAAGCACTGAGGATATATCATTATGCAACAGATTTAATTTTTGCAAAGGAAGACTTGGACTAAACATTTTTATAGTATTCAGCTACCCTTTGCACTTTAAGTTTTGAACTTGGGTAAAAAAAAATAACTGAGTGCCAATGGCAAAAACTGAATACATGGGCATAGCTTCTCTCCCCACCATCATCTTACCTTTCTTTCCAATGATGCTGGAGATGGAAAATTCAACAACATCCATGGGGTTGGGAGATAAAGTCACTTAACTTTCAGGGTCCTTAGTAAACTTAAAGTAATATGAAGTGGTATTATTTGAACCATTTTCTTCTGTTTTAAAATGTCCTTAAGTCTGTCCAAGAGCCTAGGAAGCAGGAATCATGGCATGATCTTTCAAAATCGGCTAGAGATGTCCCTGGAAATGACATAGCATGGAGGTTGTATGGGAAAAAAGATGGATGCCCTCATGGCAGGCAAACAGTGGAGGGTAGTTCTGATGCCTTGTTCTGATGCTTTGATTTTCACCTCATGCCTGATTACACTACCAAATTGTCCTGTGTATTGAGTTGGCTAGGTCAGTAAGGGCACAATCCTATGCACAGACAGAAAAAGGCCCTACTCCTCCCAGCATGCCCCAGCCAGCATGGCTGCCTGGGGCATGCTTGGAGTTGTAGGGCTTTTTTCTGTCTAAACTAGAGATGTCAGAGAATTCTGCCACGGATCTCGGTGACGCCGAATGCCAGTGCACTCGGCCCCCCGAACTCCGTGGCAGAACAGCCTGCCACCCTCCCGCCCCCCTGCGGATCCTCCCCGGGATGAGACTTACCTCAGGCGGATGTTCCGGACGGTGGTGGCTCCAGCGGTGCCGCCGCCGCCATTTGCAGTCTGTTTTTTTTTCTTTCCCCCCATTCATGATAGGCTATGTAAAGACTTACATAGCCTATCACGTCTGGGTTAAAAAAACCAAACAAACGCATACGCAAATGGCGGCGGCTATGGCCGCCGCCATTTGCGTTCGTTATTTTTGGCCGTCTTAGTCTACGTAAATATTTACGTAGACTAAGACGGCGAAAATAAGGGGGAACGCTAGTCTAAACATACATAGAATTAGGGATGGTGGAGAATTCCGCCATGGACCCCAATGATGGGTCCAGCCTCCGGGGTCCATGGCGGAATGGGGCACTCACCTCCGCTTCCCTCCGGAATCCATCTGGGCCAGCTCCTCCATGCAGCGATCCTGTGGAGCAGGCCGCTGGGTCTGCATCGCTGGTGATACGGCTGGCCACCATTGCCGTGCTGTATTGCTGGGCTAACTCCAGATGCAAATGACGTCCCCGTTTTTTCATGTGATAGGCTATGCAAATATCTATGTAAATATAATTTGCATAGGCTATCATGTGAAAAATACAGGGACGTCATAAATGGCTGCATTTAGGTTAACTTAACAGCTTTACGGCCGCAAATGGAGTAGTGGACGCCATTTGCATCCAGAGTTAGCCCAGTGATATGGCACGGCAATGGCGGCCAGCCGTATCGCCAGCGATGCGGACCCAGTGGCCGGCTCTTCAGGATTGCTGTGGAGCGGAGCTGGCCTGGATGGTTTCTGGCAGGAGGGATGGATCGCCTCCCTCCAATGGCAGATTCCCACCCAGACCAGCAGGTAGGGAATCTGCCCATTCCTAAATAGAATTGCATTCTAAGTAAGTTACAGAAGTTAAAGGGTTATTTTAATCGAGGCAGCCAAGAAGTAGAGATGCCCACTTGCTGTCAGTGGTGAGGACCACAGGAAGAGCACTGGATTGGGTCACCTTCCTCACAGTGCAGGATGCAGATATCACACTCCTCCTGAAGCAGAACTTGCAAGGGATATTGAGGGAAGTCAAGAGTTCAGATTAGAGCTGTGCTGAAAATTTCTCCCACATTTTTTTCTGACAATTCTCATTCAAATTGATAGAAGAGAAATTGCTTCTGGTGAAGAAATTTCGGAGAAATTCTCATGGGTTGGGTTTGGGTTTCTTGGGCTTATCTTACTTAGGAGATGGCCAAGGAATGAGCACACGTCTCCTGTCTTTCATTGTACCATCATCTCTCTGGCTGCCTGTAGCCTCCTCAGCTTCCCACACTTCAATTCAAGCCCAGTTTAAGGCACCATGAGGTATTTCCTCCCATGGGGCTTTTTCAGATCATGATGTGGAGGCAGCCTGGGAGGCCAGCTATGATTAGATTAGGGATGTACGAAATGTTTACCTTGCTCCATTCCAGGGCATCCGCGGTGGGGGGGAGGCACTCCGTCCCTCCCCCTGGAATTCTCCTTGGCCAGCTTTGCTCTGCGGCAACTCTGCGGAGCCGCCAGCCAGGGCCGGCCGCAGCTGGAATTCTGGCTGCTATGCTGGCTGCATTTGCATGGCTGCCAAGCCGTGATAGGATATGTAAGTATTTATGTAGCCTATCACGACAAAAGGCAGCCATGCAAATGGCGGCGGCGCTATGCCATTTGCGTGGCTGCCTTTTGCCGTGATAGGCTACGTAGCCTATCACGGCAAAAAGCAGGGGCGCAAATGGTGTAGCAGCTGCCATTTGCGCCCCTGCTCTTTGCTGTGATAGGCTACTTAAGTATTTATGTAGCCTATCATGAAGAAAGGCAGCCACGCAAATGGTGGCCACTACGACAGCCCCTATTTGCGGCTGCAGCAGCCCGGGGGCCAGCCTACCAACTCAGCTGGTGCTTCATCACAAAACCCCCTGAAACCCTTACCAAAAAAGAAAGAAGCTGTGCTACAAGCCCTGCCAATGGGGAGCCCTACCTGGGAGAAACTGTTGAGAATTTCTCCTCCCCCTGGAGAAATTTGGTGAAATTCTCTCCCAAATGTCTCTGCCCACAAGGAAGGTGGAGAATTTCAAGAGGCCATTTGTGCACAGCTCTCGTTCAGATGAGACTACCAAAAATTTCAGTGGGTCATGGTGAACATGCATAATTTCCCTACCATAAATGGAAGTAGGGGCCAAATCTTTTTCTGGGTGCTGTACGTGTATTATTTTCAGGGCAACCAGGTGTACACCATCCATAATCTACCACACCTGAATTCAAAATACAACATGCAAATCAGCCCGAATTCAAATAGTGGTGGCAGCAAATTTCAGAAATTAGCGGTTTGGAAATGAACACCCCTAGTTTGTAGTGCCCTGTGCCCAAGCCCATTATTAGCTGAGTCCAAACCTTCTTCAAAGATCAAACCCAGCTTATAATGGGCTCAGCTGTCTGCAGCCCACCCTGCAGCTTCAGGGAGCCCCCATCACATTTCTGATGATTTCACAAGGGGGCACATGGGCTGTGAAATACTGTGGTTTGGATCCAACCCTTGCATGAGTGGAAGTCCATTCATGCAATGGGACTTCCCCATCTTCTTCCTGCAGTCCCCCTGAGTGTGCCTCCACAACAGATGCGGGGGGTGAAGGGTATGCAGCGGGAGGAGGAGGGGGAAATCTGTTCCACCAGCAGTTCCCTCCCACTGGTAGGGATGTATGAAACTCACTTACCTTTTTGTGGAATCTTTCACGGTGGGGGGGAGGCGCTCCGTCCCTCCCCCTGGAATCCTTGACGGCCAGCAGATGCGGCAGCGGCTCCGGCGACAGCTCCGGCAGCTGGTCTCCTGGCTGGCCACGGCCAGGCTACTGCCACTGCCATTGCCATCCTTGCAGCCATGATAGGGTACGTAAGAATTTACATAACCTATCACGGCTGGGTAAAAGAAAAACAAAAAAACCCAGCGTACGCAAATGGCGGCGGCTACGGTGGCCACCATTTGCGTTCCCTATTTTTCGCCGATTTATCTTATGTAAATATTTACGTAAGATAAAACGGCAAAAAAAAAGGAACGCAAATAGCATAGCCTATCACGGCTGTAAGGACAGCAATGGTGGGGGCAGCAGCCCGGCCATGGCCAGCCAGGAGACCAGCTGCTGGAGCCGCCGCTGGAGCTGGAACCGCCGCCGCCACATCCGCCGCATTCGCCCCAGGTAAGTACCATCCCTGGGGGATTCCGCAGGGGGCGGGGGGGCAGGAGGCCGTTCCTCCACGGATTCCGGGGGGGCGGATTCTAAAGAATCTGGCCTCACTGGAATCCGTGGCGGAATTCTCTGCCATCCCTACCCACTGGCAGAACAACACAATTGGATTAACCAAAGCTTTGTCCCTGTTTTTGAAAAATAATTTTCTGAAAATATTTTATGCCCAGTTAAGAACATTTCAGATCAAGACTGGAGCAAAGGAAGCTGCCTTACATGATGTCAGGTTAAGCTCAGTATTGTCTACACCAGAGGTCCCCAATGCGGTGCCCAAGGAACCTCCAACAGTGCCCTCAAAGCCTTGCCTCCGTCAAAAATGTGTTTTTAATAAAAAAATTTAAAACTTGGAAAACATTAAGGTGCCAGGTTCTCCTTCCTGTTTCTGAACTTGCTGCTGATCAGCTATTCAGCAGGCAGGAAGAGAAGGAAAGAGTTCCTTCCTGGCCTCATCCAATCTTCTTCCATCCACACAGACCTTTCCCCATTGCTCTCTATTTCTCCACTCCCAACATCCACAGCCATTTTGTGCTGGTGCCCACGGCGGTTTCACAAATTCACAAATGTGTCCATGGGTCCAAAAAGGTTGGGGACCCCTGGTCTACACTGACTGGCATAATCTCTCCTGGGTTTAGCCAGGAGTCTTTCCTAGTCCTACCTGCAGATGATGTGGATAGATTGAACCTAGTATCTTCCATATGCAAGGTATGAGCTCTGCTATTGAGCTATAATCCCTCCCTGAACCCCCAAATGGGCATGGTTATGGCAGAAAGCGAAGAGGATCTAAAGAGCTTCTTGTTGAGAGTGAAAGTGGAGAGTACAAAAGCTGGTTTGAAACTCAACATTAAAAAAACAAAGATCATGGCATCTGGCCCCATCACTTCCTGGCATATAGAAGGGGAAGAAATGGAAGCCATGACAGATTTTATTTTCTTGGGCTCCAAGATCACCGCAAATGGTGACTGTAGCCATGAAATTAAAAGACACTCCTTGGGAGGAAAGCTATGGCAAACCTAAATAGCGTAGTATGAAGCAGAGACATCACCTTGCCGACAGAGATTCGTATAATCAAAGCTATGGTTTTCCCAGTAGCAACATATGGCTGTGAGAGCTGGACTATAAGGAAGGCTGAGCGCCAAAGAATTGATGCGTTTGAACTGTGGTGCTGGAGAAGACTCTTATGAGTCCCCTGGACTACAAGGAGGTCAAATCAGTCAATCCTAAAGGAAATCAACCCTGACTGCTCATTGGAAGGACAGATACTGAAGCTGAAGCTCAAATATTTTGGCCACCTCATGTGAAGAGAAAACTCTCTGGAAAAGACCCTGATGCTGGGAAAGATTGAAGGCAAAAGCAGAAGGGGACGGCAGAGGATGAGATGGCTAGGTAGCATCACCGATGCAATGAATATGAACTTGAGCACACTCCGAGAGAGAGCGGAGGACAGGAAGGCCTGGCGTGCTATGGTCCATGGGGTCACGAAGAGTCGGACACGACTTAACGACTGAACAACAACAAAATCTGTCACTCAGTGGAAACAGATACGGGTCTGAGCTTTCCATCAACTGCTGTGCTGGAAAACAGACAAGGGGGGTGGGGAAGAGTGCTTGGGGAAAATATACTCAATAAGTAGAATATTGTCTCAGTTGATAAAACTTAAATAGCTGCAACCAAGGCAGAAACATTTTACATGGGCCTAAGGACTATATTTTATAGACTGCATGTCCAAGTGTAGAATTACAAGACATGGAGAAAATTACCTGGAGCTCCTGCAGAGCTCAGCTCTTTTCCTTGGGACTGTGCAATGCAGCCTTTACTCTTATACTAATTGCATAGGTCATGTACAAAAAAGCCAGTTTCCAGTAGCATAGAACTTGGTACAAGAAAAACTTAGTTTGAATTTGATCTCCCAGGGGCATGTCTCAGTACAACTTTTCCCTCTGCCAAAGCATTGGGGGTGGGGTAAAGATAAAAAGGCTGCATTTATTTTTTTAAAAATGAGGGGCATGGTGTTTTTTTTTTTAATTTCTATCTTCTTTTTTACTGAACAACAAAAAACAAACTAAGAAAAAAGCAAAACTGTTTTCAGTCAAGCTGTTGCAGTTGTGGGGAAGTCTCAGTATCCCCCATCAGCTGCATATCCAAGGCCCCATTATTGCATAACTTTTTCGTAGGCTATGATCTGGTAGTGCTGTGTCAATGTTATCACACCTAGCCAATAGAAACATTTAAAACAAACAAACAAATGTTCTTATATATTCTCAGGTGGGGAGAAACAGTTTGCCTATCATGTCAGCATTGCTGAATTCCTAACCCCGGGCAATGCCAGCTCCAGGTTTTTGAGGGCCATTGGGCAAGGTCCCGCAATTCGCCCCTCCCTCAGTGCATCTACCTTTTCCTCACCTTTGTCACCAGCTGCTCTTGTTCCTCATCCTCTTTCTCATCATGGCTACCCCTTGCTTGCTTGCAGGGATGTACGAAAGCCTTACCTGGCTCCGTTCTGGGGCATCCACGGTGGGGGGGAGGCACTCCATCCCTCCCCCCGGAATCCTCCCTGTCCGGGTCCGCTCCACGGCGACTCTGCAGAGCCACCAGCTGGGGCCGGCCGCAACTGGAATTCCAGCTGCTGCCGGGCTGCTGCGGCTGCAAATTTGTGTGGCTGCCAAGCCGTGAAAGGCTACGTAAGTATTTACGTAGCCTATCATGACAAAAGGCAGCCATGGAAATGGCGGCCGCTAGGCCATTTGCGTGGCTGCCTTTTGCCGTGATAGGCTACGTAAATACTTTACGTAGCCTATTTCGGCAAAGAGCAGGGGCGCAAATGGCATAGCGGCCGCCATTTGCACCCCTGCTCTTTGTTGTGATAGGCTACGTAAGTATTTACGCAGCCTATCATGGCAAATGGCAGCCACGCAAATGGCAGCCACTATGACGGCCGCCATTTGTGGCCGCAGCAGCCCGGCAGCGGCCAGGAGACCAGCTGGAGCCGCTGCCACATCCACCGCTGCTGGAGCCGCTGCATCTGCTGCCAGGTACGCTCCATCCCTAGGGGATTCCATGGGGGGGGGGGAGGCCATTCCATCACAGATTCCTGGGGGCCAGATTCTAAAGAATCCGGCCTCACTGGAGTCCATGGCAGAATTCTCTGACATCCCTACTTGCTTGACAGGCAGAGAACCAGTGAGCAAGTGGGCAGTGGCATCTCCTGCTCCTCTGTCTCACCACCACCATTGTCTGTGCCAGAGCGAAAGGCAGGTGAACAAGCAGGTTGCAATTATGAAAAGGAAGAGCAACTCCACAGGGCTCTTGTCCACGGGCCCATGCTGGGGTGTGGGCCTTTGGAAGGTGCCCAATTGTGCCTACCTTTGATGCCAGTCCTGTCCAAGGACAATGGTCCTGAGCTGCTCAGAGGCTGAATCTGTCAGGGCCAGGCCAGAGCTGCTTTTCCCAAATCCAGGCTTGGAGTCATCTCCAACTCAGGGAACAGGATGCTTGAGCCAGAGCCTGAAGGCAAAAAGGACTGTGTGTGTCCTACTTTACAGAGGAGTGTCTATTTGAAGAGGTGTCCAGTGCAAGTCTGGTTTAAAGATAAAGAACCCTAAGAAAGAAGAGCAGGGAAAGGCCTTGAAGGATGTGCTGAAAACAAGACAGATTTCAATAAGATGCTAGCATTTTGAGGACCATATTCTGAACTTTGGAGACCACAATGCTCAGCCCAACCTCCAAAACTTGTAAACTGAAGTGGCAGCACTTGCCCGAACTGTGTCAAAATTAATCCAATTGTGATCTCTTCTGAATCCCACTCTAACATGCATGAATACTGTACATCTCTGGACCATCTCATTAACATCAAGAAGAGAGTAGCTGAACAGCGGGCCACATACTGCTGGAATCGATCTGTACTGCAGCAAAGTTTTCTCTGATAGATCATCTTTTTTTCCTATATTTAAAATGCTTCCTTAAAACCTATTCATTCCAAGTGTTGCTGGAGATAATGTCAGTTTATCAAAAACATCAATAGACAGAACATTCCCTGAATGTATATTGTTGTCAAGAAATTACTGTGAAAATTAACACATCAGCAACTTAACATTTAACATGTTTCTGATTCTGACAACTAGGGAAGTCGCAAACGCAGTTTAGGTTTCGAGAATTCATCGAGCAACCCCCGCCCGCAACCCCCGAACTGTGCCCACCAAGACTCTGTCCTTGTTTGCCCCTCGCTCATGCCTGCTTGCGCTCCAAAGTACTCACCGCGAACTTGTTTGGTGAGCGCCACCATTTTCGTGCCTTTGCTTTCTAGGAAAAACAGGAAGTTTTAAAAATGCGCATATTTAAAGATGCGCAGTTTGGAGCTGGGAAAGCTAAATAAGCACCATATTAGAGGTACAATCCCTCTAATATTGCTCCATTTGTGTCCGCAGAAGCCAGTACGCAGCCGGAACTCCAGCTGCGAACGGCCCTGGCCAGCTGCTCCACGGAGCTGCCGTGGAGCGGAGCCGGCTGGGCAGGATTCCCGGGGGGAGGACCGGATACCCTCCCCCCTGTTGAGGATTCTGGGGGGAGGGACAGAGCACCTCCCCCCCCACCGCGAATCAATCCACTAAAAGGTAAGTGACTTTCGTACATCCCTAATTCTGCCTGTTTTCTCCAGGTGTGCCCCTCAGACTTTCTCTTCAATCCTGACCTAGCTTGTTCCTTGATCCTGCCTCCTGGTTTGTCCTTCTGGCATGCTTCTGTCCTGACTACCGGCCTCATCCCAGTTTCTGTTCCCAGTTCACTTCAGACTGCTGCTCACAGTTCAGCCCTGACATACTGAGAGTATGAACTACACCCATGTAGACAAATCTCACAGCATCAGCTGTGTCAATGGCATCACCAGTGGTCAACACCCAAAGGCTGGGGTGAGGAAGCTTTTTCAGCCCAAGGGTTAAATTGCATTTTCGAAAAGCTCTTGGGGGCTGCATTCTAGTGCTGGGCAGGGCCAAAGGCCAAACAGGCAGGACCAAAATACCCCCCCCCCAAGACACCAGCATATTGTAGCTTTGAGCTCTTACAGCTAGTAACTAAGCCTTAGGAGAGGCATTTCAGCCTTTTAGAATGGGATGGGGTGAGGGAGAAGCTGCACAAAAGCCAAGAGACCACCAAATAATCAGTGGTTGAGGGAAAGGGAGACAGGAGAAGGCTGGACTACTGTACATGGGGCTGCCTTTGAAGATGGTTCAGAAATTCCAGCTTGTGCAGAAAGTGGCTGCTAGGGATGTCAGAGAATTCCGCCATGGATCTTGGTGAGGCCGAATGCTAGTGCATTCGGCCCCCTGAAATCTGTGGCAGAACGAAGCCCCCACCCCCGCACCCCATGAAAGGCATGCGAAACAGAGCACTTACCTGCGGCCACCATTCGCTTCCTCATTATAGCGGTGATAAGCTACATAAATAATTACGTAGCCTATCATGGCTTAACTAAGGGAACGCAAATGGCGCTGGCTATGGCGGCCGCCGTTTGCATTCCCTTTTTGTCCTGCCGTTTTAGCCTACATAAATATTTACGTAGGCTATTACGGCAAAAAAAAAAGGAACGCAAATGGCGGCCACTACGCCATTTGTGTTCCTTTTTTTTTTTGCTGTAATAGCCTACGTAAATATTTACATAGTCTATCATGGCAAAATACAGGGACGCAAATGGCGGCGGCTACGGCCGCTGCCATTTGCGTCCCTGCAGGCTGCCCAGGGGCCAGATGTCCGGCTGTGGGCGACCCCGGCCGGTGGCTCCGTGGAATCTCTGCAGAGCGGAGCCGGCCGGACAGAATTTCAGAGGGAGAGACGGAGCGCCACCCCGCAACCGCGAATATCACCCTTCGAAAAGGTAAGTGACTTTCGTACATCCCTAGTGGCTGCCCAAGTATTGGTGGGGGCGATTCGATCACATAACACCTATACTGCACCAGCTGCACTGGTTTACAGGTGCGTTTCCGAGCCCAATTGAAAGTGCTGGTTTTGACCTTTAAAGCCTTGAACGGTTTGGGACCAAGTTAATGGAAGGACCTCCTTCACTCATATCAGCTTGCCTGCACTTTAAGATCAGAAAGAGAGGCCCTTCCCATTTGCCCACCCACGAGAGCAGTCAAGTGGGTAATCACACGTGAGAGGGCCTTCTCTGCAGCGGCCCCACCCCTTTGGAACAAGCTGCCATTGGAGGTCCTCCATACTCCATCACTGCAGGCTTTTAAGAAGGCCTTGGAAATGTATTATTTTACCTTGGCCTTCTCGTGATATGACTGCTATTGTTGCTGTTACTGCTGTTAACACTGTTGCTGGTTTTACTGTTGGCCTCTATTGTTGTTTTTATGTTTTCATCGCTTTTAATATTTTAACTGTTTTTATGTATTTTATTGCTGTAAGCTGCCTTGGGAGGGCTTCTGCCCTGAAAGGTGGCCAAGAAATATTATAAATAAATAAATAAATAAATAAAGGGCAGAGCATTCTGGGGAACCCCCAAAGAACCCTGGACCTGAGGCTCTGCACCCTGACTAAAGGTGTCCACCTTTGAGAACACAGAGGGCATAGTGTTTCTTCACTGTGTGGAGTGTATATACCTCCCAGAGGGCCTAAGTCAGATGGCTGGAAACTAGAAAGGAGCTCAGTGCAAGTGGAGCCTGGTTGAGGTCTGTTGCTAATGTTACTTGGCTAATTCTTGTATCTCAGTTAAAGAATACAAGTTAATGGAGGTTGATTAGGTCCGGCTAAGAGATCTACACTCCATTACTTGATTGCCCTTCACTTAAATCCAGGTGGAATCATGCAATCTGCAAAAATAATATCCCCTCAATAAATTCCCTGTAGATCAGGCTTTCTATATGTATATGTATGTATCTCATGTTGAGGACCATGAAGTAATGCTGGGCTGGATATCTCACCCCACACTGCCCCCCCACATTTGTGAGACCATTTATTCCCTGCAAAAGGGGGGACTATATTTAGTTACTTTTGAATTCTAAGAATGTTCAGGCAGGTGAGCTTACCTTTAAATATGAAGTGGCTGAGGAGCTCTCTTTCTCTCCTTTTTTACACTCCCCCCCTTCACCTTCAAAGAAGAGTCTTGCCATAACTCTCAGCAGCCCAGCTGTGTTTCTGGGACAGAATACCCCTGGGGACAATGCAATGTCATGACATACTGTTATTCCCAGGGGCATTTTGGCCCAGGAATGTGGTCAGACTGGTGAGAGCAGACAAGCTGCTGCACTTTTTTTGGTTGCTATTTAAAAAGGAAAGCAAGAAAAAGAAAAGTTCTTAGTCACCTTCTATTTAAAGGTATGGCCACCCCACCTCCAAAAATTCTTATAACTTGCCTGCCCCTGAAGATTAATCCAATCTTGGGGGGGGGGGGTTCACCCCACTTCTGCACCCTGAAATATGCAAAGATCACTATGTTGAATACTTTGACCCAGCACTACCATGACACAGACTACCAGGATGAGCTGGACTTAGTTTTGATGCTGAGATCTCTGAAACATATAGCTGTGGGGATATCAATATTCATGCTAAGGAACTATGTAAGACTGCATACCCCCAGGATAACCAAGAGCTGTTACAATATCAGCATTTCTATCCAAGGCTTTTCTTGTGCCTTCGTGATTGGTCACTCATGTTTTTTTGCAGGTCCTTTATATGACGTCGGCAACCTCCAGGGCCCCTCCTGTGCTTTCTTGCCATTATAGCGGTAATTCCCAAAGGGGGTAATGTGGTAAGAGAATTTATCACTCTTTGAAGCGTGATAAATTTCCAGTAAATTTCTGGAATCCCACTTTATCGCAGCACCATCTAGTGGCTGTATAATGAAACATATAGAACTTGCCCAGAAAGAAAACCCCCGGAAACAACCACATGTAAAGGAGGGGAGCTTAATCCCGCAAGGAATCAGGAAGCAGAAATGTGTGGTGTCACATATGAAACAGGTTATCCTCTTAAATTGGCTTTCTGTCCTGCACAGCATAGGGCTGTTTTGAGGCAAAGGAGATTCAGATTTTTCCTCTGTCATAATCAGACCATTAGTTGGTAAGTTCTGTATCTCAGATGATTACTGTTCCTGTATGGGTGGAGGACCTGTAGCAATGGCCTGCCCTGCTATGTTAATGGGTCTACTTGGTGTACAGAATACCCTCTTGGGAAGTTCTCAGTTGTTATCACTGGCTGTCCCACTGATGTATTGGTTGATCTCTGAAATGAGAACATGTTGGGGCAAAAAATCCCAGCTTCACATACAAACTGATGGGATCTGAGCTGGTGGTGACTGACCAAGAGAGAGATGTGTGGACAGCTCAATAAAAAAGTCAGCCCAGTGTGAGGCTGCTGGGGAAAAGGCACATTCCATGTTAGGCATAATTAGGAAGGGAATTGAAAATAAAACTGCCAAGATCATACTGCCCTTATACAAATCTATGGTGCAACCACACAGGGAAGAAATACCATGTACAGTTCTGGTCAAAGCACCTAAGGATATTGCAGAGTTGGACAAAGTGCAGAAAAGGGCAGCTAAAATGATCAAGGGGCTGGAGTAACTTTCCTATGAGGAAAGATTACCACATCTGGGACTGTTAAGCTTAGAAAAAAGGTAAGTGAGGGGAGACGTGATAGAGGTATAAAAAATCATGCATGGTGTGGAGAAAGTGGACAGAGAGACATTTTTCTCCATCTCATAATACTAGAACCTGGGGTCATCCCCAGAAGCTAACTGGTGGGAGATTCAGGACAGGTGAAAGGAAGCACTTCTTCACACAGTGCATAGTTAAACTATGGAATTCACTTCCACAAGATGTAGTGATGGCCACCACTTTGGATGGCTTTAAAATGGGATTAGATGAATACATGGTGGATAAAGCTATCAGTAGCTACTATTCCTGATGCCTATACTGCCTCTGATACCTCCAGTATCAGAGGCAGTATGCCTATGTCCACCAGTTGCTGGGGAACATGGGTGGGAGGGTGCTGTTGCACTCATGTCCTACTTATGTGTTTCCCACAGGCATCTGGTTGGCCACTCTGTGAACAGAATGCTAGAACAGATGGATCTTTGATCTGATCCAGCATGGCTCTTATGTTCTGATGTTAACATAACAAAGGCTATAGATATGATTGCTCATAGATGTTCTCTCCCATAGACTTGAGTCCAAATTGCACCTTGATATATGAGTTGTGGGCAAATAAACTTCAAAGGTGACTAGAGTGAGGGTGGAGAAAAATTCAGGATGAGTCTGAGAAAGCATGGGCTAGAACTCATGGGCTAGAGTTCCCACATCAACCTACCCATACACTAAGATCTTCCGCAGAGGCACTCCTCCAGGTGTTCCTGTCATCTGACGTGGGCCATGCCAGGTGGTAACAGGGGAGAAGGGCTTTTGGTTTATTCCCTGCTGGTGAGGCATTCTTACTTCTCCACACCAGTGCCTGTGGTCATCCAGCAGAGCCTTTCTGAATAGTGCTGGGTCTTAGTTTATTTTCAGTCATTGCAGCCATGAGGCGGGGTATTCCATTTTAGAAATAAATAAGATAAATAAACCCACAGAAGCAATAAATCTGAAAACCAGGGTGATGGGGGGTGGGGGAAGAAAGAAAATGTCCATTTCCTTCATGCCCTGGTAATGAAATCCCACAGGAATCTGGTTGGCAACTGCAGAAATCACAAGGCTGAACTAAATGTACCTCAGTCTGATCCTGCAAAGCAGTTTTTATAATTTTATGTTTATGCATATTTATTAGTTTTTTCAAGTCTGTGTGTATATCCATACTTGAAGGAATGCCTTCTCCCACATCAATGCACCCATACCCTAAGATTTTCCTCAGAGGCCATCATCTGGGTGCTCCTGTCATCTGACATAAGCCAGGTTTAAATGAAGTGGGTTTAAATGAACTGGGCTGCAGTCCTATGCACGCTTGGGAGTACCATTGAACTTGGGAGTACCATTCTTATTGAACTCAATAAGACCTGCTTCTGAGTAGACATGTATAGGATTGCACTGTTAATTACTTAATTAATTAATGGCACAATCCTATGCATGTTTAAACAGAAAAAAGTCCTACAACTCCCAGCCATACTGTCTGGGGAATTCTGGGAGGTGTAGGACTTCTTTGTTTCTGTCTAAACATGCATAGGTTGTACCCTAAATAGATATGTGTTCTTTAAAAGCTGCAGCTCACGTGTGACACTGGAGTCTCCTCTCAGGTTATTGAAAAGTGTCTTTAATGTGAATTTTGTGAGTTGCTTGGTCATGATTACCAAAAGCTTATTTATTTCATATTTTTAAGCAGCAATGAAATGCCAAATGAAAGGATTTGGCATATATGCTTAGATGTTTTCAAACTGGATAATGGAAATAAAGAATTCAGTGCCTGCATCCAATGCTTTGTTCATGGAAACAATCAATACTACATGCATTGTCTTTTAAAAGAAAAAAAAAGTGAGGCACTTAAGTTATTGCTTTTCATGATTAGGAACAGGCTAGAATGGCAAGAACTGGGGTGTTTTATAATGTGAAAAGTATGAAAAATAAAGCAATTGAACTTAATGCAGCAATGGAGGGGGAAAAACTGGCAAAAATTACCTCTCTAAACACTATTCAGTAATGAAGGAAAACAATTTCCAGTCTGTGTCTCGATAACCTGCTAGATTGTCTTTTCTTTTCTATAGAGAAACATTTTCTGGGCAGGCCTAAATTGCAATAAACTCAAAATCATTTTCCTGACCCCCAAAATCTGATTTTCAATCTATATCTGCCATTTAAATAGGAAAACAGAAGGTTGGTCTAACGTAAGATAAAGTGTGCTTCTCTGTTGATTCCTGAAATAGAAAGAAGGCAACAACTCTGATTTTAGCCAAAGGCATATGAAATAGATAAAAGAAAGATAAAAGCTTTCAAAAAGGTGGACAATAATGAATATAAGAGGGAGGGAAGAAAAAGAAGAAAAGGGTGGGGGTGCCAAAGTAAAAGAGAGCAAGTTTTCAGAAAGGACAAAAAAAATCTCTCTTCACTTGTCCCCAAGAAACAAAAAATCCGATATGCTTCTTCAATCTTAATCAAGCATTTAGAAAAAGGAGCACTCTGACACTTAAAGGGAGTGTGGAGTGGAATGTTTTACCTTTGACATAAAGTCCTACAGTAGTGAGTTTTTGTGCTTAATGGGATGCAGGGTCATTTCCCGTGGGCTATTTAGTGGACCTTTGTAGCTTCAGAATGTGATTCTTCCCTCAGAAGTGCCTAAAGCTGATTATTAACCACGATTCATAAATTCTTCAGAAGACGATCAAGTTAGGTTTATAAATTCTGTCTGTGATAGAATACAGCCTCCTCCTGAATCTGTAAATTCCAGGAAGGCCTAGAAGCATTTAGAAAAAAATAACCTTTTAAACTTGGGTTTGTTTTCCTGATGTCTTTCCCCCCCCTGATCAACAAAACACGTGTTCACCAAGAAATGGGTGGTGTTTGAGGCATAAAGGTGCAATGAATTGGGGAGGGGTGGGAGGGGAGATGAAAGATATTAAGATGCTATCTGAGATTCTGATTTCCATCATCTGAGCCCAGAAATTTAAAGTGAGCTTCTCTCTCTCTCAGAAGGGGATGAGGGTGGCTGGGAGAGTATGTTCGGCACCAGATTGTCTCCTGAGGTTTAACATTAGCATAGGCGCTTTATGGTACCGTCTGTGTCCTGTTCTGGAACTCATTCCAGCAACGGGGGGGGGGGGCACTATTTGCAGGGCTGCCAGAGTGCTGTCCTTTATTTTGAAGGAATCCTCTATTTGAAGGGCTGTCCAGTCCATGTCTGATATAAAGATCCATCAGGAGGAAGAGCTGGGCCTTGAAGCTGCCCATCAACAGCACCTGGAGAGCAGACTGAGCAAGGCACACAAGTCCCACGGTCACCATTTTCCACACTATGGGGAGATGTACTGCATTTCTATTATAATCATTATTTTTGTATTTGCATATACACATATAAATTACCATGTGCAAATGTTATGCAAACCGTTGCTCTCTTTGTCCTCTTTTTGGTGATTCATAAGTGGCCACCTTACCACCAGCTGGCAGAGCCAGTGGAGCAAAGCTACAATGGAGCAAGCCCACCTCAAAGAAGAGATGCATAGCTTAGGAAAAGAGTCAGCAAGAAGATGCTTCAGAGAAGAGTGGCCCTGTTGTCATAGCCACTGGGATGCTCCCTCCCCTACTCAGAGCCTAGATGTCTCGTGCAGTGCAGGAGATGGGTGGTGCTACTCCTGAATCTGTTGCTGGCAGGCTTTTAACAGCCAGCCAGGCTAGAGGCCAGAGAGAATTCCCAGCACTGCTCCAGAGCATGAGGGAGACAGAGAGAGGAGACAGCTGCAATCTCTCCCTGCTATATCTGAAACCTCATAGCAGCCTTTTCCAACCTGGTGTCCTTTAGATGTGCTGAACTTCAACTCCTATCAGCCCCAGTCAGCATGGCCAATGGTCAGGAATGCTGGCAGTTGCAGTCCAAAACCTCTGGAGAAACATCCTATGAGGCAGCCTTCTCCAATGCTGCCTCCTAGGAAGGCATGAGGTAGTCAACCCACCCTTCCCCCACGACCTCCAGAGCACAACAGATAACAAGGTGCTCTCAGTTCTGGCTACAGCAAATATTGTCTAGGCCAGATTTACACCTTGTGTCATATCATTGCGATCCCATCATGGTAACGCTATATCCCGCATACCTCGTGGGACACACAATGGCATTTGTTGCGGTATTCTGGATAATGTGGAATAAAAAGCAGGAAGTAACACTACAAAGGCAGTATATCGAATGTGTAATGGGCCCCAACAGTTATCAGTGGACTTCAATATCGCTATAAAGCAGTAGTGTAGATCTAGCCCTAATTTCAATATTCACTTGAAAATAGAATGTTCAATATAGCTGTACAATTACCCCAAAGTCCTCAGCTTGTCAAACTAATGTTTGTTGTTTCAATGCTGCTTGGCATTCTTTTGCTTACCTGGTTGTCTCTTTCACTTAGTGCCATTTTATTTCTTTTTCTCTGCCCTTACAATTCTCAGCGTCATTTGCCCATACTGCCATTTAAGCAGCTTGGCTGTGGCAACTCATATGATTTTTATTTCCACACATCCATGAGAACATTACATCAGATGTCTTATCTGGGTCCTGGGCTCTTTGTCAGGAAAGGCAGGATAGAAGTCAAATAAAAAATATAATTAAAAAAAATCACAAAGATAACCAGAGCCAATGGGGCTATAGAGCAGTGTGGGTAAATGAGGCCAGTGACTCTGAGCACAAAGAAGAAAAGAAGGAGAATGATGCCAAGAAAAACAGTACCAAAACAATTCATTGAGTTTCTCACAAGGGGTGAAAACTTTTGGCAAAGGGCAGCACTTTTTTGGCAAGCATAAAAGATGAACACGGGATCAAGGAAGTACTTTCAGGTCAGCTTTAATCCTCACCCTTAGAAGTTAACTGGTGGCATACAGGTGCCCAACACATTTACTCTCTTGGGCTTTAGAAATATCTTACAGCCCAGTCCTAAGCATGCTTATTGAGAAGAAATAAGTCCCACAGAGTTCAGTTGGATGTACTCCCAGGTAAGTGTGCATAGGGCTGCAGGCTTAATTATATTACAATGAAAGTTGTGCTCAAACTGCATCTATTGAGAGTCACAGATAAAAACAACCCAACTCCGAAGCGGGGGATGGCATCTTTCAGCAATTTTTTGCTGATGGGTTGCACATGATCTGGCACAAGGGTGTGTCCTGTAGAGATATGCCCTCTGGGAATCCTGCTTGCATCTCTTTTACCCTCTTGAGTTCTCTGGCCCAAGGAATGCAGTGCTCCCCCCCCCCCGAATAATGTTGAATACTTAAAAGTCAAGAATAGTAAATATATTACTTAAGTCAGAATGCATTGACATCTGCATATCTTAATACCATTTTTACTTCTCTCAACAGCCAGTAATTATGGAAATTTGTTAAGTTTACTTGGGTTACTGTGGAATTCAACATGTAACAAGCTGCAGATTTGGTATACAATCTATACATTTTAACTATTATAACTTAGGGATGGCGGAGAATTCCACCACAGATTCCAGTGAGGCTGGATTCTTTAGAATCTGCCCCCCTGGAATCCGTGGCGGAATGGCCTCCTGCCCCCCGCAGAATCTCCCCGGGACGGCACTTACCTGGGGCAAATTCAGCGGCGGCGGTGGCTGGTCTCCTGGTCTCCATTGCCATCCTTGGACCGTGATAGGCTACGTAAGGATTTACGTAGCCTATCATGGCTAACCTAAAAAAAAAAAAAATGCAGCATACGCAAATGGCAGTGGCTACGGCGGCCGCCATTTGTGTTCCCTATTTTTCGCCGATTTATCTTACGTAATGAAAGGGGAATGCAAATAGCATAGTGGACGCTATTTGCGTTCCTTTATTTTTCGCCGTTCTAACCTACGTAAATATTTACGTAAGATAAATCGGCAAAAAATAGGGAATGTAAATGGCAGCCGCTGTAGCTGCCGCCATTTGCGTACGCTGCGGGGTTTGTTTTTTTTTGAGGTTAGCCTTGATAGGCTATGTAAATTCTTACATAGCCTATCATGGTTGTCTGTCTGGATGCAAATGACGGCTGCTACGGCGGCCGCCATTTGCGTCCGCACCAGGCCATCTGCGGCCGGAAATCTGGCTGTGGACAGGCCTGGTCGCGGAGCGGAGCCGGCCATTGAGAATTCCGGGGAGGAGGACTGGATTGCCTCCCCCCCATCGAGGATTCCGTGGGGAGGGATGGAGCAAAGGTAAGTGAGTTTCGTACATCCCTATTATAACTATATTTATTCCAGCTTGGATACTGTTTTCTGCCAAAGCTAGGGACAATTTCTACTCTTTTACGTTACCACAATCCTTTTTGACCCCAATGGATTAGCATCCTTTTTTTTAGTGCAACTTTGTAAGTAGGGACAAGCATTCTCTCATGTGAATGTGAAGTTGAGTTTCAAATACTACTACATCACAATATGCTTAAAAGCGCTAGTGCCATCAGGTCTACTTTATAGTGTCATAGGGAATTATTCATACTGTAACGTGTCTATACGGGAAAGTATGTAGAATCCTGAAATACTAATTTCACGCTTCAGACAGTAATGAGAAAACACATTCTTGTTTAAATGCTATTCCCCTCAACCTAAATATGATGGATGTAATAATTTTAGAATATTGTCTTGTAGTAGCTGGTTTCTATGTTATTCGACGTGCACAGCTAAAGTGTAAGTTTATTGTCAGATTTCACTCTCTCCTCCTTCCCCCACTGCCAATAGAATATACTCCATTTAAGTGCATTTCACCAGATGGAATGAACTGAGGCTTTTCAGTAGCCCATATGAGGGCTCTCTCTCTTGTCACCTGCCATCCTTCCAGGCTAGAGAAATGATAAATAATGCCCAGTCTATAATTCTGCAAAATTGGGGTGAAACTTTTTGTCCAGATTGAGGACATGAACCATTGCCCTAACTAATTTGACTACATGACAGTTCTCATATTCAAATTTGATTGGCCATATGATATTGTCAGGAAACCTGCTTGGAAGTGAGCACAGTGTTTCCTGCCCTCACTCAGATTTGGCTTTGTGACATTGTCAGGTAGTTAAATCTTACTGGTTGTATAATGATCTGCTGTCATTGTGTTGCAAATGTGATCCCTGATTAGCTAGGATCACCTAGGAATAAGCTCAAGTTTTCTTTTGTTTTAAAAATGCAGCTAAAGCTGTAGATCAAAGGAAAAGGCAGCTGAAAAGACATAGGACAATGCACAAAAATGGTATGCAAGGGGTATTTTATGAAACTTTTGGCTCCGTCTTTTGCCTTGAGATTTTTAAGGGCAGAATTCAGTGCAGCTCCATTTTAAGTATATACTTAACTCTTCCACTGAAGTGAATAGGTCTTGAAGTTGCTTAACTTTGGCTAAGCAAAAAAAAAGTTTTTCAAGTTGTTACATCAAAACATGAATGGATTTAAGTAATATCAAAATTTTACATAAGCAGCCAACCTCCTGAACCCAGAATTGTGCGATATGTTGGAAATGTATTTCTTTGGATCTGAACACCTGCTAAGCCTCTAGAAGATTAACCCACTTTACCTATTTCTCTCTCCAAAAACTAAAAACGATAATAAAAATAGTTTTATGTAAACTGGATTTGTGATAGTATCTCTTCATCTTCATGCATTGCACCACCAACATGCAGTCCACAAGTCATCTGAATGATGAAGTGAAAATATATTCAGATATTAAAATAAATGCTAAGCCTCAGTGGATTTTTCTGCACTTCCTGAAAAATCATGGAAAAGCTGCAGACCCTGACAACAACTTTGGAATTCAAACACACAGCTGGAATTCTGATTGCCTACTGCAGACATTTTGATCAATAAATACTGCTTTTTATTCCAAATGAGAAATAATATTCTAATAACAAATGAAATGATAACGTTCAGAAATGCTGTTTAATATCCCAGTGCATTATTGTACTAGCAGAAGAAATGAAAAGCAAACTAAACTGGTAGTCACTTTTTTTTAATTATTATGATCACAATCTATGTATATAAAAGGAAGTTCCAAATTTTCCATCCCACTCACCCAACGTTTCATCACATTATTGTAACTAAGAAACATAACCAAGGGGCAGAGCTATACAGAGTAACAGGCTTGATTCTGAGTAGCTCGGATCACTGGAGGCAGGGCAGGTTTAGTCCCAACACCAAAGGCATCCCATGTACTCCTTTACTTCCTCTACAAATGTGAATGGTTGCCATTTACCCCCACAGATAAAAGTAATGTGCTGTTTTTGGACACTCTATTTCAGTGAAGGCAAAACCAGAGATGGGCAAAACACACTGTGAAGGTTTAAGGCCTACAGAGGCAAAAGGAAAAAAAGGTCAGGCTTAGAGGCTTGGAGTTTTTGTTGGGAGGGGGTACCCCTGAGAGGAGTAGTTTCATTTCCCTGGTTAAGTTTCAGTTTCATCTCCCCAATTAAGTTTCATTTCTTGAGGTCTGAAGCAGTACTTTCGGTTTTGAGGGAGGAGGATATATACCCCCGCATTGATTGGATAAATGCATGTTCCAGCCATGACAAAGAGGTTAAATTTCTCAATGCCCTAAACTATTGTGCCCTAGAACAGTTGGTCCTGGAACTGACCAGGGGGGAGGCGACCTTGGATTTAATCCTAAGCGGTGTCACCCAGGACCTAGTAGGAGATGTAAATGTTGTTGAACCAACTGGAAACTAGGGATGTCAGAGAATTCCACAACAGATCTCGGTGAGGCCGAATGCCAGTGCATTCGGCCCACTGAAAACTGTCGCGGAACGAAGCCCCCACCCCCCACCCCATGAAAGGCACGTCGGATGAAGTGCCCGCCGCCCCCACCCCACGAAAGGCACGCGAAATGGAGCACTTACCTGCTCCCGTCTACGCTGCTGTGCGAATGGTGGCTGTCCCACGGCCACCATTTGCTTCCTCCTTCTTCAGCCGTGATAGGCTACGTAAATACTTACGTAGCCTATCACGGCTAATGCAGGGACGCCATTTGCGTCCCTGCGGAGGCCGTGATAGGCTACGTAAGTATTTACGTAGCCTATCACGGCAGGAGGGGGAAACCCCAGCATACGCAAATGGCGGCAGCCGCCACCATTTGCATACGCTGGGGTTTTTTCCCCCCTGCCATGATAGGCCACGTAAATATTTACGTAGCCTATCATGGCAAGGGGGAAAAAAACCCAGCCTACGCAAATGGCGGCGGCTACCGTCATTTGTGTACACTGGAGTTTCCCCCCTGCCGTGATAGGCTACGTAAATATTTACGTAGCCTATCATGGCTCACTGCAGGGATGCAAATGACGGCGGCTATGACAGCCACCATTTGCGTCCTTGCAGGGCTGCCCAACGGCTGGATGTCCAAGGATTCCAGGGGGAGGGACGGAGCGCCTCCCCCCACCTGTGGTGCCCGGCTGAGCCAGGTAAGAGGGGTTTCGTACACCCCTACTGGAAACAGTGATCACAGTGCTATCAGAGTTAATATATATTTAAGTGGAAAGGTGCCCAGTAAGTCCAACACAGCCACATTTGACTTCAAAAGGGGTAACTTCTCTAAAATGAGGGAACTGGTGAAAAGGAAGTCAAAAGGGGGAGTCAAGAGGATTAAATCCCTTCAAAATGCTTGGAGATTACTCAAACCCACAATAATAGAAGCCCAGCTACAATTTATACCACAGGTTAGGAAAGGTAGCATCAAGTCCAAGAGGTCACCGGCATGGTTAATGAGCAGGGTTAAGGGAGCTATTAAAGAGAGCTTCCCTCAGAAAATAGAAGTCTTGGTCAGAACAGAGTGCTGGACTAGATGGACCCTTGGTCTGATCCAGCATGGTGCATCTTATGTTCTTATATAAAGAGCGTGAGAGAGCCAGTAAGAGCAAAGTTGGGGACCAGAGCCTGAAGAGGGAGCAGGAAGAAGTAGTCTGGAGAAGACTAAGTACAGCTAGGGTAAAGGAACTTGCATTTTGCAACTTTTATTTTCTCCTAATGCCTTTTGTATCACTCAGCTCTATTGTGGAAATACCTTTAGGTGTGATTTTCTTGCTTTAATTTACCAGTGAAGTGTTGTGGTTAAACCCTGTGTCTATAGAGTGTCAATCACCCCATGCCTACAAACTAAATCTTGAGCTCTGTTATATTCCCAGCAACACTAGAGGCCTCTCTCACCATAAAGATCAGTGGGATGTGTAGTTTTAACTCCTCATAATTTATTCATTCAGCCAGGATAAAATGTACCTAAATGTCCCAGTGTATCTGCAGGAACAGAGGACTTTTGTGCATACTCAGAAGTGCTATCCCCAGCTAGGGATGACAGAGAATTCTGCCACAGATCACGGTGAAGCCAAATGCCAGCGCATTTGGCCCCCCGAAATCTGTGGCGGAATGAAGCCCCCTGCCACCCCAACCCACGAAAGGTGCGTGAAATGGAGCACTTACCTGCTACCATCTGCGCTGACTTGCAAATGGCGGCCGTGTCTGCGGCTGCCATTCGCTTCCTCATTATAGCCGTGATAGGCTACATAAATAATTATGCAGCCTATCACAGCTAACACAGGGACGCCATTTGCATCCCTGCAGAGCCCGTGATAGGCTACGTAAGTATTTACGTAGGCTAAAACGGTGAAAAAAAGGACCACAAATGGCGCCCACTATGCCATTTGTAGGGCTGTGCGAAAGTTCCGCCACGGATCTCAGGGAGGCCGAATGCCAGCGCATTTGGCCCCCGAAATCGGTGGCGGAACGGCCCGCCACCCCCCAGGGACGGGACTTAACTGGGGCGGATCTTCCTGGCAGCGGCAGCTCCGGCAGCGGCTCCGGCGGCCGGTCTTCCGACTGGCTGCCACCACCGCCATTTCCAGGTTTAAAAAAAAAAAAAGTGATAGGCTAGGTAAAGATTTATGTAGCCTATCAAGGCTAGATTTTAAAAAAACACCATGATAGGCTACGTAAATCTTTACGTAGCCTATCACGGCTGATCAAAAAACAACAACAACAACGCGTGTATGCAAAAGGCGGCGGCCATGGCCGCCGCCATTTGCGTCCCTTATTTTGGCACGTCTTAGTCTATGTAAACATTGACGTAGACTAAGACGGCGGAAATAAGGGGAACGCAAATAGCGTAGACGCTACGCTATTTGCGTTCCCCTTATTTTCGCTGTCTTAGTCTACGTCAATGTTTACGTAGACTAAGACGTGCCAAAATAAGGGATGCAAATGGCGGCGGCCATGGCCGCCGCCATTTGCGTATGCGCGTGTTTTTTTTTAATCAGCCATGATAGGCTATGTAAAGATTTACGTAGCCTATCACAGCTGATTGAAGGGACGCAAACAGCGGCGGCTACGGCCACTGCCGTTTGCATCCCTGCTAGCCAGCGGCCAGATGTCTGGCTGCTGGCGGAGCCGGCCGGCGGCTCCGCAAAATCACTGCGGACCACAGCCAGCTGGCCAGGATTCTGGGGGGGGGGAGGAACGGAGCGCCTCCCCCCCCAGCGAGGATTCCGGGGGGAGGGACGGAGTGCCTCCCCCCGCACCATCAGCATAATCCCCAAAAGGTAAGTACCTTTCGTACATCCCTAGCCATTTTCATTGCCCTTTTTTTCGCCGTAATAGCTTACGTAAATATTTACGTAGGCTAAAACTGTGAAAAAAAGGGAACGCAAATGGCGGCCGCTGTAGCCACCGCCATTTGTGTCCGAGGGTTTTTTTTTTCCTTCCAAAAGGAAGGCTGCCCAGCGGCCGGATGTCCGGCTGCAGGCGGCCCCGGCCGGTGGCTCCGCAGAATCTCCATGGAGCAGAGCCGGCTGGAGAAGGATTTCAGGGGGAAGTGCGGAGCGCCTCCCCCCCACCGCGAATCGCCTCGTCGAAAAGGTAAGTGACTTTCGTACATCCCTAGCCTCAGGAAACATTGACTCCATTAAACTGACACTAGGGATGTACAGACTGTGTAAACTCCACTCAGTCTGTGTTTCGTGGATTGTCAGGCGCCTTTTGTTCCATTGTCCGCTCAGAGACGGATGCAAATTTCTTTATTTTTTGTCATGCGGAAAAATATGTAAATAATTACATAAGTATTCAGATAATTTACCTTAGTACGTAACATTTAGCGTATTCTCCCCCATTTCATTCAATGTTTCCTCAGCAGAAACGTATGTATTTTCCTACGAATTTATATGCATAAACATCAGGAAAGTAAAAAAAAAAAATCATCCAGAAGCCCACAGACTCCGCGCAGCCTGAGGGGGTCTCTCCACAGCAGATTCCGCAGATCAGATTCTTAGAAATCCAAGCTCATTTTAGTCCATTTCGAATTTCTCCAGCATCCCTAACTGACACCATTGAAAAACACTGTGTCTGTGGTAGGGATGTACGAAAGTCACTTACCTTTTCGAAGGGTAACATTTGCGGTGGGGGGGAGGCAAATTCTCTTCGGCCAGCTCCGCTCTGAGGAGATTCTGCAGAGCCGCCGGCCGGGGCCGCCCGCAGCCGGACATCTGGCTGCTGGGCAGCCTGCAGGGACGCAAATGGCGGCTGCCGTAGCTGCTGCCATTTGCGTCCCTGTATTTTGCCGTGGTAGCCTATCACAGCAAAAAAACAAACAAACAACAAATGCAAATGGCGGAGGCTACGGTGGCCGCCATTTGCATTCCCCCTTTTTTTTTTGCCATTTTAGCCTACATAAATATTTACGTAGCCTGCATTAGCCGTGATAGGCTACATAAGTATTTATGTAGCCTATCACGGCTATATGGAAGAAGCAAATGGCAGCTGCAGATGCGGCCACCATTTGCAAGTCAGCGCAGATGGCAGCAGGTAGGTGCTCTGTTCCGGGCCCATTTCGCGGGGCGGGGGGGCTTTGTTCCGCCACGGATTTCAGGGGGCCGAATGCACTGGCATTCGGCCTCACCGAGATCTGTGGCAGAATTCTCTGACATCCCTAGACTGTGGGGATGGGAGGTGATATGAAAGTTCTGTCTGTTTTAGCTGTAGAGGTTTATTTGCACATGCTAGGTATCACTCGATGCTGCAGTCATTAAGTGATGAATATGGATGTCTGAATGAACCAGTATGCTGAGACAAAATATATCTTTGTTTTGCCTGGGTGTATGGCAGACTGGAATATTGGTCTGGAATATTAGTGGGGGTGGAGATTACTTATTTTCAACACATTGGAACAGCTGTACCCTACCCGTTATCACATCAGTACCTAATTCTGGGTAGCTGGAGCCACTAGTCTATCTATTCCTTATTCCATCCTGGTGAACACGAACAGAGGTAAACTTGACATGCAATACAAGCAGCCTGGGGCTTACTCCAAAAATAATTCAGGACATCTTTTTTAATGCATTCCCCCTCCCCATGACAAATTGCACACTTTTGTATACATTTCACCCTAAAATACACTTTGTATGTTTTATGAGCTGAGAACTGTATCACAAAATTCAGAGAAGTGTTAAAAACAAAGGAAAACTGTGTTTGAATTTACGTATTAATCTGGGAATTGTGAACCAGATCAGTTCACTTAAAAATGCAGACTGAACATAACCCTCAAGCATCTCTAGTGGTTTCTACCCCACCCCATTTCGCTGGGCCAGGAGAGAAAGAACAATGCTTAATACAGTGGTCTGAAACTATTTCTTTAACATGGCCTCCTGATGAGTAATGGCCTTTTTACGAATCAAATTCTTCTTACAAATGAGGCAAGAGGGTCACAAAACGGACATGGCTGGGGCCTCATATAAAAAGTCAAGGTGGTGTCGGGGTAGAGCCTGGGCAGGAATGAATTCTGTCACACCTTGTGGTAAGAGGAGGCTGGGAGTCTTGGAGACTTGACCAATGGAGCAGCCATTTTTTTTCTCCAAGAATTCCCCCGGAATCATGCAACATCATGGCATAGCATCATTCCCATTCCAAATTAGAAAGGGATGCTGCTGGGCTACTGAAGATGGTCTTGCTTGCCACCACTTGAAGTGATGGTGAAGCTTTTTTCCTGCAAAAAAAAAAAAAAAAGAGGAAGGAAAAGAAGGAGAAACCTCTGGTCACCTCCCCCATCCCCCAAAGTTACAAAAATTGCTGGTCCAAACACTTTGGTTGAACACTAGTTTCGACATAGATTCCAACGCAAAAATGTCCGCTAGTGGAAGGATGGCACCATTGGGTGGATTAATGAATCAGTATTTGCAATCATTTCCCTAGGCTTGTATGTTAGTAGTCATATTCACTTAACATAACTCAGTAATGGGCTGGATGAGGGCCAATAAATTGAAATGGAATCCTGGCAAGATGGAAGCCCTGTGGGTGAGTAGTTGCCAGATCCGGGAGACAGGCTCATTACCTGTTCTGGATGGGGTTGCACTCCCCTTGGAAGATGAGGTTTGTAGTCTGGGAGTAACACCTTGACCTATCATTGTCACTGGAGGCCCAAGTGGCCACAGGGGCTCGGCATCCTTTTTATCAGCTTCACCTGGCTCACCAGCTACAGCCTCTGCTGGACAGGGATAGCCTGGCCACAGAGGCATTAGCAACCTCAAGACTGGATTACTGCAATGTGCTGTATGTGGGGCTGCTCTTAAGGCTGCTCCAGGGGCTGGAGCTAGTGCAGAATGCAGCAGCTTGGTCAGGGAGGTGCCAACATTGTGTTGCTTCCTGCGCCTCATGAAGACATTGTTACAGTCAGGGCCAGAAATACTGGAACAAGGATAACTGTTTTGGCAGTTGGCCTCTGTACACCACCACATTGAAGTTGAAAGGAAACACACCCAGATGGGAGCGAAGTCAGGACTTTCAGCTGTAATTCAAGGGGCTTGACAAAAGTGGGGCACTAACCATTCAGGAAGGACAGCCAGTGGCATACACATACACCCATTGTTGGTGGCTCATAAGTAATGGAACGAATGGCTGACAAGCAGCTGCATGGCCAGGTGTGGCCTGTTTCCTGGGTACCCCATGACCAATCAAGCAGATAAAAGGCCTGGAGGTGGTTCTGAGTGTTACATTCGCATTTGGTAGCTGTTCACTGGAACTCCCAACATGAGGTCCAAACAGGTGTCCATGTGAGTGAAGAAGGCCATCAATAGGCTGAGGAAACAAAATAAACCCATCAGAGAGATAGCAAAAACAGTGGGAGTGGCCAACACAACAGTTTGGAATATCCTGAAAAAGAAGGAATTAACTGGCAAGCACAACAGCAAAAGGCTTGGAAGACCACAGAAGATAACTAATGTGGATGACCGCAGAATTCTGCTCACGGTGAAGAGCGACCCTTTCACAACATCTAGCCAGGTCAAGAACGCTCTTGCAGCGGTAGGCATGTCATTGTCAACATCTACAGTCAAGAAACAACTTCATGAATGTAAATACAGAGGATTCACAACAAGGTGCAAACCACTGGTAACGCTCAAGAAAGGCCAGATTAGCCTTTGCCAGAAAACACCTAAAAAAGCCTGCCCAGTTCTAGAATAAGATTCTTTGGACTGATGAAACCAAGATTAACTTGTACCAGAATGATGGGAAGAGAAAAGTATGGCGAAGGAAAGGAACAGCACATGTTCCAGAGCATACCACATCATCCGTCAAACATGGTGGAGGCAGTTATGGCATGGGCATGTATGGCTGCCAATGGAACCGGGTCACTTGATGACCTGACTGCTGAAAAAAGCAGCAGGATGAATTCTGAAGTGTATAGGGCTATACTTTCTGCTCAGATTCAGCCGAATGCTGCCAAACTGATAGGATGCCACTTCATATTACAGATGGATAATGACCCAAAACATACAGCAAAAACTACCCAAGCGTTTATCAAGGCAAAGAAGCGGGATGTTCTTCAATGGCCAAGTCAGTCACCTGATCTCCACCCAATAGAGCATGCTTTTCACTTACTGGAGACAAGACTGAAGGCAGAAAGACCCACAAAAAAGCAGCAGCTGAAGGCAGCTGCAGTAAAGGCCTGGCAAAGCATCTCGAGGGAGGAAACTCAGCATTTGGTCATGTCCCTGGGTTCCAGACTTCAGGCAGTCATTGACCGCAAAGGATTTTCATCCAGGTATTAAAGGTGATCCTCAAGTTTGAAATGATGTTGGTTTGTTCCATTACTTATGAGCCCCCAATGATGGGTATGTGTGTATGCCACTGGCTGTACTTCCTGAATGGTTAGTGTCCCACTTTTGTCAAACCCCTTGAATTACAGCTGAAAGTCCTGACATCGCTTCCATCTGGGCATGTTTCCTTTCAACTTCAATGTGGTGGTGTACAGAGTCCAACTGCCAAAACAGTTAGCCTTGTTCCAATATTTCTGGCCCTGACTGTATATCAAGAGGCCTTCCTTGAGTGACCAGCTGCGATTTAAAGTTTGGTTTTATCAGAACTCTGTTTCTTTCTTAAAAACAGGAAATATTTTAACATGGCATTTCTATTCTTTCATCCTATCTGCTGTTCACTGCTCTGAAATATTTGGATGTGGAGTGGTATACAAATATTGTAAATAAATAAATAAATAAAATAATGCTCCTGGACTGCATAGGGAAACATAAAATGGGAGGAGTTGGCTAGCAGAAATCCCAAAAAGTTGCTCATGGTCTGTTTGGCTTTCAAACCACACACATATACCTGAGAAATGTATTTACTCCTGCAACAATAGCTAAAGCTTCTTTTTCAATCTGAGCATGGTTTCTTTCAGTTGAGGTCAATGTTCTAGAATAAAAGGCAACAGTTGCATCCATACCATCTGGTAGTGTGTGACTGAGGATAGCCCCAACAAAGGTGAAGCATTTAAAGAACAGAGGTCTCTGTTCATCATTGTGAAAGGGTACGGAGTCAGAATTTGGTAGCTTTTTGACATTATGGTTTGTCATGTTTCTGGTCTATTTCCACTGAGCACTTTTATCCAGCAAGTGATGAAGGGATTCTGCTTTGGAGGCTTTGTTTTTCAATAAGATATAATAGCAAATTCTGCAGCCCTAGGAATATGTGAGGATCTTGTCTACATTTTGGTCTAAGGGCATAATGTTTCACACTGACCTTATCTTCTGCTGGTTGAGCGTCAGATGCATCAATCTGGCATCCCCAAAAGGTAATACTGGGAACTCCCAGCTGACATTCCTCTTACATTTCAGGAGGCTGCTTCAGTAGCGGAGGTCAGAGCTGGCTTAGAGAGAAGGTAGTACTGGATTGCCTTGTCCTGAACTCAGCAGATGAAGTGATCATGGAGCAAGCCGTCAAGGAACACACCAAACTCACAAAATTCAACAAGGCCAATGAGCTCAGCCGCATAAGTCTGCTATGCCTTTACTAGCTGGCTAATCCTGCGTAATAACAGATGGCCTTGGGCAGAAACTCGCCGTCAGTAGAGCAACCAGGTCAATACACATTTTAATGCTTGGTGAAGCAGGTGCTGCATGGACAACAGCAAATGTTTTGGCTCCACAGAGTCAGCAGAATCACACCTCTGCACTTTCAGTTTTATTACCTTCCAGATAATAAGATAGTCTTTCTGCATAAGACTCCCATGATGTTTGTTGCCTCGCATTAAATTCTTCTCTATGCAGCCAATTCAACTACAGCACTAATATGGGAAAGATATGGTTGTGTGTCTGGTCTCAGACGGCTCTCACAGTTTCAAGCTGCCTCAGCAGCAGAGAATCCCATCCTTGTCACCACAATATTGCGGTCAGAAGACACACAGAACTATTCCCCAAAGTCAGCTTCAGCTATTTATATTTGGGTTTTCCCAGAGAATTGCAATGCAGAAGAACTGAGATTGAAAGGGAATAGTTTGAATTGTTCCTGGTTACTTCTCCATCTAGGCCCAAGTGATGTTTTTGCCTCTGAGGAGACGATATACGCCCAACCACTCATACAGGCTTCTTCTGCAAAAGTGAAACGGTTTCTTCTGGTTCACTCACATGGCCTGCTGGTACAGTGCCTTTTGGCTTGCTTCTTAAGACATAGTACACTGGGATGCAAGGAGGTCAAAATCAGTCAATCGTAAAGAAAATCAACCCTGACTGCTCATTGGAAGGACAGATACTGAAGCTGATGCTCAAATATTTTGGCCACCTAATGCGAAGAGAAAACTCTCTGGAAAAGACCCTGATGCTGGGAAAGACTGAAGGCAAAAGGAGAAGGGGACGGCAGAGGATGAGATGGCTAGATAGCATCACCGATGCAATGAATATGAACTTGAGCACACTCCGGGAGAGAGCGCAGGACAGGAAGGCCTGGCGTGCTATGGTCCATGGGGTCACGAAGAGTCGGACACGACTGAACGACTGAACAACAACAAAACAGTGACAGTAAACATCCCTTCAGCAGAGGACAAAGCGGGTTGATGTGCATCCCATCCATCTTCCTCACACAAAGGAAATAGAAAAGAGAAGAGAATATAAAATCAGAGATATGAGGGGGAAAATGTAAAATGCATTTTATTTTAAATTTATTTCTCTTAAGAGACAAGAAATACAAAATCAAGACTGATGATTGCAAGGAAGTTGAATAAAGTTACTGATTCCAGTAAGGTCCAAACTATTCTCCCTTACGCAGAGACAAATCTTTTGTGCACTGGGTTTCTTTATCTACATAAAACAGAAAACAAAAGCTCACGATAGGAACACCTTTTCATGGAAAAGAGTTTTGTCTCCTCTTTGAAGGTGAGTATCCCAAATCCCATGAAAATCCATGTTCAGAGAGTAAATTTATTTATTTATTTATTACATTTATATCCCACCTTTCTTCCATTGGTCGCCCCTCCAGTCACTGACCAGACCTGCTTAACTTTAGCACAGTGGCTGCCTCATGTGCCTTCATACTATGCCCTGGAACCTAGAAATAGCTTTGGATAGGGATGTCAGAGAATTCCGCCACGGATCCCGGTGAGGCCGAATGCCAGTGCATTCGCCCCCCCGAAATCTGTGGTGGAATGGCCTGCCCCCCCTGCCCCCCTGCCCCCCCACGGATCCCCCCCCCGGGACGAGACTTACCTGGGGCAGATCTTCCGGGTGGTGGCGGGTCCGGCGGTGGCTCCAGTGGCGGTGGCCAGTCTTCCGACTGGCTGTCGCCACCGCCGCCGCCATTTCCAGGCTTGTGAAAAAAAAAAAAAAAGACATGATAGGCTACGTAAAGATTTACATAGCCTATCATGGCTAGGTTTGAAAAAAAAGACGTGATAGGCTATGTAAATCTTTACGTAGCCTATCACAGTTGGGGGTGGGTTTAAAAAAAAAAACCACATACGCAAATGGCAGCGGCTACGGCTGCCGCCATTTGTGTTCCTTCTTTTTGCCATCTTAATCTACGTAAATATTTACGTAGACTATGACGGCGAAAATCAGGGGGAACGCAAATAGCGTAGCGGGCAGTATTTGTGTCCCCTTTTGATTCGCTGTTTTAGCCGCCGCCATTTGCATACGCGGGTGTTTTGTTTTTTTGTTTTTTTACCCAGAGCCCTCCGCGGCCAGAAATCCGGCTGCGGACGGCTCTGGCCTGCTCGGGCCGGGCCTGGCCGGCTGCTCTGCGGAGCTGCCGCGGAGCACAGCCGGCCATTCGAGGATTCCGGGGGGAGGAACGGAGCACCTCCCCCCCACCATCAACATAATCCGCGAAAGGTAAGTCACTTTCGTACATCCCTAGCTTTGGAGAGTACTGGGAAAGGATTCAGAAGGCACCACAGTTCTCAGCAGAACAAGAATACTACAGACTCCATATATAGGGCATCTCTACACCAGCCTAAAATTCCACATTTAAAACGGGGCTTTCTGCTTCCGTTTTAAATGCAAGATCACAACAACTCCCTTTTTCATATGCTTCCTTTCCCCCAAACTCCTTCCCTCTCCTTCTCCCCATATCTGAGTCTTCCATATCTTTCATTGATCTCACTCCTCTTCTTGCCGCGTTTACTCTTTTCACAGAGGAAACTGAAGCGGAACGCAACAGGGTAATTTGATAGCTCATAATCTGCGATCTATTTAAAAATGGAACAAAGGGCATTTAGTGCAGGAGATTCCTTGAATGATTGTGGTGTCATGTGAAGAGCCTGCAAACTTCTGTGAAGGAGCCATCTCAATCGCAGGATAAAAGCTCAGTGTGAAGGAGCCCATAGAATCACACTGACTTGAGAGGGAAAAATACTTTTAGAAATATGGCATACTGGAAGCATGCACAGAGAGCAGGGGAAGAATTACCATTAAGCCATGGCAAAAGTAAATAAACAAAAATCAAAAACCATGGGTCAGATTCATGCAAATACTCATCATAAACTCATTGGGACTGTGTGAATAAAAAGGCTATAGGTTACCACTGTGTTGGTATATTCCAATCTTTCCAACTGCCCATTGGCTATTTTTCCCGTTTCTTGTTAGCTCTTCTTGCTGTTCTGTTTTGATGTGAACTGACGTTAGAGGGTCAGGCAGGTTAAATGCTGTTTGATTAAAATCAGAACGCTCAACAACTACTGTTTCATAGTTTGACTCGGCTGGCCTCTTCATCTGGGAATTTAGGAAGATACTTTTAGCTTTTAAAAGGCAGTTTTCTTTGCTATGGCTTAAAATGAAACAAAGAGGGAGACGGGAAGGAGAGCTGTATTGTCTCTGTTTTTCTGGCAATAGGTCTGCCACTGTTTATCAAGCCAAGGCAAATCCAATTAGCCTGTGGCCTGCCTCCCAACCTTATTAACCTGCTCAGCTGTGAGAAACTCAACAGCCCCTGCCAATATCTCATTTCTCCTACAGCTGATAAGATCAGCTCAAGATATTCAATGGGGTTTTCCTTTTCACTTCAGCTTCATCATAGTCACACTGGCATCTTAACCACAGTGGCTGGGGCTTCTTATTTTCCTCTCATTTACGACATGAAATAGGACAGTAACTCCAAGGCCTATGTTGGTGTTGTGGGAACAAACGCTGATCAGGCCTTCACACAGTTTGACAGGATGGGCTGATTTTCCTTATCATGGCCTGCCCACAAAGGCCCAGGCCAGGCCTGGATTATTAGCATTCCTTGGTGAAACGCGTCAAGGCCTATTTCTGTCAGACAGACAGATTGAGCCTTTCACTCAGGCTCGCGAATGAGTGACACATGGCCTGGCTGGGAGGACAACATTGTTATTTGAGTTAAGAAATCAATTTGTATCAAATGTACACTGTAATTTATTTGTTGGCTTTGAAGGGAACCTGGCTGAGATAAATGGGAATGGGCTTCTTTTTCCCCCCCAACCCCCCTATGCTGTGCTGATAAAGTTCTTGTGAAGCTCTAGATAGTTCCAGTCAGAGTCAAAGTGACAAACACGTTTAAAGTTGCACAGTGATCTTTAAATCTCGAAAAGAACACCTTGTTGGACATGATAGAACATTTTTCTACCTTTCCCCTCTATCTGTCGGAAAACTGCTGTGACACATTGCTTTGGTATTTTTGCTGACATTTTCTTTATCAAGCCCATCTGTTTGTGGTCAAAAGATGCTTATTCCTATATTCTTCAATCTGCAGCTGCTCCGGAACTGCCAAAAAAGGAAGAGCGGAAATAGGTTGTGCTTTCTAGGAATAAGACTGGCGGGTTTGCTATATGTTGTAATGTTCCAAATGTATAAAAATTTACTATTCTTTGAAAAAGGATTATGTGTACATGTGTGTGGCATGGCGAATATTTATTTGGGGAAGCTATATCAAGAAGCAACAGTGGATTTAAGACTAGAGGAGTATTTCCATTTAGTGTGCATTTAGAGTTTCGTGCTGAAAGCAGAATGCTCTGAAAGCAGAATGCAGCTCACCAACGATGCACGGTGGCCCAAGAAATGTCCTAGTTGTGCCGCCAGCCTGTCACTGCAAAAAAATGGAGGGGAGGGATGCTGGACATCTGGCGGGCCACAATGAATGGCTTGTGGGATGCATCCAGGTTGGTAGGTTACAACTTGAACAGATCAGATTTAGAATATATATTTTTCATATATATATATATATATATATATATATATATAATGCTCATTGTCATTTGATGTACTGATAAACATTATTCTATCCCCACTCCCATCATCAAAATGCTACGACAAAAACAAAAGCTGTGTTTATGGTTTCAGGAGCATATGTGTAGTTATGACTCTATAATGAAGAAATGCCAGAAAAACTGTAGCCAAGGGCAAAGTAGCTTGTTGACATTTGAGTGCTATAATCCTGTTTTTTTTCTTCATCTTTTTTTCCCTCTTCTTTTCACAAGCAATATAAATGTAATGTGTCATGTAAATGACTGAATAACATTTACTGCAAATACTACTACTGTCATTACTCTTGTTTAACATTTATGGTACACCAAAGTGCTCTCCATTCTGTACAGTACACAGGAGTGACATGGTCTCTGCCCCAAAAGGCTTTCACTGTATAATAGACTGAGGGCATCTCTATACCAGCCTAAAATCCTGCACTTAAAATTGGGCTTTCCGCTTCCATTTTAAATGCAGGATCACGACTCCCTTCTTCACGTGCTTCCTTCCCCCGCTTCCCCCCGTATCTGAGTCTTCCATTATCTTTCATTGATTTCACTTCTCTTCTTGCCGCTTTTACTCTTTTCACGGAGGAAACTGAAGCAGAACACAATGGGGTAATTTGATAGCTCATAATCTGCGAACTATTTAAAAATGGAACAAAGGGCATTTAGTGCAGGAGATGCCTTGAATGATCACGGCATCATGTAAAGAGCCTGCAAACTTCCATGAAGGAGCAATCTCAATCTCAGGATAAAAGCTCAGTGTGACAGAGCCCTGACAGTGTGGATGGATTGTTTTGTCACATCGTCTTCCATATATCTGAACCTGATACATAGTACCACTTGTTAGAGAAGAGATGTGTAAGAATTTTTTTTTTTCACTTCAAGATTCTGTGTGTCTTCATGCTGGAAGCCTAGTTCATTTTGTATTTTCTTTTGTTTGCATTTGTTTAATTTCAGTCAGGCTGATCTTCAGTTTTTCTGTCTTTTTCAAAAATATTTCTGCCAGAGCAGACATTGGCAGCCAGTTCTTGTGAGTTCCATTTTTCCCCCAGAATGCTCCAACATAGTAGCATTTGGGGGCGGGGAATGGCACTTACCATTTCTCCCTAAAAATGCCCTCGAACAATGCTGTGTGGGGTATTCTGGGGAAAACAAAATGGTGGCTGCCAAGAGTGTCTGTTGATGTCTTGCCCTTGGTACCATTGTCTTAGCTCCTGCCTTTGCTGGTCCCAAATGACACTCCCATGCAATCTTCCTTGCATCCATTGCTGGACAAATGAAAGCTGAACTGAACGGCCCCCATTTGGTTCAATTTTCAATTCATCCCAAAACAAATGCACACCCCTAATTACAGACAACTAATCTACTCCAGGGTGATAGAGGGAAGTTTGTTCATCTCTGTGTCTTTGTGTGTTGTGAGGAAGGGCCCAAAGAAGATGTTTTCCTCACATACACTTCTTTTTTATTCACTTAAATTTACTCTTTTTCATGTCCAGGAATCCTCATGTATCTTCCCTGTGAACCAGACACATCACTTCATGGGGAAGAGTCAAAACTCCACCCTTCGCAAATTGCCCTGGAAATGTGAAAAGAGGAAAAACTCGTTTGGTGTTACCTAATATGTAAAGCCACCATGGCAAGGAAGAGTTTGGAGGAAAAGGTCAAAAACCGACAATGGGCTAGCAGGAGCCAGGTAGCAGTGAAGGAGCTGGCAAGGTGAGGTGATGGTAGTTTAGGAACAGGGTTTATTAAATAATTGGGTATTGAGTAGGGATATGAAGTAGGGGAGGGAACTGACATTGGGAACTTTGGCTCTATTTTACTGATGATGTTGTTCATAGATACTGAGATACTGAAGTGTGTGTGTGTGTGTGTGTGTGTGAACACAAACAAGCTTGTCTTCTGCTTTCCCAACAGATGCATGCTGAAGGAAAATCCATAATTTCAGCCATGGGCGTATGCTTGTAGTATTAACTAGCAAAGGATGTACTGTTCTCAACATTGGATTAAACTCAGTTGGAACTACAGGATAATGGCAGGCCATCCAATCTTCCTCTGATTAACAGTGCATTATATTGTGGGGCTGTAAAACTTAGCATTTCCAATCTGTTAGGCAAGCAGTAAAGGTTTGGCTGCTAACATAAATGTAGCTCAATGCCTGAGTTGTGGCATTGTAGGAGGATGTGAAGAAAGGACAACTAATCAGAAGCTATACCAGCTTTCTATACCATTACAGCAGCCCTGAGATGTTGGGTTGAGTATGGCTGCTCTTTGGGGAATATTTGTGCCTTATCGGTTGCTTACATCGACTAACCCTTCACCTTAAGTTAAAGAAGACTGTGGATATAAGAACAGACCATTAGTAATGGCCAGTACAATTGGCCATTAATAATGTAGGTTAGAAATTTGAGGAACATGATGATTATGACACCTCAGTGTATCAGACAGTGTTTTACAGAATGGTTTAAAGTTGAATTGTCTGCTATCAGCCCTTGTAAATCAAGTGACTAACATTAATTATTTTAAATGCTGCTTAGCATTTTTAAATGCCTGGAGTTTATGAATAAACTGTTTAAAATGGCCAAATCATAGGATGTGAATGTAGTCAATTTTTTGAGCAAGCAGAAGAACATGAAGATTTTTGGAGCAAGGATGCATACAAATTTGGAACCTGAAGTAACCTATTGAGGATTCTTTTACTGATTGGGTTTCATCATTTGCTGCAGAACACCTTCTCTACTTCAGACTTACAGAGTTTTGGAACTGTTTCAGCGGTTACGAAACAATTTTATGATATAGAGGCTGTGTCAATTTATCTATTTAGACATTGATCATATAATGATTTTGTTGCCACCAATTGGTGCCTTTCTAATATATCAGAACTCTTTGTTATCATGTGACATATCACCTGGAACATTATATTCATTGGGGTGGACATTTTTATATCTTTGCCTTGATATGTCCTCCCTTTTTGCATGTTTTTAATCTTTGTGTGTATGTTTTAACCTATGGCTTCCTTAATGTGAAGCCATAGGTTAAACTGGTTCCTTGCCAGTTAGGCCGTCATGGAATATTACATCGAGAGAAAGATTGGACTCTGATTTCTTGGGTTGTAAATTTACCACACCTTTCCTCCTCCAACAGCATCCCAAGATAATATTCATTTTGGCCAAGGTACATTAAAAACGTTGCCTTGAAACTCATTTAACCCATACCTTTTAGTGATTTGCATCAAAGTGAAGCATGTCAGACTGATCTGGTAGGGGGAGCTACTTGGTATTTTCTAACTGTTTCAGGAGGGAAAAAAACAAAGAGCATTAGTCATTATTAATGGACTATGCTGAAAGCCAGACTTCAACATGGTAACAGAGCTGAAGGGGGGGAGGACGTAGCAAACACAAATAAAAGAGCAAAATAACTTTGAAATTGTGTACTGATTAATATGCTCAAGTAGTTTCCAGTACTTGTTACAAAAAAGTTAATTAAAGGGTTTACATTTTATCATGCACAGTAAAGAACTCCTGACAGGCATTGTTATAATATGAAATGCTTCAGTTTACAGTAGAGTTTAATTTAGAGCAACAACAAAGGGAAAAGATGGGAAATAAAACAATTGAAATGTTGCAAGCAGACTGGTTTAAACTCAAGGTAGGCCTTGCAGAGAACTGTTCAGTGGATGCAAAGCAACCTCTTGGGAATAATATTTTTCCTGAATATTTTTTTCCAGGTCGAAGCATTTATAGGACAGAGTTTATTTCCTATGTAAGTAATTGGCTAACATATTGGAGAGCTGATTATGCAAATGAAAAAGTTTCTAGTTATGCTTGTACAATCTGGTGACCTGTATATTAGGGATAAAAATAAGCATATGACCAAGATGTCATCAAACATTTTTTTAAAGTCATTGGCCTTGATCCAACTGTGCACACATGCAGCATACATGGTTTCATGTGTGACCATGATTTATCTGCCTGCCATATAGTTGTTAAAAATGAGGGGAAAAGAAGTGGCAACACTAAATACTAACATGGTTTAATACACTGGATTTCAAACCCAGACTTTTAAGAGCTAAGTACTCAAAGCCCTGTACCTAGATGGACAACTTTGTCAGTTTTGGTTTCTCCCACATTTTCTTTTCTTTGTTTTTAAAAAAATCTCAAGTTCTTTTCGTCCCAGATATGGGGAATGTTGCGAATTTAATAAAAGTTTTATCAAAACTGAACTAAAAGAAAATTCTCACCCATCCCTAGCAAAATCACGAGTGAGCCCACCCACAGGCTTTCAGGGTTTGCTGTCCATCTGATTAACAGTTGGTCCCCAAATGTGTTGCCTGCAGGGGCCGTGATGCTCACAGGGGCCTCCAACAGCTTTCCCCTCCCTGCCCCCTTCGAAAGAATGGTTTTAAGAAAAACTTCGGGAAATGTTTGGGCAGTCTTCTTCCTTGCCCTTTCTAGCCTTGCTGTTTCTCTACTCTCTTTCCCTTTGCCTTGCTATTTCCCCCTCCCTCCCAGCCTCTAGCTTCACTGTTTCTCTGTCCCGCCCACTGTTGACTAGCCAGACAGCCATTTGATTGCCATGGCAGCCATTATGGGACTAGCCATATTGTCCCTGGGAGCCATTTTGTGGTGGTGCCCACAGCTGTTTCTCCAATTCCCAAATGTGTCCATGGGTCCAAAAAGGTTGGAGACCCCTGGCATAGTGAGTGGCATGTTGTATTAAAATAGGAATTATGTGACTTCAAATCACAACTCGGTTATGGAGCTTATTGAGTGGCCTTCGACAAGTCACCATCTTTCAGCCTTCTTTACAGTCATGTTGCAAGGATAAAAAGTGAGAAGTGAGTGAGTAAGTGCTCCTCCTTAGAGTAAGAACACATGATACAAATGATTTGCCAAAAGCACCACTTTATAAGAGTGTTTAATTGATCAGCTGACTGAGTGATGGCTTGCAATGTGTGACAGCTATTTGCTTTTCACTCGTTTGTAAAGAAGACATTGTTGTGGATATCTGCCAAAGGATTCTCTCTACACCAGCATGGGCTGTATTGTTCGGTTTAATTTTTTCCCCAGGGTTTTTTTTTTTTTTTTGAGGGGGGGGGATGAAAGTATTTGTCACTGTCATCCCTACTTCATACTGTGGTCTCTGTTTGATTATGATTTGCCCTCCAACCAATATTCATTCTTCCTCTATTTGAGTTTTTCATTTCAAGGAACATTCCTACAATCTTTACTCCCGACCTATTCAATCATTTGGTCTGAGGCATATTGTCAATCATTAGATGGAGAAGAAAAACTATATATAAGTTGAAATACATATTTTCAAGTTATTTTAAAGCTCCAGTATTTGTCACTGGCTCAAAAGATAGTCATCTAATGATTTACTGGAGGCTTTGTTTACAGACACTCACCTAGACCACTCGGGGCTTTTAACACAAAATTCCCTAGTCTTAAAATTAAAGCAGAAAATGCGTTAAGATCTCACTATCTCAAGGCAGGGTTTTTTTCCCTCCACCCCCAGGTAATGCAGTGGCAGTTTTCACATTGGACACACATGACTAAAATGGCTATGGGCGCCCTGGCTTCCATGATGCAATATATTTAAAAAGTCATGCTAACAACCCATTTTTATAAATAGAAGAGGAGGAGGAGGAGGAGGGAAACATACTATACCAAGAATGAGAAAGTTGGGAAAGACCAGAAAGTTAGGACAGGAGCAGCAAATGACAGGCACAGTATTTTTGGATACAAAAAACAAACAAACAAAACCCTGACAAAAGAGAAAGTTATAACAAAGAAAGGTATTCTTACAAATAAAAATTGAAATTCTTCTGAATAATGCAAATTTTAAGGCACACTGCTCAATCTAAGAAAACCATGTTTTCTGCAGTGGGTGCAAACAGCGGCTTGAAATCAGGGGTGATGATGATAATAACCAAGTGTAGTGTAGTGGTGAGAGTGACGGACTGGGAGCCGGGAGATCCGGGTTCTAGTCCCCACTTGGCCATGGAAGCTCACTGGGTGACTTTGGGCCAGTCACAGACTCTCAGCCCAACCTACCTCACAGGGTTGTTGTTGTGAGAATACAACAGTGAGGAGGAGGATAATGTAAGCCGCCTTGAGTTCCTTGCGAGAGGGAGAAAGGCGGGGTATAAATGCAATAAATAAATAAATAAATAAACCATAAATCCAGCCCTGAGTTCATGCTACTTTGTTTTATGAGGCTTATTCCAAAGCAGGTGTGAATAGGATTGGCGGTGTGCACCACAATCTACTCATACTTTTGTTTCCTAATCTAAACATTTTATTTTTTCTTCCTTTGATTTTTTATTTTCCCTTTTCCAGTTCCTGCGAGATGTACAATTAGCACTGTGCTGACTCCTGCCCCGTATTTCTGGGAAGTTTTTGTTCCCTGTGAAAGAGGCTTTTTTTTCTGCATCTTTCACAGGGAGGGGCAAAATTCAATTGTGGAGAATTTTCTCCTCTGGGAGGGGGACAGGGTGTCCACACCTGTCGAGCTCCCCAAGGAGAAAATTATGAAATTCTCACCTCTCCCAACCTCCTTCACCAGAGTTAAATTTTCAGCACAGCACTAGTTATGATTAGTTCTGGCTAAGTGACAGGTTGGTTGTGCTCAGCAATCTGGAGGCCATTCCCTTTCAAAATGTGGGCCAGAATGCCCTTGGGGACAATGCTTTGTCATTACCAAGGGCATTCTGGCCCACATTTTGAAAGAGAATGACCACCAAGTTCCAAAATACAACCAGGGCACCATTTTGAATGGACACTTGGCTTTTTTAAGTTAAAAGGAGGGAGGGGAGAGACCTCAGCCACTTCATCAAAATGTTAGCACCAACCCCATCTGAAAGTGCTATGCCCTCCCCCTGCCACACACACACACCACCACCACAAAGGTCACCAATATCTTCACAACCACCTTTGCAAGGGATGAATGTGCCATGAAGGAGGGGGATGCCACACAGCCCTATATATAATACTGTATACTTCAGCATGACATAATCCACAAGGGTTGGCCTGTAACAGAGAACCTCATTGAACAGCAGCATAGAATTTAAGAAGATGCTAAAGAAACAACAGGTCATTTAAACAGGGTCTTCTGAGGGGCATGAGAATTTGTACTGTGCATGTCTCAAAGTCTGTTTATTATGTATCAGGGACTGGTTAAGCTGATGTGGAAGAGGGAAATGGCATTATATTTATTTGTACCTTTAGAATGCTTTCCCACAAGCTCCATGGGCAGTCTACTCCGCTAGTTTCCATACAGTACAAGAAAATATTTCAGTCAAAATGGAATTGTACAAACTTGAGAATATACTAATTAGGAAATCAGCCATGAAATTAGAAGCTCTTCCTAATGCTTCCTTGTTATTTTCTCTAGAGTGGTAATACTACAAAAACAATTTTCTGGGTGGATTCAATGCTTTATATTTTTCAGAAATGAAGCTGATGTACTTTCTCTTACTTCAAGCATGCATGTGTCACTTCTGGAAGGAATGCCCTTTCTGTGCTGTAAACTGTACTTGTTCACAGTGCATCACATGCTACAAAACAAATTTAGGAATTCAGACAGTCATTTGATCATCTTGATAGAGGGTTATGATGGCAGATAGTTGGGGAAACAGAAGGGCACTGAGCAACATGCTTCCCATACCCCAAATAAATAGTATTTAGGTTATGGTAGAATGTCTCAGAGCATCTGCAGAGTTTCCCTCATCATTTCCTACTTCAGTAACAATTCAAAACTTAAATAATTTAAAGGGATAAAGTATGCCCTTAACTCAGAGCCTCATTGTTAAAAATAGGAATGGCACAGGCACTCAATTCAGTCCGGGAATCCGGTGGAACCTCCCCTGCCCACACCCCTGAGCCCTGCTCGCAGAACCCCTGCCCCATCTCCCCCCTTGCCCATGCTCGATGAATGGCCTGCATTCACCCTGGTGGCATCTTCAAGCTTCGTGGTCACCATTTTTTGAGAAATAAAATGGCGATCACAAAAATGCATATAATTGTGCACACAAGAAAATGCGCATTTTTTTAAATGCACATTTTTGCACACACACAAATATGTACCTTCACAAAAATGCACATTTCACACATGAGAATATGCACATTCGCAAAATGTGCATTTTTGCACATACAAAGACATGCACATTTTTGCAATTGCCATTTTATTTTTTGGAAAAAATGGTGAACGCAGAGCTTGACGAGGCCACTGGGGTGAGTGCGGGCTGCTCGCTGAGTATGGATGGAGCTCGAGTGTGGTCCGGGGACCAGCAAGTGGGGGCAGGGGTTAATCACCAATTAATCAACTAAAGCTTTAGTTGATTAATCTATCAGTTGAACCGATTCACACGTGGAGCCCTAATTTCTGGAGAACCAACTAGCATAGCATCCTGAGTTTTTTCTTTGGTATTTTTCCTTCTAGTTATCCTGACAACTGTGCTTGGGCTTTGAGAAGGCACAAAGAAAGAGAAATAGGGAGAGGAGAGGATCCACAGAAAGCAAGGGAAGCTTCTACAGAAAATACTTCCACTATCAATGTTCCTTTTGATTTAAAAAGTCATATTCAGCCACAAGACCTGAACAAAATCCCTGCATCTATTTATGAGTCGTTCATAACTCCTCCCTGCTTAGTGCCACTGCTGCTGACATTTGCATTCTTATAAGGAGCAAATCCCCCTTTTCCCCAGTGAATGCCATGCTTGTGAAGAGAAACCTAGAGAATGTTTGTCCAGAAAAGATGTACTCAGAATAGATGGCTTCATCTGTTCATCTGTGCCAGAATAAATTGTTCCCAGAAAGCCACTGTTTATGAAACTGGGATCACGAGACAAAAACCTCAGATGGGTTAAATGAACCCATCAACTCATCCCCCATGAAACAACTCTGGGCTGAGCAAGACATTCAGCAGTGGACCCCAGTCTGGCGAAGGGGATACAGGTGGTGAGGGAATGGATTAAGCATCCCTGCCATATCCATGTCTTCTTCCACTCCTCATTGATTTTCAGTGGTTCAGCAGTGCCCCAGTTCTGATCCCAAGCATCTCTTTCAGACCTAAGCCAGTTTACATTGTCTAGCCCTATATTTCTGCAAATCATACTGTGAGCTAATAGACAACCAATGTATAGTGGAGGCATCATACATTCTATTAGAAAGTGATACATAGAATTAGGAATATGCAAATCAGCAAATCCTGAACTCGTTGAGGTTCTCTGAATTCTACCTCGAAACTTGTGTCCACACCAGATTGGGAGCTACTTCTTTTTTTCTTTTCACATGAAAATGTATACATCTTTTGGTGCACATTTCCCCATCAATTGAAATTCTCCCATTCGAAAGCACACATTTTTTCATGCACATTTTTCATTTTGTTGTTGTTGCTGCTGCTGCTGTTTGTCTGCAAATCGCATTGCAAGCTCAGACTTTGACTGCAGGTTACATTCAGGTCTATGTTTGGTTCAGATGAACTGGGTAAATTCTGATTTTAAAAAAAATGAACTAAAACAAATTTCTCACACATCACTACACAGAATACTTATGGACGAGTCATATGTGCTTTAGCACTACCTCCATATCTTTTACGTGATTGTCTCGAGATCATGCCCATGAGTGCATAGAGGAAATACTATGTGAACCAGAAATACATGTGTAATTCTAGTATGTTAGGGTGCAGCAGCAATGCCAATTCTCAAAACCATGACATGACTCATAAAAGTTGCTGCACTCCAATATATTGGTGTAAAACCCATATAGTTCAGGTTCATCGGGTAGTTCCTCCACCTGATTGTAGGTTCACACAAGACCTAAGAAAGACATGAGTTTAAGATCAAGAGGGAACTTTTATCATTTATGGTGGACTTGTAAAAAAGCTAAAACATTCTGGAAATGACTACAGTCTTTAGCTCAAAGAATATTAAAGACTACTATAGAATTAAAGCCAGAAACTTTTTTGTTGGGACTAACAAACACGTAAAAGAGAAGGGGGGAACCCTCTTTCTCTACATGACAACGGAACGGATGCAAGGTTATTGTATGCACAAAAGTGGAAGAATGAAGTAATACCAACTATGAGTGACTGGATCATGAAAATGATGGAGCTGACAGAGATGGCAAAACTTACTATTATAATTAAAGAAGGATCAACAACTAAATTTATGTTAGATTGGAAACCTTTTATAGAATTTGTACAAGAAATAATCAATATCTATGTATGTGGATTTTGAACTTTGAGATGGTTAATTCTTTTTGTTGTTGTTAAAATTAGGAGAGAAATGAGATAATGACTGTGAACTCAATGTACGATATACAACTAAGATAAGAACTAGAGAATAATAATAAGCATTTGTTGTGTAAGGGGAGCCAAAAGTAGATATCTTACAATCTTAAGAGATATTTTAGTGTATGTGTATTGTGTGTTTATGTTGTTGTGTGTTTTTTTCTTTTTTAAAAATAAAAATTATATCCAAAAGAAAGACATGAGTTTGACATGATTTTATGGCACAGATATTACAGTTCTGCTATATTGTGTGAACCACTCCCAGACATTCTCCTCAAAGAAGTTGGTCCAATTAATTGTTGACAAAATTAACTTAGGGCAGTATCCAACAGGGCATTTACACCCCCACTGATTCTATTGTGCAATAGTGGGTCCTGCCAATTCCATTGCGTAAGCAGGACCCACTGCTTGCTCAACAGAGATTTAACAGTTCCTAGAGGAAGCCCCAAAATGGGTGGAAACACTAATCTGGATTGGGACAGATCGGTTGACAGCTAACCTGCTGTCTTAGATTAAGTGTAGTTCCCAAGTTTTTTATATTTTAAGAGAGCAACCCTATGGCCATTAGACAGTCTAGATGACCATAGGATTTTTCAGTTCCCAGAAACCGCGTTCCCTGCCCCCTCTCCTGCCACCTCATAGGTAGCACACTTCTTCCTTGTCTCCACATTCATAACTGCAGTGCAGAGTGGGAAAAAAGAGGGCATTTCCGGGGGAGGGGAGGAGATTGCAGAAGCATTGTTATGACACTTCCTATGCGCTGTCTGGCCTCCCGCCTCCTCCCACTCCCACATCCCCAGCTAGACAGCTGAAATCGGCTGTCTAACCACAAATGCAGGGTGGCCAGAGCATGGAGGAGAGGATCCCCTCCATGCTCTGCCCACCCTGCATTGAATAGTCATCCGCCTCTGAGTTCAGAGGCAGCTTACTATCCTGATAATATTGTGCCCTAAATTGTTTTATGAAATTGTTTAAAATGTATTTAGATTAGTTTGGTTATATTATAAGCTGCTTCATGGAGGCTATTGGCTAGAAAAGCAGGCAATAAATGCCTCAATAAATGTAAATAAATAAGGGAGAGAGGGAGTCAAAGGAGCATGGATAGCTCCAGGCAACCATTGCCAAGGATTGTGGCATGGTGAGGAGAGAGGCAGTTAAACTGTAGGAAAAGTGAGCCATTGGTCAGAGGAGAAAAAGGGCTGAGGTGTGTGAAGCTGATGAGGGGAAAAACATTGCTGGGATCCTGTCGAGCAGACCTAGTGAGGTGGGACCTGTGATTACTGATTAGTGGAGTCTGGAGGTGGAACTGTACAGCCAACAGAATGACTGTGAAGAACAGGAGATCCGGTAGCCTGCAGCACAGAGGATCAATGTGAATGTGTCACCTCTTTGTGGCAGCCAGGTAACACAATGGTACCATACAGAACTTAGTAAGAAAGAGGACTGAAATGTCAGCTCATTGTATACGAAGAAATATAGCAGCGGTGAGCAACTTTGAGAGGTCCAGGGGGCAATTTTGCCTCCTGGAGACCCCAAACCACAGGTCTTGTTGGCAAGCTAATTTTGACCCTTTGGGTCCTCTGTAGTTGCTGTAGATTCTGTTTCCCCCTGTGTCTTTTCATGTCTGTATGTAATGAGTCTATAGTTATGTATTCCTGTTATATCTCTGTTTTATGGTGAGTATTTCTGTAGTGAAAGATGACTGAGGGCCAGTGAGTTTCAACTCTATTTCCCTCTCTTGCCTTTCACCATCCCAGCTTCTCATGTCAACAGGAATCAGTCACAAAACTCCCAGCAAAATCCCATAGATGTGTTACCATTTTCAAAAGACAATAACTCATCATGTAACTTGTGTGAATTTCACCAAATAGAATTCATGTGTAGGGATGTCCATTCCACTGGAAGCTGGCCCCTTTAGGGCCTGTCGGATTCCCGTGCTGCCCCTGGCTCAGCTTGCCCTTGCCAGCAGAGCCGGAGGTCCACCCCCAAAGTCTGGGAGGTTCTGAATAATGAAGGCAGTATTGGCTGAGAACCTGGCCTTAAGGGACTAGGTAAACCAACTCACTATATCACAGTGAATACTCTACAGACTGAATTAAAGCAGCCTGGGGTCCAGCAGCTACCTCCACTCATGCTCCCTTGATGCAAGTGTTCAGTAGCCCCACCTAAGAAATGTGATTGGTCCCAGATAAGTTTCCCGCTTTCATGCACTGTACTCTCTACATGCAAATGAACCCTGAATAATTTCTGGATGATTGGGTCCTGGTGGTGTCCGTTATCAGCTTGCTAAGTGGCCCAGCTGCTAAAGGGGAAGCCCCCTACATATTGCAGTCCAGTCCCCTCTTGACCAACTTCAGGAATTTGTGGAACAATTGAGAATCTCTTACGAGGATCCTCAAAAGGTGGAGGTGGCTAACAGATGAATCCAGCACCTCTGCCAAGTCCATCAAGTCCACCAAGTCCAAATTCAGCCCTTCAGAGCAGAACTATACCATTTGGGATAATGAACTGTTGGCCATCAATGTGGCTTTTCAGAACTGGCATCACCTCCTGGAAGGTGCAACTCAACCAGTGGATCACGGAAACCTGGCTTACAGACTACCTGAAAACATAACCAAAAATAGGTACGAAGGTCTCTCTACTTTTCATGCTTTAATTTTAAAGTTATATACATTCGAAGTTCTCGCAAGATGCAGGCAGACAGTTTGTCTTGGAAGCCAGAGTACACCTCCCCAAAAGGGGAGGAGTTGGTGTCCACAGTGCTGAGACGGGAAACTTTGCTGCAGCTTTGGTCCTGCTGTCACTGATAGTACAATTGCAGCAGCAACAGAACACTTTTGCACAAACTGTATTATAGGAGTTAGCTACCCCTGGGGGGAAAGGGAGGTGTCCCTATATGACTTAGTGGAACTTTTGTACCCCCAAGGCCAAATTTACATACCACCAGGCTCCCTCCAGGTAGAATGTACTCTCCTTGTTCCATGGCAGCCAGCCTGCTGGTCGTTTTGGGCTATACAAGATGCTCCACTTGGTCACCCCTGAATTTTGGTGGATTCAGGTATGCAGGGATATGGAGCAATATGACTGGACCTACGACATTTATTCTAAGGCAAAGAACCAACCCAGTAAGCCCACCAGCATCTTATATCTGCTATTGACCCCATCGGGTCCATGGAAGACAATTTCCATGGATTTCATTACAGACCCACCCCTTTCAGAAGAGAACACATCCATTCTGGTGGCAGTGGACTGTTTGCTAAGATGGTTCTTTTAGGATTCAGAAGCAATGAGCACACAAGTGAATAGAAGTCAAGGATTTGATTAAAGAACAGGAAAAATGATACAGAGAAATGTAAGATACTGAGCAAGATAGCTTACTCCTCCTTTCAGTTGTCGGGAGCTCCAGGTGAATGACAAGAGAGAGACCCCAGTCAAACGGCTGGCACAAAGGACCTCCATGGTCCAGGTCTGCATTGAAGCTCACTCTGGACAAGTCTCTGGTGATTTTTATACCTGAGTTCTCCTGCTGCTACCTGCAGGGTTGAGAAACACTCTAATTGATCACACCTGGGGTGATGGTCAAACTCTCAGGTCTCATGATATTCATACATTCTTGTACCACCCAAAATATAAGCTAAAGTGAGTGGACAGTGGCCAACCTAATTGATTCAAGGTTGTACACTCCCAAGCAGACAACTGACCTTGGAAAGCAAAGCCTCCAGTCTAGAGGCTTGAGAGCTCCTAAGGGGGGCAGGTTTTTAAGGTTCTCCAGCAGATTCAGGTATGCACGGAACAATTGTGGCACACCACTCACCTATCTTCTCAAAAAAATACAATGGTCTTCCGGTGCATTTCCTCTACATGGACTTACTTACAAAAATGGCACATTTTATTCCTTGTTTGGGAACCCCCTCTACCAAAGACACCATACAGTTGTTTGTACCTCACATCTTCCACCTGCATGGGTTAGCATTATCTTGGACTGTGGACCTCAGTTCACTGCCTGATTTTGGCTAGGGTTGGCAGAGAATTTCTCCCCGAAACTTCGGGGGGCCGAGCGCTAACGTGTTCGGCCCCCCGAACAAGTTTCGGGGAGAAATCCTCCGAACCCCCCCCCGCCCTCCGCACCCCCGCCCCGGGACGGGACTTACCTTCGCTGAATGTCCCTCCCGGCGGCGGGTCGGGCCGGCGGTTCGGCGGGTGTTCGAGTGGGGCGGGAGCGGCAGCCGGTCTTTCGACCGGCTGCCGCCGCCGCCATTGCAATGAAAGAAAAAAAAAAAAGGCCCCTGATAGGCTATGTGACGATTCACGTAGCCTATCATGGCTAGATTTGCAAAGTCAGCCGTGATAGGCTACGTCAATCGTCACGTAGCCTATCACGGGTGACTTAAAAAAAAAAAAAGTGTGTACGGATAATGGCGGCCCCCATAGGGAGCCGCCATTCCCATTCCTTATTTGGTCTCTGTAGTCTACGTAAAGATTTACGTAGACTACGGCGAAAATAAGGGCAACACTATTTGCGTTGCCCTTATTTTCGCCGTAGTCTACGTAAACATTTACGTAGACTACAGCGACTAAATAAGGAACGCGAATGGCGGCTCCCTATGGGGGCTGCCATTAGCGTACGTGCTTTTTTTTTTAAAGTCACCCGTGATAGGCTACGTGACGATTGACGTAGCCTATCACGGCTGACTTTGCAGATCTAGCCGTGATAGGCTACGTGAATCGTCACGTAGCCTATCAGGGGGCGTTTTTTTTTAAAAAAAAAACTTTCGCGTTCGCAGCCGGGCGAGGCGGGAAGCCTCCTCCCCGGCCTGAATTTCGGCCAGGGCGAGGCGGGAAGCCTCTCCCCCGGCCTGAATTTCGGCCGGGCCAAGGCGGGAAGCCTCCCCCCCCGGCCTGAACTTCGCGGGGGGACCAGCGAAGCGCCTCCCCCCCACCGCGAACGTCCTTACAGGACAGGTAAGTGACTTTCGTCCACCCCTAATTTTGGCAAGCCTTTTTTTTTTCTCCACTGGATGTGAAGTTGCAACTTGTCACAGCATATTGCCATATCATATGGTGGTTCCATGTGGACCTATGGCCCAGTTGGAGTCCACCCAGAGAAAAGCCTTCAGTATGGAACTCCCAGCCTCTGGGGGTCAGGCAGATGCTAACACTGTGTTGTTTCCAGCACCTCCTGAAAACATCGTTATTCCAGGAAGCCTTCCTTGGCTGACCAGCCACGGTTTTTATCAGCACTCTGTTTTTAAAAATAACAATTCTTAATAGGGTGTTTTATCTCTTTTATGTTTTTATCATTTTATCATTTTATTTTTCACTGCTCCAGAATCTGTTTAGGTGTGGAGCAGTATATAAATGTTATAAAGAAATAAATATCAGCTGCAGATGGATGGGCAGTTGGAACACACTAATGCCACCTTGGAACTGTACCTGCAGTGTTGGTAACTACCAATAAGAGGGCTGGCATTCCCCTCCTGCCTATGTACAAGCATCCAACTCACCCACACAGTCACAAACATATAGGCTGCCCCCATTCTCTCACTAGCAATGTCCGGATTTTGTGAAATCCATCCCATGTGTGTTTCATGGATTGTGCATTGTTGTCCATTCTGGTGTCCATTCACAGATGGATTCAATTTTTGTGTGTGTGACGTGGAAAAATACACAAATAATTCCGTGAGAGGGTTCACAACAATTTATGTAATTTACATTAATACGTAACATTTAGCGTATTGTCCCCCATTCCATTCAACTTTTCCCCACGTATTTTTTCCAGTCACAGCAGAAACATGCATATTTTCTTAAGAATAAATTTGCATAAATTTTGGGAAAGTAAAAAAAAAAAAGTTCCAAAGGTTCATGGACTCCACACGGCCTGGGGGGGTTGCTTCGCAGCAGATTCCACAAGTCAGATTCTTAGAAATCTGAGTTCCTTTTAGTCTGTCACAAATTTCTCCAGCATCCCTATCTCTTCTGCTGTCATTCACACAAGGTCTCTCTCTCTCTCTCTCTGATTTACATGGGGAGGATGGCATGCAGGAAGAGTCCTTCCTGCATGCCATCTCCCCAACACAATCCCGCTCCTCCCAGCCCATTGAATAGCTAAGCGGCAGGGGGAATGGGAATGCAAGGGGGAATTCAACGGGGAGCTTGGGCACTGGCAATGGGCTGCAGGAAGCCCATATGTAGCCTAATAGATCCTCAGGTCTGGTGTGGGCTACTGCTAGCAAGAGGCTGTCCTTGCTGTCCTCAGGTGCGTGAAGTCCCTGGTTCCTCCATTCTGCCTCTCCTGTTAAAGTGAAGGCCGGCCTGCTGTGGGACAAATGGCCGACACAGTTCTGATACTGCTATGCTTACAAAAAGGATACAGGTGATCGCCTTTATGGCAATATAATTTTTCTGGAGCAAACTAGCAGTTAAATCAAAGATGTTTCTGTGATGTCTAAGGCCAGAGCATTTGAACTGTATGTACTCTGTCAGATGAAATAAATCCTACTTGAATCTAAGCAGCAGTGGGACTTCCTTTAAACTTCTGAGGAGGTGGAAAGAAAATCTATGAGAAGCTCAAGGCTTCAACAGAAAAAATCCACCAAATGAATCCATTTCACATTTTTGTAGCCTGTAGCTTAGCATTCCATTCAAGTATCAAAGTGTCTTATTTTGATAATAAGTTCTTGACATTTCTGTTTTATTGCTACAAATATGTGATTTTGCCATGACTTACACCAAATCTAATGCAACAATAATGTAGATATCTATATCAAATCATATTATCAACATAAAAAGCCAATTCCCAAGATGATCACACCCAAGCATCAGTTGGATTGGAGCCCAAGGCAGAGTTATGCCGAAGAAGAGGACAGATTAGTTCTTTATAGCCCCCATTGAATTCTATGGAACACAACTGAGAGGGGACAAAACCTGTGTCTCACCACAGCCAATGGGAGCACCAGGAACAGGGGAAGGTTTGCTTCCCATGCCAAGGATGTTCCTGGCCACACCCTTAACGTTATCTCTCCTATAAAAGGGAGCAGCAGTCATTCATTCCTATGGGGAAAAATCAAGCACTGGACTTGAGACAATATTGTGCTGAGGTCAACATCTACAGCGTCCCTTAAACTTGCAAGCCTTCACTGACAGTTATCCCTCTGTGGGGGTAGTATACAATGTAAATCTGTGTGCAGTGTGGATAAAGGTGCAATAAGGATAGACAATGTGGACAGACAATGTCCTCTAACAGAATATTAACCCAACTGTGTGTGCAGGATTGCATCCCATGTGTGATGCTAATAGGAAGTAAATTTAAGAAAACTATGTTGCTATCGTTTTTTAGTTAATTTTGATTTCTCTGCTATAAGTTCACAGTAGCGTAATGGTTCCTCTGAGAATTATTTTCTGAGTTATGCCTTTGCAAGCTCTCCTGGCTCCTCATCCCATTTTGCTTTTCAGCAACTTGTGTTTCTTTGAAATACCATCAACGGATCTATGGACTTTAGCCACGGAGTTCACCTTGCAAAAGCAACCACAGCACTTCAGGCAATCATTTTCTCTTCTGCTTCCTGCTGTGCAGCTAAAAGCAACAACACTCAGACTCTCATGCACACAGTTTTTCTCAAAAAGAAGTCAAGTATAAAGTTGTTCGAAGACAAGCCACTGGACATCTGCCGTTCTGTAGAGTACAGCGGATCTGGAGCATAGTACTTTATTGAATTTCCATTCAAACAGCTTAAGAACACACGCGTGTGCACACACACACATGCATGTACAGCACACACAAACTTTCTGAGTCCTTCCCATGTACCCTTAATTGCTCAACATATTTAACAAGCACCAAGCTGGGAGAGGCACAGAAAGAAAAAAAGAAAGTACTAAACCTCATGATATTTTCCCCTCCTGTCAAATAAAGGACTAGCCCCACACTTTGAAAATCACTTGAAAAAATGGAAAGAACTCTCTTTTTCCAAAGATGAGTAAGTTTTAAGGGAATACAGGGATTAAAACAAACAAAATCTTAAGTCATCTGCATGGTCGCTAAACAAGATTAGGTAAAACACATCCTGTATAAAGCACAGACAGAATATAAAACATCTTAATCCATTTCCAGTTGGGTACCACAGGCAGCTTTTGAGCAGGAGAAACCCAAATACGGTAAGCAAGCCAAGTGTTTGATCATCATGGCTGGTCATTTTTGTGCTATTAGTCTAAATGTTTGCACTGGTCTGCTCCTGGGTTTTAAAGACACTGGATAACCCACCAGGCAGAGGCTGAAACACTACCATGTTTCCATTAAACATTACCATTAAACAGTTATTTATAATGACAAGCAGAGTAACTGAGAAATAGTCTCCTGAAAGATGGCTATTGTTAACACATTTAGATGGAAATTCAATGTATTTACAAGCAAGAACATGAAAGGTCTGTGTGCGTTCCAGGGCAGCACACACTGAAATAGAATCTTACTAGATGATGTAGCCACTAGGTCTTTGTGAGCTCAAGGAACTTGGCCAATCCTCCTTGTCCTGTCTCTGAATCAGCGGAATTAGCTAAAAGCCAATTCTCCCTGTTGCAAGCTTACAGGCCCAGCTAAAGGCGGCTGTTCATAACTTTCAAATACATCATTTACATGTACCACCCAGCTCTTTCTTTTTCTGTGTGTTCTTGTTTTGGTTCAGTGTTTTCTTTAATTGGAAATGCCAGTTTCTCTTGCTGTACAATTTGAAAGAAAGTATTTGGTTGGTACTAGGACAAAAAGAAAGAAAGAAAGCCTTGGTATTATGGAAGCTGAATTAATCCAAGTTACTGAGGGGGAGGAGGAAGGGGGGAAGTGAAGATCAAACCTACACTTCAGTGTGTTCAATTCAGTACACAGTGAAGTAACAGCCCAGGTGCTTACTTTTACAGCTTTTTTTATTATTGCCTCATACAATGCCCCCCCCCCCCAAAACAAAGGGTCATATGGGACAATAAAGCCTATGTTATCTATTTAAAAAACTGCATCATATTAATATGGACTTGGCTTCATAGTTGAGAAGAGGAATCATGGCAGAATGACAGAGCACTTCTGTGGGCTCCCTTTGATGCCAGTGGGTCCTCCCTGGTGGGTTCACCCAGTGGCAGCAACACGACTTCAGTTGCGCCAGGTGGTGGCCATTTTAATTGCTCCAGGGCACTGCACGCTGTTAAGATGGTGACTGCCCTGCATTAACCAGCGGAGCTAAACATAAAGGCAGGCCCATGCAGGCATCAGTGAGGTGATAGACCTTGCCAAGGCAGTGGGGCTGAGGCAGCTGCCCATGTGTGCTGTGTGGTCAGGATATAGACCTGTTTTGTACTAGCTGTCACTAGCAGGGGAGACTGGTGATGCTGATTTTGGCGGGGTTGTGAATCCACTCTGGGTTTCAGTCAGAACCAACCAGAACTCTGAAGGAGCTATACAAGGTTCTGAACCCTTTTAGGGACTGGGGAACAGAACCTTGGAGAGCTCCTCCAGAGTTCTGGCTGGTTGTGACAGAAACCCAGAATGGATTTACGGCACCACCGAAATCGGAGCCACCAGCCTCCACTGATTACCAGGAATAGGGTTATCAAGTGGAATCGCTCTGTATGATTTGGAACATATGGTTTCTCTATCGATATCTGAGTCATTATAATGATGCAGCATGTATATGGTACTTTCAAGAGTTCCAGCCAGCCACTTCATGAATGTACCTCGCCAATCCATGCAGCAACCTTGTAAAGTAGGCCAACATTATGATCCCTATATTGGAGAGAGGGCCGGAAACTGCGAGAATAGCTGCTTGGCTAAGGCAAGCTTGTGAGTTCATGGCAGAGGTGAGCTTTGGGCCGAGGACTTCTGGTTCACAGTGCTGCTACACTACACCAGCTCTCATTAGTATACAGGTCACAGATTTGTTTCTTCCATCAAATGGTATTGGAACTGCATATACAGTAGAACACTTGTTTCCCCAAAACATAACTGTGATTTCAATTTACCAGCTCTTTATTATTCAAAGTGGGTCCCCCCCCCCCCAATGTTTACTAGGCAGAACTTCTTGTCTCTATTAGCAAGCCGTAGGCTGGTTCCTTTTGTAAGAAGCGGCAGGAGACAGAAATTTTTGGCATCCTATTTCACTTTGCTGAGGAGAATGTTCAACATCTTAGTACAAAAGACAAAGCAAAAGCTTTTCGCCGTAGTGCCTACCACAATATCTGTTTGCAACCCACAAAGAATTGAGAGCGTTACAACTCAGATAACAAAACACCGCTGAATATTTTGATTTAGGGGATTTCTGTGGGAATTAGCGATTTCTGTTTAAGAGTATAATGCGGCCTCTTTAGCGTAATTAATGCCCCTTGGATATTCTTCTGTTTGTGACACAAAATCGTATGTGTACAAAATGTCTTAGATTTCAGCACTGGAAAATAATCTTTTGTATGCTGTGCGGGATGAGGAGGTACAGGCTGCGAACTGAATCCCAGGCAGCTTTTAAGCTGCAGTCCTTATGCAACTTTTGCCAAAGTGATCCAACTGATTCAATGACATAAAGTGCAGTTTTGTTTGAGCACTGCTGCTGTAATGGGAAAAAATTGTCTTATTGAACCGTGCGATGTATTGCCTAGATGGAAATGTCACATTTTGGGGGAAAAACAAGGATACGCTTTTGGTTTCGTGGAAACAGAACAGGAAGAGCTCTCTTTTCCAACCCTGCAAATTACACCTTTTTATAATTTAGGGGCAATTTGCCACCACATTTCATCTAAAGTTAAATTATGATGTGAATAAATTATGATGTGAATGATGTCTTGCTCAGGCAAAATATCTTAGGAATTTTGAAGGAAGCAAAAAGGATAGAGAGCCAGTGCTGTATAGTGGATTGTCAGACTTGGGCTGGCAAAACCTAGATCTAAATCCTTGCCTAACATTAAAGCTCACTCCCTCTAATATTCCTCCACCTAACCTGCCTTGCAGGGTTGTTGTGAGGATGAAATGCCAGGGATCATGTATGCACCTCGGAGAAAGGAACTCCGAGGAAGATAGCATAGAAATGTAATTAAGCTTAGCAGAATTTCTTAGAGAAGTCCCATCCGTCCTTAGGCTGGCACCAGATAGAGTCTCAAACAAAAATGCAAGGTGAATTTGGAAGTTCCTGTTTGGGCAAAACATCTGAAGAATTTCAAAGGAAGCAGAACAAGTTTGGATAAGATTAGTGAAATTTTTCAAAGGGGTTTCTGCTTATCCCTACTTAGGAAACAAAGCTGGTCGTTTATTTTTCCTAAGGATGCAAAAAAAAAAAAAAAAGCACAGATTAAGCTCTTTGCTTGTCTAACTGGCCCCTTAGCTTGGTAATGTGACATCAATTTTTGTCAGATTAAATTAACTAAGAATTGGAAAACTCTGGGATAATATGATGCTTTTTGGTCATCAGAACTGAATATGAATTGCCTACTGATCTTTAGATCACATTGGGATTTGTTCAAGACTGAGAACAGAAAAAGCAGTCTTGAAATTGTTTCTCAACTTGTTCATTGCAGCTAGGATAGATAAATAAACTTCTAAGTGGAAAGGGGTTCAAGCTCCTACAATACATAACTGGATCCTAGATTATGGGACATAATGGAATTGCTTAAGGGTCAAGCACATATTACATTTAGGCTGCAATCCTATGCATGCTTCCCTGGGAGTAAGTTCCACTGAATTCAGTGGAACTTCTGCATAGACATGCCTAGGCTATAAATGTGTATTTGCATGTCCATCTGCCTGTGTTTTTTATGGTTGTTTTTAAATACTCCTGTAACACTCTGGGCCCAGGTGGAAAGTGTCAACTCACATGATCAACAATGAAAACTAAAGTTCAGCAATAGGTATCACAATTATTTTAATAAAAAGGTGCAAAGTCATGGCACACATTACATGCACCTGCCTGTTGTGCATGCGCCCATCCAGCCTGCATCTTCACATGGAATAACTTACTTGAGTTCCAGGGGCCAGGGAGAGATCATTCCACCTACAAGCTCTGTATCTCCCCCAAGAATGAATTTAATGAAGCATCGTCAAACTCTGCTAATTGTTGGAGGTGTAATGCAGTTAACATTTCTCTTATTCATATGTTTTGGAAATGCCCAATGGTTGCCTCCTTTTGGGAGGAAGTTATTATAAGGATAAATTTTGTATTGGAAAGCTCTTTAATATTTACTGATGTAAACGTTCTCTTAAATTACTTACCTGCTTTTTGGAATGTAACACACAGTCAGAGTAAATGGATCCGTCACACCCTTTTGGTTGCTTAAAGACTGATACTATGATACTGGAAGGATAAAAGCTCACCACCTGTAATGCAATGGACTTGAGTTTTAACAATGCTAGCAACATTTGAAAGAGTGGTATATAGGCGTAATTTGCAAATGGACTTATATTTGGATATCTGGTCTGCTTTAATTGAAGCTTACGTGTAACCTATTCTTTCTCTCTTTTTTTCCTCCCTATTGTAATATTTGAAGCTGAAGATTTTAGAATATGTTGTTATATTTGGAATGTTTTTGGTTTTGTTATGTTTTGTTTGTTTTGTTAAAACTCACAATAAAATAATAATAATAATAATAATAATAATAAATGAATCTAATGCGGAAGGTGCTCTAATTCAGTCAAGGGTCCCACTGTAGGAAGGAGGGAGGCAATTTTAGCCAATTCCCCTTCTCCTTGTAACCCACAGTGCCACATCACATGCTGTTCTCCAACTCTCTGAAGCAGCTTTTCAGGGGACATAAAGGGCTGTAGAGGGATCTGAGAGTTTGCTAAAATCATCTCCCCTCCATCCACAGGAGTGTCCAATTAGTGGAGTTCTACTCCCCATGAGTCTGGATCCAACCCATGTGTATTTGCAAAATAGTTACAAAAATAGAAAGCATTTAAAGACAGACAGACACAATCCAATTGTCAAATATCTACAGAATATCAGCCAATTTCACTTCTGGATGCTTTTTACTCACAGAGCCCTGTGTAATTTCATAAAAAGAACATGTATTTCCAAGAGCTCCTTACACAGCTCTGACATATCCTCAAGCACCTGTGAAATAGGTAAACATGCTTTCCATTAAGAGGGAGAGAATTGCTCATTTAGTACATCTTCCATTTTGTACAATTCTCCAAAATGCAAAATTGACAATGTATTTGTTTATCAGAGTACATCAACATGCATTCAAAGTTCAGGAGGTTTTACCGTTGGGGTTGTTTTTTGTTTCCTTTTTTGTTGTTAAGTTCATTCTAGACTGGTAGCGGATTTATCTCTTTAGATTGGGTACAGAAGCTTTGAAGGAGAAGGTAGTTGACAAAAGAATGGATGATTCCCCCCCCCCACATACACACACACCTCTGTACACAATCCAATTCTCTGTTAGTGTAAATCTGTTGAGTTCAAATATTGTATTAGCAGTAGAGTATTGTAGGGATGGGGATAATCCCTAGAGAATTTTCTGAGTCAAGAAATTCACTTTGGCAGTTTGTAACAGTTATTAGAAAAAAAGACTTCTAAAAAAATATCCAGCTATCTAACTCAGTCCTGGATTCTTCCACTGAAGAAGATAAGATGGTTCTTTCACTAACCACATGATTGCATCAAGATCACAATTAGAAGTTTCAGATTTTTGAGACAGCGCTGGGGATAATGTGGGTTGCCCTGACATTAAAGTGATCCTCATGATGATCTTTATTTCTTTTTTATGTTAACCTCATAATTAGAGAACTCATGCTTTCGGCTTGTGTCAAACAAGAAGCTACTTGTAGATAATTTTGACACATGTAAGCATTCCTGAAGCAAAAGAAAAGTAATACCTTTAAAGATAACATTTTCCATCTGTGTAGCATTTTCATAGGTTCCCAAAAGCCCTAAACAGTTTGAGGCCAGGATACCCAAAGGACCGTCTCCCCACATACGTACCTGTCCATCCTTTGAGGTTACTTGAGGAGGATCTCCTGGGTGTCCCCGTAGTAAGAGAGGGACATTTCCTAGGAACACAGGAGTCGCAGAGAATAATTCTGAGCTGGAGAATAATTCAAGGCATGTAATTCTTGCTTTGCGAGCCTGGAAAAATGGCTCAGTGACATCTCTACATAAAAAGCTGAATCTATAAGTTGGGGCCCAGTTCCTGGTCAGCACTCAGCACGACTCTGATCGTGGGGGAAACCTAAACAGGTCTTCCTCTTATAATCTCAGTGCTTGTGGGGGCATATGTGGGAGAAAGAGAAGTGTTTCTCCTGTTTATTGCTCTAATCTGACAGTATGTTCTGGGAATGAAAGCTCTCCTGTGTGGACAGGGTTCTCCCCATTCCATGTTCACTTTAAAGAGAGCCACTGTGGTGCAGTGGTTGCAGGGAACATTCATCATGTTCCAAATCTTCCAATGGAAATCCGTTTGGAGAAAATGGCATTGGGAGCAGAATTCTTCTGACAGATTCAACACAGCCTTGATTCCCGCCCCCACCCCTTTCATTTTACAAGGCAAGTATATCTTCATCAAGACTCAGTGGTGAAAGCAGCATTAAAATATGTGGGCTTTTCCCTCTTTGAGCTCACACTGGCATTTCTGTTTGGTTTTGCACTTCACCTTCTAGTGAGCAGAAAAGCAGATTAAATAGAGAAAGATATAAACAAAATCATTTTGAAAGCATACTTGAGGACTTGCGGTACTGTACTTGACTTGTAGTGATTGGCAGCACATTAAATAGAGCTTTGTGTCAGCAGCGGAGTGGATTCGGCAAAAGCAGGATGTTAAGTTACAAACTGCAGACTTTGTGACTCCAACTTAACTCCTTGTTTCGTTTTGCAATATTAATTGGAAGAAAGTTTATATCTACAGCACCGGTGAGATTAAACACACACACTTACAGTCATGTCAGCCAAGTAAAATTTTGGGCAAAAATAAAAATATGAAGGAAACATCCTCCCCCCCACAAGAAATAAATAAAACAATCCCGGTATTTCACGTGGAGGTTATTCCAACAAGAACTAGGGAGGTTACAAAGCCTCTTGAGTAAACTATCATTTTATAGAAATAATAAGACTAACTACTTACAACTAATTCCCCCTGTTGGTTTGGAGGCTGAGAACTTTAGCCATTCATAATTTGATTTATTTCCTTATTAATTCTGGTGTATCACTGACAGCACGCATCACTAGACATAAATACATGAATCCCATATTTATTTGCCACTGGATCACAAGACAGAAGGCGTAACACGACAGCTTGGTTAAAACAAAAGCCACAACTTTGCTGTTTAGGCTGCAGTTCCAAACCCACTCACTGGGAATTCCACCTAGATCAACGGGCTGCATCACATCAGACTACTGTCGGGGGCTCACATGACTGATGAATGCTCCTCCATATTAAAAAAGAAAATAAAAATCCATACACATGGAAAACTAGTATGTCAGGGCAAAGAAACTTAGGCTAGAACCATCCTCCCTGTCATCGAGTGTTCTATATAGAGGATGATCAAATGCTTACAGAGAGCCAGTGTGGTGTAGTGGTGAGAGTGTTGGACTGGGAGCCAGGAGATCCGGGTTCTAGTCCCCACTTGGCCATGGAAGTTCACTGGGTGACTTTGGGCCAGTCACAGACTCTCAGCCCAACCTGCCTCACAGGGTTGTTGTTGTGTGAGGATAAAATGGAGAGAATAATGTAAGGCACCTTGGATTCCTTGCAAGAGGGAAAAGGTGGGATATAAATGCAAAAAATAAATAATCTTCAACAAGTTTGTGCCACCCAAGCTGGTACTTTGCTCAAGGGGCTGCACTTTGGGTAAATTCTGGTCAAAAATATACTGAAACAGGTTTTTCATATATCTCTAGTTTGTGAAAACAGAACAGGGATGGGAGGGGCCAAGATTTAAGATTGGGAAGCTGTACTATGATTAAACTCAAGAACATCTTTGGTCATGTACAGTGTGGCTCAGGACCTTTTGCTACCTGAAGTGGCCCTTGGGGTGGTAGGTAAGGGGGCAGGGATCCCACAGATTCACCTGAGGCAGCAGAGAGCCCAGTCATTTCAACGAGTCTTGAGAAAGGGGAGTGTCCTATATGATTACGCCACATGGATCAGATCTGTTGCTCTGTTGTCCGTAATGGCACCCACATTTAGGGATGGGGGAGAAAATTGCCCAGCTCTCATTTCACACTTTTGAACCACTATGAAAACTGAAACTTGGTTACCCTTTGAAATCTGCCTTTCTCTGAATTATGCAGCAGAGTTCTCCAATCAAACAAATGCATACAAATGCATTATAAATCCATAAATGCATACATGCATACAAAATGCATAAATGCATTATAAATGCATACATAAATGCATACAAATATAAATGCATTCAAATGCATTATAAATGCAAATAAATGCATTTTTCAGAGGAGTTCTCCAATCAAACAAATGCATATAAATGCCTTTCTCTGAATTATGCAGTGGAGTTCTCCAGTCAAACTATGCATATAAAATGTGTACATTAGGGGAAATAATATTAAAAAAAATGATATATAAAGGAATCTGGTTCCAGAATATTAGGCAAAAATGCACAGAAGATGCATGCATCAGGTGAAATGTGCACAAAAATGCTTAGGGATTTCCATGCAAGCTTTTGAAAACAAAATTCTCAAAGATCAGGATGAACAAAACATACTATTGGAAACTGAGAAACTGAGAAGAGAGAAAAAACAAAATTCCTAGATTCAACTGTCTCTACCCCAAATCCACTGTCTAAATCATCAGCTGCCTATCATTACTTCATGACAGGACTGTCTTCAAGAAGTTTTTTGCTTTGAATCTCATCACGGATTCTGTATCTTCCTTTCTATACCTTTGGGGAGGGGATACAACATATCTGCATTCCTGTAAAGCATGCAACAGATATACATAGCACTTACTCATCTCTATGATATTTGAAACAATATTAGCTTATTCACACAGTAACACTATGTGTGTGCAGAGGAAGCAAAAAGAAAAAAAGGGGGGCGGGGAAGCTAGGCAGATTGTCAGTCAAAGGATTTGGCCCCTAGGAAGCAGATGAGGAGATGTTTGGATTAAATTCCTGTAATGCTCCAAATCTCCAGTGCCCCTTCAAAAAGAAAGTGTCTAAAGATTATTCTTAACCTTAGCACCTAGGGAACAATAGTGCTTGGAGTGTTTAGTAGCTGTCATCATTCTCCTGGTGTTTCAAGCTTGTTTAGCAGTGCCAGTTTGTGTACATGTATTAAAAATGTTGGGAAGGTCTCCATTCATTATAATAATTCCTAATGCAGGCTTGAAGTAATTTGCATTGGCTTGATTTCACAAGAGAAACAACTGCAACATTAGAAAGGCACAAGTTTGTATATTGGCATAGTGAAGCATTGGATCTATGGAATGTCTAAATGTCCCATTCAACTTTCCTGGCCTTTCAGGCTTATAGGGTCTTTCTCCTATATTACGTTTATCTTTTGACTAAGATTCTTTCTTTTTACACTTGTCTCTCTCTCTCTCTCTCTCTCTCTCTCTCTCTCTTTGTTTGTTTTTCCAAAGAGCACACTCTTTGAAAGACAGTGGAAGAGCCATTTTCGCATGTAATGACAGTAAGACAAAATGACAGTAAGCATGTAATGTTAAGCAGAATTCCAGCTTAAACCCCCAAAGCATCAATTGAAGTTTCAGGCCCCAGTTCAGAACAAATTATTCATGCTTAAGAGAGCAACCCTATGGCCCCTAGACAGCATCTGGGGAGCCATCGGATTGCACGTTTTCCTGGCATCGAGGTCAGAAACAGGGCTCTGGCCTTGGAGCCAGGAAACCACACTCCCCCCCCTCCCCCTCATAGCGGGTGTGGAGAGAACCATGCCAGCTACCTCTCCACACTCGGAAAACAGAGTGAAGAGACGTGGGAAGGGGGGGGGGTTCCCAGAGGCGGGGAAGGGAGGAGCCTGGGGTGTCAGCCATACGAGAAATCCTATGGCCACCCCAGCCTCCTTCCCTCCCCTTCCCCTAAGCCTCCACTGGACAGGCAAAAACATTTAAACTCTAGCTTAAATGCAGAGCGGGAGGTGCAACATGTGCCTCCCGCTCTGCACAGGATACCTGTATGCCTCCAACTTCAGAAGCTTATGAGTAGCCAGGGCAGATCTCTTAGGATTGTGCCCTAACTCTCATTGAAATCAGTGGGACAAGTGTGCATCATATTCTTATAATACATCGTTTTTCCCTTAGTCATTACCAACTCTGGGCTGCTTGCTGCTGAAAATGGCTGCCAGTATACAGCACCCCTAGCCCTCCCCTTTTTAATTAATATTTTAATTCATCCCTAAGAAGAGAAAAGTGAAAGACAAATACATTAAAGAGTAAGCACACACCATCGCTTATGGTAAGCACACACCATGATACATTATTTGTTATCACATCTTACAGCATCTTAAAATAACTTTCCACATCCCCCATGGTATTTTCTAGTTCATAAAGATGTCCAAAGTTTCTCCAAAAATAAATAAATGTTTGCCACTTATTATGGAACTTCAAAATCTGACTGTCATGAATCCTGGATTAAATATAAATATAAATCCTGGATTAAATATAAAGAACTGGGCCAAACATGCCCAGTTCTTTCAGTCTCTCTTCAGCCTCCTGATCAACCCTCCTCTGAACCCTCTCCAGCTTGTCTGCATCCTTCTTAAAGTGTGGTGCCCAGAACTGGACACAGTACTCCAGATGAGGCCTAACCAGTGCTGAGTAGAGGGGAACTAGTACTTTCCAGGATTTGGAAGCTATACTTCTATTAATGCAGCCCAAAATAGCATTGGCCTTTTTGCAGCCACATCACATTGTTGGCTCATATTCAGCTTGCGATCTACAACAATTCCACGATCCTTCTCGCTTGTAGTATTTTTGATCCAAGTATTCCCCATCTTGTAATTGTGCATTTGGTTTCTTTTTCCTAGGTGCAGAACTTGGCATTTATCCCTATTAAATGTCATTCTGTTGTTTTCTGCCCAGCACTCCAGCCTATCAAGATCACTTTGAATATTGTTTCTGTCTTCCAAAGTATTAGCTATCCCGCCCAATGTTGTATCATCTGCAAATGTGATCAGCAGTCCCTGCACCTACTCATCCAAGTTATTAATAAAAATGTTGAAGAGCACTGGGCCCAGGACTGAGCCCTGCGGTACCCCACGCGTTACCTCTCCCCAGTTTGAAAAGATCCCATTGATAAGCACTCTTTGAGTCCAATCCTGTAGCCAACTGTGGATCCACCTGAGAGTTGTTTCATCTAGCCCACTTTTAGCTAGTTTGCTAATCAGGATATCATGGGGCACTTTGTCGAAAGCTTTGCTGAAGTTGAGGTATATTATGTCCACAGCATTCCCACAGTCCACAAGGGAGATGACCTGATCAAAAAATGAGATCAGATTAGTCTGGCAGGATTTGTTCTTGACAAATCCGTGTTGGCTTCAAGTCATCACTGCATGGTTTTCAAGGTGCTTACAGATGGATTGCTTATTTGCTTTATCATCTGCTCCAGAATTTTCCCAGGGATTGATGTCAGACTGACTGGTCTGTAGTTCCCAGGTTCTTCCTTTTTACCCTTTTTGAAGATAGGGACAACATTAGCCCTCCTCCAGTCCTCTGGCACTTCACCCGTCCTCCATGATTTCTCAAAGAGAATAGACAGTGGTTCTGAGACTTCTTCTGCCAGTTCCTTTATTACTCTAGGGTGCAGTTCATCTGGCCCTGGAGATTTGAACTCATTCAAAGTAATGAGGTGTTCCTTGACCATATGCCTATCGATCTCAAGCTGCAATCCTGCCCCTTCAGCCTGTACTTCGCCTTTGCCAGAGGGCTCATAGACAGACCCTATTTTGGGAGAAGACTGAGCCAAAGTAGGAATTGAGCACTTCTACCTTTTCCTTGTCATCTGTTATCATTTTGCCATCCTTATTTAATAGTTAAACCACCATTCCCTTCCTCTGTCTTTTACTATGCATGTACCTTAAGAAAGCCTTTTTGTTGCCTTTAGCATCCCTCGCTAACCTCAGCTCATTCTCAGCTTTAGCCTTCCTGATGCCATCCCTGCAATTCTGTGCTACCTGCCTGTACTCTTCCTTTGTAGCTTGGCCTTCCTTCCACTTCCTGTATGTGTACTTTTTTGTTTTCAGGTCATCTCTAAGCTTTTTGTGAAGCTATATTGGCTTCTTCTGTTGCCTTCTGCCCTTTTTTTTTTCTTGTTGGAATTGTTTGTAATTGTGCCTTTAGAATTTCCTTTTTTAAAAACTCCCACCCATCTTGGACTCCTTTTCTCATTAGAGTCACTTGCCATGGGACCTTACTAATCATTGTTCTGAGTTTATTATAATTGGCTTTCCTAAAATCCAGAGTACGCGTTTGGCTACACTCGGCTTTTGCTTCTTTTAGAACCAAGAACTCAAGTATAACATGGTCACTTTTCCCCAGAGTTCCCGTAACTGCTACTTGATCCACTAAGTCATCTCTGTTGGTTAGGATCAAGTCAAGGATAGCCAATCCTCTTGTTCCTTCCTCTACTTTTTGTAGGATGAAATTATCAGCAACACAAGTCAGGAATCTCTTGGAGGGGCCGTGTTTTGCAGAATTTGTCTCCCAACAAATATCGGGGAAATTGAAGTCCCCCATTACTACTACATCATGCTTCCTTGAAACCTTGGCAATTTGTTTTTCAAAAGTTTCATCCTTGTCTTCTCTTTGATTGGGTGGGCGGTAGTAGACTCCAACCACCATGTTCCTTTTATTTTTTGCTCCATTTATTTTAACCCAGATGCTCTTGATGGGGCTACCAAGCTCATCCTCCTGTATTTCTTTGCAGAGATATGTATTTTTAACATATAGTGCAACTCCATCTCCCTTTCTGTTCCTTCTGTTTGTTTTGAACAAGTTATATCCTTCAATTGCTGTATTCCAGTCATGGTCATCCCACCACGTTTCAGTTACACCTACACCTATCAAGTCATAATTACCCTCCTGTATTAAGAGTTCAAGTTTGTTCTGTTTGTTTCCCATACTCTGGGCATTAGTGTATAGACATTGAAGACCATGTACTTTATAGTCTGGCTTTTGTTCCTACACGTTTGTGAAGACTATTATTGGTAGGGGTGTATGAAACCCCCTTACCTGGAGTCTGCTGGGGGTTCTGGGGGGGGAAGCGATCTGGTCCTGCCCCCTGGAATCTTCCCTGGCTGGCTCCACTCCGCGGCAACTCCGCAGAGCTGGAGCCGGACTTCTGGCCACGCCCAGTCTTCAGATGCAAATGGCGTCCAGCCTAGCAGATGCCATTTGCATCCTTTCCCCTTCCTGTGATAGGATACATAAATCTTTATGTAGCCTATCACAGGAAGGGGAAGGGACGCAAATGGCATAGAGCATGCCATTTGCGTCCCTGGTCTTTACCATGATAGGCTATGTAAAGATTTACGTAGCCTATCACGGGAAGAGGAAGGGACACAAATGGCATCTGCTAGGCAGGACACCATTCGTGTCTGAAGACCAGCCTCGGATGGACCCGGCCGGACCCGGACCCAGCGGTGCCAGGTAGGATCCGGCCAGGTCGGACTTCGCGGGCTGGTGGGGTGGGGTGGTCCTTTCTACCACAGACTCTGGGGGGGGGAGATTCTAAGAACCCGGCCACCCCAGAGTCCATGGCGGAATTCTCCGCCATCCCTAATTATTGGACGCTATTAGAGCTGTTCTCTCCATTGTGGTGCATGAGCCTTCATCCACTGTTACCCCCAACTTTATGTCTCCCTCCCCTGTAGGCTTCAGTTTAAGCCCTCCTGATGAAGTTCTTCATGCTGTGGCCAAACACATTCTTTCCAGCCCTTGTGAGGTGCAACCCATCCCATGCCAACAGTCCATCTTCCAGGAAGTATAGCCCATGGTCCCAGAATCCAAATCTCTCATGCTGGCACCACCTTCATAGCCAGCCATTCAACTGGTGTATTTTTCTTTCCCCTTCTGTCCCTCTTCAAACTACTGGAAGGATGGATGAGAAAACTATCTGGGCCCCAAAGTTCTTGAGTTTCCTCCCCAAAACTTCAAAGTCTGACGTGATTTCTTTAGGGATGTATGAAATGTACTTACCTTTCACGGATTATGTTTATGGTGGGGGGGAGGCATTCCATCCCTCCCCCTGGAATCCTCGACGGGGGGCACTCCGTTCCTCCCCCCTGCAATCCTCGATGGCCAGCTGTGCTCTGTGGCAGCTCCGTGGAGCAGCCGGCCAGGCTCAGGCCAGAGCCGTCCGCAGCCGGATTTCCGGCCGCAGAGGGCTCTGGGTAAAAAAAAGGAAAAAAAGAACCACGTACGCAATATTTACATAGACTAAAACACCAAAAATAAGGAACGCAAATGGCGGCGGCCATAGCTGCCGCCATTTGCGTACGCGGTTTTTTTTTTTTTTTTACCCAGCCATGATAGGCTTCGTAAATCTTTATGTAGCCTATCACGTCTTAAAAAAAAAAGAAAAACCACAAGTCTGCAAATGGCGGCGGCGGCAGCCAGTCGGAAGACCAGCCACCGCAGCCACCTTCGCTGCCACCACTGCAGCCGCTGCTGGAGCCGCTGCTGCCCGGAAGTTCTGCCCCAGGTAAGTCTCATCCCGGGGGGGATCCATGGGGGGGCAGGGGGGGCAGGCCGTTCCGCCACAGATTTCAGGGGGCCGAATGCACTGGCATTCGGCCTCACGAAGATCCATGGCGGAATTCTCTGCCATCCCTAGATTTCTTCGTAGCTGAGCTCTGCTTGGCTGTATCATTTGTTCCCACATGGATGAGAAGAAAGGGATACCTGTCAGTGGGCTTTATGAGTGCAGCCAACCCTTCAGTCACATCTCTAATCCATCCTCCTGGGTACGGATGGCGGAGAATTCCACCACGGATTCCAGTGAGGCCAGATTCTTTAGAATTCTTTAGAATCCATTCTTTAAAATCCGGCCCCCCAGAATCCGTGGCGGAACGGCCTCCTGCCCCCCGCCCCCTGCCCCCCCACGGAATCCCCCTGGGATGGCACTTACCTGGGGTGGATTCAGTGGCAGCGGTGGCAGATTTAGCATTGGCGGCGGCGGCAGCTGGTGTCCTGGCCAGCTGCGGCAGACTAGGGATGTCGGAGAATTTCTCCACGAATCTCCAGGAGGCCAAATGCCAATGCATTCAGCCCCCCGAAATTGGTAGAGAAATTCTCCGACACCCCCACCCCCCCAGGATGGGACTTAGCTTGTGCAAATGTCCCTCTCGGCGGCGGGTCCCGGCGGCATTTTGGCGGCGTTTCGGCGGCAGCGGCGGCAGTGGCCGGTCTTCCGACTAGGGATGGACAAAAGGGACTTACCTGGTCCCTCAACTCGCTTCGCGGTGGGGGGGAGGCGCTTCAGTTCTCCCCCCGAAGTTCAGGGGGGGGGAGGCGCCCCGCCTCGCCCGGCCGAAATTCAGGCCGGGGCGGAGGCGCCCCATCCCTCGCCGCTGAAATTCAGGCCGGGGAGGAGCGCCCCGTCTACCTGGCCGCGAAAAAAAAAATAAAGTAAAAAAAATAACCACACACCCGTGATAGGCTACGTAACGATTTACATAGCCTATCACGGCTAGATTTCCAAAGTCAGTCGTGATAGGCTATGTAAATCATCACGTAGCCTATCACGGGTGAATTTGGAAAAAAAAAAAGCACGTGGGTGCCACCATTTGCGTAAGCGCTTTTTTTTTTTTCAAAGTCCCCCGTGATAGGCTACGTGACGATTTACGTAGCCTATCACGGCTGACTTTGGAAATCTAGCCATGATAGGCTACATAAATCGTTACGTAGCCTATCACAGGTGTGCGTTTGTTTTTTTTTACTTTCCTTTTTTATTTTGCAATGGTGGTGGCGGCAGCCGGTCAGAAGACTGGCTGCCGCCGCCCCCGCCAAAACGCCACCGAACCACCGCCGGGCCCCGCTGCCGAGAGGGACATTCGCACGAGGTAAGTCCCATCCCGGGGGGGGCGGGGGGCCGGCGGAGAATTTCCCCACCAATTTCGGGGGGCCAAATGCATTGGCGTTTGGCCTCCTGGAGATTCGTGGAGAAATTCTCCGCCATCCCTACTTCCTAGGGATGGCAGAGAATTTCTCCACGAATCTTCGGGAGGCCGAGTGCCGACGCATTCGCCCCCCTGAAAGTGTTGGGGAAATTCTCCGCCGCCCCCCCGCCCCCCCGGGATGGGACTTGATTTCCAAAGTCAGCCGTGATAGGCTACGTAAATCGTCATGTAGCCTATCACGGGTGACTTTGGGGGGAAAAAAAAGCGCGTACGCATATGGCGGCGTCCCATGGGTGCCACCATTTGCGTTCCTTATTTGGACAGGGGTAGTCTATGTAAAGAGTTACGTAGACTACGGCGAAAATAAGGGAACGCTATTTGTGTTGCCCTTATTTTCGCCGTAGTCTACGTAAATGTTTACGTAAACTACCGGGACCAAATAAGAAACGCAAATGGCGGCGCCCATGGGCCGCCGTCATTTGCGTACGTGGTTTTTTTCCCCCCCAAAGTCACCAATGATAGGCTACGTGACGATTTACATAGCCTATCACGGCTGACTTTGGAAATCTAGCCGTGATAGGCTACGCAAATTGTTACGTAGCCTATCACGGGTGTGTGTTTTTTGTTTTTTGTTTACTTTTTTTTTCACAGCTAGGGAGATGGGGCGCTCCTCCCTGGCCTGAATTTCACCGGCGAGGGATGGGGCGCCTCCCCCCCCAGCCTGAATTTCGGCCGGGCGAGGCGGGGCGCCTCCCCCCCACCGCGAAGAAAGGTGCGGGACAAGGTAAGTCCCTTTCGTCCTTCCCTACTTCCGACCAGCCGCCGCCACCATTTCCCAGTAAAGTAGGAAAAAAAAAAAACGTGATAGGCTACGTAACGATTTACATAGCCTATCACAGCTAGATTTTCAAAGTCAGCTGTGATAGGCTACGTAAATCGTTACGTAGCCTATCACGGGTGACTTTGAAAAAAAAAAAGCGCGTACGCAAATGGCGGCGCCCCATGGGCGCCGCCATTTGCATTCCTTATTTGGGCACAGGAAGTCTACGTAAAGATTTACATAGACTACGGCGAAAATAAGGGCAACGCTATGGGCGCCACCATTTGCGTACGCGTTTTTTTTTCCAAAGTCACCCGTGATAGGCTACGTAACGATTTACGTAGCCTACTACGGCTGACTTTGAAAATCTAGCCATGATAGGCTACGTAAATCGTTACGTAGCCTATCATGTTTTTGTTTTTGTTTTTACATAACTTTTTTCGTTTGCGGCCAGAGAGGCGAGGCGCTCCCCCCCGGCCTGAATTTCGGCGGGGAGGGGCGGGGCGCCTCCCCCCCGCCAAGAATTTTGAGGGGAGAATCGGAGCGCCTCCCCCCCCACCAAAAACAGCTGCAGGACCAGGTAAGCGACTTTCGTCCATCCTTAGGCAGGGCTGCTGCCGCCGCCATTCCCGTCCTTGCACCATGATAGGCTGTGTAAGAATTTACGTAGCCTATTACGGCTAATGTAAAAAATAAAACAAAACACGCAGCGTACGCAAATGGCAGCGGCTACAGCAGCCGCCATATGCATGGCCTATTTTTCGCCGACTTATCTTACGTCAATATTTACGTAAGATAAAACAGCGGAAAAAAAGGGGAACGCAAATAGCGTAGTGGGTGCTATTTGCGTTCCTTTATTTTTCGCCGTTCTGGCCTACGTAAATTTTTACGTAAGAATTTACATAGCCTATCACAGCTGTCTAGCTGGACGTAAATGGCGGCCACTATGGCGGCCACCATTTGCATCTGCACCAGGCCGTCTGCAGCCGGAAATCTGGCTGCGGATGGCCCTGGCCAGCTGCTCCGCAACCTGGCCATGGAGCGGAGCCGGCTGTCGAGGATTCCAGGGGGGAGGACCGGATTGCCTCCCCCCCGTTGAGGATTCCACGAGGAGGGACGGAGCAAAGGTAAGTGACTTTCGTACATCCCTACTCCTGGGAGACAGCATACCTGGAGAGTCCACGGATCTTCGCGACATACTTGGGTTTCGATCCCACGCAGCAAGGAGTCTCCCACTACTGCTACTCTTCTCTTCTTGTTGTTGTAGGCCTCTGCTTGACTGACCTTCAGCCTCTTTCATTGGCTCTGCTTGACTGATCTTCAGCCTCTTGCTCGCTCTCATGTAGGTTCCCCTGTAATTCTTGCTCTGCAAGCTGTCCTCCAGTCTCATCCTCAAGTACCTGGAAACGATTCCCTATTTCCACTGCCTCCACTGGTGCCAAGTGTCTTCTAGTTCTTCTGCTCCTAACTGTCACCCTTTTCCAAGGAGTATCCTCTACTTCATTTTTCCTCACCTCAGCATTTGCCTCTTCTGCCTCAGCTTACTGTTACTCTTCTAGCTTCTGTTCTTCACTTTGCTGCTGTAGTTCCACCGTTCTGTCCAAGAACTCTTCGTGTTATTCCCTGGAGTGTCAACACTTGCCGGTCCAGTCCTCTTACATTTTCTTCCAGCAGAGTGATCAACTTGCACTTGTTGTTCTCAGGCAAGAAAACAAACATGGTACAAACATTGCAGGTCACCACCGCTGGAGAGTCTTGTCCTTCCATAGCATCTATTCCCTTTTTGTGTCTAGCTTTCTGATTGTTCTAGAATAGCCTGTGCCTGGTCCTCTACTCACTGGAGGTTAAAAACACCGGCCCACTGGTATGGAAGTGTGTGTTACAAGAAAAAGAAATTTTAAAAAATGAAAAAGAAAAAATTGACACCCCCCCAAAAAAAACCCTTTAGGAGCCTCCCCCTTGACCTCCCCTGGCGAGCTCCCCTGGCCAACTCCTGTTCGCTCTCCCTGTTCGCTCACTCTAATCACTCTCTCTCTGGGAGCTTGCTTACTTCTGTAGTCCCTAGACCAGCTGGACCAGCTTCCTCTGCTCTACTCTGCTCAGCTGGGAGGCAGGAAAGAAAATGTAGGCCCCTTTATGACCATAGCTTTTCCAAAAGACCCCAGTCCCTATGCCTGTCAATTTTGTTCTCTTCCATGGCATTAGGTGCCATCTAGAAATTACCTTGAAATGCACCCCTATAATGGTATAACATAACATGGGTTGTATCCAACTGTGTTTGCCCATCAGCAAAATGGACACCACTGGCAGTACAAATTCCCCCCCTCACCACTTCAGCCTCCAGTGTGCCCCCTCCCCAAATCTGCTCTGGATGGTTGGGAGACTCTCCAGAGCAGATGTAGGGGGTTATGGAGGGAGGAGAGGAAGGGGAAATCCTGTTGCATGTGTGAAAGTCTGCTCACATAACATTGGATAGAACCCTTGTGTTATGGTGTCATTATGCTCAGTGTTTCCTCTACCCTCTCACCTGTATCCATTTTTGTGCAATCAGGGCAGAAATGCACAGAGTAGTGGCAATGGAAAATGAGAAATTACACTATGTCTTACAGGAGGGGATTGGGAAACCTGACTGGCCATGTTTCTTATCAGCGTAATTCTGTCCTATTTTAATTTGATTTCAGTAGGATGTAAATGTCTAACAGCGCTATCCTATACATGTTATACTTCAAAGTAAGCCAACTGAATTCAATGGTACTTACTCCCAGGGAAGTGAGTATAGGACTGCAGCCTAAATATCTTGTTCCAATCTTCCATGGGAAAATCTAAACTCTTCTAAATTAGGAGTGGCACTTTCTGAGAAAAATCACAAAATCAAAGTAGAACGATCTAAAAATGTCATGCAAAATGCTTTCCCAAACCATGAATCACATCACCTTCTCTGCCACGCGAGGACAATCCTCAGCTGAATCACTGTATAAACCAGCCTAAGGAGAGCGACCTGTGACACCTACATCTAGGGATGTACAAATCCCTTACCTGGTTCCGGTTGGGACATCCGCTGGGAGGGAGGTGATCCAGTCTTCCCCCCAGGAATCCTGCCTGGCCGGCTCCACTCCACGGCCATGCCGCAGAGCCATCAGCCGGGCCGATCCGCAGCAGGGCCTCCAGCCACTGCCAGGCAGGTGTGGACGCAAATGGCGTCCTGTGTAGGGGACGCCATTTGTGCCCCTACGGTAGCCTGTGATAGGCTACGTAAATATTTATGTAGCCTATCACAGCTAAAGCAGGGACGCAAATGGTGGCCGCTACACCATTTGTGCCCCTGCTCTTTGCCGTGATAGGTAAATACTTGCGTAGCCTATTGTGGTAAAGGCAGCCATGCAAATGGCAGCCGCTACGCTATTTGTGTGGCCGCCTTTACTGTGATAGGCTACTTAAATACGTATGTAGCTTATCATGGCAAAGACCAGGGGCGCAAATGGCGTAGCAGCCATTTGCGTAGGGATGGCAGAGAATTCCGCCACGGATTTCAGTGAGGCCGAATGCACTGGCATTCGTCCCCCGAAACCCGTGGTGGAATGGCCTCCCACCCCCTGCCCCCCATGAAATCCCCCCCAGGACAAAGCTTACCTGAGGCGGATGTTCCAGTGGCGGCGGCGGCTCCAGCGGTGGCTCCAGCAGCAGCTGGCCTCTCAGCCAGCTGCTGTGGATTCAAATGGCGGCTGCCATAGCGGCCGCCATTTGCGTCCAGCCAGGCTGCCGTGATAGGCTACGTAAGTATTTACATAGCCTATCATGGCAAAGGCAGCCACGCAAATGGCAGCCACCACGCCATTTGCGTAGCTGCCTTCGCCGTGATAGACTATGTAAATACTTACGTAGCCTATCACGGCAACAACAACAACAAAAACCAGGTACGCAAATGGTGGCAGCTACGGCGGCCGCCATTTACATTCCCCTTTTTTCGCTGTTTTAGCCTACGTAAATATTTACGTAAGCTATTACAGCGAAAAAAAGGGGAATGCAAATAGTGTAGTCAGCGCCATTTGCATTCCCCTTTTTTTCGCCGTAATAGCTTACGTAAATATTTACGTAGGCTAAAACAGCAAAAAAAAGGGAACACAAATGGCGGCTGCTGTAGCCGCCACCATTTGCGTTCCCTTTTTTTCGCCGTGATAGGCTAAGTAAATACTTACGCAGCCTATCACGGCTTCCGCATCGATGCAAATGGCGTCCCTGCGCTAGACGTGATAGGCTGCGTAAGTATTTACGTAGCCTATCATGGCTATAGTGAAGCAAATGGCGGCCGCGGCCACCATTCGCCAGTCAGCGCGAACGGCAGCAGGTAGGTGTCCTGTTTCGCACGCCTTTCGTGGGATGGAGGGGCTTCGTTCCGCCACGGATTTCGGGGGCCGAATGCACTGGCATTCGGCCTCACCAAGATCTAGGGATGTACGAAAGTCACTTACCTTTTCGACGGGGTGATTCGCAGTGGGGGGGAGGCGCTCCACACCTCCCCCCAAAATCCTAACCCGGCCGGCTCTGCTCCGTGGAGATTCCGCAGAGCCACCGGCCAGGGCTGCCCGCAGCCAGATATCCGGCCGCTGGGCAGCCTGCAGGCAAAAAACAAAACAAGAACCAGCGTATGCAAAAGGTGTTGGCTATGGTGGCCGCCATTTGCGTTCCCTTTTTTTCACTGTTTTAGCCTATGTAAATAGGTATGTAAGCTATTACGGTGAAAAAAAGGGGAACGCAAATAGCGTAGTGGGCACCATTTGCATTCCTTTTTCCCCCACTATTTTAGCCTATGTAAATATGTAAGCTATTACGGCGGGGGGGAAAAGGAACGCAAATAGCGCCCACTATGCTATTTGCATCCCCCTTTTTTTCGCTGTATTAGCTTACGTAAATATTTACGTAGGCTAAAAGAGCCTCCATAGCTGCCGCCATTTGCGTATGCTGTTTGTTTGTTTTTAGCTTGCCATGATAGGCAAATGGCATCCCTGCATTAGCCATGATAGGCTACGTAATTATTTACATAGCCTATCACAGCTATGATGAGGAAGCGAAGGGTGGCTGCAGCAGGTAAGTGCTCCGTTTCGCGTGCCTTTCGTGGAGGGGGCGGGGACTTCGTTCTGCCTCGGATTTCGGGGGGGGCGAATGCACTGGCATTCAGCCTCACCGAGATCCGTGGCGGAATTCTCTGACATACCTACCGAGAACCGTGGCGGAATTCTCTGACTTCCCTAAGATGAGCTAAAGTTGAATTTCCAGGTGGTGAAGATCTTTAGTATGTAGAAGACAACTGAAAAGGATATTCTTTATACCTCTTCAGAACAAATCCTAGGGAAAAAATTCATCACTGAATTGTGTCTGCAATTGAGAAGAGGGTGGCTGGCTCCCAGGGAGAGAGCCTTTTCAGTGGTAGCACCCCAGCTTTGGAATCCTCTCTCCAATGAGGTTTGTCTGGCAACAACTCTGATATAGGGATGTTGGAGAATTTCTCCACGAATCTTCGGGAGGCTGAATGCCAACGCATTCGGCCCCCCGAAATTGGTGGAGAAACGGTCTGCCCCCCCCCGCCCTCCCCGGAATGGGACTTACCTTTGTCGAATGTCCCTGGCACTGGCGGCTCCCGGCGGCGGTTCAGTGGCGGTTCAGCGGCGGTTCAGCGGCGGTTCAGCGGCGGCGGCGGCCGGTCTTTCGACCGGCTGCCGCCGCCGCCATTTTCCAGTAAAAACAACAACAACAACAAACGTGATAGGCTATGTAAAGATTTACGTAGCCTATCACAGCTAGATTTTCAAAAAACACTGTGATAGGCTACGGAGATGTTTACGTAGCCTATCACGACTGACTTTGGGGGGGGAAAAAAAGCGCGTACACAAATGGCGGTGCCCATGGGTGCCGCCATTTGCGTTCCTTATTTGGGCACGTGTAGTCTACGTAAACATTTACGTAGACTACGGCGAAAATAAGGGCAACGCTATTTGCGTTGCCCTTATTTTTGCCGTAGTCTACGTAAATGTTTACGTAGACTACACGTGCCCAAATAAGGAACGCAAATGGCGGCACCCATGGGCACCGCCATTTGCGTACGCGCTTCTTTTTTTCCCCCAAAGTCAGCTGTGATAGGCTACGTAAACATCTACATAGCCTATCACGGCTGACTGCAGGGACGCAAACGGCGGCGGCTACAGCCGCCGCCATTTGCGTCCCGGCAGGAGACGAGATTCGCGGCCGGGGAGACGGGGTGCTCCCCCCCGGCCAGAATTTCGGCGGGGAGGGATGGGGCGCCTCCCCCCCGGCCAGAATTTTGGTGGGGAGGGATGGGGCGCCTCCCACCCCGCCCAGAATTTCAGGGGGAGGGACGGAGTGCCTCCCCCCCACCGCGAAGCAAGGTGCGGGACCAGGTAAGGGACTTTCGTCCATCCCTACTCTGATGTCCTTCAGGCACCAGAGAAAGACCTTTTTATTTACCCATACTTTTTAGCTTTTCAACTTTTGTTGATCTGTTTAATTTGGGTTTTATACAGATGCCGTTGTTGAGTTTATTTTAATGTATTGGTTATTTTATGTTGTTTTTAATATTTTATTGTAAGCCACCCATAGAAAGCATTTAAAGGATGCGATATAAATCTCAATAAAAGAACACAAAGTTCAAAAAAGCCATTTTATGTGTTTGGTTTTTTTAATCTCTCTGCTGTTTAGACTGAAGTAAAGCACACAGTTGACAACTTCATAACAAGACCACTTCATTTTATATTATTACTGATAACTTCTTTAAAAAATCACAGATACCGTGATGTGTCGATGTTAAGTTTTTCTGTTCTAAATTTTTATGGAATCCCATTATAAAAGAAAAAAACAACTGTGCTGTACACCTGTAGGTAGCTGCTTTTTTCCTGGAAAGCTATCTCATGTTGGATAATAGAAACATCTCTGAGTCTGCATGCTTCCAGATGCTAGGGGGCGATAGAGAATATGTTGCATCAACAGCTGCTTGTCTTGTTCATTCCCTTTTGTTATCCTGTAAGTTGATTGGTTCCTTTCTCCTACTCCCTCTCCATCCTTTTCCTTTTTTCTTCTGCAGCAAGCAACAGGAGCTCTCTCCCAAGGGAAGAGAATAGCTATATCTCATGTGTTCGCTTACTCACATTCATGCACCCAGCTTTAGGGGGTGCTTGCTGTTAAATGGTGTTAACCCTTCTTCAAAGATGTGTTTAAAAGCACTAATAAAGTAAGTTGATTTGAACTAAACTGGCTCTAGCCTGCATTTATTCCCTCTAATACTAAATGCTGTGTTACCACGCCTTCATTGTATAAGACAACTCTGCTGAAAGTCACACCAGACTTTCCAACATCTCAGAGGTAGCGAATGGGAGCAGAAGAGGAGTATGACAGGAACATCTTTTTTCATTTCTGGGAGGAAACATGCAGAGCCCTTTCATCTTCCTCCCCACCACCCCGTGACTGGAAAGCAGCTTAAGGAAGGCAAGCTTAAGCAGGCAAATGGCAGAACGGTAATAGTTTAATCCAGTTTCACCACTTAAACCAGCAGCCTCCTGTTGCAGCTTTTCAATTTTTTAAAAATACAGATGTGATGCTGTTTATGTGCCTCCTCTGTGTTTCATTCAGGCCTTAGACACAAAATATGAAACAGCATCGCATTCCATAGGAATACATAAGATATCAAGTTTAGCATTTTGAGGAACTGACATGTCATGATGTCAACAAAGCCAAACTGAGGCTTACTAGAATTTATTTTGAAGAGGCACAGAGCAAATCCAGGCCTAGAGTGAGTGTTCTGTGCAAATCATTACATCTCAGGCTCATCGAAGTTATCTGATTTCCAAGGTTCTGAGTGTTGTTTTTGTTTTTGTCATTTCATACAAAAATGTGTGTGTGTTATTTTGTGTGCATTTTTTCCCCAAATATATGCATCAACTGTGCACATTTTGGAAATGTGTGCATTTTCTCCCATTGATTAAAGCATATTTGAGGGCATTTTTCAAACGTACAAATGGTTTCATAAAGATTTTTAAAATGTACGCATTTTTCAAACACATTTTATGTTGCATGGAGCCAGCCTGATTCTCCTTGGTGAAAGGTCATTTGCTCCCGAAACCCAATTTATTTCCTTCCCCCTCCCTTTCAGCTTTCTGATAGTATGTCTCCTGACAGTGCCAGTGAAGCAGTGCAGAAGAAGGAGGTGGAGTGGACAGATGTGCTCACCTGCAGACACCTGAAACATTATTTCAGAGATTGTCCTAAAACCTTGAAGTAATAAAATGAAATACATTTAGTCTTTCACATTAATAAAATGGACATTACTAATTCATAGTTCCTGAGAACATGGAGTGGCACAAAGGAAGAAAGACTTTTGGTGAGAGAGTTCACCATGATTTATAACCAATATTAACTATGTTTATATACTGGGAGATACAAGATTTGGGATAAAAAAGACACTTGCTTGGATTGGCTCTTTTATCCAGTGAAGTTCATAGGAAGAAGAGTGAAAAGAAAGTCAAGAAAAATGGGTGAAAGACAAGCTAAACACACACACACACAAGTTATGATGAAGAATTCCCTCCAGAAATCTTGCAAAGGGCTGACCTCTGCTGTAAATTTGTTTGAGAACTAGAATGGAAAGTTGAAGTGAGATTTTTAGTGATTTCTGGCCTCTCTGAGAGCTGAAAAAATGACAATTATTCAATCTAAGAGTTTTTCTGTCCCCAGGAAGGTGGGGAAAGAGTATGGTTTGATGGCTTGACAGGCAAACACTATAGTCTGTAGACTTTCTTCCTTCTGTGAACATCCATTCTAAACACTGCTAATCATGTCAACACATTTGTTCCTTGTGTCAGCTAATGGAAGGGTTCAGGAATTGATCTTGATTCAAGTTGAAAGAGGAAAGGTGGAAGAAATGTTGATAACATTCTCAAAGGATGCTTTTTTTTTTAACAGGTAGCTGTTGGCAAGTAATTTCACTGAGTAAAATTCCCAGAGTTGCTTTAAAAATGCCTTAATGTTTCCCCTAGTTTTCTTCCCTCCCTTAATGATTCCTGGTAGACATCCTTTTAAATAAATGCTGACATACTCAATGGCCACTAGGAAGAAAAGCCCTTCACCACTGTATGGGGAAAGTTAATTAAATTATGAGCTCGGACTGTACTCTGTAGCCTGTAAACTGTAAACTAAGGAAATAAATAATTGCCGATTGCATCTTTGACAAGTTTCATCTAATCAAATGATATCTTAATGCTTGCTTGTGCCCTGCCTTGATACTCATTAATCACATTAATCTCAATTTAGGGTAAATTCAGGCATTTCTTACCTGAGATTTCTGCACTGAGATATGGGCCTTGAATGCTTAAAACTAGAGCTGAGCCTAACCTTGCAAGGCAGCTTTTCTCGACCATTTGTTGGGGGAGTGAAACAAAGCTGCCACCACACCCTTCAGGGTGGCTGCTTATTATGAATTGCCAAAAAAGAGAAGACACTGACTTGCATGACATTTGCATATGCGAATTTATATTTCTAGATACCCATTTAGAAATAATTATTAAAATTGAATATAAATACAGTTCATCTAACATAAGAACATAAATGCCATGCTGGATCAGAAAAAAAGGTCCATCTAGTCCAGCATTCTGTTCACACAGTGGCCAACCAGCTGTCAACTGGGAACCCACAAGAAGGGCATGAGCATAATAGCACCCTCCCACCCATGTTCCCCAGCAACTGGTGTACATAGGCTCACTGCCTGTGGAACTGGAGGTAGCACATAGCTATCAGGACTAGTAGCCATTGATAGCCTTCTCCTCCAGGAATTTTCTAAGTTCTAACCCCCTTTTAAAGTCATCCAAATTGGTGGCCATCACTACATCCTGTGGTGGTGAATTCCATAGTTTCATTATTCACTGTGTGAAGACGTACCCACCAATCAGCTTCATAGGACGACCCCGGGTTCTAATATTTTGAGAGAGGGAGAAAAAAGTCTCCCTGTCCACATTCTCCACACCATGCATAATTCTGTAGACCTCTATCATGTCTCCCCTTACCCACCTTTTTTTCCAAGCTAAACAATCCCAGCTGTTGTAACCGTCTCTCATAGGAGAGATGCTCCAGCCCCTTGATAATTTTAGTTGCCCTTTTCTGCACTCTTTCCAGTGCTACAATACCTTTTTTTAGGTGTGGTGAACAGAACTGTACGCAATATTCCAAGTGTGGTCGCACCATAGATTTGTATAAGGGCAGTATGGTATTGGCAGTTTTATCCTCAGTTCCTTTTCTAATTATGCCTAAGATGGAGTTTGCCTTTTTTACAGCAGCCCCACCATAGTGTGGAAGACTGATTGGGTGACCTGCGAGCCAGCCTGTTGTCTGCTGTCCAGGTGTTAACTGTTCATGGGCAACTGTTCAGATGGTTCCTTTTCTTTAAACCGGACTTGGACTGGACAGCCCTTCAAATAGAGGACACCTTCAAATTGAGGACAGTCCTTCAGCGACCCTTCAAGTAAAGGACTGTCCAATTTCAAAGAAGACACCTGACCACTCTACTACTCATAGATCAGTGGCAGGGGAAAATTTCCAAAATGTTTGGGGGATTTGCTGCTTACCACACTCAAATTTACAAGATGGCTGAGGGCCTTTTGCTTTTCTTGCTTTTACGTTTTAAAAAGTCTCGCACTTGTAGCAGCGTGAGACTTTCTGTAGCGGCCTGGCTTGGCTACACTTCTGGGATGCCCAGGGGAGCAACGTCGTGTCCCTGCCATGGGCAGTCCAAGAACCGCGGCATGGTGGGCAGCTGTGGCGTATCTCATCACTGCATGCAGTCACTGGGCCTTTTTAAAACTTAGAAGCAAGGAGGAAAAGCAAAACACAAAAAAACTGGCCACCTTGTAAACTTAAGTAAGCTAAGTGGCGAAACCCCCTTCTGTAAATTTTGGGGAAATTCAACTATGTCCTGAAAGCAGCAGAAAATTGCTCTCCCCCCCCCCCATTTTTATGGTGGACAAATGGAGCCAAGAAAGCTGGGGCCGATCTTGAGACTTTGGGCATTTTTATTCAGGAAGGCTTTTGGTTGTTAAGCTCGCTTGTTTGGTGAATTAGGCTTTTAACTGGTGGGTGCTGTATATTTCTTATTTGTTTTAACTGCTGTGATTGTAACGTGTTTTTAGCTCATGTGTTTTAATGGGGTTATGTTTTAATTATATAACATTTTATCGGTATATTATTGTTAGCTGCTTTGAGCACTCTTTTAGTGGGAAGGCAGAACATTAATTAATTAATTAAAGATTAATGCATTATTATTATTTATTACATTTCTGTACCACCCCATAGCCGAAGCTCTCTGGGTGGTTTACAAAGATATGACAGAAGGTTTCATGGACTCGAGCCAACTTCATCAAATGCATGAAGTGTCCTTGGTTGGCAGATATAGAAATACATGTGGGTGTAGAGAGAGAAAAAAATGTAAATAGTGAGGTCAGAGGAGTATGAAATGGAAAAAAAGGACTGTGACAATTACATTAAAACTTCAGTGTATGTAAAGATGCACAGTGACCATTCACAAAGCAGTGTTAATGATAACACAGACATCCTGGCATTGGTAAGTTAATGAATACCTGTAACAGGATATCTTGATTGAAGCCACAGGTGGTGGAGTTGAATTTCTTTCACATTGGCCCTTGTTGGGGGGTGGGAGTGGGAATGGAATGCCATTTGGGCTCCACTTCAGGCAGCAAAATGTCTTGGGCCTGCATTGTGTCTGTGAGTATTCAGGCTTCAGAGTCCTCTTCAGGTAGAAGAGGGGTATAGGCATATGCAACATCAGCCTATGTGACTGGCTTGCATTATGGAGCCTCTGAATGTAAATACTAGGGGGCCCTTACCTTCTGCCTTTGCTTGGTCATGAGCTTTGCCTCTGTTTACTGGATGGCGGGCTCCCAGCTATAGCAAGGGATGTAGGGACTGTGTAAAATCTTTTCCATCTGTGTTGCATGGATTGTCAGGCATCTCTCATTCCACCATCCGCCTAATGATGGAATTGGATTTTTTTGCTTCCAAATTTGTGCAAATCTGTAGTTGTGCAAATGAGCATTTGCGCAGATTTGCATGGGTGCACATGTGCAAATTCCCATGGAATGCTTTAGCCTATGGGGGAAATGTGCATTTTTGGCTGTTTTTTTTAAAAAAAATTGTGTATTTTTCAATGATGAAATTTGTGCAAAACTCGGGAAAGTTAGAAAAACAGTCCACAAGTCCACAGAATCTGCCCAACAGGGGAAAAGCTGGTCCGCTGCAGACTCAGTGGGTTCGATTCATGAAATTCGGACTCATTTGGTTCCATTGCAGATTTCTCTGATGTCCCTAGCTACAGCAACGAGCCTTAGGTAGGGATGTACGAAAGTCACTTACCTTTTTGCAGGGATGATTCGCGGTGGGGGGAGGCGCCTCCCCCCCAAATCCGAACCTGGCCGGCTCCGCTCCGCGGGAACTCCGCGGAGCCGCTGGCCGGGTGCATTTGCAGGCGTGTGGAGCCTGCAGATGCAAATGGCAGCGGCTACGGCGGCCACTATTTGCGTTCATGTTTTTGGCTGTGATAGGCTACGTAAATATTTATGTAGCCTATCACAGCAAAAGACAGGAGAGCAAATGGCAGCCGGTACGCCATTTGCACCCCTGTTTTTTTTTACTGTGAGAGGCTACATAAATATTTACGTAGCCTATCACGGCAAAAAAACAGGAACACAAATGGAGGTGGCTATGGCAGCCACCATTTGCCTTCCCTTTTTTTGCCGTGATAGGCTACGTAAATATTTACATAGCCTATCACGGCCTCCGCAGGGATGCAAATGGCGTCCCTGCATTAGTGTGATAGGCTATGTAAGTATTTACGTAGCCTATCACGGCAAAAATGGGGATCCGAATGGCCATTCGCAGATGCGGCCGCCATTCACAAAGCAGCGCAAACAGCACCAGGTAAGTGCTCCGTTTCGCACGCCTTTCGCGGGGTGGTGGGGCAGGGGGCTTCATTCCGCCATGGATTTCAGGGGGCCGAATGCACTGGCATTCGGCCTCACTGAGATCCATGGTGGAATTCTCTGACATCCCTAGCCTTAGGGACCCTAAGACAGAGAACATTAGTCTGCCAGATCTAGTTTCAGCCGCCGTCTACCCTCTTGGGCTGGCCCTGATGATAGCCGTCTTCAGTGCCACACTAAAGGAAAAGATTGCAGCAGTAAAGAGGGGATGACTTCTGGAAGCTGGGGACAAAGTCGAAGGGAAAGAGGTCTGTGACAATTAATGGAAAGAGGGTGTAAGCAACCATCCCCTGAACTTTTATTTACAAGGCTGACAGTGAGGGTACTTCAGAAGCAATGCCTCGTGGATTACAGTTTAATTTATTTTAGTTTTGCAGGACAGGATTCCTAACTGCTATTTGTGCCTTTGAAATCCCCTCCCCACATCACGCCAATCCCAAAAATCTTATTAACATGCTTAAGACATTTTAATCCCCTAGCCTCAAACAGTTTCACAATCAGATCAATAGCAGGATGTCTTCCGTGTGTTTAATCAATACTCACTACAGTCTTTGCTGTGCTATTTACACATTTCAGGCCTCGGGAAAGTTTGTTCTGGAAGTTTACTTTAAGCAACCCTTACAGCAGTTTATCAAAAGAGACAAACTCAAGCTTGAAAATGACTTTATGTTCCATCTGTTCAAGGAGGTTGCAGCTATTTCAGACTGCATTTGGCATTGAACATCGCAAACATTTATTCCGCAATGCCCTTTTTGCAACATAAATGTGCTAGCAATCCAATAATGAAGTGCTACATAGCATCTGTCGGTACCTGTCTAAAGACTTGAGGACAAAAGAAGATATTCAACATCTGGTTGAAATGAGCTGTATCATTTGCAGGATTTCAAACCTAACATTTGCTTTGCCAGTGTTCGCTTTCTTTAGTATTTAACAGAACCATTATTTTTTTAACAGTAATTGGGAAGCTTTCACTCATAAAATGATCACCATAGGCATATTTTGCATTAGAATCCGTAGATCCAGACCAGTGGAGGCTGGTGGCTCTAATTTCGGGGAGGCCATGATTCCATTCTGGGTTTCGGCCAGATGCAGCCAAAACTCCAAAGGAGCTATCCAAGGTGCTGAATCTATTTTGGGGATAGGGTTCAGCACATTGAATAGCTCCTTTAGAGCTCTGACTGGTTCTGGCCAAAACCCAGAATGGAATCACAGCCCCACTGAAATCAGAGCCACCAGCCTCCACTGGGCCAGACTGTGGGTGGCCCAGGAGATTCAACACCAAAAACTTAACTTCATGTTACTCTTTCCACACATCGTTTTATTAGAAAATTTACAAAGTTGAAAAGGTGCACAATTACCTGAAAGTACCATGTGTGGTACAAAAAAGTTAATTTTTATTCCTACTACAGAAAAACAAATGCAAAGATAGAAATCCTTCAGGATATTTTTTTTTAATTAATCAAAAAGTCATCTGTATCAAGCATAGCACAGTTGCCCTTAAGATGGTAGGAGCAGGTAGTTATCCAATTTGTATCTCATTCTTCCTTCAGTGGGCTCAGAACAAGGTACATGAAGCCTCCCCTTTTTATCTTCACGATGCTGTGAGGTTGGTGAAAGGATGGTCACTGGTCCAACTTGCCAAGTTTCATGGCTGAGGAGGAATTTGAACTCAGGTCTCCTGAGCTCAAGTCTGGCTGTCTATCCACTCTAGCTCACTGGCTCAAGCTGACTAAAGTTTTTCTCTGCTAAGAATGCAGGGGGCAAACTAATTCCTCATATGGGCAGTGTTCTGTAATATCTTCAGTATACATATCCCAGACAGGGATGCACAAATCTGACACTTGCACTTCGTCCCACGTTCAGATTTTCAAAATCTCAAGTTCTTTCCACCTCATTTATGAAGAAATGTGCAAATTTTACTAAGGTTTTTTTTTAAATCAAAACCAAACCAAACAAAATTCTCACCCATTTTGGCACCAGCCAAATTCAATGAGTGCACCTATTCCCAGCATCAAGATGGCCATATTGTACCTGCCTGCCACATAGCTGTAAAAGTCCCAGGGCATAGTCTGAAGGCACATGAGGCAGCCACCTTGCTGGTCTGGGTCTGGTCAGTGCTTGGAGGGGAGACCGCCTGGGAACCACATGTAGCCACCTTGAGTTCCATGACGGAAGAGAGGTGGGATATAAATTATTATTATTTATCATATGGCACATTTACATCACATCACAATAAAAACATAGAGCATAATAAATATGAAATGTAAAATATAAAATATAGACAGGAATATTACAAACGTATGTCTAGGTTACAGATATAGTTTTTTATATCTATAGTTTTTATATTTTCAGTTGTCACAGCCAGGAAATCGCAAAGTCTCCATTGTAGGCTCGGTTTTGACACTCTGTCACTATATGTTGGATAGTTTGTTTTTCAGCCCCACAATCACAATTTGATGATGTTGTTTTGCCCCATTTATAAAGGGCATCTAAAGGGATATTAAAGCCGCCGCTGCCAGGAAGATCTGCCCCAGGTAAGTCTCATCCCGGGGGGGGCCGTTCCGCCACCGATTTCGGGGGGCTGAATGCGCTGGCATTCGGCCTCCCCGAGATCCATGGCGGAACTTTCGTACATCCCTAATGGCAACTGATGTGCTTGCATGGAGCCAATGTGGCCCCCAGGCCAAAAAAGATTCCCCATCCTTGTTCTGGACTAGAACACCTCTGATGAAATGAACATAATATGCAAGAGTGAGGAATGGAAGACATCATGGAGATAAGAGTGTAGAAAACTGTTTTTTTGTGTGTGTTTGTTTGTTTGTGAGGTGTCAGAATTATAAGCATTATAATTATGAGGTTTATCCATTATTTTCATTTTTATACTGCAACTTAAATAATACTAAAATTAACCTTAGTCAGTTTTTCTGAATTCAGTGGGGCATGTCATGGTAATTGTGCTTAGGGCAGTGCACTTTTTTGGTGCTTGAGACCATCAAGCTCTTTGCACACAGTATGTCAATAACTCTTACAAAAACCCTGGTAAGGCTGGTTAATATTGCTAGCCTTATACTGCAAATGAAAGGAAAAGGCTGAGTGATAGCAGCTTACCTAAGGCCACATAGTGAGTTCATGGTTCATAGAGAGCTTCGGCTATTGGGCGGTATAGAAATGAAATGAATAAATAAATAAATAAAATGGTAAGATTTGAACTACGGGTATGCTGGTTCATAGCTCAGTGTCACAACCATGATTACACACTAACTGTTTACCCCCTTTATCATTTTCTCTTTTTGTAGCTATTACTATATATCAGAGGTGTAGAACCTCCAGCTAGTGGACCAGATCTGGCCCACCAGGCACCATAAGCCAGGCCACAGAGCCTTCTGGGGTTAGTCCAGGGGTGGGGCTTAGGCTCCCGGCCTTGCCCCATGGAGGCACCTCCGCTGTTATCTCTGATCTGGGATCAGAAGTAACTGTGGGGATGCAGGAGGCAGGGACTCAGCCAGCGGCAGGAAGAACGGCTGACCTTCCCATGGCCAGCAGAGTAGCGGTGAAGCCCTGGCCCACGTCAGGAAGAGTGGCTGCTCTCGGTATGGGCTGAGACGCTTTCTCTGCGCTAAGAGTAAGAACAGAACTCCATGCCTTTCAAGCAGGCAGGCAGGCAGGAAGGGGAGGTGATGACTAGGGATGGTGGAGAATTCCATCACGGATTTCAGTGAGGCTGAATGCACTGGCATTCAGCCCCCCAAAACCTGTGGCGGAATGGCCTGCCCCCCCACGTGGATTCCCCCCGGAACGAGGCTTACCTGGGGAGGATGTTCCGGACGGCAGCGGCTTCGGCAGCGGGTCCGGCGGTGGTGGCGGCTGGTCTTTCAACCGGCTGCCATGGCAACCATTTACATCCTGGTCTTTGCCGTGATAGGCTATGTAAGTCTTTACGTAGCCTATCTCGGCAAGCCATCAAAAAAAAAACAACCCCAGCATATGCAAATGGCGGCGGCTACGGTGGCCGCCATTTGCGTTCTTTATTTTTCGCCATTTTAGTCTATGTAAATATTTATGTAGGCTAAAACGGCGAATAAAAAAGGAACGCAAATAGCGCCCACTACGCTATTTGCGTTCCCCTTTTTTTCGCTGTAATAGTCTACATAAATATTTACGTAGACTAAAATGGCGAAAATTAAGGAACGCAAATGGCGGCCGCCGTAGCTGCCGCCATTTACATACGCCGTTGTTGGTTTTTTTGCCCAGCCGTGATAGGCTATGTAAAGACCTACGTAGCCTATCACAGCTGCCTGGCTGGACGCAAATGGCAGCTGCTATGGCGGCCGCCATTTGCGTCCGCACCAGCCCGTCCGCAGCCGGAAATCCGGCTGCGGACGGCCCTGGCCGGCTGCTCCGCAGAGCTGCCGCAGAGCAGAGCCAGGCAAGCAGGATTCCCGCCGGGGGTGAGGACCAGATCGCCTCCCCCCCCCCCCGTCGATACCTCTGGTGGGCCATTATGGCTGGAACCATGCCCCCTTGACATCATCTGGCCCACAGTGGCCCTCAGGGGGGTATCAAGTCCCCTCCTGAAAACTGTTCTGCACCCCTGTCCCTGTTGCATGTCATAAAAAAGAGTTTGGTTTCTCTTAACCATAATGAGAGAAGGGGAGAGGCACATCCCCAAATACAAAGACAGCACGTGACATGGAACCGCAGCTAATTTTGGACAAATGCATATAGAACAGTAGCTTGGTGATTTTTTGTCAGGGAAGAACAATTTTAGAGCATGGTCTGTGTGTGTGTGTGTACTTGCACAGGCTTAAGACTGTCCCTGCCTAGCTTTTCCCTACTCCAAATCACACACACACACAGACACACACACACAGTGACTTTCCCCCAGCATGATTCAAAACACATGTTTGTGAGAGCAAACATTTGTTTAAAACCCCAAAGGAGGAATAGCAGTTTGGACTGGGAAATGGTTGCACTGGAAAGGGTGACATGTGCGCGCACACGTCTGTTCTAAATTCCCGCTCTCAGAAAAAGACACACACACGCCCACCAGAGCTCTGTTGCACAAATTAGTCCTTCATGCAGTATCTGTCTGGGGGTTTAATATATAGACCCATGTGACACATTTTTACCCACCTTTCCTCACAAAGGCCTAGCAGCTCCAAGGCCGTTGTATTGCTCTGAGCCAGGGACTTTCTGGCTCACCAGTTTCTCGGCCCCAGCACCAGAGTATTTCTGCAGCAATGATTTCCATAGGCCAGTTAAGTAGAATGCAAAGGAACAATGTCCATATTTGTACTAAACCTGTCCTGCATGGAATCAAAGGACAGTGGATGGAGAGGGGCTTAGCCTTTACCTACTTTCCGCCCAGTTTTCTTCTGTGATCATGAGAAAATGTCCTGCCATCATTCTCTGCCCCAGGAACCCTTGGGATGGGGCAAGCGAAGAAACTAACGAGACAAACAAACCATCAATGCCAGGAAAAACTATAAAGAATAATATTCAATAGGAACTGGGAATGTGAAAAGAGGGACTCCAGAACCTAGAACTAGAGAGCTCCATCACCGTTTGATGGGAACAACAGCTCCTTTTATGTTTGCTGGAAAGCTAGCTACTGTTTTGTTTTTTTGGCAGGACATTATGCCAGGGAGTCTGCGACAGCCTGGAAGTTACGATGCCCGAGTAATATGCTTTTTGTTGGACAGTTGGTGGCAGCATTTACTTCTTTCTTCCTGCATATCGATTCTCACCCTAAAGCATCCAAGGAGGAAGGAAGCCCAAGCTAACATCGATTAGCTGCTGCATAGCCATGGTACTCGTATTACCTCCAGCAGTATGGAAGCTGCAGCAGCAGTGTTCCTTCCTGCACTACTGCGGTAAATGTGAGAAGGCCAAGATCACGTAGGAAGAGCTCATACTGCAGCACCTTCCTCCACCGGCATTCAATGCTCCAGAAACTGGATTCATGTTGACATAGGGAGAAGCTACAACGTGGGTCCTCCTGCATGGTCCAAGCCTTCTCCCATTAGCTGGTGGTGCAGGCAGGGATGCTGCTTCCTTAGCTAGAGTAACAGGAGTACCAGTCCTCAATAAAAGATATATAGAAAGAGACTCTTACTGCAAAGCAGCTGAACTATTTTGGCTTTGGGAGCTACATAGTTATGTGTAGCTCTGGACACATAACCGTTTGCAGGGGTGTGGGAAGAACTAAAGCCCCCCCCCCCCCCCGCACACACACACACAACTGACTGGTGCTATCAGAATGATCTGACTGAGACTTAGTCTGGAACCCTGTATGAGACACTCACTTGCACACGCAGCAAGAGATGTGTATGCAAAAGCTTCCTTCCATGTACATGGGCTCTCTAGCTAGTTGGGACCATTGTCTAGGAACACAAGTAGGACATTGTGCCATTGTGATGCGCAGGGTTACTGGAGGCACAGTTGTGCCTCCAGTAGATAAGGTGATCAGTCAAAAAAGGATTCTTCCAAGTTAAATGAAAATCAGGGTGGGTTATTCCAACCTTAATAAAATCAAAAGGGTTTCACCAGTCTTCCTGAAAATCTCACCCAGTAAAGACATTGGTCGACTCACAGAATAAAGGTGTGAATCACCTCACAGTCGGATTCCTCTAGCAATACAATAAGGCTCAGCTGCTTCATAAGACAATACAGGACCAGGACAATGTGGAGCGTCTTTGCTGGTCCCAGGCACGCCATCCTTCCAATCTGGATTAGGGACTGAAAGACCCAGGAAAAGCATGGGTGCATGGAGGTTAAGTTGTAAGCAAGCACAGTTTGTGACATTGCACAACATCATAACTGATCACGGGGCACATCAGATAAGGCATCAGCCTTAGCTTCCAATTTCCTGGCTTTGTGGAGTTTGGATCAACATGAGATAGCCTTATCCTCTGGTCTTTTAAACCAGCACGTTTTTTGTTGATTGAATATATATGTAGGCAGAAGGCCTCCTAGACTGTAGAGACATTGTCCCTCTATTGGGCCCCTATTGATGGAGGCTGGACCCCCCAGGGTTTTATTCCCCATTGCAACACTGTCCCCAACTGAAGCATTTCACATTTACACTTAGGAGAGAATAACAGCCATTCATTTATACAAAGGGAAATAAAAAGATGCTCTCAGGGACATCCCTGGGGTGTATGGTGAATTTGTCCCCTGCCTCTTGTAACCTAATTTGTTAGAGCAGAGAGAAGGTATTGGTGAGAAATTCATTTGGTTTGCCATTTAATGCAAATCTACCAAATGTGCACTTTCCAAACTTATGTATGTATCAGAATCCAGTTTCCACAAATTTTGACATAGTTTCCAAATTAAAAATGTGCACAAAACATGCGTATAAGAGAGGGAAATGCTCATTAAAAAGCCTATATTTTGGGATAGTTCACACAAAACTACATTATTATAACAGGGGAAATTGCTTGCCGAAATGTGCACATTTAGAAAAAGTGCACACATAAATGCATATCTTTGGAAAAGTGTGTACAATAAATAAATGTGCACAAAAATGCGTATGAATTCTCATGCGTACTTGAAAAAAAGCAAAATCACAAACTGATGCAGGAATGGAACAGAATGAATGATGTAGGAAAAATGAGAAACCAAGCAGAATCAAATGACAGATTTGTGCATCCCTAACAGAGAGGAAGATTTTGCCATCCCTCCATTATTATGTCCTGAATTACAGCTAATGTACTTACTTTATGCAGGGGCAGGCAATCTAGTGCCCTCCAGACATTTTGGACCACAACTCCCATAACCCCTTGCCAGCATGGCCAGTGGTTAGAGATTATGGGAACTTTAGTCCAAGACATCTGGAGAACTAACCCCTATAGCCCCACCTTTTCATCCACCTCAGATCCTGTTTCTTAGGACTCTTTCACAGGTAAGACCTGCAGTATGAGACCCACATGGCTTGAGACCTTTGAATAATGTGACTATCGGGGCAGGGCCAATCACATGGATTTTTCCATGGAACTGGTAGTGGTATGTTCCCTCCTGGCAGGGTGCGGGTTCCCCCATGATCAGGCCCCTCACCTGGTCATGCTGTTCAAGCCTACACTGCTCAGCATGGGATTGCACCATGCTGGATTGGCTCCCACCATGCAATATATGCCTGCAAAGAAGGCTTCAGTCATGCCAGAGTGTGACTGGGAGTGAAACACACACACTCTGGATACAAATATGGAAAGTGCTGAGTCACTTTCAAAAGGGATGCTTAACTGATTTGTGCATGAGAATGTCACCCCAACCCACATGACATAAATTATAGTATCATTTTCCTTCTGTTAAAATATAATCATCAGGTACCATTTCTAGTTTGGAAGATGTTACAACACCAGTAAGAATGCCTGGGTTCTATTCCTTTAAATGTTTCTGCAGCGTTGCTTAGTGTTTTATGTTGTTTTAAATGCTGCATCAATTTTAATTTTTTATGTATACCACCCTGAAATCCATTTTTGGCTGAAGGTGCAGTTTATACATTCATCAAATAAATAAATAGAAGCTGGAAGAAAACAGAGGTAGATGTGAGTGGGGGAACTCCCCCAAACTGCAAGATATAATACGTATCGGATCAATAAAGCATTAAATCAGCACGCACCAACTGTCCCACATACGTACACACTGTCCTGTCTCCTCAACTCATGAATCTAGTTATATGAACCTGAACCATAAGAAAAGATTTAGGCATTTATATTGTCTCAGTGAATCTTCTTTTTTTTCTGAAGACTTCCCATGGGGAAACAGAAGAGGAACCATGTATCAGAAAAGGACTCTTTGGAGTTCTGGCCTCCCTACATAAGCCTGTGACAAACCATTACCTCCCACACTTTTGCCATCCAGTCCTTAGGGTTGGGAGATGTAAGCCTCCATTTATAACAATGCTATTTTAGCCACTGGGAACAAGCAGTATACATTTCTGTGAAAGTACAGAAGCCAGTCGCTACCAATACAAATCTGGTGTCATTATCAACTGTGCACTTCAAAACTGCCCTGCGTTTGCCAGTACCAGGTCCTGGAATTTTGGGATATTTGGGCGCTCCCACCACACATGTGGAGGAATATCCCCACCAGCCCATCCTGCTTCCAGCGTTTGGGACGACTTTGCAGATGTATTCTATGTAGCCTGACAGAACTAGTTATCACCTCTTTAGATATCACCAGTTCATTACCATGTATTGGATATATTGATAAAGACTTCTGCTTCTCTTTTCATTGTAATGTACTGGAGAGGGTAAGAAGGTCTTTTGAACAAATGAAGTATTTCCTTGAACAAATCAAGTATTCTTTCAACAAAATCCTGACTTTTATGGTGTCAGAATTCAGGTGGTATTTCACGGGAACTCAAGGTGAGGATCCAGAAATGAGCTTCTGCCATCACCTATCCCAAAAGCAGGGAAGTCACAAGTGTCCAAATGGGTCCAGGAGCCCAGCAGACTCCCCTGCACCCGGCCCCTGCTCACTGAGTCGTGGGCCACTTGCATGCATACTTATCGAGTGCCACATGATCCAGCAGCCTCCTGCAGCTGCTCGCCGCCATTTTTACACAAGATGGGGGCTCCATAATTTCCGTATATTTAATGTTTCACACAATGGCTGCCGTACAGGGCCGTCTCCACAACATTGGAGGCATAAATGGCCACTTTAGGCCTCTAATGCTGTGGAAACAGCCCTCTACAGTCGCTATTGTGCGCAACATTAAATATTCAGACATTACCAAGCCCCTGTCCTGTGCCAAAATGGTGGTTCACAGTGAGCAATGGGGTGGATGTGGGGCACTCCCAGACCGCTCACTGAGCCTTCCAGGGTTCGCACAGCACAGCTAGTAGCAGCAGTGACTCGGTGGACATGGGTGAGTCCATCCATCCCTACCCAAAAGTGAAAAGCAGCAGATATAATTGGATCATGAGCAGCTGGGTGGCCGGCCAGATGGGCAATTAAGAAATTTAATAATAATAAATAAATCATCCATGCAAATCTAAGGCTTCTCCTTCTTTCTGTGATCACATCAAAACATCCAATGGGGAGATATATAAGCCTCAGACTGCCTGACAAATAAGTTGGGAGGACCTAGAATAAGAGCAGAGGTTTTAACCAAGTGAACTGTGGATTGTTGGCTGTCACCATAGCTCTGGGTGTAGCATACTCTGGGTCAGGTCCAGGAGGTGAGCAGCAGGTGTCCTTGCCTAGAGCACCAAGGCCAGGGGTGATGAAGGTGGGCAGACAACCACAGTTACTCAGGCAAGAGTCAGACACTGGCGAAGCATGGGAGGGCCAGAGGTGAGAACAGGGTTCTGAGCAGGCAGTGGTCAGGTACGAACAAGGCATGGCCAAGCGAGGCAAGAGCGGTGTCCACAGCAGCAGGTTAGGGTCAATTACCAGCAGGGCGCTGCAGGGCCAGAGGTGTCATCAGGAACAGGTAAGGGTTGAGTATCAGCCAGGTTTTAACAAGACCAGAAGCACAATGCTGCTACCATGAAGACTCCTATTGCTCTGGCAAAGCTTGGAGGGAGAAGGAAGCCTTTACATAGCTTCCCTAGGCTCCCAGCTGGTATGCATTAGCGGCCCTGCACGCACCTGCAGGCCCAGTGCTTAATCCTGCAAGTACTGCAGTGTGGACCAGGCTGCCTTCTGTATCTGGCTACCAGGTGGTGCTGCAGAGATTCCCAGTTTGAGCAGATCCTGATACCCTAAATCTATTGCTCTATGGAATCCTGGGCTGAACCCCATCAGTACCAGTACATATCTCAGGTACTGTCATTCCATGTAGTCAAAGGCTTTCTCAGCGTACACCACCACCATTGCCGCCTCTGCCCTTCTGGATGAGATTATCCTGTGAATATTACCACTTAATTTCCATCCTAGAATAAATCCTGATTGATAGAAGCAAATAATTCATAGAATAGTTGAATAGTAGGGTTGGAAGGGTCCTATAAGACCATCTAGTCCAACCCCCAATTATTGATAACAACACTCCATCTATTTGCTAGGATTTGCTTGGAACCTTGATTAATCAGTGAGATTGGCCTGTACAAGGAAGGGAGTGACGTAACACTTCTGTCTTTTGGGAGAACCACTGTTCTAGTCTTTGACCATGAGTCAGGTAATTTCCCCTGTTTCGTGATGAATAAAAATGTCAGTTTAGGGGGTTAGGAAATATTTTATTTATTTATTTATTGTAAAATTCAGCAGTAAATATGTCTATTCCGGGTGTTTTGTCAAATTTCAGGCCATTAATGACCTTTTCAATCTCAGTGTCAGTGATCGGATTATCCGGTCACTGTTTGTGTTGATGTTAGCTTAGGAATGACTAGTTTTATCTATATAAACTTTTAGAGAGGGTGGGGATGGATTGTCTAATCTGTAGAAGGTTTCACAATATGAGGCAAACATTCTACTTATATTTGATGAATCCGATAAGAATCCCTCTCATGGTGCCAGTACAGCTTCAATATGTTCATGTCGCTGGAGCTTCCACAAGCAACATGTAAGCAGCCTACTAGACTTGGGCTTTTGCTCAAAGTAAACTTGTTAACTGTAAAGCAAGGCTTTCTTTCCCTTATTTGTTTCCCATAGTAACCAGTAACCTTGGTCTTAGGAACATTTTTTTTTTTCAGGGATGTCCCTCTGTTTCCCCAGCTTACTAACAACAGGAGGCAAATTTAACCTGTTTGTAGGCTCAACCACTAGCAGTTCTGGATTTATTTCTGGGAATTTTTCCAATAGCCATTCTTGTAAAAAAAAACAAAATCCAAGATCAGACTCCTCCAGCTGTTTGCAAAAACCCCAAATTGCAAATCATTCCTTGTAAGCAATTCTCCAGATCACTGATCCTATTCAGGAGTCCCTTCTCCTTTAATGTTATACTTCTCCATTGTCCCTTCTCCTCTCTGGAGTTCCTTCTTCATTGCTTCTGCTGGCTGGTGGCCATGTCGTATTCAGTCTTGTTGTATGCTTGGCTCCTGCCACTCACTATTGTTTGATCAGGGAAAGCTATGTAGCTAATTCTGCCCTAACATCCTCTCTGAAAGTCTTTAGGTGTTGGTGTAGTGGTTCGAGTGTTGTACTGGGAGCCGGGAGATCTGGGTTCTAGTCCCCACTCAGCCATGGAAGCTCACTGGGTGACTTTGGGCCAGTCACAGACTCTCAACCCAACCTACCCCACAAGGGTGTTGTTGTGAGGATAAAATGGAGAGGAGGAGGATTATGTATGCTGCCATGGGTTCCTTGGAGGAAAAAAGGTGGGATAGAAATGCAATCAATCAATCAGTCAATCTAGGTGCTGCGAATTTTCCTCACTTGCTTGCTTGCACAGCAGTCAAGGATTCCTTTAATACAATCTTGCTTGCTGCAGAGGCCTTGATTTCAGGCCTAGCTGATGTCAGCATGGAAGCTCATCCTGTTGGGAGGCTAATAATCTGTCATGGATTTGGATTTTCCTGAAGTTGTCTTGGTACTTCTGATACACTGTCTGGGCATTTAGGTTTGAAGTGAAGTCCTCAGCATGTCAGATTACTGTGGATTAAACTGATGGGGGAATAGAGCTAAGATCTCAAGCATCCATCTTGTTTGATGGTGGACACACACTGGTGATGATTTATTCCACCCAACCTGGCTTCTGAATAAGGGTATCTTCTATGTGGATAGGCAGTTATGAGAGGATGAAGGGAAAATTTACTGGATACAAAAGGGTCGAAAGCGAATAAACAACAAACAAAATTGTATCCATGTTCACGCATTTCCATGCAACTGCATTACATCAAGTTGCATCCTCCCTGTTTTTGAGATTTATCTTCTAGAGATGTGGAGAGACTGAGACCGGAAAAACTCTAGTCATGTGTGTGCATGCTCAGATTATTATTTTTTTTAAGAAACATCAACAGGGACTAAACAGAGACAGCGATTTACCAGGAACAGTTACTAGAAAACAGGGGCTGTCTCTTGTAAATAGGGACACTTAAACTGTATGCTATTGTCAGTTTTGGCTATGGGGAGGTATAGAAATATAATCAGTGAAATGCATCTAGCTTAACATTGTCCTCACTGACTGATGGTGGCTTTCCAGGGTTCAAGACAGGAGACTTTCCCAGCCCTACCTGGGGATGCCAGATTGAAGCTGAGACCAGAAGCATGTGTTCTACCACTCGGTTCTACCCTTCAGATTCAGTATGAGTCATCAGAAGAAGTTTGTATTTGCTTCAGCTGTCTGTCTTCAGTTGATGAATGTAGAGAGATCCAGCAATAAAGATGCATGGGTGAATCCAACTCAAGTTTCGAGTAATCAGCTGAAGAGAGATCAGGTGATCCATCCATAATGTGTGAATGAACCTTTAATTGTGTTATGCTAACAGGGGGTTATTGCACCCAGGTAGGGCTGACTTTGTGAGGAAGTTATCTAAGGGCTTGTGTGAAACCTATCAAAAATCTGGTGAAAGCTTTTGGAGAAAATGATGGCTCTTCCCAAGAAAAATAAACTGATTTTTTAAAAATATTTTAAAAATATTTTAATATGCAGGTAATTTCAGCATTCAGCTGTTACAGCAATATCTTTGCTATTACTGCTGTATTTAATGCACATCCTGTTGAGTGGACATTAAAGAATGAACATTTCAACGATTACACTTACATGCTTTGTTTCAGGTGATAGCAAAGATGATGACAACTAGAAATGGCCATAATCTTCTCCAGGAAAAGCACACTTCTATCAGGCGTACATCTAACAAATTCTTCATTGGAAAGTTTCCTTATCAAGATTGCATACAAGAGGTAGAACTGCTTTGAAAGTCAATAGTTTCTTTTTTAAAAGAGGGAGACAGAAGCTCCTTGTGTGTGTTTTTAAGATGCAGCCTTTAGAGCCATCAGAGTTTTGCTATTATTGATAAAAACCACCTTGGGATTGATGCCCGGAGGGGGTCGGAGTTGAAATTATGATACAAAACTTGAATTTAATTTTCTTGGTAGCAGGGAAGAACACAGCACAAAACAGAACTGCTGATCACAGAACTGGTGGGTTCTATGTAGTGACTTTTGGCTGCCTTATATTGCTAAACTGAAAGGCACTTCATATATATATATATATATATATATATATATAATATTTTTTTTTCAGCTCCAAGATCTCTGACTCTTTTGCACTGCACTCTTTTTTTTTAAAGCCTATATTATTGTACATAATCCCCACAAAAGCGAAATGCCTTCGAGTACTGTAAGCATGAATATCTTCAAAGGTAAGTCTTTCCAAAATGATAAGTGTTATTTTATAGACTTGAGCAAATCAGTGCCCATCCTCAAATCACTCACTGCTGAAAAAAGAAATGAAGTGAACTAGTCGAACGTAGTGACTGTCTTGCATGCAAAATGTTGCACCCAGCACCACGAAGCAACACAGGCAGCAGGAAATAGGTCTGCAGAGCAGGTTTTGATCCAGCTGGTAAGCAGAAGCCAAGGTGTGCAGGAACCAATTCTAGAGTGGAAGGGAGTGGCAAGCACAGAAGAGGGGGCATTCCAGGCCCCAGACAATATCTTTAAAAGGGAGGATGTGTCCCCTCCACCAGGTGATCTTTAAAACTAGGGGTGTTGTATATTATAGAATCTGTAAAGACTAAGTAAGTAAATAATTGTGGACGTTATAACTTCCAGATATTCATTTTATTGAAAATTAGCTTGTTCCCAGCAATGGGTTGAGTTCCTCTGATGCAACAGAATGTTCACAAATTTTCTATATTCTCAGAAGTGAATGGTCAGCACAAAGGGCCTACGGGCAAAAGGGGCTCTTGTACTGTGGGTGGGTGGGAAGGAATTCTGTGAGGTGAAGAAAAGCTGTATTTCTTTTGTGAACTCTTCTTCCTTAGGGACATTTTCATAGTTCCCAGGTACTACTGTCATTGGGAGGATTATTTGATTTCTGTTCAGCGAAACTCCTGTATCTGCAAAATTCCTCTAAAGTCAGCTGCGTGAATGTAGCTGACTTTAATTTCATATTCAACCAAGTTCAGACAATGGGTTGGATCCTAAGATCCCATGACTGCTGATAGAAAAGACACCTCTGGCACCCGCTCATGGGCGGAGGGTGGTCATTTTCACCTATTTCCCCTACACTTGCCGCCTCCTGCACTCTTCCCCAAAATCTGCTCCAAAGGCTGAGGGTCCCTTTAGAACTATGCGCGAGGTGGCATAAGGTGTGGTTGTGTGTGTGTGTGTGTGTGTGTGTGTGTGTGTATGGCTAAAGGGTGATGGGGAATCAGCAAAAATTGCCTCCCCGCTTCTGGGAGCCTTCACTAGATCAAAAGCTCTTCCATGAACAGGAGGACTCCTCCTGTTCATGGAAGGGCACCTTAGAAACCAATGTATACATTCAACCCCGATATATTCATGATCATAGCAGAAGATTCAACATGTGGGTCCAGTATTCTAGATCTTGGCAAAAATCTGTAAAAATTAAAGCCAAGAATGGTATCCAAGCTAAAATAGCAATGGCTGTATCATCTGCTCCTCTTTCATTTGCAAGGAACAACAATAGCTTGCAGATGCTAGTCTAAAGCACTGTACAGGATGTGTTTTCTTTTTGAAGGAAAAGTAATTACCCACACATAATTTTCTTATTAAGCTTGCACTAATTTTCTGTCATTTCTAGGAGCTGAAGAGCCTGCCACCATATTTTGCTGGGCTAAAATAAAAAGTATGCACCATTTACAAATCTGGAGTGTGTTTAATATATTTCAAATGGCACAATTTAGCGGCAATAAAAAAAAGTCTTACCCCCTCACTTTCCAGTAATTGCAATAATTTAGAAGTTTGAAAGCATTCAAACAGAAAACAGTTGGCTTGTGGGAGGAAGGGCTTGTTGTCTTGTCTTTGCTTGTTTGTTTTGCATATTTGTTTGTAGTATAAAAACGGCTGCAGAGACATAAAAAATTAACAATAGGAAAAAAAACTTTTTGTCTCTTTACAGAGTTATAAAGGGAAAAAAATCTTTATTATGGCTAGTCGGAGTTTTCATTGCTGCTTTGTTTTCCATTACTATACGACAACACAGGCAGTGTTTGAGAGGGGTAGGTAGCAGAGTGGGTCACATCCTGGCAGGTGAGCTGGGCAAGAGACGAAAGGTAAAGCTTTTGGGGAAATGGTGGATTTAGGGAGTCTGGCATCTGTACCCCAGTGGCATAGTGGTATATTCCAAAGTGCAGATGCTCATCATGACAGCCTGCATAGCCACGCTCCCCAAGGAGAATTGAAAAACTGAGGCAGCAGTGTGGATTGATCTCTCTTTTTCTCTGTTATGTGTGTCTTTTGTTATTGAAATGGGTCTGAATTGTTCATTCAAGACCAAGCCACCCGAACATACTTTGCGTTACAACAGGGATAGCTCACAACAATATACCGTTGCTGGGAAATCCATTCCCATCCCCCATCCCCTGCTACTGTGAAGATTGCAGCTAAGCTCAGAGGGAACAAGGAAGCCTAAGTGTTGCAGGGGCTGGGGGTGGCAAATGACATAATCATCCCTGCTAATCAAAGTGTCCAGGCACTTCGAGCCTGTGAGCTGCAGCTCCACTACATCACTGCTGCTATGGGCAATTAGAAGGGGACAGCAGGAGCAAGACTCATTGTAAAAGCGATGGGGCTGCTTGCATGCTTCCCTGAGAGCAAAGAAATGGAACCAGGATCTGGGCCAGCTCCAGGTTTGAGGGAGTCCTGGGAAAAGTATCTGTTGGTGAGCCCCTTTTTTTTCTGTCCATGGGCCTGGTGGACTTACCTGGCTGTGGTGGCGATTCTCTAAGCGGCGGTAGGCAGCTGGGACTAGCCACCTTCTAAATTTCCCACAATGCCTCAGAGTGATGCTGGGTTTTGGCAGCATTGTAGGAAATGAAAAGGGTGGCTAGACTGAGCTGCCTGGTGCTGCCTGCAGTGCTAAATCGGTGCGGGGGGGGGGGGATCGGAAGTGGGCCTGACTCTTTGGGTCCCCGGCAATTGTCTAAGGATGCCAGGTGCTAATGCCAACTCTGACCAGGATGACTCTTCATGAGGAAGGAAAGGGAAACAGGAAGTAAGTGTTCCCTGGAAGCCACTGATGAAAGGCAGAGGATGGGAGTGGCCAAGGAAGAGCCCACACGACTTCTGCTTTGAAGTAAAGGGCGAGTCAAAGGACAAAAGCTGTTGGCCACCTTTCTTACCTGCATGCTGCATCTGACGCTACAGGGAAGTGTTGTGGGAACCAGAGCGCCAGACAAGAGCTGCCAGTCCCAGTCCTAATAAACATTAAAACACTTAATAGTATTTGTTTCTATTTAGGACTTCTCACTGCCTGTAGGGTTTTTCTTTAATCTGAAGAGTAACTGTAGCAAGGTATTGCCAGGATTCTGAGCAGGGGGGACAGAAAAATACAGCATGATTTTGGGGCTGAATTTAACTTCCTGGGAATCTCAGCTTTCTTGTTTCTTTTTTGAAAGCAAGTTTCTAGCCCATATGGATGGGAATATATTTTACTTAGCTTAGCTTTCCATGGCTCTTTATGAGTTGAGTACTGCTTATGTTCCTCATTGTGTTCTTCCCTGCTGGCATGAACGTGACAGGGCTTTGGATAACGTGGTTCCTCTGCCTTTGGGTCTCTACGCTCCTCACCATTCTGTAAATTTATGCAAAATAACAGAAATTATGTAAAGTTGTATAATAAATATAGGTTGCAGAATTCAGCTTGGAATTTGGATTGTCTGGACAGAGAATTGTACCTATTTATTTTTGCAGGGAGTGCACACAGTCTGGGCCATCAATAACCAGTATAAAATTTACTTATATATTAACACAATCTAAGCTGAAACATACAAGTTGCAAACAGGCAGTTAGCTAATAAGAGAATTTTGCTTGCAGCACCTTGACTCTGCATTTTTCCCTCAATGATGTAAACTATTATCTCTCAGTAGCACATCTGCATTAATCATATGGGATGTAATAAATTTGCTGTACACCAAGAATATAAAACCATACAATTCTGCCATTTATCTTCTAAATGAGATATTTGTGTGACACTGTTCCCACCACGTTAGTGTACCAGAATTTAAAAACGAGCATGTTTGTTCTAAGATTTTCTCATGTTGGTCAATCCCTTTGGATGCCCCAAAGTAACTGGGTAAGACATTTTGTAAAAGGTGCTGCAGTTAAATTTGATACCAAGAAACACATACTATTTTGACTTGCTATATTGCACAGATGCAGTGTCTGGTCAAAAGGTCTGAACCTGTGCACTGTTAAATAACTGCTGTGAGGTATATGTCAGTGCATGTGTTAGGGCTTGAGGTTTTATTGCAAAATATTAGGAAACTGCAATTACTGAATTATATGTAACTTATTCCTGTACAGGAGTCGGCAGCCTGCGGCCTCAGAACCACATGAAGCCCTTGGCCTAATTTATGGCAGGCCTCAACCTACTTCCAAAAGCCACCAGCATGCGTTCAGTTCAGACCTCTGGCAAGAGGAGCTTTACACTCAGTCAGGCCACCGGTCTATCTAGCTCGGTATTGTTGACACTGACGGGCAGCGACTCCCCAGGGGTTCAGGCAGGAGTTTTTCCAGACCTGCTTAGAGATGCCAGGGATTGGACCTGGGCCTTTCTGTGCGCAAAGCGTATGCTCTACCACTGAGCCACAGCCTATCCCTTCCCAGGCAGCCTGTTGTGTGGGAAAGAGAGGGAGAGAAGGGAGTGGTAGAGAGAGAAAAGAGTGGCAGAAAGAGACCAGGTATGAGCCACCCAATTTTGGCTTTGGCCCCACTCACCACCAATATGTGCTGCCAGCCAAAGGCCATAGGGAATGCAGCCTTTGACAAAAAAAGAGTTGCCCACCCCTGCTGTAAATTGTTTCAATGATATACAGCTGTTTTAGATTTATGATAAATGCTTCATTTTTAGCGTGCACTGTTTTCTCTTTAATACCCAAAGCGCTCACTGTTATGCAAGTCAATGTGTGCACAAACAGTGCACCCCTACCGGGGTCCTGATTGGGAGAAGCCATGTGCAGCGGACAGGTTTAGTATTCTTCATAGGAGTGAAAGGCAGCTGCTGGGGTGTGGAACCAGGGCCACGTACATTTTGTATCAACCTCCTAACCTTCCTCCTTCAGGTGGCTTCCATAATAGCACCAGTCACCATAAATTGTAGTAACCACTTCCCACCACGCCCAATGGACACTTAATATTTTTCTTTATGCCCTCTACGTTTTGAAAGTACATCAGTTTTTTCTAGGAGATTTAATTCTCCTGTAAGCCCCAAATTATCTGTCTGCTTCTCTCTCTCAAAATATATTTATAGCCCAAATATTTCAGCCTAAACAGAGCCCCCAAGGCAGCTTACAAAAAGAACATTAAAACAAATTCAAAACAGCAAACCAAACTGACAACATAAGTATCATTAAAACCTCAGAGAGCCGCATCGACTCCATATTAAAACACAACCAAAAACCAATTGAAAGCTGCACGGGACAAAAATATATTTACTGCCTGCCCCAACCTGAGCAAAGATGTGTTCAGGGTCACCTCCCTTGGGTAAGAATTCCATAATCAGGGGCTGCCACAGAAAAGATCCTGTCCTACATTCCCACCAACCTCGTCAGTCTTAGGGCTTCATCACACAGAACTTTTATCCTGCGATTGAGATTGCTCCTTCACGGAAGTTTGTAGGCTCTTTACATGATGCCGTGACCCTCCAGGGCATCTCCTGCACTAAATGCCCTTTGTTCCATTTTGAAATAGATCGCAGATAATGAGCTATCAAATTACCCGTTGTGTTCCGCTTCAGTTTCCTCTGTGAAAAGAGTAAAAGCAGCAAGAAGAGGAGCGAGATCAATGAAAGATAATGGAAGACTCAGATACAGGCAGAAGGAGGGGGGAAAGGAAGCATGTGTAAAGGGAGTCAGTAGTGATCCTGCATTTAAAACGGAAGCAGAAAGCCCTGTTTTAAATGCAGGATTTGGGGCTATTGTAAAAATGCTCTTAGTGGTAACGTAACACTTTTATTCAGGGTCTCCAAAGGGACTCACAGCAAAGGCTTTGTACAGAGACAGTTAACATATATTATAATATCTTAATTAAAAACAATAATAATGCACATATAACAATTTTCCATGCATAACCATACACTTATCACCAAAACAATATAACAGAGCACTCCCAAAGTTCTTTTTTTCAGCTTGAGTCCACACAAAAAATATAAATAAAACTTCTCTCTGAAGCGTGATTTTTTTTCCGCTGGCCGAAGAAGGAAAACAGTCCCTATTCCCTTCACCCCAGCTCTGCAGCAATCTTTCCAAGGTGGAAAAGATTTTCAAGGTGGATCCAGCAATGCAGGAACAACTTAAACAGCCCTTTATACAATATAAAAGAACATAAACAACAAGGAACTCATAGTGTTTGAGGGGGGAAATCATAACTCTTAAAAAAAAATTCAAAAGGAACCCTCCGTCCTAACCTGTCTCAAGGGTTCAGGGTCTTACATGGAGGAGAAAAGGTCTTCCACGCTGCATTTTGGTAACTGCCTAAACTGGTGGCCACTCATTTTCTCACTCCTTTACTGAGCATGTGCAGAATATTCCCTCAGAATTCTTAAAGAAAAATATACCACTGGGTTACAGTAGGACATGCAAGATCAGAAACTATATGGGAGGAGGCTGTCTTTCAGGTACCCTGACCCCAGACCATTTAGGGCTTCATAGGTAGGAACTAGCATCTTGAACTGGGCCTAGACACAAACTGGAAGCCACTTCAATTGATGTAAGACTGGTGTGCTATGGTCTATAAAGTGTACACCAGAAAGCAATCTGGCTGCAGCATTTTGCTCCAGCTGCAGTTTATGAATGCTCTTCAGCAGATGCCCCAAATAGCTGTTTACCAGCACCATAGAAGAAGGTTCAGATCCATAGGCAATTTTATTTTTTTTATTTATATATATAAAAATATTTCTTGGCCGCCCTGCAGGGCAGAAGCCCTCCCAAGGTGGCTTACAGTGATAAAATACATAAAAACAGTTAAAATCTTAAGTGATAAAAAACATAAAAACAACAATAAAAACCAACAATAAAAACCAGCAACAATGTTAACAGCAATAATAGCAACAATAGCAGTCACGTCACGAGAAGGCCAAGATAAAAAAATACGTTTTCGATTCAAGGCCTTCTTAAAAGTCTGCAGTGACAGAGCATGGCGGACCTCTGATGGCAGCTTGTTCCAAAGGCTTGGGGCCACTGCTGAGAAGGCCCTCTCACATGTGATCACCCATTTGACTGCTCTCGTGGGTGGGCAAATGGGAAGGGCCTCTCTTTCTGATCTTAAAGTGCAGGCAGGCTGATATGGGTGAAGGAGGTCCTTCAAATAACTTGGTCCCAAACCGTTTAAAGCTTTGAAGGTCAAAACCAGCAATTCAGTACAAGTGGTGATACGTTTGTTTTTAGGAGATGAGGTGCTTGAAATTCAAAACAGGAAATAACTTTTTTTTCTTTAAAAAAAAATCCCTCTGTAACACATCCCATGAGGCTAGTGCAAGTTACAGTTTCCTACAAGTGAAAGTTGATTGTTTTAGTTCCAGAGAGGGAAGGAGCCCTTACACAGAAGCCTCCAGACGATGATGATGATAAAAAGATATTGCCATAATCATCAGTATAACAGTGTGTGTGCTATAACAATATAACATATCATAAATAGAGCAAAAATCTATATATTCATAAATATAAATCCATTAAACACATTTCATAAATTAGCATTTAGATCCACATTAGCTAAGGTATATTCCAATTAAATGCTTCACAAACATATAAAAAACCCAATTATTTTCACACATTAAGAACAGTTATCGCAAAATATATACACCTTTACCCAACTAACAAACCTTTCCTTCACTACTCCATACCACTAGTATCAACAGCAAACACACACACACGTACACACCAGAAAACGTGCCAGTATCAAAATATTTAAACTTAAACCAATTAAATTCAACATTTATCAAAAAACATTTCTACTTTGGCTGTTGATGCCCCATAACCAGGCACTTTGGGGAGATGCAAAGGGGGAATTTGTGGAATTTGAAAAGAGGAGGCAGGTGTCCAGATCATGGGCATCTCTACACCAGCCTAAAATCCTACATTTCAAATGGGGCTTTCTGCTTCCGTTTTAAATGCAGGATCACAAGGACTCCCCTTTTCACGTGCTTCCTTTCCCCCCAACCCTTTCTCCCTCCTTCTCCCGGTACCTGAGTCTTCCATTATCTTTCATTGATCTCACTCCTTTTCTTGCCGCTTTTACTCGTTTCACGGAGGAAACTGAAGTGGAACACAACGGGGTAATTTGATAGCTCATTCGGTGTTTCTATATTAAGCAAAAACCCCACATTCTTTCTGGAGCTTCCTGCTTTCAGTCTTTTTGCAGGATTAGGAAGGGCTTCTTTACACAGCAGCTACATGGTTTGAACTGAGGGATTGCCTCCCTCCCACCCTGGCATGTGTGCAAAGGGGGGGGGGGGAGTCTTGTTTTTGTAGCTTAACTTCTGCTGTACTGTTTTCTCGCAGCCCCCATGAAACCTCTGACTTACTTCTGTTCTGACTAGACATCAAATGTAAGATTGCGCTGTCAGTCTGCAACCCTTGGCACACTTATGTGGGAGTAAGCTCCACTGAACTCAGTGGGACTTACTTCTGAGTAGACATAACGTCACCCTGTAAGTCTGCAACCCTCGGCGCACTTACTTGGGAGTAAGCTCCTGAACTCAGTAGGGTGCTCTGAAACAACAAGAGGACGTTGCTTCTGAGCTTGGTGGGGTGGTGGATCAGATGTTTCTCCGTTGCAGGGAGGCATTTTACCCTCTTCTCCCTCCAGTTGAGAAATGCGGAGGCAGGAGGCACAATCGGCAGGCGTTTCATGCCCTCTCTGCTGTCAAACCTCATCCTGACTGCACCCCCAACAATTGAAAACAAACACCCACAGCAGGCAGACACAGCGGTTTCTTCTGCTCCTGGAGAAGAACATGGCGCTCCTGTTCCATGGGCTGGGGAAAATACCACATTTTTTGCTTTTGGGGAAAACACGATAGGCTGGGGGAAACTGCAGGAGGCGCCTTGCACATTAACAACGTCACGTAAAGAGCACGCAAACTTCCTAGAGAGAGCCATCTCAATAGCAGGATAACAACTCTGTGTGATGAACCCCATGACCTGTGATTTATTTAAAAACGGAACAAAGGGCATTCAGTGCAGGAGACGCCTTGGAGGTTCACAGCATCATGTAAAATGCCCACAAACATCCGTGAAGGGTCAATCTCAGTCACAGGATAAAAGCCCTGCGTGAAGGAGCCCCATGCAGTATATACATTAGGTAGGTAGGTAGGTAGGTAGGTAGATAGAAACAGTGTCACAGGGGTGGGCAGCTGTCTCTGACCTCGGATCCAGGAATCCAAACTATCCTATGCCCGCCCCCACCTGCCCAGACTCTGTTTAGGAGCCATAGGATTGCTCCCTTCATCACATTAATTATTTTTCATTAATATACACATATCCATGTAGCTGAAGCTGGCAGCAACATCTTCAGCAACCCTAACCACCACACATAGTTTTTCAGTTTGAAGCCAGGGAACATTAGTAGGCTGAGAGACAGTTATCCCTCCCCACTGCTCTGGGGCAGCCCTCCCTCGGGGGAATGGAGTGGACAGACCCCTCCCTCAGTGTGCTGTGGGAGTACACCATGATAGGAAACATGGCTAGGGATGCCCGTGGACGTGCCTTCACTCAGATGGGACGTATCCAACTCTGACCCCTACATATGTTTAAGGCTTTGCTGTAAGTGCGGTTCCAACCTGTGTGAAGCCAGGTCCATGTGCTAGTAAAGTATTTAGTGTGTGTGTGTGTGAATCAGGCTGCAGGAGGAGATTTGCATTTATGAATGCTTCCTTCCCTACATACTGGTAATTAGTATATAAGAGAGAAGAGTCCGGTGTCCCTGGCATGCTAGTTTTCTATATGCAGGAGGGCTGGGTTTTCCCCTACCCCCCCCCCCCCGCCCGCTCCTTCCATCTGTAGTCTGTGAGGGTACAGCGCAGGAAAAGCTTTGTCACTTCTTTCTGATGCGTGCATTAACTGGCCCTGAGAGACAAACCTTGAAGTGTTCGTATGGTTCTGAAAAGAGCCCGTGTACTTTGGCTTCCAACCAAACCATAATAATCAGCTGTATTATAAATACACACCCCGTTTCCTACTCTAATATTGCGTACCGTCATGTTTGCTATCCCATTGTGATAAGAGCTTTATTGTTGTACATATAATCAGTCTTTTGTTTGTGTTAGGATTTGGAAAGTTCCTATTTAAGTGAAAAGCATTGATGAAGGTTAGCATTTTTAAAAACACACACACACCACTGCATTGCTCCTTCTTCAAACAGCAGCAACTGGAGCACTGATTTAGCCAGAGAAACATAATGCTTCTCCTGAGCAAATATTATGCCTCATTTGACCTTGGCAGCAGAGACTAACCTAGAGTGGAAAATGCGAGATTTAAGACAATAAATATTTACTGTAGCTCCTTTAAATCTTTTGGTAAACCATCCACACTGACAACAACTTCAGCTTGATGTTTAAACTTCTAGCATCTGTAAATTGAGGCTTATATAATCAAACTGCAAATGGAAAGTTTTGTTGCAATGCACAATGAGGCCGTGAGGAATTGTCTCCTCGCCATAGCTTCTCATGCCCTTTTCGTTTTAATTAAAATGTCATTTGTTGGGACTTGGTCAGGTGCCATTTGGGCTGCCACCTTCAGCCACTGGCATCTCTTCCTCATTCCATCCCTGCCGTATTCACTTCTGATCAGGTGTCGGATGGCCAGATTAGGAAGCACTGTGGAGCACCTCCTATATCTTCTGCCATGACGGTCTGATGAAGGCAGGGCCCATCTGTGGAATAACTCAGATCTTTAATGCTAAGGTACGATTAATTGTCCCACTGCACATTTCCAGTCCATAACTCAGAAGGATTTTTCTCTCTCTCTCCCTAATCCAGCAATCTGTTCCAGGTGTGAGACAACAACATCACAGTTCATAGGAAGGCCCATAGTGGATTACCAAGTCTCGGGAGTAAAATCTCTCAGCGGGAGGCGCAAGAAGCAAGGGGTCAGGACTATCGTCCTGCTTTTTCATCATTCTAAAGAGTGAGGTACACACCGTCCCATTATTGCTCAGAGCTCTTCCTTGCCTGCATGCTACTTACTGTCTGCTGTATGCCACTTACATTGTCTTTGGACCAGATCCTTTGGACACGCTCCTAAAGAATGAGGCACACGCCGCTCCGTTATTGCTCAAAGCTCTCCGTTGTCTGCATGCCACATAAGGTCTGCTGCATGCCACTTACACTGACTTTGCAATAACTTGTCCTGAACTGATTTTAAAATGGGGGGGCTCTTTTAATTAAGATTAAATTAAGCTTTTATTTAAAACAACAACAACAACCAGTGTGATAAGAACAGCACAAAATGAACCTCATCAGCTGCAGGGTGTGAATTGGAAGGCTACACGTGGCATGATGCTTTAGTGTTCAGATGTGTACATTTGCATGCAGGGGACCTTGAGACAAGGTGAGTGTGCACATGCATAGACATTTATTTATGTGATGGTACTGATGCATCACTTATTTTAAAGAAATTTCTAGGTGATGTACAAAAACAAGTCTTTATACGGAGGACAAGATTACCTTCCTGGAAATGCCTGTTAGGCACTGAAAACCCAGAAGGATTGGTGCCTGCCTAATTTGTACTGGTAGAGAGTTCCACAGTGTGGGTGTTATGATACTGAAGGCACTATACTGAGCAGTGATGGATCGGACCTCTGTAATCTTGGGCATCGCTGGGAGGATATCTCCTTGTGAGCACAGCAGCTGAGCAGGCCAGTGGGGGGTCAGGCAGTCTCCTAAGCATTCTGGTCCTGAGTGGTTTAGGGTTTTATAAACAAGTGTCAAAGCCTTGAACCTGCTCCAGCAGCATACAGGCAGCCAGTGCAGCTCCCCCAGCACAAGTGTAATATGCTGGCTATAAGCCTCTCGTGATACCAACCTGGCTGCACCATTTTGCACCAACTGCAGCTTCTGGACCAACCTTAGGAGCAGCCCCACATAAAACACATTGCGGTACTCCAGTTTTGAGGTTACCAATGCATGGACCACACTGGTCAAGGCATCCCTGTCAGGAATGGCCCATAACTGTCTTACCTGCCTGAGCTGGTAAAAGACACTTGTAGCCATGAAAGACACCTGTGCCTCTGGTTACAGCGCTGGATCAATGAGACCCCCAAGCTATGGACCTGCTCCTTCAGGGGGAATGTAACCCCATAAGGACCCAGTTCCTGGACACAACCACTCACCCACAGAGCCCCCATCTTGCCAGGATTCGGACCCCATTTACTTGCCCTCATCCAGCCCACCACAGTATCCAGGCACAGGTCCAAGATTTGCACAGCCGCCCCTGATTCAGATGTTACAGAGAAACAGATCTAGGTATCATCAACCACTCCCAATGGCTTCATATAGATGTTAAATAGCATTGGGGACAAAATAGTGCACTGTGGCACCACACGGCCTAAACACCAGAGCATTCCCCCAAAACTACTCTCTGAGACCAACCCTGCTGACAGAACCAGAAGCACCAAAGAACAGTGCATCAGATACCCATCACATGAAGTTGGTCTAGGAGGATACAATGGTCAATAGTATCAAAAACTACAGGAAGATCCAGGAAGATCAACAGGGTAGTACTCCTCCTGTCCCTCTCTAAGTAAAGGCCTGAACCCAGACTGGAATGGGTCAAGATCATTGGTATCCTGCAAGAATGTCTGCAATTGCCCCACCATGACTCTCTTGAAACCCTTTCCCAAAAGGGGATGTTTGTGACCAGGCACTAGTTGTCAAGTACCACAAAGTCCAGAGTGGACTTCTTGAGAAGAGGTTGCACCACCACTTCTTGCAAAGCAGCAGGTACTCCCTCCTCTTGCAAGGATCCATTCACCACACCAGGAGCCCATTTCACTTCTAGAGATTAGGGCTATGGATCCACATTTTTAAACAGTTCAAATTAATTTGCACCCCTTATACTAATACATAGATTGGAATGCAGTTATCCTTCAGACAGTACACTTCCCTAAATTTTGCAATTCAGTTCTTAACTGAAAAAATGCATACACAAATGAGTATATTAGGGGAAGATGTGTACAAAAATGCATATTTTAGGGGAAATTCCATACAAAGAATGTATATATCATGGGGAAATGTGCACAAAACTGCATACGTTATGGGGAGAATGCATGCAATTGAAGTGCACATTTTTGTACTTTAAAAATATCACAGAAATGGGATGGAATGGACTCATGTCATAATTGAACACATGTGAAACAGACAGACTGGAAGTAGACTAATTCGTCCCTCCCTAGTAGAAGCCCAGCACAATGGGCTGAAACCTGAAGAATGGCAAATCTGGTAATTCATACTCATTTTTTCAAAGGCATCCCCCAAATCTCCCCCAAGGGTAAATGAAGAACACTGATTTACCTGGGACAGGTACCAGAAAATAGAGATTGTTCCTGGTACAGAGGGCCAATCGGAACATAAGGTGGGATCATAGGCAGGTGGCACTGCTTTTCTTAAGCTTTTGCTCCTGGCTCCATTTCTTTGTGTATCACACTTGACTCTTCACATGCTGCCAAATACTGTCCCCTGATGTAGTAAGGCAGTGGTGTTGAAGCTCAGGCCTGTGGCCAAACCTGGCCCACCTGAGGTCCCAATCTGGCCCTCTGGGGTTCCCCATATGGCTCCTCCCCCTTTCCCCAAACACCAATTGTCAGTTGGTTTCCTGGTTTTGCCCAGTTTTTCCCCATTCTGAAAGGCTTTGTTACTGGCAAAAAGAGCTTTAAGCTAAAACATGCTGGTATTTTATTTTATTTTTCTATTTTAGGCCCTATGCTTTGTGCTTTTGGCTCTGCCCACCACTAGGACGTGGCCCCCAAGAGCTTCTCCAAAATTGAAGTCGTCCGTTTGGCTCGAAGAGCTTCAACACCCCTGTACAAAGCTCTGACCCTTGCCAGATCAGCACACGCCCCTAATGGTCTGAAGGTCAAGATGTTTAAAAACCCTAACATGGAGCAAATAAATAATTCAACTGCAGTATGTACACTATAAGCCAGGGAGAGAGAGAGAGAGAGAGAGAGAGATTAATTAAAGGAATCTTTCACTGCAGAAATTACAGTGGAGCCGAGCCACCAATCCCCATACTAGATTTTGTTAACTTTCTAAGAAGTAACTTTCTAAAAAAAACCCAGTGTATGCATTTCCCACTCAAGCAAACTAAACTAATAACAAAAAGAGGGCGAGGCCACCAAACATGCGCGCGCATATATATATATTTAGTGTGTGTGTGTGTGTGTGTGTGTGTGTAGGGGGGGGGAATTTATTGGCTTAAGAAGATAGGAAGCTGGCTTACACTAAGTCAGACCATGGATCCATCCAGCCCAACTTGTGGACACCCACTGGAAGCAACTTTCTAGAGTTTCAGGCAAAAGTTTCTCCTGCCCTACCTGGAGATGCTGGGGACTGAACCTGGGACTTTTTGCCTGCAAAGCATGAGCTCTACTACTGAGCTACAGCTTAAATCCAAAGAAATATAAGCAAAGTTTTGTTCACAAAAGAGGACTTTCCTACCCTCCCCATCCTGGTGAAGCCTCTTGCACCACCCCCAAAGCAATACCTGAATGGTGGGGGTCTCCAAAGGGAAAAAAGCATGTGGGCAGGGGGAGGAGAAATTTTCAATAGTTGGTGTGGATGTGCTTCCACTTGGGGCATTTTAGATCCAAGTCATTGTAGGTTCCAACCTTTGGGGCTGTATTGTCCTTCTCCAGTGAAGTATGTTGAATGAAGATTTACACAATTAATTTGCATAAGAAATTTGAATGCACGAACAATACATTTTCTGCCCATCTATTATATTCTCCCCCCGCCCCCCGCAAACCGAAAACAAAAATCTCTTTTCAGGTTCACAGTATATGTCCTCACCCAGAGACTTAGACAGAAAGAAGGCTGTACTGAAATTGTTTGTTTCATGGCACCCTGGAGTAAGCAAAAGCAACCAATTGTACATCAGAAAAGAAATAATTCATTTCCAAATTCGTAAGCACATACATGTGCCATCCCACTCCTTTTGACAATTTTTCAGTGATTGCTGTGAGAGGGCACAAAAGTGTTTGCCAGTTCAGGAAACATTGTCCTCACTCTGAATTGACTTTGTTTGTTCTTGGTGGCATTATCACATGGCCAAATCTGAATGGCTAGATTGCCTTATGACATCATCTTATTCATTATGTGTACCACAATCGGCTGGGATTGCTGGTGTAACTATTTCCAGGAAAAAGACCCAGTAATTATGTGGGGGTGGGGAGAATGGGGAAGGAGCAGGTGTGTGTGTGTGGGTCTGGGGGGGGCAATGGCCATTAGCAGGACTGAAACACAATAAATATTAAAAGCAGTAAAGGTTTGGGGAAAATATTGCTCCCTGTGCCCCCATACTACTTTTGACCCAAAACTCAAAGGAGGAAAACATTCGGCATAGACCCAGTAATAACAGGTGAAGTTCAGAGACACCACACAGAAACATGGCCTTCAATAGCCAAACAGAGATTCAAGCACGAGCTCATTCTTCCTTACCTGCTTTGTATCACTTATTTTCTGGATTCCAACACGGAAATCGCTCTCTCTGCACCTAACACCTAGTTAAAGCTCCAGCAGTGTGTGGGACTTTCTTCAGAAGAGAGATAAGAACAATTATTTCCTCCTTTGAATGTTTGAAAGATCTTCAAAAATGACACACGCCAGGCCTATAATCGACTCAAAAACTGGTCAATTATGTTCGTTTGGTATACTTTAGACTCCTTAGCTTTATCCTCTGTCTACATTCCAGTGAAGTTATTAGTCAAAGTAATTGTTTATTTTTTTGCCAGAAAAACAAACTATAAAGCACTCAACGCCCGAGCTCACTAAACCATCCCTTTGTTTTGTTTGACTTGCGAAGTACTTTATACTATGAAAAATTATTCTATAATGGATGAGGAATCTGCTAAAAATTCTGCCCAATGCAACTTTAATTTGCGATGAGATGAGAACTACCACGGAAGAAGACCACCAAGAGTGCTCTTGGACAAGGACAAGGGAGAAAAATAAATACAGACATAGATCCACCATGTGGTTTATTGCATTTGGGTTGTGCTCTGAATATTTTTGCATGGCGTAGCTCTGTGAAGGCAAGATCTAAACCATTTCAGTGGGAGTACATCTGGATGAGGGCCAACCAGCTAGCATTTACTAGTCTGCCCAGTGAAGGTGTATGCTGTAAGTATTCTGGTCTGAAAAACTAGCAAAGGCCAGATGCTGCAAGGTTCTGCCTTGGGCCTTGCTAGGTTTTGCCCAGGTTTTGTTCTGGCCCAGAGAAGTCTTTCTTGTCCTTCTGCAGACCTTCAAGTTCCCTCAAGCCTGTTCACACCTCCCTCTTGTGCATGGATGGCACCGTTTAGGCTGCATAAAGATCAGCACTCAGAGAAAGAGTTCACTGTAGAGGATATCTCTGGAATCCTTAGAACCAAGCTCTCTGAAAGATCAGTATTATTAATCCTGTATTGCAGATGACTGGGGAAGCACTGAGGTGGAGAGGTGGCGGCAGTTTGCGAGACGTCACCTTAGGGTACAATTTGAACCAGGGACATTCTCATTTATGCTTCTGGCCATTATGCTACACCAGCTCTCCCTGCAAGTTGTTCTCACATTCCTGGTGGATTCTGCCTGAAAATTAGGGTGGTGTTTAGGCCAAAATTCTGAGGCAGCACAGAAAATCATGTAATAAGATATGGTCTTGACTACAGGATTCAGATTCCTCCCAGAACGGTTATAACTAGGGATGTTGGAGAAATCTGCAGTGGAATCAAATGAGTTCAGATTTCATAGAATCATAGAATAGTAGGGTTAGAAGGGGCCTATAAGACCATCAAATCCAACCTCCTGCTCAGTGCAGGAATCCAAGTCAAGGCATTCCTGACAGATGGCTGTCCAACCTCATCTTGAATGCCTCCAGTGTGGGAGAGCCCACCACCTCCCTAGGTAATCGGTTCCATTGCTGTATTGCTCTAACAGTCAGGACGTTTTTCCTGATGTTCAGCCGGAATCTGGCTTCCTGTCACTTGAGCCCATTATTCCGTGTCCTGCACTCTGGGATGATTGAGAAGAGATCGTGGCCTTCCTCTCTGTGACAACCTTTCAAGTACTCGAAGAGTGCTATCCTATCTCCCCTCAGTCTTCTCTTCTCAAGGCTGAACATGCCCAGTTCTTTCAGTCTCTCCTCACAGGGCTTTGTTTCCAGTCCCCTGAACAGCTTTGTTGCCTTCCTCTGAACCTTTTCCAGTTTGTCTGCATCCTTCTTAAAGTGTAGTGACCAGGACTATAAAGTGTTGAAAGTTGGCAGAAGCTCTTGGGGAGCATATATGTAATGGTGGTGTCAAGGGTTGGCAAAACCAGGCACGTGCCAAGGGACTGCAGCCCAGCAGGGTCCCACTGACAAGAGCCCCCTGGACTTGTTCTTCTGTCAAGGAGAAGGCCTCATGGGGCAGAAGATATGGTGGGAAAGGGTTAACTTCGTCTTGCATGATTTTAGGTTGTGTTTTTAGTGTTTTATGGTAGGAGGGAATAGGATTCTGCAGGAAGATTTGCAATTCAGGCCACCTGGAGGGAGAAGGAGATGTGGGCCATCCCACGACTGAAGGTGTCAGCCTGGAGGTCTTATCAGAACCCAAGGTCGTAAGCTAGCTTGGCCTGCCAAAGGGCCAGCATGGCTGGAGAGGTGTGAAAAACCCAGCTCATCCTCCTTGAGGGAAGGGAGGGGGAATGAAAGAACTAGAAGCTGGGCAGTGCCTAGATAAAAGAGGCAATGGCTAGCCTTCTTTTGTCCGTTGGTTTCCATTCAGTCTGGGTGGAAGGTGCTGGAGTGCTGGCTATGACAAAGGATCCTACCACGAGGTGTGAGTAGCTATGCCAGGTAGTCATTTATTGTTTTATTCTATGTAGGGATGGCACAGGCACCCGATTCAGTCTGGGAATCTGGTGGACCCACTCCTGCCCACATCCCCGAGCCCCACTCACCGAGCACCTGACCCTGCTCATCCCTTGCCCATGCTCAGCGAATGGCCTGCACTCACCCTGGCAGCCTGGTTGAGCTTCACGGAAGCCTTTTTTGAGAAATAAAATGGCGATTGCAAAAATGCAAACATGCGTGTTTTTGCGCATATGCGAAAATGCACACTTTTGCTAATGCGTATATTTGCATGTGCGTGAAAATGCATTTTCAGAAAAATTCACATTGCACACACACTGTGTGCCTTTGCAAAAATGCGCATTTCACACATGAGAATATGCACATTCATAAATATGCACATTTTTGTGCATACAAAAATATGCGCATTTTTGTAATCCCCTTTTTAAAAAATGGCAACCGCCAAGCTCGGGGTGAGTGCGGGCTGCTCGCTGAGCATGGGAGGGGCTCAAGCGCAGTCCAGGGACCGGCAAGTGGGGGCAGGTGCTGGACAGGCATCCAGAGAACCCGGACAGGGGTGAGTTCACACATCCCTAATTCTATGTTGGGTTTCCAAACAGGGAATAGGTACTTGGGGGAATTCTGAATTGTACTTTGTCTTGTTTCTTTTCCCATTCCCTCACCCCTTAATTTGTAAATAAATATCTACCTCAGACTATTGCTGCTATTTCTTTCCTGGGTCAGTGCTAAATTCAGTGGCTAGTGCTTTCCCCCAAGGTTGGGGTGGTGGTGGTTGCGAGTTCCTCTTGGGTCTGGCCGAGCGGTGGTGGCAGCGGACCAAGGAGGCTAGGAGAGCCTTCCTTTACAGCTTCACCATTGCAACCTGCTTGTACACCAGCCTCATGCTCCGGCCCTGACAACTGTGGTGGTGAGAAGGAGGAGCAGGAGATGCCATGGCCTACTTGCTCACAATGGCAGTGAGAAGGCAGAGACTCACTGAGGGAGGGGGGCAACTGAGGGTGCCTTGGGCGAAGGCCCTGCCCCCAAACCTGGAGCCGGCACTGCAGAGATGCTTCGCAGGGAGCCTTGGATGGAGAGTCCCTCTGCTCTCACACCAAGGGTCATGCACTGCTAGGGCTGTCAGATGCCTCACTGCTTCTTGATACTGCTTTGTAGGCAGCTCGTTGATGCTTCCTGTTGTACACGATCACCCCAGCTGTAAGCAGGACAGCAGCAGCAAGATGACTCCTACCACAAGCCCCATGCTGGGCGCTGCATGAGATTCTTCCCAGGCCAAGTCCAGAGCCTCCAGCAGACCGGCACATTCCACGCGGAACATGAATCCAACTCACAGATTCCCACAGTACACTGACTTTCCTGAGTTGCACGGATGCCGTGGACTTGCGGACTGTTTTTTCTTTTACTTTCTAGGATTTTACGCAAATTTAGTTGTAGAAAAATACATAAAATAAAAAAATACCAGCTGCACATTTCCCCCATAGGCTAAAGTATGAAAATGCGCATGGGGTGGGGGGTGAGGTATTTTGTGCATTTTTGCAAGCGTGACTTTGCGCAAATGCAACTTTGCGCAAATTTAGGGAATTGGAAAAAATCTGATGCCGTCAATGAGCAGACGACAGAACAAAGGGCACCTGACAAGCCACAAAACAGAGACAGAACGGCTTTTCCAAAATCTGTACATCCCTAGTTATAAGCATGTGCTTTATATGCCAAAGGTTCCAGGTTCAATCTCTGCTTGGTTCTCAGTGCTGGGGAAAACCCTGCACCTGAGACCATGGAGAGCTACTGCTACTCAGAGTAGACAAGACTGGACTGGATGGACCAATTATAAGACGTTGTTATAAGACCACTTCATATGTTATTGAGAATCTGAGTGTTTGTTTGTTTTTTAAAGCAAGTTGTTTGCCCTTATTACTGCGAAGGTATCCTTGACAGTAAGTGTTAGGGAAATTCCTATTGAAATATAAGCTTCGGCTATGGGGCGGTATAGAAATATAATATATAAGAAATGAAATGAAATGAAATGAGACATGCCAGATTTTTTGGGTGGGTGGGAATAAGATTTCCAGTGGATTTCTAGCAAAAGCAGAGTTTGATTAAGCCAAACAGTAAAAATTGCAGAATTATTTGCTGAATTCAGAATCAGAGAGACCATGCAACTTCAGCTTTTTAAAGTGCAGAACTCGAATTACCTGGGTGCAGAATTTTAATATGTATTAAGCAATGGGTACACCCCATGCTGCCCTAAAATCATCCCATTATAGCTGGGCTAAACTGCTGTTAAAATGTCGGGCACAATTAGGTGCCTTACTGCAATCCTTCCCAAAGTGTGAAGCAATCCTTTGACACTTTTCTCTCCTTAGTTAAAATTCTGCTCAGTCACTGTCCTTTCAACCCCACGACTCAGCTGTTTGAGCATGCTTGGCAGGTACTATGACAAAGAAACCCTGACAAAATTTCAATAAAAAATGACTGTATTATAAAGAAGATAAAGGAATAAAGTTGTACCTTGTGATTATATATATATAATTTGAATAGGGATGAAACAGGCTTCCCATTTGTATCACTCAAATTGCTTTGAGATATATCCAGAGAAGATGATCATCTATCGGTGGGCTTCGTATTATTTAGAAAAATAGAAAGCAAACTATATTTGAAACAGTTGCTTCAAGATTTGTCAAACACACTATTGTAATCTGTAATGTTTAGAAAGAAACGATGAAGGACGTTTTGTAAAAGGCCAGTGTCATGCAATAGGAGCTTGCCTCCCAGGGCAACTAACAGCCACAGAACTTCCCCACCCCCACCCCAACATCCAATTCTTGCACGGGCAAAAGGTTAAAGTCTTCCATCCCCTATAACATGGTCCCAGTACAGATCAGTGGTTCTCATGGCTGCTATTTACAACTTAAAAATGAATAAATCACACCATTGTTTAGCCTTAACTAAGAGAACAAGCTGGAAAGTGCTTGGTTCACCTCAGTGATGAACTTGGGGACTTTTGGCAAGCCATTCTTTCAGCCCTCCTATCAAGGATATCGGGGAAATAAAACTGGCCAGCCTTACAAGGCTGTTGTTAGGATTACTGAGATAAGAGGTGTGATGTTCTTTGGGGATACATGCTATATAAACAACAAAGTGTCACATGCACCTTATAGATGTACAAATTTATGGCATAATATTTCGTGAACCCAGTCCACTTCATCAGATACGTGAAGTGTTATCCTCAACTGGCAGGATGGTGATGGAGGAATTGTAAACTGGGATCAGAGGGAAATGAAATGCAGAAAGTGCAAAGAGTAACCATTACCTTAACACTGGCCATTTGCAAAACCGTTGTTGGGTGGTAACACAGAAATCCTTGCACTGATGATCTGATTAACCTTTGTAGTGTGATTTTAAGAAAAGGCCTTTGTCCTTATCCAAGATGAAGGAGCTGTTTCACCTTGAAATCTGCCCTTGAAGTTCCTTTGTTCAACAATAGCCACCTTAAGGGCAGTGCTAGAGTGCGGCTGGGAGGGTGAAGTGTTATTTTTATTATTACATTTATATCCTGCCTTTTTTCTCTTGCAATATTTTTCAGTATTGGTTTTTCAATATTCCTATTTTTCTGATGTCAGATTAGTGTCCATTTCTTCTCAGGATGGGGGATAAATTTGTTCAGTTTGCATTTTAATGTGAACTTACCTAGTTTTGCACTTTTGAACCGATGTACGAACCAGTGTACACACTTCAACATTCACACTTCTCTGAATTTTGCAGTTGAGTTTTCCAGTCCAAAAGTTGCATACAAGAATGCTTATATTAGAGGAAAGTACACCAAAAAGGGATACATTTGTGAAAATAACATTAAACTACATTATATAAGGAAAATTGCTTGTAAAATGTGCATATTTGGAAAATTGCATACAAAAATGCATGTATTAGGAGAAATGCACAAAAAACTTTTTAAAAAAATCTCAGGGTTCAGGAAAAAACAAATTTAAGAGTGGGGAAATTCCATGGGCCATTTATGCCTGTGATATTGCATAGATGGGGCCTTTATTACCACTATGTGCACAATATTAGACTTACATAAGTTCTTAAGGTGCCATTTTCTTCACAAAATGGCGACCATGGGAACCATGGATGTTCAAGGACAACTCAGGGTAGGTGAGGACGGTCCAACGAGTGCAGAGGGCGCATGAGTGTGGGCAGCAGCTTGGCAAGCACCTGGAGGACCCGGACTGGGGACGGGGGCGGTGTCTGTCCATCCCTAGGGATAAATGGAACTTAAGTTTGGAAAAATGAGAGAAAAATTGAGAGAAACCAAAATTGACAGATTTATCCACCCTTAATTTATTATTTTGCATAGTGCAGAAAGTACAGACAGTGATAATTAGACCATAGGGACCCCTGCTACCCATAAGCCCAGCCTGGGCAAGTCTTGTATCCCCCACTCTGGTCATTCAGGTCACTACTAGGGTGTGCACCAGCCACAAGATTCAGTTCAGGGACAAAGTGCTTGGGGAGCTTGACTCAGGTTGCAGACACATAACTGTTTGGGGAGTAGGTACCAGCAACAGTGGCTAAGGCACCCCCCAATTAGTGCCAGGGCTGTGCAGGCACCTGCTGCTTTGGGCCTTCCAAGGTGGGCCTGACCTGCTTCAGCCTCTGGAGCTGAAGTGGGATTTGGATGTCCAAATCCCACTTCGCCCCCCCCAGCACCCCCAACGCATGAGCCCCCAGTTCCTTACCTGGTCCCCCAGGATGTGTGCTGGCAGCCATCTTCTTGTCCCAGAGAGTCGCCATTTCATTTTTTAAAAATAAATTAAATTAAATTTTAATTTTTTAAAACAATTAAAAAAATTAAAATTAATTTTTTAAAAAATTTAAAATTAAATCTAAAAAATTATTTTTTTTAAAAAAATAAAAAATTAATTTTTTTAAAATTTTAAACATTAAATCTTTAAAAATTGAATTTTTAATGTTTTTTTTTTTTAAATGGCGACACCCTGTATTTCCGGAAATCGATCCTGTGCAGTGGCGGCCGTCAAGCCGTCAAGTACACTACATTAACGTTGCGTGCTTGACGGCCGCCATTTGCGCGGTATCTATTTCCGGTAATACAGGGAGTCGCCATTTTAAAAACGGCAACTCCCTGGAACAAGAAGACAGCTGCCTCTGTGTGTCCCGACAGCCAAGGGGGGCTGGGCAGCGGCAGCAGTGCGGGGGCTGCCCACAGGGGCTGGGCAGCAGCAGCAGCGCAGCTGAGCTTCTGGATCGCACTGAAGTGCCACTGAAGTACCTGACCTGCTTCGTGCTGCTTCGTGCCCCCTCCTCCTCGCCGCAGAAGCAGCCCAAGGTGCCCCGCTTCTGCTTGGAGTTTGGGCTTCAGGCCGAAGTGTTGCAAAGCCCTAGTGAGTGCTGACTCTCAAGTAAAGCTATTACTGCAGGCGCTGAGCACTGATCCTGCCTCTGCTGCCACAGACAGTCACACCACCAGTGACAACACAGGAGCAGCCTCTTCTACATCCCAGCAGTGTGATCAGAAGTAAAAAGGAGAGGCCTAGTAAAGCTCTTCCATGGCTAGAAGCTACACTCCCTCCTCTCTCACCCTCTCTCCCCACTCTGGTGTTTTCCTTACATGGAGAGCTTGGGGGAAAATCGATCAGTTCTTCTGGGAGATGTGGTTTGAGTTGAGTATCTGTTTGACTCCAAAGCTCCCACTGTGTGCTCAGGGCCTGCAGGAATAGCCTTACCTTAAGAGTCAGCACTAACCGGGAGATGTCTTAGCCTCTCTGCTGGAACCAACTCCCCAGCTAGGGATGTAGTGTTCCCGCGAGTTCCCACAAGAGAAGTCCAGTTTTAGCATGTTTCAGAGGGCCTTTGCTTTGCTTTAGAGGAATCCCAGGCCCAGTTCGTCTAAGTCTGATTCAGCTCAGTGTTCAGGGTTCATCCCTATCCAGTGTACCTTCCTAGTCACTACCTCTTGCCCAATTGCTAGTGGCAACAGTGCTGAATTCCTCAGGCTCAGTCCTTTCATTTGCCGGGGGCCATTAAATAATGACATTTGCATAGATAGACACATCTCTGATACATATTAATGAAAGGTGTCTAATCCAGGAGAAATACACAAATGAAGCAACTGCTGTTGAAATAGCACGGGAAAATATTTGAAAGTCTAGGGTGGCTGAAAACAGTTTCATTAAAAGAATTACCTTTAAAATTATGTGATTGTTTAAAAGAATGTTCCTTTTTCATTGTTCTGCACCCGGGCAAAACGGAACTTTTCCCCAGAAGATTTCTGGCTTCTCGCCACACTTTACATCTCTCCTTATCATTGTCGTACCATTCCTTCTTATCCTTCCATCTCCCTACTCTCATTTCCTATTCTCTAAAAAAATTCAAATTATAAACTCCTACAGTCAGGAGGCCTGGCTTGCTTACAGTACTCTATGAAGCACCATGGATATTGAGATTATTACTATTATTTAGTAATAGTAGTAACACATCATCATTATCACTTAGGCTTTTCACTTGGGTTTTTATTTTGAGGATGAGACTATTAATCTTTTCACAGAGGGGTAGCCATGTTAGCACATTGCACCACCAACAACAGAGAGTCTTGTAGCACCTTAAATACTAAGAAATGTTGTGGTATAAGCTTTTGTGGACTTCTTATGCCATAATAAATTAGTCCTTGAGGACCCACCAGACCCTTTGATGCTTTTATTATTAATCCTGTGTCACAAGAAAATCATAAAACATCAGCTGATTGGTTTTAAATGTAAAATAAATACAGTTGGACTGTAAGGTCAGCTCCTTTTCTCTTCTTTTAAAAATTAAACAAATATAGCAACATTTCAAAGTCACATGCATTTGGTGGAGTACAAGAGCACTACAAGATTTGCTAAGCGGTGTGCTCTAGTTAGAACAGGATGACATTGAAGTGAATGACTACATGACACAGACAGCAGGTCCCATAAATTGCATTTTTATGTCACTGCATCATCCGTTTATTAGTCTTCAATAAATGTGTGTGTGTGTGTACACACACATACCAATGAGATAGTTATATTGGATAACAAGTATTAGCATAATAAGAAAAAACAGATCTCAAGACAGGAACTGGTCTTTTGAACCAGTCTGTGTGTGTGTGTGTGTGTGTTTAATCAATCCCATTCCCATCTGACTTGGATCCTGAACATCTGTAATAAAGAATACTTTTATGTCTGGCTACTATTGATAAAAAAATATAGAATAAGGTTTATGTTTTGAGAACAGAGTGGGATGAGGGAATGGTTGACATAGAAAAAACACACGCCTCTTATTTCCATTAGCAGAAATATATTTACATTGGAGTGTTCCTTTTCTCAGCATTCATTGAAAGATAGAACACAAACCAGCCGGAGTCACATATTACTTCTGTCCAGGATTTGCAGATGTGGGAGTCACTCCTGTATCTGCATACTTGGAACAAAATCTATATTATTTATTTATTTATTTATTGCATTTATACCCCGCCTTTTTTCCACTTGCAAGGAACCCAAGGCTGCTTACATGATCCTCCTCCTCTCCCTTTTATCCTCACAACAACAACCCCGTGAGGTAGGTTGGGCTGAGAGTCTGTGACTGGCCCAAAGTCACCCAGTGAGCTTCCATGGCCGAGTGGGGACTAGAACCCGGATCTCTGGGCTCCCAGTCCAAACTCTAGCCACTACGCCACACTGGCTCTCATATTGTAATGCACTAACGGACTGGGTGGCAATTGTGGTTTTGAAGCCTCCTGCAGAGAAACTGACTGAGCCTAGTACCCATGTGTCACTAGCTTGCCAGGTCTCCGGTCCTCATCCTGAGTCTCCTGGCGGAAGGGGAGTGGCAGAAATATCAGGGCGAGAGCTCTCCACCGACTGTGGGTGTGTCCGCCCCAGCAGGAGGAGACGGGTGCGATATAGGGAGGACTACGCAAGGTGAGAAGCGGCGGCAGATCCCCTCTGTCCTCCTCCTTCTCCAGTATGGTCCCCTCAGACTAGGGATGTACGAAAGTCACTTACCTTTTCGATGGGGTGATTCGCAGTGGGGGGGAGGCGCTCCGCACCTCCCCCCAAAATACTAACCCGGCCGGCTCCGCTCCACGGACATTCCGCGGAGCCGCCGGCTGGGGCCGCCCGCAGCCAAAAAAAACCCAACAACAGCGTACACAAATGGTGGCAGCTACTGCGGCCGCCATTTGCGTTCCCTTTTTTTTCGCTGTTTTAGCCTACGTAAATATTTACGTAAGCTATTATGGTGAAAAAAAAAGGAGAACGCAAATAGCGTAGTGGGCGCCATTTGCGTTCCTTTTTTTTCCCGCCGTTTTAGCTTGCCGTGATAGCTATGATGAGAAAGTGGAGTTAGCATGGACGGCAGCAGATAAATGCTCCATTTCGCACGCCTTTCATGGGGGGGGGGCTTCGTTCCACCATGGATTTCGGGGGGGGGGGCGAATGCACTGGCATTCGGCCTCACCAAGATCCGTGGTGAAATTCTCTGACATCCCTACCTCAGACAGCATCCACAGCGTGTGCCCTTCTCTTGCTGGCCTAATCTTGGCGATGGGGAGGACAACCTGGGATTGTTGGCTTGGCCTGGCAGGTATCGTCACTGGACAGAGTCAGAAGGAAAGAGAGAGAAAAAGAGGAAAGAAAAGAGAAGGGAAGGGAAGGGAAGGGAAGGGAAGGGAAGGGAAGGGGTGAAAGTAGGGAAGAGGGAGAAAGAGGCAAGAGTGGGAGGAAGAAAAGGGGGAAGACATGACCAGAGGGACAGAATGGCTGGGAGGAGGCCCAGAAAGGCAACCCACCAGAGATCATTTTGAAAGACAGCTAAGCCCTAGCGCTTGTTTTTTCAGGGACAGAGCTAAGTATGTTGTTGTTGCTGTTGTTGTTACTGAGATAGAATATGCATTGGCATTATTTGCTTGTGTGTGCCAAGTGCTTTTAAATGATGGGATATGTACAGCAATCCTATGTTGGTCTACTTAGAAGTAAGTCTCACTGAATTCAGTGGGACTTACTCCCATGTAAGCATGTGTATGTGTGTGAGGAATGGGTCCCACCCCCCTTTGCTTTCAACTGAGAAGCCACCTCTCCTAGAAATTGCCTTATCTATGTTGTTACTCTGGCTACATTTGCGGGGGTGGGCTGGGGGTTGGTGGGTTGAGCCATTTGTAAATTTAGGCCTGGAATCCATTTTGTTTTGCTGTATTATGCATCCGAGTCACATTGTGAACATGTGGTTTTAAAAATCCTTTCTTTTCTTTCAGTGGTGCAAGTGAACACATATTCCTGCCTAAATTCCTCCTGTTTAATGTTTGCTGGACCACACTTTTAAAAACAAAACCCTGTGATTATGTAACCCAAACTCTCACAGTTATTGACTCTTAATTGCTTGCTGCCTCAGTTTGCCTGTGTGTGAAATGGGTTTCTTTATTCTCCCCCTCCCCCCCCCCCCGCCTGCCCATTGCTTCTAATAAGTGGGCTCTGCCACAAATTGCTTTCTCTGTGTTGTTATTCTGGAGAAAAGTCTGGGGGGGGGAGGTTGGTGGGTTGAACTGTGTAGCAAAAGGCTTGTGTATAGCAAAATAGGTGCCCCTGTGTCCACCTGCAGTGACCCCCTGTCATCCCCAGGGCCGCCCCCTGTGACATCAGCAGGGGCCATCCCTAGGTCTCAGGTTTAGGGCCTAGAATCTTAGGGCCTGAGATGTTCCAGACCTGGCAACCCTAGTCTGGAGGCATGGCTGGCCCTACCATTGGGCAGAGTGAGGCAGCATATTTTCAGTGCCATGAAAGGGTAGCTAATTGTTAGTTATTTACTTTGTTATTATTGTATATTTTTACTGCTGGGGATGGTCAGGGGAGGTGCTTATGGGATAATGCGCCTTGATGAGGGTGGGTGAGGGGCGCCATCTGCTGCTCTGCCTCAGGCAGCAAAATGTCTTGGCCCAGCCCAGCCTGGAGGCATAATGGGACAAGAAGAATGCAAAAAGGTGATGTGCCTCAAATGGCTGATTGCTGGGGACGTCCAAGCAGTGAAAGTTCACCAGTTGGGACTTGTTATACTGTAGTGGCTAAGAGTGAGGTATAGGGTGGCCACTTACACATTGCCAAACGAGAGGAAATGCATCACCAAAAATGAGGACAGAAGAGGACACCAATTTGCATATGCATATTTATATGTATAGTTGCGAATTTAGAAATAAGAACTATTATTTAAATAGAAATACAAGACATCTCCCCATAGTACAGAGACTGACCGGGTGACCTGTTTTTCTGCTCAGTCTGCTGTTTTCCAGGTGCACACTGTTGATGGGCAACTTCAAGGCCCCTGCCTGCTTTCTCTCTCTTCCTGTGACTCTCTGACTTTAAACCAGATTTGGACCAGACAGCTGTTCGAATAGAGGACGCTTTCACATAGAGGACTGTCCTCTGTAATGTAGGCCACCCGGCCACCCTACACAGCTCACAGCCTACACATAATGGGCAAGCTTCTGTTCTGCAGATGTGCCCCCAGCACATGGGCAGCATGACACAGCCCCATTCCCTCTCCAGCCGTTGTTAATCCCATGGAGTACAGAATGCCTGAAAAGGGCTAGGGAGTCCACCAATTCAACCCTCACCTCAGACATGCTTACTGCGTGATCTTAAAGAAGCTGCTGTTACCTCACACTCAGCCCCATATGCACCATGTGGGGATGATAATGATAGAGGTCTGTCTCCCAGACCCATTGAATAGACTACTCAGATAACGTATGAGTAGTGCTTTGAATACATGAAAAGCACCACTTGGTTGAAAAGTGGAGTCCCAGTTTACATTTTAAAAGGGAATCTTTTGCTCTCTCACCCTCACTTAAAAAGTGATCTGTAAAGCTCGTACCCTTTCCAAAATAAAGTTCACCTTACGTTGCCATTTCTACTGACACTAGTATTTAAAAAAAAATACAGACACACATTCTCAAGAGTAGGCAGACCAAGGATGTGCAAAACTGAAGAATCCTGAAGAATTCTGCTGTCCTTATCAGAACCCTTTTGTCATCCACTAAAGTTTCTCAGATGCACAAAGAAAGTTTCTCAGATGCATGTCAGTGAGAAGGTTACATACAATCCTTCTTTTTCCCATGCTAGTTTTCTAAACACATGGAGTTTGTTTGTATGGGAGAAGCACTTAAAACATTTCTTTGCTCTATCCCTCTCACCTCCATGCCATCTGTTGCCTAAAGTGGGACAGTCCAGGAAATACTTTACCATTTGACTCACTTGCCCTGTGTTATTATGCCTGAGGAGAAATCTCCAACTTCGCTTCAATTTTTGATTAGGATGAAATTTTAGCGGCACCTTTGTTGTGGACCTGCATGTATAAAGACATGAGGGAGTCAGTACTATGTCCAGGTAATACAAGTTTTACAATGCTATTGAACCATTCATCTGGATGTGCTTCTCGCAGACTGGAAACATTAGAGTTAGACAGCTTTAGGAAGTCAGATTTACAAAAGCCAGGTATAAGATATATTTACTTATACTTCCCTATAATATATATGTCATTTTTCCTCCAGAGGCCTTGCAACAAAATATTTAATAAACCGTTGTGACATTGTGCAATAAAATAAACATTAATCCATTACTTGATAATTCTACAGATTCTTAAAACAAAAACATTTAGAACCAACTAACTACCCAAGTAAAAATAAAAGCAGTGTTGCATATTAGTAGATCACCTCTCATGATCGACTACATTAAGAAAGCCTGTGTGCAAAGATAAGAGTGTTCTTATCGCTGCAGCTTTAGTGGAATTATTAGATTTGTATTTGCACCTTAGGTTTTAATAAAAATGTATAGTAATGTTGCTTTCTGGTAACAAATGTATTCATCTCATAAGAATTAAATGGCTTACATGTAAAATATGCATGCCTAGAATTTGTCTCTGTAACATTACAATAAAAACTCTTTACCTTGTATAACACTTTGCCTGCAAAAATACCCAGGCTGACACTGCAAATTAGATTTCTTTCATTACTAGTTTCTTCTTTCTTCTGAGAAAGAAATAAGGGAGAGAAGAAAAATGCACTGTGGTATTAAAAAAAAAAGCTACTACCTGTTAGCGCACTTTACGAATGAAGCCAAGAAAAGGATGATTGGTCTTCTAACTTTGACAGGGGGTGTTTTATTGACTGTTGGTATGTAAATGAAATATAAAAACCAAGGCATTTTTCCAGTTTTATTTTTTTATGAGAAATGCAAGAAGTGAAGAATGAGCAAAGCAATGAGCATTTCCTTTGTCTGCCAACTTGGAGAGCACAAGCTTTATTGGCAATTAGAGAAATCAGTCCAAAGCAAAGCATCTCCCGTCTACTAGCTTATCTTCACAGAGCAACAAAGCCGGAGCAAAGCAATTCAATTAAAAGAATGTGCATTAAAAATACAATAACTGATTTGCATGATATACATGATTTGGGATTGATGTCTTGTACCTTTGAATAACACAGCTCGATTACGCCGCCTTCCTTGAGGCTCTTGCCCATCGCCAAGCGTTTTTTCAGATGCAGACTTTGGTCGCTTAACGGGGTTTTATTAGAGGCACTGAAGAGGAATAAGGGAAACACACGAATTACACGATGCAATAGGGCTCAATCAAGGTGCACTTTGTCCTGCTGCAAGATCTGCGTTCAAACAGTCTGATGGATCATTTTAGACATGTTATCAAACACTTACTCCAGCCATACCAAGACTAGATGATGTAATCCCTTTGTTTATTAGAGTTTTGAACAGTCTGTTGGAACCATTGGCTGCAATCCTATGCACGCTTACCTGGGAGTAAATTCCAGTGGACACAATAGGGCTTTCTTCTGAGTAAATGTATATAGGATAGCTTTATTAGATGGCTGGCATTTTTATAGCACTTTGTAGTGTTCAAGGCACTTCTCATAGCCACAGGAATCATTAACAGGAATAAACTCTTCAGGGTTTCCAGCTCCACCTAGAGGTGCCTGGGACTGAATCTGTTGTACACCATCTCTTCAAGAGGCAAGCCTGAAGGCCAAGTATGAGTGTACCACATGAGTGAAGAAGAAACAATTTCACTTTTGCAGCAGAAGCCTGTATGAGTGATTGGACTTGGGGCTGTGTATCCTCCTCAGGGGACAGAATCATCCTTGGCCTAGATGGAAAAATAAATAACCAGGGACAATTCTCAGTTAAGTTGCACTTGTCATCGCAAAGCTGCACTTGTGGTGACAAAGCCCCCCAGGAGCAGCCATGACAACAATGCCCCCCCCCCTTGGGCAGTGGCATCTCCCCTTACCTTACCTTGAAGAATGTGGGTGCAGCAACAAAGAGCCGCTCTAGCCAACAAGTGCTGCTATTGGCGTCCTCCATTTTAATTCCTTCACAATGCTTGTAGGCCACCAGCATTATGTCACTCTGGTCTGGAGCAGCCTGCTACACTGGAGGCCCAGAAGCACTGCGTGGAAATTTCAGTGGTGGATGGATGCCAGCAGCAGCACTTGCTGGACAGACTAGCTCTTTTGCTGCAACTGTGCCCACTTAATTCAGGATACGAAGAGGGAACGTGATGAGCCCTCCGGAGGATTCGGGCCATTGGCAACTGCCCGATGGTGCCAACCCATCATGCTGGGCTTGACTGTGGTAAATAGTCAAGATGCCTTCCTTCCAACACTGATAGGATTTGTTTGGGCAGAAAGTTCTAAGAGGCATAACTGCAGTGGGGCCAAACCACCACTTCATCGTAAGCCACAGAAATATGGCAACAGGAAAGAAAGATGGTAGCAAAAGTCTCAGCGGTTCCCAAGGTAACGGTATCCCAAACAGAGGTTCTAGGAACTGGCTATCCTCACTGCAGCTGCATTTCAGAACTGTAGGCTGGGAGGTCTGGAGTATCTGATCCTCCAAGACATTTCAGGGTTGCCAAGGTTCTGAGAGCAGAACGACTGTGTGGGTTTGTTATTCCTACTTATTCCAAGTTGAATTCAAGGTAAAAGGATGTACTCTTGTGTATCCCTGTCAATGCAGGTTTAACTCACATCTCCCCCACCTCTCTTTTTTTCACCTCAGCACCACATCCTTTTCTCGTTCTGAATTTGTTTCCTTTTTGTACTCACTTGCCCCACTGTGTGCAGAGGTGTTTATTGACTCTCTGGCTAGAGCTACTTGGGTTGTTTAATTGAACCATTTCTCAAGACATCCCTGATGTAGCTTGATAGCCAATTTCCACCTTTTTCTGCCAGGACTTGTGCACATTTAATGCTGCTTAACAGGCAGCAATTCAACAGATGAAGCTTTCTGCATCTCCAGGCTAGCAAAAGCATTTCCTGGCTGTTAGAAGTAAACAGGCTTTCTACTTGCATAGTAACTTCTTCTACAAAAGAGATCAAGATGGGTTCCCATTATTGTTCAAGGGGGGGGGGAATACATTCTGGTAATACCAGAAATCCAGACATGTATGCTTGTATGTTCAGGATTAAAGTGTGACCTTCAGAGATGTTTCTGTTTGGTGAGGTTTAAGAATCTACTTTGCCTCTTCATTGCCCCCCCCCCTCCGGTTTCCTCCTGTTTCTATCGCCACCACTGTCACCTGTTCACACAATACCAGATTTCATTCTGAAGAAATTGCTGAACATTCTACTGTATTTTGAGGATTTGGGTCAGACAAACCACACATCCCAGGATCACCTTATGATCTGAAATGTATGCTTAGTATTCAAGAATACGAAATTGCAAATGCTGTTGATAATCAGCTGGGTTTGAGAGGAGAAGAATACAAATGAATGTGCATGTTAAAAGTATCGGAATTGATTGGGGATTATGATCCTTAGTGGATCAAAGGGAGTTTGAATTCTTTGAACTTGTGCTTGCCTGCCTAATATAAGGTGGATGATCATATGGACTGCCCCAAATGCACTGCGTTGACATAAAAAGTGTTCTTCAGTACAACCCCTAGGTTGCAATCCTGTACCTCGTTCCATTTATTTCAGAGGTACAAATGTGGGACCAGGTACAGGGTGCAAGAATGTGGCAAAGGAAAAAAGGAACAGCAGGCTGATGTGTATGGTGAGGAGCTGTACATAATGTGACAACTAAATGTCTCTATTAGTTAATGGCAAGGAAACCCACCTTTAACTTAGACACCTTTTTTATTCCCCTTCTTATGAATAGGCTCAAAGGAACAGTAGTTTTCACACTGAACTTGTTAATGGTTTCTGTTTTGTCTTGAAACACCTCTTGCTCCTGAAGTCTTTTTATTTGCTTATGCTGACGTTTCCCTTTGCATGAAGAGAGATCCCATAATCCTGGAGATCAAAGTGCTGTGGGTTTATTGACTGATTTCCTGGTGTCATAGGTTAGAATGTACTGTCAAACAAGAGGGATATTAAGAAATTGAAAGGGTTACAAATATGAGAACAGGGGGATAAAGGGCACACACTCAATGAGCTATTTAACTCTGCTGTAAGTCAAAGTGAGTTTGATATATAACTACTGTAAACTGCTAAGAGCTTGAATAAGAAAAGAAATCGTATGCTATCCTGGAAGTGCCTGCTTTCAAGGAGGTTTCATTATTGTTGTGTGCAATTACATTTTATAAACAGTATGATTTTTCTGTAGAGGGGTTGTCTGAAACAGCTGAAGTGAATTATTTAAGCGCTACATTATAGCGTTACAGTTTTATTGTTTTACATTGCTGTTCAACACCTTGATGGCTTTTTAGAAAAAAAAAGTGGTAATAACTGTTAATAATGAATGAATAGATAAAGATAAGAAAATCTCAGAACCTAGAAAGTTGGGTTGGCAGTAGGGATGGCAGAGAATTCCGCCACGGATCACGGTGAGGCCGAATGCCAGTGCATTCGGCCCCCCGAACTCCGTGGTGGAATGGCCTGCCCCCCCGCCCCCCCGCGGATTCCCTCCGGGATGAGACTCACCTGGGGCGGATCTTCCAGGCGGCGGCAGATGGTCTACCGACCGGTTGCCGCCACCGCCATTTTCACTCTTGTAAAAAAGAAAAAAGACGTGATAGGCTATGTAAAGATTTACGTAGCCTATCATGGCTAGGTTTAAAAAAAACCCAAACACAATGTGATAGGCTATGTAAATCTTTACGTAGCCTATCATGTCTGGGTGGGTTTAAAAAAACAACAACCGCGTACGCAAATGGCGGCGGCTACAGCTGCCGCCATCTGCATTCCTTATTTTTGCCCTCTTAATCTACGTAAATATTTACGTAGACTATGACGGTGGAAATAAAGGGGAATGCAAATAGCGCCCGCTACGCTATTTGCGTTCCCCTTTATTTTTGCTGTCATAGTCTACGTAAATATTTACGTAGATTAAGAGGGCAAAAATAAGGAACGCAAATGGCGGCGACCGTAGCCGCCGCCATTTGCGTACGCGAGTTTTTTTGTTTTTGTTTTACCCAGAGCCCTCCGTGGCCAGAAATCCGGCTGCGGACGGCTCTGGCCTGGCTGAGCCTGGCCGGCTGCTCCGTGGAGCTGCCGTGGAGCACAGCCGGCCGCGGAGGATTCTGGGCAGGAGGAATGGAGTGCCTCCCCCTGCCGGCGAGGATTCCGGGGGGAGGGACGGAACGCCTCCCCCACCATCAACATAATCTGCGAACAGGTAAGTGACTTTTGTACATCCCTAGTTGGCAGGGTGGGGGGCTGAAACTGATGGTCAGTGGCTGGGCTTTAGTGAACAGAGGATCTCCCTGTCCTTCCCCAGAAGCAGCAGAAGCAGAATGAATGATGCAGAGGGAGATAAATCATGCATATTAAATACAAGTTGCAGAGTTCAGCTATTTTGATCACAGAATTTGGCTTACCTTGGCTCATAAGAATTTTGATCATTTTTTTAGAACAAGGCCTAAAAGGCATAGGTGTGTTCTACAGTGACATCATAAATGTCGACCTTTTATACTGAAAAATATTTAGTTTGTACTTCTTCTGAGTTCAGTGTAACACATGAGGTGAAGAAGAGATTAATAATTGGAAACTGGAAATCTAGAAATGCCAGAAGGACTTTAATGCTTCTCGCATTGTTTGTCTAGGCTTTTGGTGTGGATGGAGCTGGATCCTGACTGATATGTAAATGCAGCCTTTGAAAGCTTTCTATAGTCATTAATGTGAAATTACAATATGGATATGGCATCATGAATGTGTATGCAAATGAGGTTGCATTGAGAAAGGTAAATAAAACTGAATATTTTAGCCTTTCAGTGTATGAGTTGCGTTGTCTTATATTGTTTTTACTGTAAGCCATGTTGGCTGTATGACTTATAGAAAAGGGGTATACAACAACAACAACAACAACAACAAGAATTCACCTACAAATTCCTTAACATCAACTTCTCTAACTTAGGACTATTTATTTATTTATTTATTTAAACAGACGAGTCATCATTTTAGTCTGTTGCATCAAAACTAATAAGAGTCCTAAGGCACCTTAGGGCACTGTCCTATGCCACCTCCAAACTCAGAGATGACCACCTATCCAATGCAGGGCAGGAGAAGCACGGAGGGGATCATTCCCTCTGCTCTCCTCCTGCCCTGCATTTTCAGCTAGACTTTTGGCTGTCTAGCTGCGGGAGGGCAGAGCCGGGGAGGAGGCTGCCGGACAACACATTGCATGTGTCATACTGGCATTTCCACCCTCCCCATCCTGGAACACCCACTGAATGCCCCGTTTCGGCTGCTCTGTGCTCTTCTTGCGAGCACGGAGCACAGGACGTCTCTGTGCTGCCTGCGAGGCAGCGTGGAAAGGGGGGAAGGTTGGTTCCCAGAAAACAAGATATCCTATGGCCGTCTAGCCACTAACTAGTGGCCATAGGATTGGTCCCTTAAAGACTAAAAGGCTATTCCAACGTAACATGAAGCCATGATTTCATATTATGAGGGCAAGGAGGCATGAGCTTCAGGCTCAAGTGCTCTCTCCAGTATCAGAGGCACTATACCTATGTACACCAGTTGCTGGGGAATCTGGGCAGGAGGGTGCTGTTGCACTTGGGTCCTGCTTGCGGATTCCCAGTCAACAGCTGGTTGGCTACTGTGTAAACAGAATGCTGGACTAGATGAACCCTTGGTCTGATCCAGGCCAGCATGGCTCTACCTATGTTCTTATGTTCTCCCTCTTCTCCCTCTTCTCCATGCATGATGTAGTAGTACTAGGGGGCTTCAATTTCCCCGATATTTGTTGGGAGACAAATTCTGCAAAACATGGCCCCTCCAAGAAATTCCTGACCTGTGTGTCGGATAACTTCCTCCTAGAAAGTAGAGGTAGGAACTAGAGGATCAGCTATCCTTGACTTGATCCTAACCAAGAGGGATGACTTAGTGGATAAAGTAGCAGTTACAGGAACTCCGTGGGACAGCGACCATGTTATACTTGAGTTCTTGGTTCTAAGGGAAGCAAAAGCCGAGGGTAGCCAAATGCATACCCTGGATTTAGGGAAAGCCAATCTTAATAAACTCAGAACAATAATAAGTAAGGTTCCATGGCAAGCATCTCTAATGAGAAAAGGAGTCCAAGATGGGTGGGAGCTTTTAAAAAAGGAAATTCTCAAGGCACAATTACAAACAATTCCACAAGAAGAAAAGGTGGAAGACAACAGAAGAAGCCAATGTGGCTTCACAAAAAGCTTAGAGATAACCTGAAAACAAAAAAGGACACATATAGGAAGTGGAAAGAAGGCCAAGCAACAAAGGAAGAGTACAAGCAAGTAGCACAGAATTGCAGGGATGGCATCAGGAAGGCTAAAGCTGAGAATGAGTTGAGGTTAGCGAGGGATGCTAAATGCAACAAAAAGGCTTTCTCCAGCTATGTGCATAGTAAAAGACAGAGGAAAGAAATGGTTGTTCAGCTATAAATAAGGATGGCAAAATGATAACAGAGGACAAAGAAAAGGCAGAGGTTCTCAATTCCTACTTTGGCTTAGTCTTCTCCCAAAAGAGGGTCTATGACCCCCTGGCAAAGACGAAGTACAGGCTGAAGGAGCAGGATTGCAGCTTGAGATCGATAGGCTTATGGTCAAGGAACACCTAGGGATGGCGGAGAATTTCTCCCCGAAACTTCGGGGGGCCGAGCGCCAACGTGTTCGGCCCCCCGAACAAGTTTCGGGGAGAAATCCTCCGCACCCCCACACCCCCCGCACGCCCCCCAGGACGGGACTTACCTTCACCGAATGTCCCTCCCGGTGGCTGGTCCGGCCGGCGGTTCAGCGGGTGTTCGAGCGAGGCGGGAGCGGCAGCCGGTCTTTCGACCGGCTGCCGCCGCCGCCATTGCAATGAAAGAAAAAAAAAAAAACACCCCCTGATAGGCTATGTGACGATTCACGTAGCCTATCACGGCTAGATTTGCAAAGTCAGCCGTGATAGGCTACGTCAATCGTCACGTAGCCTATCACGGGTGACTTTAAAAAAAAAAAAGAGTGTACGGATAATGGCGTCCCCCATAGGGAGCCGCCATTCCCCTTCCTTATTTGGTCGCTGTAGTCTACGTAAATGTTTACGTAGACTACGGCGAAAATAAGGGCAACGCTATTTGCGTTGCCCTTATTTTCACCATAGTCTACGTAAACATTTACGTAGACTACAGCGACTAAATAAGGAACGCGAATGGCGGCTCCCTATGGGGGCCGCCATTCGCGTACACGCTTTTTTTTTTTTAAGTCACCCGTGATAGGCTACGTGACGATTGACGTAGCCTATCATGGCTGACTTTTCAGATCTAGCCGTGATAGGCTACGTGAATCGTCACGTAGCCTATCAGGGGGCGTTTTTTTTTGTTTTTTGTTTTACTTTCGCGTTCGCGGCCGGGCGAGGCGAGGCGCCTCCTCCCCAGCCAAAATTTCGGCCGGGCGAGGCGGGAAGCCTCCCCCCTGGCCTGAATTTCGGCCGGGCGAGGCGGGAAGCCTCCCCCCCGGCCTGAACTTCGCGGGGGGAGCAGCAAAGCGCCTCCCCCCCACCGCGAACGGCCTTCGACGACAGGTAAGTGACTTTCGTCCACCCCTAGGAACACCTCATTACTTTGAATGAGTTCAAATCTCCAGGGCTAGATGAACTGCATCCTAGAGTAATAAAGGAAGGAACTGGCATAAGAACTCTTGGAACCACTGTCTATTCTCTTTGAGAAATCATGGAGGATGGGTTAAGTGCCAGATGACTGGAGGAGAGCTAATGTTGTCCCTGTCTTCAAAAAGAGTAAAAAGGAGGAACCTGGGAACTACAGACCAGTCAGTCTGACATCAATCCCTGGGAAAATTCTGGAGCAGATGATAAAGCAATCCATCTCTAAGCACCTTGAAAACAATGCAGTGATTACTCGAAGCCAACATGGATTTGTCAAGAACAAATCCTACCAGATGAATCTGATCTCATTTTTTGATCAAGTAACCTCCCTTGTGGACTGTGGGAATGCTGTAGACATAATATACCTCGACTTCAGCAAAGCTTTCAACAAAGTGCCCCATGATATCCTGATGAGCAAACTAGCTCAAAGTGGGCTAGATGAAGCAACGATCTGGTGGATCTACAGTTGGCTACAGAATCGGACTCAAAGAGTGCTTATCAATGAAATCTTCTCGAACTGGGGAGAGGTAATGAGCGGGATACTGCAGGGCTTAGTCCTGGGCCCAGTGCTCTTCAACATTTTTATTAATGACTTGGAGGAAGAGATGCAGGGACTGCTGATCAAATTTGCAGATGACACAAAATTGGGCGGGATAGCTAATACTTTGGAAGACAGAAACAAAATTCAAAGTGATCTTGATAGACTGGAGTGCTGGGCAGAAAACAACAGAATGACATTTAATAGGGATAAATGCCAAGTTCTGCACCTAGGAAAAAGAAACCAAATGCACAGTCACAAGATGGGGGATACGTGGCTCAACAACACTACAAGCGAGAAGGATCTTGGAATTGTTCTAGATCACAAGCTGAATATGAGCCAACAATGTGATGTGGCCGCAAAAAGGGCAAATGCTATTTTGGGCTGCATTAATAGAAGCATAGCTTCCAAATCCCAGGAAGTACTAGTTCCTCTCTACTCAGCACTGGTTAGGCCTCATCTTGAGTACTGTGTCCAGTTCTGGGCACCACATTTTAAGAAGGATGCAGACAAACTGGAGAGAGTTCAGAGGAGGGCAACAAAGATGATCAGGGGACTGGAAATAAAGCCCTGTGAGGAGAGACTGAAAGAACTGGGCATGTTTAGCCTTGAGAAGAGAAGAGAAGAGAAGAGAAGAGAAGAGAAGAGAAGAGAAGACTGAGGGGAGATAGGATAGTGCTCTTCAAGTACTTGAAAGGTTGTCACAGAGGGGAAGGCCAGGATCTCTTCTCGATCATCCCAGAGTGCAGGACACGGAACAATGGGCTCAAGTTACAGGAAGCCAGATTCCGGCTGAACATCAGGAAAAACTTCCTGACTGTTATAGCAATACGAGAATGGAACCAATTCCCTAGGGAGGTGGTGGGCTCTCCCACACTGGAGGCGTTCAAGGCGAGGCTGGACAGCCATCTGTCAGGGATGCTCTGACCTGGATTCCTGCATTGAGCAGGGGTTGGACTCAATGGCCTTGTAGACCCCTTCCAACCCTACTATTCTATGATTCTATGATCTCCCTTCCCCCTCCCCTTTTGCACCAAGATTGGAACTTTCCAGTCTCAAATTGTGCTAACCAGGGTTTGGCCACAAATCATGGTTTGCAAGTCACATTCAAACCATGGTTTGCAATCCTGGTTTGTGGGCAATCTATAGGTTTGTTCACATGGACACCCCATACACGTTGACAAGGGAGCAGTGTTGCATCTGGCAGCCACACACACACACACACACACACACATCAGCTGCACATTCATCTAGTTCATAAAGCAACCCTATGTGTACATAGGTTGATAGACGCAGAGCGTCTCCTTGCAAAGGGGGATTCTAACTGGCCCAGGGTTCCCCTCGCATGGAGGTGCCAAAATGCATAGCCAATGAGGGCCATGCATGGTGATGGTGGAGGGCATGGCTGCTGGGTGCAACTTTGCTCCTCCTGTGAACATGTGAGGGGTATTCATATGAATACCACATATGATTTGCTACAAAGAAAGAGCATAAGATTACAATCTCAGCATGTAAGGGGAATGAGAAGCATACAGGCCTGAGGCTTAGTCTTGGAACACCAAACCATGGTTTTACACTACATCTGATTAGACTCGAATAGATTAATTCTGACATAAGTTTTCATGAACTAGAGCCTACTTCATAGACTTGCCCAACTGTCTCCTTGATCAGAACTAGTGATGTCACCAAAGTTTGTAATGACTTGGTCCAAAATACACATCTCTCCTGTTCATAATACCTACCTTAGTTACAAGCCACATTCTCTCCCAAATGTCTCCTCTGATTTGGATCGTAATCCATGCCAAGGCATCTCCCTCCTTCCCTGGAAATTAGAATGCCACCATGGCAGAGTGCCAGGGTGGTAGGGAATTTTCCCAGATGGGCTGAGGCCATACTATGGATGTCTCAGACCTCCTTGCACTTGGAACGTAGCAGAACCCTGAGACATGTATCCTCCAAGGCACCATTTGTCCATTGTATGGACTCAGACATGCTAGAGAACTCTGTTTCCCAGGCTCCACATCATCACATGTGATGCTGCCATGACCACTTGCACATAATCAAACATTAGTAAATACAACACCTCCCCCCCCAGACAAAAGAGGACACATATTTGCATAATTTTTGCATGTGCTAATTTATATGAATAGATGCAACTATAGAAATATTAGGTAAAATACTGGTTTGACTAACTAGACATCCCCTTAAATGCCCCAGCAGTTGCTCATGAGACAGGCAGTTTGGGAGATGCCACAACTTTTGTAAGAAGTCCAGATACTAAACCTTTTGAACCTTACAATGTAAGTATTTTGACAGGGGCTCTTGGACTCTGTGTGTGAGTCTGTCAAGGTTCCCCTTATGGTCTGGACCCCCTGAGCAACTCTTAAGGATCTCTTGCCTCCTTAAGAGTCCCACTTTCCTTCTTTTCAACTTCCCCTTTCCAGTAACGTGGGGGTTAGGCTGTAGATGGGGGATGACTGACACTCCAGGCACAGAGTTTAACCACAACAGTTTACTGAAAAATCACAACTAAAGGCATTTACATAATAGAGCTGAGTGACAGAAAAGGCATTAAGAGAAAATAAAAGTTGCAAAACGCAAGTTCCTTTACCCTAGCTGTCGTTTGACTTTTCTAGGCTGCTTTTTCCTGCTCCCTCTTCAGACTCTGGTCTCACTTCAGGCTCTAGCTGTCTCTCTACTCTTATTAGCTCTCTCACTCTCCTCCCTCAAAACCAAAAGTACTGCTTTAAACCTGAAAAAATGAAATCTATACTTAACTGGAGAAATGAAACTGCTCCTCTCAGGGTTACTCCCTCCCAACAGAAAACTCCAGGCCTCTAAGCCTGACCATTTCCCCCTTTGCCTCTGTGGGCCTCAAACCTTCAAAGCATCTGTGCTGAGGATTCCAGGTAGGTTTAGGTAGGAAGCACTCAAACCACACTGCACTTGTAATCACCTTTTTAGGAGTGCAACAGGCCTGGATTCAGTACTGTGTGTGTGTGGGGGGGGGGGGGGATGAACTAGTTCCCTTTTTTTTTTTCCTTTGGAAAAAGCATGGTTTCCCAATCTTCGTTCCAGATCCCTAGTTACAACCTACTTGCCTTCAGATTGCCATCCTCTCCAATAAAATTATGAGTGCTAATACATGTTTTTCTTTAATGTGTTCATTAAGAGTTCCATCTACTCTCTTGGTTTAAAATCCAGGGCAGATTTAACAACTACGGGGTGTGTGGCGCAATCCCTTCTATGGAACAATACACCACTTTAGTCTCGTTATAAAGAGATGGAAAGGCCACAGTAGCTGTTAATATTTGGACAGCGTAAAAGTCTTGGAATAATGTAGTTCCCAAGACGGCTACCAGCTGTAGCAACAAAGGAGCTTTAGTCCATGCTGGATGTTTTGAAGGGTGTATTTGTGAACTGGATCTCGGCATTCCCACTCGCTGCATTATCTGAAGACTGCTACCTTCAGGTGTCTAACGCCGGTCTGGAGCTTTGCCAATCAAGGTTCAAGAGTTTTATGAACTGCAGAGCACTTAACTTTCCACTAATGTACATTCTTTCCAAGTGAGGTGCACTAAAAACCCCATATAAAGCAGAGTTTGCCCCTCATGAACATTTATAGCAGTGGGTTTAGGCCATTCCCATGTACCTGCCATAGCTAGACTTTGAAATCCATCATGTATTTATAAATAAGTGGTATAGCAAGTTCTTCCTTGCTCTTTTTCTTTCTTCTTTTTAACTATTCTACTTTTAATATATATTAAAATATATTAAAATTTGAGGGGAACTGAAATACCAAACTGTTGTTGGACCAGATCCAAAGATGCATGTTCAACAGTGATTACTGGTGACCTGCATGCACGAATGACCCATCACAAATGATGCACCACTCTGAGAAATGTGCCTTGTTAGGTGCCTCCCCTTCATTACACCACTACACTGAAGGATGGGCAGGGAAAAGAAAGCCTTACTGAGGCCTATGGGACTCCATCATGGGCAGGTATTGTGCCCACAGGCAACTGGATCAAGCCACTACGGCAGAGGTGTTGAACTGCTTTCAGCCTGAGGACCGAATTCCATTTCAGAGAAGCTCTCGGAGCGGGGGGGGGGGATTACAGGGGTAAGAGGGTTGAAAGGCCCCAAAATACCAGCATATTTTAGAGTAAAGCTCTTATTGCCGTAACTAAGCCTTAGGAAAGGCATTGCCGCATTTCGGTCTTTTAGAATGGGGAACAAACTGCAGAAAAGCCAGGAAACCACCAACGGATCAGTGATCAGGGGAAAGGGTGTGTGGCTTTCTGGGGAACCCCAAAGGGTCAGTTTGGGACCCCAGGCTTGAGGCTCTGTACCCCCTGCCCTAAGGAAATTGTGGAGGTTTCCACTGAGAATGTTCAACGTTGTAACCACGACACTAAACACTTGGCAAATGTTTCCAGAAGCTATGGAGAGACATCAAATTAAAACTCTTCAAGTGAACATGCAGGCACTGATTTGCTGCCAATCCAATATAAATGGGAAATTTCACCATGGTGTAGTAAAAGCCAATTGACCTCTGATGAGCAGGCCCCAGCAGTGTGTCCTTTCTGGTGTTATGGAAGAGCATCTTTCATACTATCACACAACTAAGCTCTCCTCTTTTGTATCATATACTTAGTGCACCCAGAATAGTAAACAGATGGCCCTTTTCTGTGAATATGGAGTGGGCAGCTGGCAGAAATGTACTACTGTTTTTTCAAAGCTAGTATTTTTAACCTTTGCTATCATGCCAAAACATCCTATATCTGGAAATCATATAAGCTATTTTAAACAATCTTGTTGCCATATGTCTTGCTGATCAAAATGTTTCACATGATAATGATGTTTTTTACAATAACACTATGTGGCTTGGTTGGGCAACTGAAAAAGTCTAATTTACCCAAAATGGTACATGACATTTCTTTCTCTTAAAACTAAAAAAGGATGGGAAGGCCTAAAATAAAGCTTAGAAACAAGTATTTAAATTATTCCAGCTCAGCCATGCTGCTTCTAAAAGAGGTTTTGAATAATGAACCTTCCCTTTCTCCCAGGAGCTGCTTTTAACTTTTAAATGAAGCATGACTAAATTTGAGCAAAGAAGATTTGATGTTTCCAATTAGCTTGGAGAGTTGAAAATGGGTTCTGATGTTATCACAGTCAATGCTGTGAATGGGAACCACATCCTGATATGGTTTTCATAGTGGTAAAAAATTTAGAGGGGAAAACTCCCATAAGTGACTTAATATAATTGTGAATTCAGGCCTTCTTTTTCCTGAGGAACTTCTGCTCAGAATTGTACAGCAACACTAGATTGTTTGACTATGTATTTGCAGACAATTAGTTGGCAATAAATAATACACTCTATTAAAAGCCAGTCAGTGCCAGCTCTGTGATGTTTGGAGCCTTTAGGCATTGCAGCCTCATTAAGCCCTCATAATAGACCAAGCAAACCAAGAATTCTCTCTGTTACCTCTGACCTCCTTGGGTGTTCTGTCCAAAGTGGGAATGGCATTGCAGCTGGAGGAATGGACCCTTTCCCTGCCTTCAGACCTTAGTAATTGCCCATCCAGCCCCAACTGAGTCCTGAAAGGAAAGGCACACAGGTCACCCAGTCACACTCTTCCCTACTATGGTGAGATGTAGTTCTATTTAAATTATAGTTATTTCTAAATTTGCACCTATAATATAAATTTGCATATGCATCAGTTACGCAAATTGATGCCCTCTTTTGTGGTGATGAATGTCCTCTTTTTTGGCATTTGTACATGGCCACCCTAATCTGAATTTGTCGGAACAACAATATATTTTCCTTGGTTGAGTAATATGCTGGGTAAAGGCTCGGTTATATGGATTCATCATTCTAGATGTTCTCTAGCGTTCCCCAGTGAGTCGCCACTTCACACATTACATTTTAAAGTGTATGCCTAAGAATATCAGGGCAGCAGACTTGAAAGTATAACATGTGAAACTGACCCAGAATGTGGTTGCACATAGGTGTATCATACAGGTATATTCACCAGGGAACTGTGATTGGTGACAACACCCTGCTGAGTGTACACTAGGTGAGAATCCAAGGTTTGCCTCTGGGTAATATGTGAAATTATCCGAATGGGTATACCCCTTAATGGAAAACAATCAATGTCTACCAGTGTGATCAGAGAGCTGGATGATACAAATATACTGCCACCAAACTTCCACTTCTAGCCATTTCAAAAGGATGCTGTTGAGAAGAAATGGTCAACTTCTTAACATTCGTGGTAGTGGTGGTGTGTTCGTGGCAGGGGGCGGGATTGTGGTCGTGTTATGCATATTGTCTAGCTGCTTGCAGATTGGTTCATTGAAAGCAGTCATACAAATTTAGAGCTGAAATAAAATGTTGCACGATTTCAAAGTCTAGGCAATTTCAATATTCAGCTTTTACTTTTAGAATTTCAAGCTTTCCCAAATTTTGCTTTTTGTATTCAATTCAAGACCCACATTAAAAAACTTAAATATTAGGCCCAGCTCAGACAGTCAGTGGCTTCCACATGATCCTCACCAAGTCACTTGGCAGGCCCAAAACAATCATGTGGGAGCTGCTAAACACCTCAACTGGTTTTTAAACTCCCACTGATTTTAAGGCAATCATGCTAGTTAACAACTTGCTAAACTTAGTTGTTTACACCTTGCTCTCCCCCTGCGCACACCATGCTAAAATCCCTAATCTGAGAGCATTCTTAACTAGGAATAAGGGAACATATTTAAATCATAATGGGTTGGATCCAGATTTATGTTGGGTCAACTGTGCTGGTGGAAGTGGACTTCTCCACCCCCTTGTTCCCATGGGAGCCCCTTCAGCCCTCTGCAAATAATACATAGAGAGTCAGGAGACCCTGCTTAATGGGGTGAGCTGTGGTGTATGTGGGGATCTCAGGTAGAGGCAAGCAGAGCAGAGGGTCCCTTCCTCTCATGGAAGCAGATCCTGGATCCAAGCCAATATAAATATAAAAGTGGTAGAGGCAAATGTAGTGTAGGCGAGTTTGTTCTAGAATAAACCCAAAGCAAAACGTAAGAACATTGAAACAATAGAAGGATTTGTTAAAAAATATAGAGAAAAACATAATTCCCATTATCCCATTTCCCATGGAACAATCCCATTAACTCTACTCATTACTAAGTCCAGCTCATTCTCACAAATGAGAACTCATCAAACTAGCTGGAAATGGAGGCAGAGCTGATCTCAAGTCACACATTCCCCTTGAAAAAAAATATTGATTATCTCACCTCTCCCTATTCCCTGCCTATCCATGTTTACAAGAACTGCCAATTTTCTACCACATCAGTATATGAGAGATTTGGTCCTCCTTACCCAATTTACTCATTTGAGTGAGTTGCTTAAAGACTGTACTACTTACAACAGCAATGATCAACTGGTGGCCAATGGCTTGGATCTAGCCCCTGAAGCAATTTTATCTGGCTTTTGGTGGCCCTAATAAATTTTAAATCAAAGGCACATTAAAACATTTATTCTATTTTCTTGTCAGCTGCCCTCGGAACCATCTGGCCAAAGGGTGATTATAAATATATAAAATAGTATATAAATAAATACATTAAAAATGATATCAAATATTATTGGTACACATGAAGCTGATTATCCCTATCTGATTAGACTCCAGGCCAGGTTGTTTCCATATGGAAAGAGATCATGGAATTAGAGCCCATGCATTAGTGGAGGAGGCATTTGCGGTAGTGATATATCAGCGTATTTAAATCTGAAGATCTAACTGGATGAAATTATAAATACAGGGCTTTGTGGTACAGATGTGGGTGCACATCTTAGAATCTGAGCGGGGTGGATGTTAAAGTCACTGGGTAAGCCAATTATGGAAAACAGTAATTGAATGCAGTGTTGCAGTTAACCCTTACTCTCTCGTGCGTGTGCTATTTCTCTCTTTTAATGTGGCTTTCTTGCAGATGTATTGTGTCATCATTCATTAACTGTTCCTTCATATCAGTTGGCCATTTATGGCATTTATTTTTCCCCAGCAATAATAGTTTTATGTGGTCTGTAATATTTGAAGTCATTGTTTTCATGAATATTTCATGCAATGCAGGTATGCAAGGGGTGGGCTCAGAATATTGAAAGTACTTTGTATGGCCATATTTATGGCCAGTGAGGGCATTTTTGTTTTCTTCCAAAAGTGCCCCTGGGAATGTCACCACAACCACCATCACCACCATGTCTTTCTTTATATGCTGCTTTACCTAATTATCCTCAAAGTGGCTCAGAAGAACAGAATAGCATTGCTCCCAGTGGGCCATTTTTCTCCAGCCCAACAAGGGAGGATGCATTACATCCGTACTCCCTTCTAGTCCTGAAGAAGGCTGTTTGCCCTAAGCACACACAGTCTATGTAGTCATTAGACAAGACTCCACCCTCCAGTGTCCCTGGTTCAAGTTCTGAGGCCTGGTTTCTATGGAGATGGTAAACCTGTGTCTGGGCTGTACCACTTCAGAATGCAAATGGGGCTGTCGCATGATTGAATACTCCTCCATTTTCTGTTGTTGAAAAATCTTTGCACATAGTAAAGCAGCGTGCTAAGAAAACCAGTATGTGGAGGGATTTGGGGGGGGGAGGGGGGTATAAAAAAAGCATTTGATCATGAGAACCACTCCCAATCGCAGTCTAAAGCAGTGCAGCCCAGACACAGATTTACTAACTCACTGAGAATCTAGGCCTGACACATTCACACTGTACGTGCAAAAACATGCCAAGTTTTGTGAGTGTGTCTGTGTGCTTTTCTTAGAGGAACATTTCACTAGGTGTAAACTTGACAAGTTTTAGAGAATAGTACTAATCTCAATCCTCTGACTCCAGAAGTCATCCTTTGGAGCTACTCTGCCAACATAGTTTTTTTCTATATAATAGCAGTGATGGAATAGAACTATTGAATTATTGAACCCATTGCCCTACAAGAGTAGGAAACACTGTCTCAAGAGAGATGACACATCAGGTAGTAAACTGATAACATGGCTGCTCTTGGCCATGGGGTCAGTTCTAATATTTATTGTACACTGCATTTTCTGTAATATTTGGTTGCTTTATCTTCAGTAAACAAAACCTCCATGCTGTGAACATGTTTACTTTCCCTTTTCTCACCCTGTGTTGTCTAAAATGACCTCAAATTGCAGCAGGTTTGACTTTCAAGTGAATGTAAGAGCTCAGGAAGCAAAAGGAGGGCTTTCTTATAGGTTAAAATTTCACAGTACTTCCATAAACATTAATAAAGAGATTCATGGGGCTAAATCAATATGCGCCCTATGAATTCCCCACCCCTACCCCCTTAGATTGGACAAGGGAAGGAATCTTTGCCTTTAAGAGCCTTCGCAGAATAGAAGGCACTGATATAATGTATTAAATATAAACTTCTGTTTAGAAAGAAATTGAAAACAAAACACAGCCAAATGAAAGCTGCAACGGGGGGAAGAAAAATATAATTTAAGACGTGGAATAACGAGAACAATTTCCACCCATGAAATATCTTCTGATAACTCACAAACGGTAAAGCCATGAATTTATGCATAAGATACAATTCACAACAAAGAGATAATTCATATTCAAATCTCATGGTCCTCCATCACACGGCCCTCTGTTTATATGTAGATAGTCTTATGAGAAAATGACACCAGGCACTACCGAAATTATGAGACAGCAAGTCAAGCCTGAAGATAATAATTACTTCGTTCACACAAGCACAGTGAGACTCTTCAGCTCACGATCTTCATGGCCTGCACTAGCAAATGTACCATGTGAAAGCAGTAAATTAAAAGGACACCCTGCCTTTCCCCCCCTTCCGAAACACTTAATGAACTAATAACGGGTTGACAAAGGCTGGAGGAGAAAAGGGGCAGTGGAGGCTGGTGGAAAAGAAGAGGAGGGTGAAAGATCTCTTCTTAATTTACACTGGCAAAAATGGAAAGGGGCTTGCATATTCCTTCAGATAACTTTGGATGCAACTCTATGCATGTTTAGACATAAGAAAAGCTCTACTTCTCCCAGCATGCCCCAGCCTTGCTCAGTCTGCTGTCCTGGTGCCGCCAAAGGGCAGCTTGAAGGCCCAGCTCTTCCTTCTGATTCTTTACCATTAAACCAGACATGGACTGGACAGCCCTTCAAATAGGAGACATCTTCAGAATCAAGGACAGTCTTCTGGGAGCTCTTCAAATAGAGGACTGTCCTCTGTAAAAGAGCAGATGTGATGTGGGCACCTACATCTGGCTTGGCAATGGCACTTGGAGAAGGGCCTCTGGCAGCGGCCTCAAGGTCTGGGTAGCAATGTGTGTGAGGAGCTGATCCTCCAGGTAACCTGGCTCCAGCCCATTTAGGTGAAGGTTAAACCAACACTTTAAATTCAGCCTGAAAACAGACTGGTGGCCGGTGAGTTGGCAAAGCAGTGGCATCTGTTCCAAATGTCCAGTCCCAGTTAACAACCTTGCAGCCCTATTATAGGCTGACTGAATTTTGTTGGATTGTTTTCAAGGGCAGCCCCATGTACCATTACAGTACCATAAATGGGAGGTTACGAAGCATAAATTACTGTAGCCAGGCTATCTGTGTCCAGGTACTGTTGCAGCTGGTCTAAGTGAAGCTCATAAAAGGCACTCTGACCCACTGAGGTGTCCTGTGCCTCCAGCACCAATAATTCTGGATCAAACTGCCACAGTGACTCTGATCCTTTAAGAGAAGTGCAACCCCCTCCAGAACAGGTAGAATGCCACCCAACTGGGCAGACAGATCAACCACTAACAGTACTGCTGTCTTGTCTGAATGGAATCTCAGTTTATTGCTAGGCAACCTTTTTGGGCCTGTGGGCACATTTGGCAATTTGAGGAAACTCTCATGGCCACCACCACAAAATGGCTGTCATGGGAGGTGTGACTAATCATAAAGGACAAGTATCCTGTCCAAATGGCTGCGTACAAGGCAGAAGTGAGGTCTCAGAGCCCAGAGGCATTCATGGGAAATGAAGATAGCAGAAGCTGGAGGCCCCCACTTTGCTTAGAAGTGATATCAGCTGCCAGTAAGAACATGTGTTAATTTTTTAAAAAGTGGGAAGGTTAGCGCACCCTTGGTGGGCACCAAGAAGGTGGTTTGGGGACACAGTGATGCTCACGGGCACCATGTTGCGTACATTGCTCTACATCAAGTCCATTACTCCATCCAAGCACAGATACAGAACACCCACTGCCTCTCCTAGATTTGATGAAAAAGAGGAATAGAGTTGAATATCATCTACGTATTGATGGCATCTCATACTTGAAATCTCCAGATGACCTCAACCAGCAGTTTCATATAGATGTTAAGCAGCATGGCAGATAAGATGGAATTCTGCAGGACCCCAAAACAGCATCCAAGGGACCAAACAGAAATCCCCCAGCAGCACCTTCTGGTATCAACCATCCAAGTAGGAGCAGAACCATTGCCAACTCAGATACCAAGAAGGCTACCGTGGTTTAGAAAACCACTAAAATGTGTTAAGATTATTAAAAGGGTCACACTTGTGCTCTTTGTTGTTTTTCTCAACGGAGGTCATCTCACAGGGCAACCAAGACAGCCTCAGCTCCAAAATCAGGCCAGAATCCAGAGTGAAATAGATCTAGAAAATCAGCTTCATCCAAGAGTGTCTGGAGTTGCCCAGCAACCACCCACTAATTTATATGTACAGATGCAAATTTAGAAATAATTATTTCAATTTAAATAAAAATAAAGTGTATCTCACCATAGTGTGGAAATGTGACCCATATACCTTGCTCAGTCTGCTGTCCAGGTGCTGTTGATGGTAGGGATGGCATGGGCACCCGATTCTGTCCGGGAATCCAGCAGAACCCCCCCTGCCCACACCCATGAGCCCAGCTCACCGAGCCTTGTCCCTGCTCACCCCCTGCCCATGCTTGATGCATGGCCTGCATTCATGGCCTCATCAAGCTCCACAGTCACCATTTTTTGAAAAATAAAATGGTGATCACAAAATGCACGTATTTGTGTATGCGTGAAAATGCACAGTTTGCTAATGCATGTGTTTGCATTATGCGTATTTGCAAATATGTTCATTTTTGCAATCGCCATTTTATTTTTCAAAAAATGGTGACTAGGGAGCTCAACGAGGATGCTGGGGTGAGTGCAGGCCGCTCACCGAATGCAGTAGGGGCTTGAGTGCGGTCCAAGGACTGGTGAGAGGGGGCACGGGCTGGGCGGGCACCCAGAGAGCCTGGATTGGGGTGGGTTCACACGTCCCTAGTTGATGAGTAACTTCCTCCTGATGGTTCTTTATCTTTAAACTTGCATTGGACTGGGCAGCCCTTCAAATAGAGGACTGCCCTCTGTAAAGAGGACACATGGCCACCCTAGCAGATCCCAGTCAGAGGCAACTTCTGCCTTCCTGCTGTTTGTTTTGCTGCTTTTAGAAGTTCATACCGTTGACTTTATAGAGACACTTTACTCTGCAAGGACCCTAGGTCGACAGCATCCTATTTACTGGGACTCAATGGCTGCAAACTCGCTATGGCTTATTTATTGGTTTAGGAGGTCAATGGCAGTAAAATCTACAGCGGACTTTCAGTGCTAAAATATGCAATAAAGAAAGAGGCTTGAGGCAATCTAAGTTTTGGAAATGTTTACAAATACAGCTTCAAATAAAATACTTTCATAGAAAAGAGCATGAAGATTAGATAGACGGGAAACAATAAATTTAATCGTATTCACTTGGCTCTTGGTTTTGCTTTTTTGTTTTTCTTTTATCTATGCCATCGCTTCCACCACAGCCTGGAATTTTCTCTATCTTTCTCTATCTAAAATGACTCTGATTACATTTCTTTAAAATGCAGCATGGCAGAATTGTTTTCATTCATCATTTAAATGATGATCATTTCATTCATCACAGCATCTCTCGAGTTGTGGGTACGGGCCGGCAGGGCTCTTTCCCCTGTTTCTGTCAGTAAAAATTAAAGGAGGAGTGAAGAAACATTTAAATGGACATTAGGTAGTGGACTGGGGCAAGACAGTCAGTGAGAGCCAGAAAATGCCCCCCACCCACCCCAGTATGTGTCTATTTCTTTATGATCTCACAGTCTAACATTTGTTTAGGGTGTCATCCTGCATCCCAGCGTGCAAGCCTTTCTGACGAGCAGGCTGCAGAGTTGCTTCCCATAGGAACCTAGCAGGATTCTCCCTTCTTCCCTCCTACCACTGCTGTACCCAGTAAGTCATGCTACTAGATCGCAGCCAAGTACTTCCCATGAGTTGTCCTCAAGGTCCCAAATGAACAGGCTGCTGGATCCTCCTAGCTTCTACTCCCACAGTGGGCCCCAGCACAGCCAGGTATATGTACGCCTCTGGCTTACCTGTGGCAGCAGCAGTGGCAGGGAGGGTTCTGCTTAGTTTCTATGGGGAGATGCTCTATCATCTGCTTGCCATGCATGCAGACATGCTGGGGGAACAGGCCTGTTTATGTATGCTCTTCTAGAATATAAGATGCACTCAAAGGGCGCAGTCCTATGGGGATAGTTGGCCTCCTCCGAACTCGGAGGCGACCAACTTTCCAATGCAGGGTGGGCGGAGCGCAGAGCAGATTTTCTCCTCTGCACTCCAGCCACCCTGCATTTGTGGCTAGATGGCCAATTTCGGCTGTCTAGCTGGGATGCCTTGGAGCAGGGGGAGGGGGGGAGAGGCTGGACAGCACATAGGAAGCATCATAACAGCACTTCCACCATCCCCTCCCCTCTCTCCCCCAGGCGCACCCCCTTTTCCCCTGCTGCACACTGCTCTTGCAAGTGCAGAGCTGGGGACAAACTGCGCTGCCTACAAGGCAGGGAAAGGGGTGGGGAGTCGGTTTTCTGGGAACCAGCGAAGCACTGGATCTGAGCTTGGTTCTCAGAAAATGAAAAATCCTATGGCCGCCTAGCCTCTGTCTAGCAGCCATAGGATTGCACCTTAAATCATTTATAATAACATCAACCTTGTTAGCATTTATTTTTATTACACCTATAAAGGTGCAATCTTATGCATGTTGCCTGACTCTGTTAAATGCCATATTTAGGGTGCAATCCATGGCTGGCTGGGGAATGCTGGGAGTTGTAGGACTTTTTTTCTGTTTAAACATGCATAGGATTGCACCCTAAATATGACATTTAACAGATCCATTTTTCTCTAAAACCCATGTTTTCTGTAGTAAGGAGAAGGACTTCCCTACTCTAGGTTTTATCCTATTTAACGTTTCACACAACTGTATAAATCTAACCATATTTTAAAATGCTCACCACTTTTTTTTAAACCCCTTGTGCCACTCTAATATAAGTAGTCAATTTACAGAGCAATTGTATGTGTGTCTACTCGGAAGAAAACCTATTCCAGCTAAATCAAGGGGACTCAAATTAGCATCACGATGTAGATGAACATCCAGACTGCATCCACATCTGTATTAACTACATGCTTTGAGGCCTGGATTGGGATCTTCCTACCTTGATTGTGATGAATATGTGCTAGTTGAAAGACAAATGGAACAGTTCCATTTGAAGCTATTCCAAAGTAGGAATTAAGGTACTCCATTAAGTAGGAATTATCTGAGGTTAAAAATAGCATATCAGTTATAGCATGTTAAATACACAAAAAAAGGAAAACAATTATATAGTTCTCCCAAAACTTTCTAGACTTTCTTCCCAACAGCCCTTTGAGGTAGGTCAAGCTGAGAGATAGTAACTAACCTATTAAGCTTCATAGCAGGGATCTGAATCCAAGCCCAGCTTAAATCCATTACACTGCACTGACTCTTTGGATCACGATGTAACTCCACCACAGAACAGATCTTACCATTGCTCAATCTTGAGCAAGGGCAAGGTTTATTTCTTCCAGGGTTTAGGTTGCCATTTGTTCCCATGCCATGGCTGAACCCTGGAACCCATGCCATGGCTGAACCCTGGTAGTAAGAAAGGGACCCTAGGTAGGTGCAAAGTGCATTTCCTTCACCATTCACAGGATTAGGAGAAAGCCTTCTAGAGCAGAGAGTGGTATTTCCAGAAAGATGAGCCCCAGTATCTCTTTTTCTAGAAACCAAGAACTGGGCAAGGCCTCTGTTTTGCTTCTTAATTATACATGAACTTTGGAATAGAAGGATCACTTCCCATGTAAATTACTGTTTCTACATCTCATTATAATGCTTTAGAGTATAATACTGAAATAATAAGACAACAATTACCCTCTGTGCACATGGTAGTTCGATAATTATTACAGGATTAATTGATCTCATTTGAATGCAGGCATATTTGGTTATGTTACGTGTGCTCTGGGTGATAAAGCGATGCCCAGTGTGTTGATGTGTCTCTTCTGATCCACATCACCTGAACACTAACTACTGTCTTGATTTTGTTTGTCTAGCCCAAACTAGATTTATAATGCATGGAATAGAAAGAATAACTGTTTAGATAATTGGGCATCAGGGATCCTTGGAATTCTTTATTATGCGCAAGAGCCCAAATAACATCTGTTCCTACATTCCTGTTATTCGAGGTTGCTTTGTAGTTCTCATGTCTTAAGGGACCGCCAAACTGTGAAAGAAAGAAATTCAGTTGAAAATTCACATTGTGGAACAACCTTTTATACCAATTTAATGTGAAGTGGTCAGAATTAGATTGAAAGGGCTATAATTAGGGATGTGCTGAATATACTTCAGTTTTGATTTTCAAGTGAAAAACTACTTCAGTGTGGTAGAGTCTTTTCCTGAAAAAAAAAGTTGTTCAAATACTCACTTTTTGATTCTATCCCCCAATATTTATTCAGCTGCTGTTGTTCAGCACCATTTTTCCCTCTGGCTGATGCATCCTTTTTCTTCCTGGATTAGTTCCATGGGTGATCCTAGCTAATCAGAGACCCTGGCACTGCCTAGCCAATCAGCTCTGGCTATGTGATGACTCCATTGAGGAAAATTAAAGCTAACTGAGACTGAGTTTGAGCAATGCAAATAAACAGGTGGATATTTTTTCAAGGAGTGCCAAAAATGTCAAATCAGAAAGTAATTTTTAACTCTTCCAAAAATGTTCAGCTCAGCCATACTCTTAATAAAATTAGCAACATGGTTCTGGTTTTATGCAAAAGGTTCAGTTTAAACAGGGGAGTTTGGTGGCTCCAATTTCGGTGGGGCAGCGATTCCATCCTGGGTTTTAGTTACAACCAGCCATAAGTCTAAAGGAGCTATCCAAGGTAGTAAACCCGATACCCAAAATGGGACCAGCACCTTGGGCAGCTCCTTTAGATGTTTATGGTTTAAACATAAGCATGCTGTACCATATTGGTTTTCTCACATTGGTTATTTCATAGCAGCAACAGGAAGTTATCATGTTTACTCATCATTATGGTAAAAGGAAAAAAGTGCGGAGAATACCAAATCCACCTGGTATATGCTCTCTCCAGAGAGAGAGAGAAGTTTAAGGACCAGTTTTCAAAAATAGCAGATGAGGGAAACCTGTGCCAGGACTGTACCACTGCAGGTGGGGGCTCACATAATGGAATGGCCCCGCACATATAGAACATTTGCATGTCAAGGAAGAAGTCTTGCACAGAGGCTTTTTTCACTGTCATCTCCAAGTTTGGTAGAACATTTCAGTAAGGTGTCCTCAGTAGGTCCCATCCTTGGGTGGACTCACCTCTTCCTCACCGCTGTTGCCTCTGCCTGTTCACTTCCCCTTTGGCCACAATCTGCAGAGCCACTGAGACAGAAAGGTCAAAGCGAATGGAGGCGGCTGCTCCTTCTGCTTTCTCCTGTCACTGCTAACTTGCTTGGAGGGGACAGGTGACCAGGCAACGACAGCTAGATGGAGGAGCAGCAGATCCAGGATGCTGCAGGACTTGGCAGTGGGCCCCTGGTCGAGGTGGGCCTCGTCATCTAGCCTGTGAGGTTTGTGATATGTATATGTGTCTATATCTTCAAGAAGCCTGCAAGTGTTAGTTTCTCTTTCTTTTCTGGCGGCGCTGTGTGTGTGTGGGTGTCTTTTTTCTTCTTTGTGCAGGCCTTGGAGCTGAGGCAGGCTGAATCTACACATAGCAGTTATACCGTTATCATAACTAATGACGCCCATTGGTGTCATGTGTATGAATAGTTATGATAATGCTATGCTAACGGTATAACTGCTGTGTGTAGATTCAGCCACTGCCTGCTGTGTGGCTGCTCAGGAGTTAGTTTTCTCAAGTATATAATAATAAGGAGTGGTGTTGTGAGAGTTCCTGGGTCTGAAGTGTGTTGCCTGCATAAATATCCCCTGATATTTATACCCCTGCATAAATACCCCTGGATATTTATTGCCCTGTTCATAGGTGGTCAAAATGGGAGCATTTATTGTTGGCAGACGGGTGGCATTGGTGGTTTCTCTCTCCTCCCAATTTTCTTTTTAAAGCTTTTGTCGCTCCCTGTGGTGGCAGCTGCAGAATTCACAGTTAAGGATGTACAAAACCACTTACCTGTTTCGTAAGTGGCATCCATGGTGTGGGGGGGGAGGCACTCCATCCCTCCCCCCGAAATCCTCCCTGGCTGGCTCTGCTCCACGGCGACTCCGCAGAGCCACCGGCCGGGTGCATCCGCAGCAGGGCATCCGGCTGCGGCAGGTCTGCGGACGCAAATGGCGGCCGGAATAGTGGCCGCCATTTGTGTCCCTTCGCTGAGCCATGATAGGCTACGTATATATTTACATAGCCTATCACAGCAAAAGTGGGGATGCAAACGGCGGCCGCTACACCATTGGCGTCCCTGTCTTTTGCCGTGATAGGCTACGTAAATATATACGTAGCCTTGCCTATCACGGCAAAAGAAAAGACAGGGACGCCAATGGCGTAGCGGCTGCCATTTGCGTTCCTGCCTTTTGCTGTGATAGGCTACGTAAGTATTTACGTAGCCTACCACGGCCTCCGCAGGGACGCAAATGGCGTCCCTGCGTTAGCTGTGATAGGCTACGTAAATACTTATGTAGCCTATCACGCCATTCAAAGGAAGGCGAATGGCAGCCGCAGACGCGGCCGCCATTCGCGGAGCACTGGATGGCCGACACCAGGGGAGGTGGCAGGGGTGGCAGGGGGGGTTGCTTCATTCCGCCATGGATTCCAGGGGGCCTGGAATCCGTGGCGGAATTCTCTATCATCCCTACACAGTGACTGTTGCCCACCAGCCATTGTTCTCTCTCAGAATGCTCCTGGAGCGATAATACACCTTGACATAAGGTCATTCCAGGGGCATTGTGGGAGAGAATAAGGAGCTCTGCCACAGGGCCAAGACAGATATTACTTTAAATCCTTATCTAGCACCTACATTTTTTTTCATTTTTGCCCTGAAGTAGGCAAAGGGGCCCTGCTCTGGATCAGGCCCATGGCAAAGAAAAAGGATAAAGCCCCCTCCTAGGATCCTGATTGAGGTTGGGCCACTTGTGCCTACTTTAGAGCAAAAATTGGGAGGGGGAATGACATAGCTGCTAGATACTGATTTAAAGTAATGTCTGTTTTAGTCCACAGTCACCACAGATAGCAGCGGAAAGTTTTTTAAAAGAGAAAGAAACTACTGATACTGCCCAGCTGCCAATGGTAGGCACACACCCTTCAAAACTCTTTAATAATTACCCTCCCCACCATCTCATTCCAACCCCCATTTTCAGGTTCCTCTTTTGGTACCTGAAAAAAAGAAAAGAAAGAAAATTCAGCCCTTTTGAAAACTTCTGAGACAGGGGTGATGTGAGGAGATATGAATGTTCCAACAGGGTTGTTAGGTCTGTGATGGCTCTTTCCCACATAGAAGTCATGACTTGATGTTTCAGTCATCAAGTGATGAATTTGTGTGTGTGCACCTGCCCTCTGTGTGTACATTCTTTCAAATCAGCTGACCATCTTCTGTGGAATGTGCATTTCAGGGCCATCATGTTATGTTTCTGGGGTTAACACTTTGACCTGATTCAGACACTCAGGCAGCAACAGGTTTTGAAGAGCTGGAGTATGCTCCACTATGTACATAGCAAAATTTCTGATGCTGGGCACTCTGTCAAGAAGCCCAATCATACGGCTGCTTGACTTGAGCAATTCTTCACCCACAAAAAAGGGAAAGAGAAAATCATCCAGTTCAAGCTTTCTCAAGTAAAGTGTGATGCATGTTACTCTAAGAGTGTGGTGGGTGGGAGGGACACCCTCCTCCTCTTCCACGCAAAGACTGTCACCCCCTCCCCCGATAAGTGTGTGAACGTTGCTGAGCATAGGAAATCAAGGACTTAAAAGTGTATGCAAACTCTGAGCTGAAGTTGATTTGCTCCCAGAAGAAGAGCATAATGTAAAATACGATTCTTCAGATGATCTCTGCATTTCCGCTACTTTAAAAACAACCAAACATAGCAATGCTACATCTGTAATGGATGTTAATTTTGGGAGGGTGGTTGTTATGTTTGCTGTTTTGTAAAGTAAACCAGATACCCGCAGACCATAGGAGAGAAGGAAAAAATAAAGAAGACAAAAATATATACAGCTTTAATCCTGCTTGGGTTGGCAATCTGAAAAGCTCTAAATAATTTAACAAAAGATTTAGCTTCTAACAGCCTGAAAATGACACGTACAGAAGGAACCTTCAAAGAGGTGAGAAAGCTTGCGATGAAAAGTAAAAAAATTGCATCCAGTCTCATTCCTTTTGTCCCAAACAGGGCTTTATTGGCCCATCCTCAAAACCAATCTCTGTCAAAACCAAGAAATGATAATAAAAAAACTCCACCCTTATAAACATTGCTTCATGCCAAACGTGGGTAAACCCATTGTTCCCACCACTGAAAATTCAAGCAACCTGCAACAACAGACAGAGAGATGTGAGAGTTTCAGCAAAGAGACATCACTCTCTTTGTCATCCCAATCTCACCCTTACACATTCGAAATGAATAAAGATGGGCAAAGTGCCAGAGTTCTGATTCTCTGAGCAGTTCTGAGAGCACCAGATATTGGATCGCTGGATCAGGAGAGGTCCCTCTCATTTCCAAAAGGAGGCAGCCAGATGACCAAGCCCTTTTGTTTGTGCTCAGCATCTGGTAATCTAAAATTCATACAGCCTATGGACATGGAGGTTTCACTGAGCTATAGGCCTATTTTTGAAGCTGTTTCTGAGCATGAAGGCAGTGATACAAACCAGTGCTGTGCCCAAAATTTCTCCCACATTTGTTTTCAACCATCCTCATTCAATTTGATAGAAAAGAAATAGCCTTTAAAAAGAGATTCAAAGGAGGAGAAATTTCAGAGAAATTCTCATGGGTTGGATTGCTTACCTTGCTTATGAGGAGTGTGCATGAGTGTGCTGTCTGTCATGGTACAGCAATCTCTGTGACAGCCAGTAGCCTCTTTGGCTTCTCACACTTCAGTTAAAGCTGTCATGAGGAAGACATCATGAGGCAATTCCTCCCATGGGGCTTTTTCAGTTCAAAAAGTGTAGGTGATCTGGGAGGCTGAAGAGCAGTGGAAAGATGTATAATAGAGAGAGAAAACATGCAGCTCCTTTGACCACCTTGCAGTGATTAGGTAAGCTCAAAACTACCACCAAAAGAAATTCAAAATTAAGCCTCAAAAAAGTGGAAGCCTCAACACAGTTGATGCTGTTGCCTCCTAGAGAAGCAGTGCAATAAAGCAAAAATTCTTAGGAAAAAAGAAAAAGGCTGGGCTACAAGCTCCGCCAATAGCGAGCCCCATCTGTGAGAAACTGCTGGAGGATTTCTCCTCCCCAAGGAGAAATTCAGTGAAATTGTCCCCCCAATTTCTCCACCCAGAAATAGACTGGAGAATTTTGAGAGGCCCTTTGTGCACAGCAGATACAAACATGCATCTGGATGAATATCCCCAACTGCATCATTATGCTCATGTGGGCCTCACTGCAGTGCAAGGATGTGCACTGTTGATGTGCATCCATGTCTGGATGGCAGAGTTACCCATGAGCTGCACCAGAGGCATTAAATTGGAAGAAACCCTGTTGAAAAGAAAGGAGTCTTGATTGTGCACATGAAGCACTCAAAACACACAAAAAAAGGGTGGTGTTTTAGTGCACATGATTGCACATGTGACCTGGCATACCTGGAGGGAGAGGGGAAATCATGCAAATGAATGGAAGGAATGGGACAAAAGCAAGCTGTATACTGACCATATCTGCAATTAATTATACAAAATCTCTCTGAGCCGCTGGGAGGCAAGTAGAGTGAGTGCAGCCAATCTGCTTAAAAGGGGATGGAAACATGGGGAAAGTCCATCCCCCCCTCCCTATATATCTATTACTACTAGAGCTGTGCAGCGCTTTGGGCCAAAGCCTGAGCTCCGAGTCGAAGCAGCGCACTTCCAGCCACTTTGGGCCACCTCCAAGGTGAAGCGGAGGGGGCCCAAAGCAGCCCGAAGCGAAGCGGGTTGTTCTGAAGTGCTTTGGTGCACTTCAGAGCAGTCTGGAAGGCCAGCTGCCACTGCTGCTGCCCAGCCCCCAGCTCCTTACCTGGGTCATCCGGATGCACACCAGCAGCTGTCTTCTTGTTCGGAGGGGGGAGCCATCTTTAAAATGGTGACTCCCTGTATTTCTGGAAATACAGAGTCACCATTTTAAAAATGTCTCCCCCCACCAGAAGAAGACGGCTGCCGGAGTGCATCCAGAGGGCCTAGGAGCTGGCAGCGGCAGCAGCTCCCCTGGTGGCACCAGCAGCGATGCCTCCCCTGGCGTGGCTCCCCCGGTGGTGGTCCCCATGGAACAAGGGCCCAGGTAAGGAACTAGGGGCTGGGTGGCATGTTGGTGGGGGGGTGAAGCAGGATTTGGATGTCCAAATCCTGCTTCAGCTTCATAGGCCGAAGGAAGTCAGCCCCCACCCCTGAATCAGCCCGAGCCAAATCAGGCCCATCTTGGAAGCCACGAAACGGCCTCTGAGTCGGATTGGGAGTCCATGCACAGCCCCAGTTACGACTTATAATCCCTTCTGTTGTAGCACTGCAGATCTAGGGATGTCAGAAAATTCCGCCACGGATCTCAGTGAGGCTGAATGCCAGTGCATTCGGCCCCCCGAAATCCGGGGCAGAATGAAGCCCCCTGCCCCACCACCCTGTGAAAGGAGCACGAAACGGAGCACTTACGTGGAGCCGTTTGCACTGCTTTGCGAATGGCGGCCGCGTCTGCAGCCACCATTCGCTTCCCCATTTCTGCAGTGATAGGTTACGTAAATACTTACGTAGCCTATCACGGCTAACGCACGGACGCCATTTGCATCCCTGCGGAGGCCGTGATAGGCTACGTAAATATTTACATAGCCTATCACAGCAAAAAAAGGGAATGCAAATGGCAGCCGCCACAGCCGCCGCCATTTGTGCCCCTGTTTTTTTGCTGTGATAGGCTATGTAAATATTTAAGCCATGTAAATATTTATGTAGCCTATCACAGCAAAAAAAACAGGAACGCAAATGGCAGCTACCGTACCTGCCGCTATTTGCATCCGCAGGCTCTGCACGCCTGCGAATGCACCCGGCCGGCGGCTCCGCGGAGTTGCCGTGGAGCGGAGCTGGCCGGGTTAGGATTTCATGAATCACCCCCTTCGAAAAGGTAAGTGACTTTTGCACATCCCTACAGTGCTGCAACAACAGCAGATCCCCTGGACTGATGCCATCAGGGAAGGGTGCCACTCAGGGGCAGAGCACCTGCTTTGTGAAGGCCCCAAGTCAGTGGAGGCTGGAGGCTCTGATGTCCGTGGGGCAGTGAATCCACTCGGGGTTTCAATCAGAACTCCAAGGGAGCTATACGAGGTGTTGAACCCATTTGGAGGATAGGGTTCAGCACTTTGGATAGATCCCTTAGAGTTCTGCCTGAAACCTTGAGCAGATTCACCACCCCACGGACATCAGAGCCTCCAGCCTCCACTGTCCCAGGTTCAGTCCCTGGGATTCCCAAGCAGGGCTTGGGGAGACCCCTCTCTGAAACCCTGGAGCTGCCAGTCAGTGTAGATAATACTGAGTTAGATGAACCAGTGGTCTGCCTCCCTAAAGTGCTCCATCTCCTGCTCCTCCTTCTCACCACCACTGTTGCTTGGACCAGAACAAGAGGCAGGTGGCAACAGAGAGGAGGAGGCGCCTGCCCAGGCCCCTGCTGGGGAGTGGCAGGTGCCTAACCAGGCATTCCAGTGATTCTGAGTAAAATGCAGAACACCTCCGTCTATGCAGAGGGAGCGGGGAATCAATGAGCAGAAAGCTAAGCAACCCTAAATTCATACAACTTTTGATCAAACAACTTCTTGTAATAGTTATTTACGGTATTTCACAGCTCACTGTTAACCCGTGTCATAAAATATAATGATGACTTGGACAGCACAAACGTCGGAGCTCTTTTTAATTTTCATTCCACTGCCTTTTTAACACTTGTATTTTCATTTCCAGAAATGTGTCATAAATTGCCAGAAAAAAATTAGAATTAATTTGTGTAGCAAAATCTGAACAGTTTTTATTTCTTGCCAATTTGCTTTCAGTCTTTACCATGTAAGGATTTTTTTTTTTAAAGCAGCCTCCCACCCTGTGAAAATGACGTATTATGAGCTGTGATCTTAAGAACTCTTACTTGGAAGTAAATTTTTACTGAATTCAAAGTGAGATTTGAGGTCCACTTCTCTCTCTTTCACACAAAACGCACCAGCAGCAGTATGGCGATCAGCCTTCTCCAACCGGGTGCCCTCCAGATGTCTTGGACTACAACTCCCATCATCCCCAAACAATGGCCTTGTCTCCTGGGGATTTGCTGGCTGATGTAGATAATGCATGAGGCCTGATGGGAGAGCAAGCTTCAGGCTTGTGCAAACCACCACCAGCAGCATGTAGAGCATCATGTGTGTGGTCTGGCCCAAGGGTTTTGCTGCCCTAGGTGAATTCAAATCCCCCCTCCACACACATACATATTGTCTCTTATCCTATGCTGAGCAATGTAACAGTTAAATCACAATTAATTGATCAGGTAGTGGTCATGATCCCCTTCATGGATCACTGCCTTGTTGTGGCGAAGGGGCTTGCATAACTCAGTGAAGCCATAAGCTATGCAGTGCAGGGCCACCCAAGACAGACAGGTCATGGTGGAGAGTCCTGACAAAATGTGGTCCACTGGAAAAGGAAATGGCAACCCACTCCAGTATTCTTGCCAAGAAAACCCCATGGAACCTATCACAAGGCTAAAAGATATGACGCCGGATGATGAGCCCCTCAGGTCGGAAGGTGTCCAATATGCTACTGGGGAAGAGCAGAGGGAATTTGCAAGTAGTGCCAGAAAGAGTGAAGCGGCTGGGCCAAAGCCAAAAGGACACTCAGCTGTGGAGGTGTCTGGTGGTGAAAAGAAAGTCCGATGCTGTAAAGAACAATATTGTTTAGGAACCTGGAATGTAAGATCAATGAACCAAGGTAAGCTGGAGGTGGTCAAACATGAGATGGCAAGATTGAACATCGACATCTTGGGAATCAGCGAACTAAAATGGACAGGCATGGGCAAATCTAATTCAGATGACCATCATATCTACTACTGTGGGCAAGAATCCCTTAGAAGAAATGGAGTAGCACTCATAGTCAACAAAAGGATGGGAAAAGCAGTACTGGGGTACAATCTCAAAAATGATAGAATGATCTCAGTACGAATCCAAGGCAAACTATTCAACATCACAGTAATTCAAGTCTATGCCCCAACCACTGAGGCTGAAGAAGCTGAGGTTGATCGGTTCTATGAAGACCTACGACACCTTCTAGAACTAGCCCCACCCCAAAAGATGTTTGCGTTGTCCTTATTTTCGCCGTCGTCTACGAAAATCTTAACGTAGACTACAGCGACCAAATAAGGAATGCAAATGGCGGCTCCCTATGGGGGCCGCCATTAGCCGTACGCGTTTTTTTTTTTCTTTCAAAGTCACCCGTCATAGGCTATGTGACGATTAACGTAGCCTATCACAGCTGACTTTGCAAATCTAGCCGTGATAGGCTACGTTAATCGTTACGTAGCCTATCACAGGGGTGTGTGGTTTTTTTTTACTTTTCTTGTAATGGCGGCGGCGGCCGGTCGAAAGACCAGCTGCCGCCCCTGCCCCTGACGAAGACCTGCTGAACCGCCGCCGGGACCCGCCGCCGGGAGGGACATTCGTGAAAGGTAAGTCCCATCCCGGGGGGGGGGCGGGGGGCAGAGAATTTCTCCCCAAACAACCTTCGGAGGACCGAATGCGTTGGCACTCGGCCCCCCGAAGTTTCGGGGAGAAATTCTCCCCCATCCCTAGTTAAAGTACTGCACTCAATATGCCAATAAATTTGGAACACTCAACAATGGCCACAAGACTGGAAAAGGTCAGTTTACATTCCAATTCCAAAGAAGGGCAATGCCAAAGAGTGTTCAAACTACCGCACAATTGCGCTCATTTCACATGCCAGCAAGGTTATGCTCAAAATCCTACAAGCTAGGCTTCAGCAGCATGTGAACTGAGAACTACCAGAAGTACAAGCTGGGTTTCGAAGAGGCAGAGGAACTAGAGATCAAATCGCCAACATTCGCTGGATCATGGAGAAAGCAAGAGAATTCCAGAAAAACGTCTATTTCTGCTTCGTTGACTATGCTAAAACCTTTGATTGTGTGGATCACAACAAACTGTGGAAAATTCTTCAAGAGATGGGAGCACCAGACCATCTTACCTGTCTCCTGAGAAACCTTTATGAGGGTCAAGAAGCAACAGTACGAACCGGACATGGAACAACCGGTTCAAAATTGGGAAAGCAGTACAACAAGGCTGTATATTGTCGTCCTGCTTATTAAATTTATATGCAGAGTACATCATGAGAAATGCCGGGTTGGATGAATCACAGGTCGGAATTAAGATTGCTAGGAGAATTATCAACAACCTCAGATATGCAGATGATACCACCCTAATGGCAGAAAGCGAAGAGGATCTAAAGAGCCTCTTGTTGAGGGTGAAAGTGGAGAGTGCAAAAGCTGGTTTGAAACTCAACATTAAAAAAACGAAGATCATGGTATCTGGCCCCATCACTTCCTGGCATATAGAAGGGGAAGAAATGGAAGCAGTGACAGATTTTATTTTCTTGGGCTCCAAGATCACCGCAGACGGTGACTGTAGCCATGAAATTAAAAGACACTTGCTCCTTGGGAGAAAAGCTATGGCACACCTAGACAGCATAGTAAGAAGCAGAGACATCACCTTGCCGACAAAGGTTCATATAATCAAAGCTATGGTTTTCCCAGTAGTAACATATAGCTGTGAGAGCTGGACTATAAGGAAGACTGAGCACCGAAGAACTGATGCCTTCCAACTGTGGTGCTGGAGAAGACTCTTATGAGTCCCCTGGACTGCAAGGAGGTCAAATCAGTCAATCCTAAAGGAAATCAACCCTGAGTGCTCACTGGAAGGACAGATACTGAAGCTTTAGCTCAAAGATGTTGGCCACCTAATGTGAAGAGAAAACTCCCTGGAAAAGACCCTGATGCTGGGAAAGATTGAAGGCAAAAGGGGAAGGGGACGGCAGAGGATGAGATGGCTAGATAGCATCACTGATGCAATGAATATGGACTTGAGCACACTCCAGGAGAGAGCGGAGGACAGGAAGGCCTGGTGTGCTATGGTCCATGGGGTCATGAAGAGTTGGACACGACTTAACAACTGAACAACAACAGTGGTCATGATATTCTTTTCTCACTCTTATTGTGTATGCTTGTCACTACTTTACAGATGTGTTTATAGGGATCAGGAGCTGATGGAGATCAGAAGGGTCTGTGTCACTGGAAAGCAGGAGACATTAGGGATGGCGGAGAATTTCTCCACAAATCTCGGGGAGGCCGAATGCCAACACATTCGGCCCCCCGAAATTGGCGGTGAAATTCTCCGCCACCCCCCCCCCCGGGATGGAACTTACCTCCCTCGAATGTCCCTCTCGGCGGCAGGTCCTGGCCGCGGTTCGGCGGGGGCGGGGGCGGCGGCCGGTCTTCCGATCGGCTGCTGCCGCCGCCATTACAAAATAAAGTAAAAAACAAACAAACATGATAGGCTACGTAACGATTTACGTAGCCTATCAAGGCTAGATTTCCAAAGTCAGCCGTGATAGGCTACGTAAATCGTTATGTAGCCTATCACGGGTGACTTTGAAAAAAAAAAGCGCGTACGCAAATGGCGGCGCCCATGGGCGCCGCCATTTGCGTTCCTTATTTGGGCCTGGGTAGTCTACGTAAAGATTTACGTAGACTATGGCGAAAATAAGGGCAACGCTATTTGCGTTGCCCTTATTTTCACCGTAGTCTACGTAAATCTTTACGTAGACTACCCGGGCCCAAATAAGGAATGCAAATGGTGGTGCCCATGGGCGCCGCCATTTGCGTACGTGCTTTTTTTTCCCCAAAGTCACCCGTGATAGGCTACGTAATGATCTACGTAGCCTATCACGGCTGACTTTGGAAATCTAGCTGTGATAGGCTACGTAAATCGTTACGTAGCCTATCACGGGTGTGTGTTGGTGTTTTTTTTACATTTTCTTTTTTATTTTGCGGCCAGGGAGACGTGGCGCTTCTCCCCGGCCTGAATTTCGGCCGGGCGAGGCAGGGCGCCTCCCCCCCCCCGGCCTGAACTTCGGGGGGAGAACCGAAGTGCCTCCCCCCATCGCGAAGCAAGCTGCGGGACCAGGTAAGTGACTTTCGTACATCCCTAGGAGACATTACCCAGTCCACCACCTGCTAAGATGGCCCTGTGTGTTTCCTCCCGAAGTGCAGCCACTGTCTCTTTCCTTCTCCCTGCTCCCTTTCTCTCTCCCTAAGGCATTTTCATAGTGGAGGCAGGCACCCCTGGAATTTGGGTGCCCCATGCAGTCACTTAGCTAGTCCCTGTGGTTGGGCCAGCCCAGTGCGATTGGCACATATGTGCATGCACATATCTGTACACATATACACTACTTTAATAAAATACCATATTTAAATTCACAAAAATATAACATCATCCATTCATTAGTAGGTTTGCCAACTTCTTATTTACGTTTAAAAAACACACACACCAAAAACACACACCTGCTGGTCACTTCTGTGAGACCATGCCAGGAAGAGCCAGGGTGGGTCATAGGAAGAGTGAGGACAGAATTTGGCAATCAAAAATAGAACAGATGTGGTTTATGGATAGAATTTGAAAGACTTTGGTGGGCCATGGGTGGATCCTCGTAAAATGATATCTGGAGTTTAATGGCTCTTCAAGCCCCAATACTGGTTCCCTGACGGAACCCCACTGTTTGGCAACCCTGTCCATTGTTATCATATTGGTCCATATGAGGATGATGTTTGGATCAATATCTTGCTGACAATTTGTATTCGAATACTGAATAAATCTGAAGATTTATTTTGTTACTTTTTCCATATCCAGGCCAGGTTTATCTATTTCAGCTAACTCCCATAACCTTATTAACTAACAATATATAAATGAGATTATCTCTTACTTAAGTTGATAGTCATAATCAATGCAGTATCTAGTGCTTTAACTTTATTTTTTACGATTTTTAGTTGATCAAAAGGCAATTTATAGCTCTAAGAGTTATATCTTAGAAGTTATAACTCGGGGAAGCAGAGTAGCAACTTGTGAGCCACCAAGACAACAGTGAGCAGCCCGTCGGACATATATTTTGGCCTACCAGTACTTGACAAACTCAGGCATCTTCTGCTTTTTCAGATGATGCCTGTGGCCTATGGGTGTAGGCTCAGTCCACAGCTGGGTTGATTAGATCAGGTCAGCTCTATAGGAAGGCCATCTGTTTCTTAGGAGTGAGTGACCAGATCAAACCAGCAAGGGAGTTTTGCATGGGAATTTAGCAGGGAAGTTTGAATGGAAGTCCAGGGAGACAGTATTCATCTGGAGATCCTAGCACCATGGACACCAAGCGAGCTGTTGTGGTGACCTGCAGAGTATGTGCCATGTTTGTCCTCCTTCCTGAAGACAATGTGCCATGATCTACACCTGCAGCAAGTGGAAGCTGTTAGCTCTGCTGGAAAAAAAGGTTGTTGTTGTTCAGTCGTTCAGTCGTGTCCGACTCTTCGTGACCCCATGGACCATAGCACGCCAGGCCTTCCTGTCCTGCGGTCTCTCCCGGAGCATGCTCAAGTCCATATTCATTGCATCGGTGATGCTATCTAGCCATCTCATCCTCTGCCGTCCCCTTCTCCTTTTGCCTTCAATCTTTCCCAGCATCAGGGTCTTTTCCAGTGAGTTGGAAACGAAGGTGGAGGGATACAAAGCATGCATGTCTACACTTCAGCTCACAAGAAAGGATGCAAGGTTTTAGATGAGAGACAGGATGCACTCTTGGCAGAGCACCAGGAGGAGAAAGATTTCAAGGAGGAGAAAGAGACAAGTGCGTGGAAGAATGTCACATACATGATGAGAAGAATACCAATATCATGCATGATACCAATTTCATGCTCTTCCTATAGAAGGAGATCCTGGGCCATCTGAAGAAGGATCACCACAATGGAGCATTAAGGAGGACACTCAGCTTCCCCCACCCCAAATAGGAGAAATTTAATCACCCCTCTCAGAAGATGTGTGCTGTTGGTGGTCAGAGACTCTGTACTGGGACAGAGGCAGCTGCATGCAGACCTGAAATGTCATCTCAGGAGATGTGTAGCCTTCTGGCAGCATGTATCCAAGATGTGATGCAGAGGTTGCCATGACTCATCAGACTCACTGACTGCTACTCCCTCCTGCTGATTCATGTGGGAACAAATGATACAGCTCAAAGAAATGTTGAATGGATCTCCAAAGACTATGAGGCTATGGTTAGAGAAGGCATCAGAAAGGGGAGGTGCTTGCTGCACTGCCAAGCAAGTTCACAAGAGACAGTGAACAGGTTTGGCTCAGCCCTATCTACAGAGAAATCCCACATGCTTCTGCCAACGCTGCAAGGCAAGATGCTTCCACTGGACAACAAAGCCTGATCACGCCAAGGGCGAGGTCCTGATCACCTTGGCAGTGCACTGTGATCAGAAAGGGAAACAGAAAGGGAGGTTGCTGGGGCAATGTGGATGATCTAGCACCAGGGTAGAATCAATCTGGTGCCCTCCAGATGTTTGAACTACAACTTCCATCATTCAGCTCCAGCCAGCATAGCCAATGGTCAGGGGTTATGAGAGCTGTAGTCTGAAACTTCTGGAGAGCACGGGCCACCTACCCCTGCCCTCGCACATATCCCCAGGAGAGATGGAATGGAAGAGAAGTTCCATTGATCTAAGGATGGAGACATGGTCCATGCTTCTGCAAGAGGGGGTTGCCCTTTGAGGTGGCATTGGGATCATGGGTGGCTTGCAAAGCCATACTGTCAAAGAGGATTTGGTCCAGGCTTGGCTCAGGGTGGGAGGGCAACCCTGGGGTGCATGAGAAGGCAGCCTTGAGTGACTCAACCCCGCTGCCACTCCTTATCTGATGCCAAAACTGCAGCATACACAACCTGCTTTTGAGAGCAGGAAGTTTGACCTGTTGACAACCTACTCTTTAATGAAACAAGCATTTTGTGTCAATTGATCTGTCCTTGGGAATAAGGAGCCATAAACAATAGAGATTGATTGTTTGAGGCTTAAAAGTTAGAGTATATTTTGTTAAATATACTTGTGAAATTCATAATTTTCAGAACATCCATGGGTATGAAGCATCAGCCTACATACTGAACAGTTGTTTTAAAAGGCTCTCTGGTGTTATTAAAGTAGGTCTTGGCATAGAACATAAAAAATAGTTACAACTTAACAAGATGTTTTCTTGAATAGGTTAACATACCGTACTTTTAAATATTATAAGACTTATTAAAGTTTAGTGCAAAGAAAATGAAATATATACACACTGCCTTTCCCTAATTATGTAACTTCAAGATTTTTAATTTTGATATATTTACTCTCTGTTAATATATTCTTAGAATAAAATTTCCTACTTTGGCATGCCATGACCAGTTTAAGCAGAATCAACTGATGAAGCTTTTCTTGGACTTCATGCTTTAGTTTGGGGACTGCCTATTTGAATGTTATCCCATGAAAACTTCAACCTAGCCTTCTCCCTGACATGCCATTTTTCTATGGAAAGAGAAGGTGGTTGTTTTTTCATGGAGAAAGCATTCAAATCGATGACCCACAGCTGCAGCCTGAAGTGGCAGACTCCAGGAAAAGTTTTGCCATGATTCTGCTGAATTTTTACTGGCTGCAAGTTCCACCCACTCAAATAAACTTGCTGTATTTTGTCCTCAGATATTTGGTTGCTACTCTGCTTGATTGCTGCTTGAATATTTATTTCAAAAGGCAGCCAAGTATAGGAGTTCATGAAAGGTTTAAAATTCAACTTAAAATGCTAGCTGTGTACTCATATGATTTTATTCTTTAAACATTAAAAATATCTATATATATTCAAAATTCTCACATTTTTGCTATTCATATTTTGAATTTAAAAATTCAAATGTTCTAATGTAACATTTTTACTACAAAATCTGACTACTGTATACTTGTTGACATCTGATCTCATGGTTGTTTTGACATGGATAGGCATCCAAAATAAAATCTCACAAGCTACCAAATGCTTTGAAATACTAATCACCAATGCATGTCATCTACCAAATACTGTCAGTTACCAACCTCAGAGGGTATTTCAGGGGCCATAGGAAATCTCAGATCTCCCCCTCCGAGGCTGCAGAGAGAGCTCCAATCTCAGCTCCCATCCCCCATCCCCAGTTCCTGCGGAAAGGGTCACATCACTCACCACCCCGATGTTGGAGCTCCGATGTTGGGAGAGTTGAAAATGGGGTGAAATGCTCTGACCTTGAAACATTCTGACTCTACAGGTAGGATTACCTTGTAAATGCCAGATCATTTCAGTATTAGATACTGTCAGATTATAAATACGATTGTATTTCAAATATCAAATACTATCAAGTACTGTCAAATACTATATGCCTTTACATATCAACTATCCAGTACAGTCAAATGACAAAAAATGAGATCAAATCTCAGTGAATATTAGGGAAACATCTGAGTATTCAGTGAATACTGGTGAATAAAAGACATAAATTTAGAGAATTATCGGAAGCAATTTGATTTTAGTTCTACTGGGACTATAGCATATAACTAGAGATGGGGATGAAATTCGTTTGGTTAAGATTTTAATACAGACTGACCTAAATCAATCCCAAACTAATACACAAACTGGAATACAATTATCCTTTGGGTTTTGCTCTTCTCTGAATTTTGCAATGCACTTCTCTGATCAAAAAATACATACAAAATGCATACATTAGGGGAACAAAAGTGTGTACATTAGGGAAAATAGCATAGAAAAAGGCAAATATTTGGGGAAAGTGCTTGCAAAAAAGGCATATGAATTTTCATACAGACTTAAAAAAATTACAACCCACTATGGAAGCAGGATGGAACAAACTTATACTTGAAAAAAATGTGAATGTTATAAAAAGTGAAACAAAACATTCATCCATCCCTATATCTAACTCATTTCTGTGGCAAAATCCGGCTTAGGGTGGATTCCTATTCACAATTTCCATGCCTATGTTCATTTGTATTTTTTTTTTCCTTGCAAGGCCCACACCACACATTTGTTTGCACATCTGCATTTGAAATTGTTAACCACCTAAGCGCCAAACTACACTATGCTAATCCCGTACCATGTCGGTGAGGTTTGTATTTATTCCGTTTAGATATGCATGATGTCAATGGAGGCCTCCCCCCGCCTTTTTTTTAAACTGCCCCCCCACCCCCGAAGGCAGAAATTCAAGAAAAAATGGGGAGGAGATTTACTCTTCCCCTCCCAGTGTGCAATGGACCAAATCCAAATCAGACATACTCACACTACAGTAAATATTTTTTTAAAAAAAACTAGCCTCCCAATACACACTCTGCAAGTAGCATAATCTGTAATTTGGCTCTTAGAATTAAATGGTGAGGATAGAATGCCACAGGGGTGTCACTAATAATGATCTTCTCCCATATAACTGCTCCCCGCGGCACTTTAAGATCTACTGATGAGGCCTTGCTCTCTTGACACCATCCTTTGTGAATGCAAGTTAATCCACAAGCAGCAGCATCTTTTCAGTAATTGTCCCAATGTTATGGAATGACTTCCCCTAGACAGAAGCCGCTGCCCTAATTTCATGCCGCCCTTGGTCTAATCTCAAAAGTTCTCTGCACGTGATCAGTGCAGGCCTCTAGCATGAGTGATCTACCACTTCCTGGCAGCCTACTGGGTGAGGAAGAAGAGGGAGGGAGATGTTGGATCTGTTTTACTGATTTTTTTTAATTTGTTGTATTTTATGCTGTAAACCACTTTGTCAACAATTGTAAAAAAGAAAAGAAAAGAAAAGTGGTATACCAATGTTGTGATGCATTTTCATGTACTTACATTTGTACCCTGTCCAAGCAGCATGGGACAGTATACATAGCATTGTCCCATTTGATTCTCACAGCAAGCCTCTGAAGACAGACAAGCTGAGAGATAACATGCCCTAAGCTGAGTAGGGATTCGAATCAAAGTCTACCGAGGCCAAGCATGCCATCCACTATAACACAGTGGTTCTATATATATTATATATAGAATATGTTGGTGTTGAGGTTTTTATTTTCTCCCATGAGTATTATTTTGTAATTTGTATTTCTTTTCTTTTTACCCCAATTCCGAATACAAAACTTTGGGGATAGAGTTGACTGGCTAAAAAAGTAGGCTTTATATATAGGATGCAGTTGTTTTAAGTCACAAGAGTTTTATTTTTTTAATTTTTTTTAGTACAACTACAGGAGACATCTGAGGATGTCTTTATAATGAGCTCTGTGTTAATTTTAAGAAATCAATGTGATGTGCTGCTTGCAGATTATAATGTAATTCTGTAATACAAATTAGATCAGCTTTGAATGCCTTTGAAATGTAGTGTGTTAAAAATGGTATGTACAGGTTAAAAGTTACAGATTCCAAACAACCAGGATTTTCATGAAATTATCACACGTGCTTTGATAGAGTCCTAGAATGATTCAAAAGAGTAACTTTTGTATGAAGCCGTCTCGGTTTCTTTGATAGACACCTTGATCTTTATGCTGTCATCTATTAATTATATTACAGATAAGGTAAATAAAAAGTGTTGGAATATTGAGATCACAACCTTCTTTTTTCCTGTGAAGACTAAAGGTATAGGCTTCTATGAAGTCAGCAAGCAATGCGGGATGATAAAGGTATTCTTCCATTGACAAGCAATGTTTATTTTGATACATGAGAGAAAGAGATCTTGAGTTCAATAGCTAAGAGCACAGCAGACAGGGTAGAACATTGGTTTACGGAATCAGCAGAAGCCAGTGGTCAAGCTTTTGCTGGACTGTACCACATCAATTTGCATGTTGGAAGGCTTCCTTCATATTGAAAAACACACAAAACAATCCCTTCATGTAGAAAATAGCACATTAGGGCGAAAGCTTGACTAAATCCTCCTCTCTGACATACCAAATTTGCAGGTGTAAGGGGGGGTGTGGATGAGGGAGCTCTCAAATCTGTCCTTCCCTCCTGCTGTGTAGCATGAAATGGAACAGTTCCTGAAAAAAAACTAGCCATTTGAATTTGCTGACTCTATCAACTAGCCCTCAAATGTGCTGTACAGTGAGGTTGGTGGCAGATAGAAATGGCAGAGGCTTTGCAAGGCTTAAGCAGGGGTGATGCTCAACTCATCTAGAAAGATGAGAGCCGAGGTATCAGATACCAGAAACTGATCATTGGTTTTGAGCCAATGTAATTGTCATGGCTTCCCCCAAAGATTGCTGGGGACTGGTGAGTCCCTATTAGAGATCCTTAGTTCTGCTCGTGGAACTATGGTTCTTGGAATCCCCTGGTTGAGAAGACATTATGGTTAACCCAGTTTAGGTCTGTAGTAAAACATCTCAGTAGCAGCCGGAACATATGATTTTAGTTTGAGAAGCCCAGACTCAAATCCCCACTGAGCTACAAAGCTTATTAAGTGGGTTTGTGCTCAATAACCCAGCCTTTTTGAATGTTTACACATTTGAGCCATAATAATTTCTTCTCCTATCTTACCAAATCAACTCATCACAGGTTTCCTTGGGGAAGAACCATCAGAGAGCCAGTAGTGATTAGAGAGTTGGACTGGGACAGGGGAGACCTGGGATTAAGTCCCCACTCAGCTATGAAGCTCACTGGGTGACTGACTCTTGGCTCAACCTACCTCACAGAGTTGTAGTGAGGATAAAATGGACTGGAGGAGGATCATGTGGGCTTCTTGGAGGAAAAGGTGGGATATAAATGTAACTAACTAATTAACCCCCTTCATGGATCACTGCCTTGTTGTGGCAAAGGGGCTTGCGTAACTCAGTGAAGCCATAAGCTATGCCGTGCAGGGCCACCCAAGATGGACAGGTCATGGCAGAGAGTTCTGACAAAATGTGGTCCACTGGAGAAGGAAATGGCAACCCACTCCAGGATTCTTGCCAAGAAAACCCCATGGAACGTATCACAAGGCTAAAAGATATGACGCCGGAAGATGAGCCCCTCAGGTCAGAAGGTGTCCAATATACTACTGGGGAAGAGCAGAGGGAATTTGCAAGTAGCACCAGAAAGAGTGAAGCGGCTGGGCCAAAGCCGAAAGGACACTCAGCTGTGGATGTGTCTGGTGGTGAAAAGAAAATCCGATGCTGTAAAGAACAATATTGTTTAGGCACCTGGAATGTCAGATCAATGAACCAAGGTAAGCTGGAGGTGGTCAAACATGAGATGGCAAGATTGAACATCGACATCTTGGGAATCAGCGAACTAAAATGGACAGGCATGGGCGAATTTAATTCAGGTGACCATCATATCTACTATTGTGGGCAAGAATCCCTTAGAAGAAATGGAGTAGCACTCATAGTCAACAAAAGGGTGGGAAAAGCAGTACTGGGGTACAATCTCAAAAATGATAGAATGATCTCAGTACGAATCCAAGGCAAACCATTCAACATCACAGTAATTCAAGTCTATGCCCCAACCACTGGGGCCGAAGAAGCTGAGGTTGATCGGTTCTATGAAGACCTACAACACCTTCTAGAACTAACACCAAAAAAAGATGTCCTCTTCATCATAGGGGATTGGAATGCTAAAGTAGGAAGTCAAGAAATCACCGGGATAACAGGCAGGCATGGCCTTGGTGTACAAAATGAAGCAGGACAAAAGCTAATAGAGTTTTGCCAAGAGAACATGCTGATCATAGCAAACACTCTTTTCCAACAGCACAAGAGGCGACTCTACACATGGACGTCACCAGATGGTCAATATCGAAATCAGATTGATTATGTCCTTTGCAGCCAAAGATGGAGAAGCTCCATACAGTCAGTAAAAACAAGACCTGGAGCTGACTGTGGCACAGATCATGAGCTGCTTCTTGCAAAATTTCGGCTTAAATTGAAGAACGTCGGGAAAACCACTAAACCGTTCAGGTATGACCTAAATCATATCCCTGATGAATATACAGTGGAGGTGAGGAATAGATTTCAGGGATTAGACCTGATAGACAGAGTGCCTGAGGAACTATGGACGGAGGTCCGTAACATTGTTCAGGAGGCAGCAACGAAATCCGTCCCAAAGAAAAAGAAATGCAAGAAAGCCAAGTGGCTGTCTGAGGAGGATTTACAAGTAGCTGAGGAAAGAAGGGAAGCGAAAAGCAAGGGAGAAAGGGGAAGATATACCCAACTGAATGCAGAGTTCCAGAGAATAGCAAGGAGAGACAAGAAGGCCTTCTTAAATGAACAATGCAAGGAAATCGAGGAAAACAACAGAATGGGAAAGACTAGAGATCTCTTCAAGAAAATTGGAGATCTGAAGGGAACGTTTTGTGCAAAGACGGGCATGATAAAGGACAAAGAAGGCAGGGACCTAACAGAAGCAGATGAGATTAAGAAGAGGTGGAAAGAATACACGGAAGAACTATACCGGAAAGTTCTTAATGTCCCTGATAGCCATGATAGTGCGGTCACTGAACTTGAGCCGGACATCCTCGAGAGTGAAGTCAAGTGGGCCTTAGGAAGCATTAGTAACAACAAAGCTAGCGGAGATGACAGTATTCCAGCCGAGCTATTTAAAATCCTAAAAGATGATGCTGTTAAAGTGCTGCATTCAATATGCCAACAAATCTGGAACACTCAACAGTGGCCACAAGACTGGAAAAGGTCAGTTTACATTCCAATTCCAAAGAAGGGCAACGCCAAAGAGTGTTCAAACTACCGCACAATTGCGCTCATTTCACATGCCAGCAAGGTGATGCTCAAAATCCTACAAGCTAGGCTTCAGCAGTATGCGAACCGAGAACTACCGGAAGTACAAGCTGGGTTTAGAAGAGGCAGAGGAACTAGAGATCAAATCGCCAACATTCGCTGCATCATGGAGAAAGCAAGAGAATTCCAGAAAAACGTCTATTTCTGCTTCATTGACTACGCTAAAGCCTTTGATTGTGTGGATCACAACAAACTGTGGCAAATTCTTAAAGTGATGGGAGTACCAGACCACCTTACCTGTCTCCTGAGAAACCTGTATGAGGGTCAAGAAGCAACAGTAAGAACCAGACATGGAACAACCGATTGGTTCAAAATTGGGAAAGGAGTACGACAAGGCTGCATATTGTCACCCTGCTTATTTAACTTATATGCAGAGTACATCATGAGAAATGCCGGGTTGGATGAATCAGAGGTCGGAATTAAGATTGCCGGGAGAATTATCAACAACCTCCGATATGCAGACGATACCACCCTAATGGCAGAAAGCGAAGAGGATCTCAAGAGCCTCTTGTTGAGGGTGAAAGAGGAGAGTGCAAAAGCTGGTTTGAAACTCAACATTAAAAAAACTAAGATCATGGCATCTGGCCCCATTACTTCCTGGCATATAGAAGGGGAAGAAATGGAAGCAGTGACAGATTTTACTTTCTTGGGCTCCAAGATCACCGCAGACGGTGACTGTAGCCATGAAATTAAAAGACGCTTGCTCCTTGGGAGGAAAGCTATGGCAAACCTAGACAGCATAGTAAGAAGCAGAGACATCACCTTGCCGACAAAGGTCCATCTAATCAAAGCTATGGTTTTCCCAGTAGTAATGTATGGCTGTGAGAGCTGGACTATAAGGAAGGCTGAGCGCCGAAGAATTGATGCTTTCGAACTGTGGTGCTGGAGAAGACTCTTACGAGTGCCCTGGACTGCAAGGAGGTCAAATCAGTCCATCCTAAAGGAAATCAACCCTGACTGCTCATTGGAAGGACAGATAATGAAGCTGAAGCTCCAATATTTTGGCCACCTAATGCGAAGAGAAAACTCCCTGGAAAAGACCCTGATGCTGGGAAAGACTGAAGGCAAAAGGAGAAGGGGACGGCAGAGGATGAGATGGCTAGATAGCATCACGGATGCAATGAATATGAACTTGAGCATGCTCCGGGAGAGAGCGCAGGACAGGAAGGCCTGGCGTGCTATGGTCCATGGGGTCACGAAGAGTCGGACACGACTGAACGACTGAACAACAACAACAACTAATTAACTAACTAACTAGCTAACTAAATAGAAAGGAAGGATTAAACTGACATGAAAGCCATGTTCAGCACTCAGACAATAAAAAGGCTCTTCTAAAGAGGACTGGGTTGTTGTTTTTTTAATTACTAGCTCCCTAAAGGACACAAAACAATTGTCTAGTTGGTATATAGAATTCCTGAGCTCACCCTGAAAAGTTTTGAAGTGAACATGTGCAAAACTACCAAGGGTGCTTGAAAAATGGTCCTCTTTGCCACCTCTATCTCCCCCTGCCTCAAAGCTCCCCATTAATTTATTTTTCAGCAGAGGGGAGACAGCGGTGGCTTTGGGAACTCCAGTCTCGTCTTTTCATGCCAAGGACAGGAGTGGGCCTACAAGTCCCAGCATCCTCAGTGGGAAATTGAAATTGTGTGCACTGGTCCACCGGGGAAAAGGCCCCCAGCAGCCTTTTTATTGGCAGGAACAATGCACTTCTTCTTCTTCTGGTGCCGTCTCCTATCAGAGGTTAGCTATCATTACAGCTATTTTTGTTTTTGATGCCGCTGCTCTGAATAGTTGTATAGAAGTACAGCTCAACCTTTCCCTCCGATTCCGTAACCATGATGTTCCTCCTCTTCCTATTGATCTTTTTCCTTCCATTTTCCCCTCATATAATGGGTTGGAGTATGGCGTATTTTTTCACCTCAGATAATATGACCAAGGAACAGTGCACACAGTGTCATTTTCCTACCCGAGATACTGGCACTTGTCAGCCCAGTCCATTCTCTGGTGTAAGAACGTGCTGCTCCAGGGACTAAGGCTCTGAAAGCTGCCAGTGCTCCAAAGCAGGGAGCCAGGAGGTACGGGGAACAGGGGGGTGGCTGTTAGTATCAGGGCTACCTGGCACAGCTCTGTTCACCCGGCTTTTTGCAGGTTGCTCATAGGGCTGTGCCCGCCCTGATCCTGCTCTCAAGTACTCAGTTGGGTGCTCGCATTTGCAGATGCCCTGAACTGAATGCTCGGCAATCTCCTTTGGCTAGACAAGCCACACAAAGCAGGGGATTCCACAGGATAGCAGCATTCACAAGCTACCAGCATTTCACGTATGGAAATACAGACATGCTGTTAACACCCTTATTGCATCTCATGCCAAGGATGGGTGCCCAAATCTCTCTCTCTCTCACACACACTCACACACACACACACACATTGCTGTTCTCCGGTATTCATTTACTTTGCAATGGCATGTCGTCCGCTGATTTAAAGAAGCCAAGGCAATGTTTGTTTTTTGGATTAAAGGTACCTGAGGAGGAGAGAAAAAGCCCCTATTGTCCTCAACAGTGCTATCAGGAGTTCAAAATATACCTCAGCAGCTGCAGCATGAGAAAAGACCAGTTGGGCACTGCATGGCGCTTTAGCGTTCCTGCACATGCATTTCTATGAAGGTGTGCTGGAGACATGTTCAGTCCATCTCACTCCGAGTCTGAACCATGAGAGGCCTGCACGGGAAGGGGAAGAATCCCAAAGAGCGGCAACTCGAGCAACTCACATTAATGACTTTAATCAGGGAGGCATCGCGCAAAGGCCAAAAAGAAAGATCATGAGATTTGCCAGGCTCAGATACTGGGGGGAAAAGGGACCCTCCCTGCTGAATTTGGAAAGGTGAAGCATATCACACCTGAAAACCTCTGCTTCTAGTAACCCCCAAAGCCCTTCGGAAGCAATTTCTATGTTCTTTAATGAATGGAAGGGAGAGTGAGGCCGTGCAGAATAGCTCCATCCCCAGCATCCCTGCCAGCTTCACCATGGGCCTTCACACACTGAGTGGAAGGTCTGAAGGGGGAGCGTATGTCTGAATACCCATGGACTCTGCCATATGGTCAGGAACTTGTGCAAGATTCCTGATTGCATGGAGGAACCTATGTGCATTCAGACAAATGCACATAGATTCCCCCTTCAGATCTTCTGCTCGACATGTGAAGGTCAAGACTGGAACTGACAAAGATGCTGTGGGCAGGGCCAGTGTGCATGCCTCCCCCATGCGTTAATTCATGGAATAGTAACTCCTTACATGCTTGAGGGTTTCGTCCAGTGATCCTAACTAATGGAAAAAGACATTCCTTCTGGTAATGGGGGCAGGACTGTACAGGGTTGTAAAGATTGAAAACCGTCATTTTGAACTGAGCCCAGAAGTACACGTGCATATACATCCGCGAGTGTGTGTGCATGCGTATGAGACAGAGAGATTTATGTAGCATCTGTGTAAGGACCAAAACTTTTTAAATGCCATCAGTCTAAAGTTGTAATAGAATCAGAATCCTTGCCTATTATTTTCTCTACTAAGTTTAGCTGTAGTCCACAACTGACTTACTCCAGAGTAGCACTATTACAAGCAGCGGGACAGTTCCAGAATCAGTCAGAGGGTATGGACTGTGGCCATTTTTGTTTATTTATTTTGTCAACTATAGTAAAGATATATGCTTTCCCCACCCCCACCCCGCATAAATTTATTTTTTCACAAACTGTGGAATGCAGTTAGGTAACTTGTTATCTAAAATCTAAATCTAACTCTTGCTAACTCTAAGAGCTAACTCTTGCTCTGGTTTTGAGAACAACAACAAAAAACTTTTAGAACACTGAATGCTGAAAGCAGTGCAAATTATGGAAATCTTTTTATTAATTTGTTTTTTTAAAGTTGCATAAACAATGTAGGAAGGTCTGAATTTAGCCACGATTAGGTGATGCAATAGCTTTGCACATGGTGAAGAGACTTCAATGAAAAGGGAGGGGCGGGCTGTGAATGGAATCATTTCAATACAAGCCTTTTTTTGGGGGAGGGATTTTTTTTATTGTATTGATTGCCCAGCTTGTATTGGGAGAAAGAGGGGCACACTCTCCTAGACTTCCTTTCTTTCTCCAGGTAAATTTCTGTTCTGCTCTTTGTTGGGCATGTGGAACCACATGTGCTTAAAGAGCAGCATGACTGCATGAGAATTCATTCTAAGTTCCTTGCTTGGGCACTGATTTGCAAGTAAAGCTGCTGAAGAATGGGGAGGGAAGGGGGGATGGGCACCAACTCCTCCTCACAAGGAGAACCATTTGGGTGTGGGGGGAACGGGATTGAAGTTCTTCCCCCATCTGTGTTCAAGACATCATTCCCCAGTGGTGGATCTACTGACAAGAAGCACGGCTGCGTCAAAGGTAAACTGCAGTCTTTCCCCAGAAACCAGGAAAGAAGCTGACCTTCTCCTTCCTTTCTTGCTTTTGATGCAGCTGCCCTCCTTGTCCACCAGCAAAGAAAGATCTGGTGCTAGAGAGGTGGTGGCAGGAGAGAGTGGCTTCCATCCTTCCCTGAAAATGGCTCAGCTTGGAAGGAAGGAAGAGGAAGGAAGGAGGTGCAAAGCATTTTCATGCCCAAGGGAGAAAAAATCCAAATGGGGCCCTCCTTTGGTGGTAAAATGTGGCTGCCAGTTCCCCTAAGGGTCAGGCTGTGAGACGGAGAGGACAGAGCCTGGGAGCCAAAGTGCAACGCCTCACAGATTTGAGGTGCAGCCTGATGGGGTACAGTAGAGCCTGGTGGGGGCAGGAAACAACTCTTTGTGGGTCAAGGGCCAATGGCTCTGTGGCTCAAGATGGAGCCTGATGAACCTGTCCTGAGGGGACGAAGTCCTCAAGCCAAGCCTGGCCTTCAGTTCCATCCCTGCAACCTGAGCTTTTAGTTCTTCCTCTGGAGATCTTGAGAAAGAGGCTAAAAATACTACTAAAACCTCAGGCGTCAGTCAACCTTATAGTAATGATAATATATAACAAATAATTGACAATTTGCTGCTCTTTAATGATTTCCTAAGCCTGCCATTAAAGTCAGTCCATCATCTCACCATCTCCAATGGGAGTGGAGTGGAGTGCTGGCATTGCCCCTTCCTTCCCCATCAGTGGGACAGAACAATCTTCTTTGAGGCATCTTGGGGGACATTGCAGAGACTGAAAATTCCCTCTTTAATGAGGAACTTACATTTCCCACAACCAACTGGGAAGTGGAGCACTAAGCAGTGACTCCGTGCGGGATTTGGTACGAATGGCACCAGCTGTTCCCCGGATACATCCTGGGAAACAAGCTGGTGCAAACACACCCTGAGATGTAACAAAGCCCACACAGGATTTTGGTTTGTCACGTCTTATTTTCACATGCAGCCAAATGAACGGCTGAGGACATAATGAGTTGCACCCTTGGCAGCCACATTGGTTTCCTGGCCACATTTGGTGGCACAAGTGTGAGTCAATGTTTAAATCCACTAACCTGCATGCTTCTGGCTGATACCTTCTGTCAGCTTTGCACAAAATATTCGCTGGGGTTTATTTTTAACCCACTTGAGAGGAGAAAAAATGCAAGGCATAAATTAAGACGATGGAGTTTCACACATTAACAGTCTGTGCTTAGTGTTAGTAAATCTTTTAATTTAATGTCTGTTTGAGTATTCAACCCCCAAATGCCAATTTTATATTCAGCTCCTCTTCCATTCACGCAGCTCCTGCTTTCTCTCTGTTGGATGTAGGAAGGCACAAGTGTGAAACTCCCACAATCCTTAGAAAATGCTGGCCTTAAAAAGTTACTTTTCATCTCTTGCTTTTAAAAAGAAACAAGTATAAGGGGGAGAAAATGCCCCTGAATTGACCTTGTGTTGAAAGTCAATACTGGTGTTATTGCCTTGGTGTGGAGGGGAGGCGGACAGGGAGGGGGGAATGGCAGAGTTGGGACCATATCTACCGGATTAGAAGACCGAAGCCAAGATACAGTGTCTGAGCCCAGGGAGAGATTCAGAGCTTTGCTTGTATTGACAGATGATTAGAGGACTTTGACTTCTCATGCATTTAGAAAGGTCAATCACTCTGTGATAACAGAGACTGGCACCTCAGACCCCAGCTCCCTATTCCAGATTCGGAGTATTTGGCAAAGGCCTACCGTGTATAAGACTACGTAGGCTAGCCAGCTGACACCCCAGGCCTCGGCCTCCAATCACAAAGCTTCCTAAAGGCCATTTGCTTATATGCCTCATAATTATGTTTAACTGTTAAAGCCATTTGCTTACTGTTCTTCCTGTGAATCCCAGTTTCAGCAGAGTGCAATAACTTCGCCATTTTATTCTCTCCATTTCAAATTCATTAATGATGTTTCACACTCTGCGGCTCTTGTTGTTACTGTTGTTGTTTTAAGGGAGTTAACAAGTATATCATAAAGTTCAGGAAGCCTCTTTACAAATCAAAGAGGATTTAAAAAGGCTGAGCTTTAGCTAGATCAGGGGTGGGCAACTTCAGAGGCTCTGGGGGCTAATTCCACCTCCCCAAAACCCCCAGGGCTCACACCCCCACTGTGCATGCCATTGCTGAATTTTGGCAGCAGCAGCGCTAGCGTTAAAACAATAGTATAACTGGTCTAAGAGGCCAAATTTACCTTTAAACCAAAGCTTTAAAGCTAAATTTGGGCCTTTAAGGCTACGGTCATAGATGGTTTTGCTGTTGCTGCCTCTGCCATGGCAGCAAATTCAGCAGTGGGGGAGTTCAGGGCTGCACTTCAGGCCAGGGGGACACATGTGGCCCACAGACTGAGTGTTGCCCACCCCTGGCCTAGTAGCAGCTCATAATGCTACTCCTAAATGCTCAGTTATGAGTAGCTCATAATACTACTCCTAAATGCTCAAAGTGTTTTACGTACATTACCTCAGGAATCCTTAAACAGCCCTGTAAGGAAGGTGTATGTTATTTATGTCCCAACTTTCTGGCATAGAGCTGAGGGCAGTGTTCACAGGGTTCCCATCCATGCACTGACCAAACTAGACATGCTTAGCTTCAGCGAGCACTGTGCTGAAAATTTCTCCCACATTAACTTCGACCATTCTCATTCAATTTGATAGAAAAGAAATTGCTTTCGTAAAGAAATTGAAAAGCGAAGACATTTCGGAGAACTTCTCATGGGTTGGGCTCAGGGTTCTTGTGCTTACCTTCCATATGAGTGTGTAGGAGTGTTCTGTCTGTCATTGTACAATCACCTCTCTGCGCCTCCAATAGAGACAAGATGTATGTATCTGCAATTCACACTCAGAAATTTAACATCTGGAAGATCCTGATGAAGGTGCTGAAACCTAAAGAACGACAGTTAGAGCTGAGCCAAAATGTCTTAGACGTTTTCTCAGAAAAGTCCTGAGATTTTTCTTTTCTTACCTCACCCCACCCCTAGAAATAAAAGGCCACTTTGCAGAATTTCCCCAAATGTCTTCCCCATTGTTTGGTGAGTTTTGCTCCCCCACCCACCCCCGGATCGATGCTAGGAATGGGGGATTGTGGACAATGCAAAATGGGAGCCAGGCTGCAAACACAGTTATTGTGTTATTGCCCCCCCCCTCCAGTTTCTCTGCCCACAAATAGCATGGAAAATTTTAAAAGGTCTACGGCAGCTCTGATAGGCTACGTAAGAATTTATGTAGCCTATCACGGCTAACCCCCCCCCCAAAAAAACCCCAGCGTATGCAAATGGCGGCAGCTACGGTGGCCGCCATTTGCATTCCCTATTTTTCGCTGTTCTAGCCTATGTAAATATTTGCGTAGGCTCTTAAGGCGAATAAAAGGGGAATGCAAATAGCATGTGTTCCTCTTTTTTTCACCGTAAGAACCCACGTAAATATTTACGTAGGCTTTTACGGCGAAAAAAAAAGAAACGCAAATAGCGCCCACTACTCTATTTGCACTTCCCTTTTTTTTCGCCGTAATTGCCTACGTAAATATTTACGTAGGATAAAACGGCGAAAAATAGGGAATGCAAATGGCGGCCGCCATAGCGGCCGCCATTTGCGTACGCCGTTTTTTTTTTTGCCTGCCGTGATAGGCTACGTAAATACTTATGTAGCCTATCATGGCAGCCTGGAAGGATTAGGGATGTACGAAAGTCACTTACCTTTTCGAAGGGTGGCATTCGCGGTGCGGGGGAGGCGCTCCGTCCCTCCCCCCAAAATTCTGGCCGGGGGGGAGGCGCTCCGTCCCTGCCCCCCGAATTTCTGGCCAGGGGGAAGGCGCTCCCCCCCTCCCCCCCGAATCCTGGCCAGCTGGCTCCACAAATGGCGGCTGATTTAAAAGAAAAAAGAAAAACCGCGCGTACACAAGTGGCGGCGCCCATGGGCGCTGCCATTTGCGTTCCTTATTTTGGCACGTCTTAGTCTACGTAAACATTTACATAGACTAAGACGGCGAAAATAAGGGGACCGCAAATAGCGTAGCGTCTACGCACAGTTTTTTTCTTTTTAAATCAGCTGTGATAGGCTACGTAAAGATTTATGTTTTTTTTAAAATCTAGCCATGATAGGCTACATAAATCTTTACGTAGCCTATCACGTTTTTTTGTTTTTGTTTTTTTAAAACTGGAAATGGCAGTGGCGGCAGCCAGTTGGAAGACCGGCCGCCGCAGCCGCCACCGCCGAACCACCGCTGAACCGCCGCCAGAACCGTCGCTGCCGCCAGGAAGATTCGCCGAAGGTAAGTCCCGTCCTGGGGGGGGCGCAGACCATTCCGCTACCGATTTCAGTGCATTCGGCCTCCCCGAGATTCGTGGCGAAATTCTCTGACATCCCTAGGAAGGATGCAAATGGCGGCAGCTATGGCGGCCGCCATTTGCAACTGCAGCAGCCCATCCGCGGCCGGAAGTCCGGCTGTGGACGGCCCTGACTGGCTGCTCTGCAGAGCCGCTGTGGAGCAGAGCTGGCTGGGCAGGATTCTGGGGGGGAGGACCGGATCACCTCCCCCCCCATCGAGGATTCCGGGGGGAGGGACAGAGCGCCTCCCCCACCCAGCGGATGCCCTAACTGGAACCAGGTAAGTGTTTCGTACATCCCTATGATAAACTGCAAAAGAGGATGAGTTACATCCAAGTAGGGATGCTTAGTTTTAGAGGAGAGGCTTGAGGGTTGCTGTCGACCACTCCCACTCCCCACTCCCACCCTCAATGAATATTTACAACAACAGGCAGAGGAATTCCCCTGACCCCTCTGCTCCTGTACTCAGCAAGGTGCAATTTGAAGTTACTTCTGGATAGACAGGACTCTGCTCTCCCTGAGCCCCCCCTTCCCTTCTGCAAATCAGCGCTGCTCCAGCAACCCTCAGTGAGGGCAGTTCAGCTCACACAGACCCCCAAAGCACTGTGAAAGCACCGCAATGGGATAATCCATCAGAAAAGCAGTCTCAGAAACACCAAAGTGTAGAGCTAGAAACAGCGCACTGGCTAAAGAGAAGGGCGTGCATCATTGGACTCTATCAACTTCAGGGTGCAGTAGGACTGGCATAAAAGCCCCATGTAGATCCAGCTGTACACTCAGGATTGTGGCCTCAGTGTCTGTCAAGACTTTGAATAATAAGCAGGAACACGGCCTATAAATGTTCCTGAGCTGGCTCAACTGTCCATCAGATGGGTAGCCAGGCAGACAGCACAGCACACTGGACCCTGGCTGGTCACTCTATGGGGGCCAGTATGGAATATTGTATGCTAGCTCTGACTGGCTGTTAGTCTGGTGTTGTTTCCTCCCCAGGGGTGTGGCTTGTGAGTGCTGATTTCACTTGATTCTGTTTGGCTTTTGCTGGCAAATGCTTTTCCGTCTCAGCGTTTGCAGAAGGAACAGAACGGTCATTCGAAAATGCCGCCCATGTGATGAAAATGGGAAAGTGCACAGAAGATCCACCTCAGCTCAAGGTTGGGGCTGCTGACCAAGGTAAGATCAACAGTTTTTAGGCGGCTCACATGCTGAAACTGCTTCATAACTGTTTCCGCTTGCAAGGAGATTGAATGGGTCACAACCGATTGTGTGTAGTTCAGTTGAACTTAGTGAAGCCGGAGGGACACTGCAGCTGACTATCCGTGCCATTCTCCCTAAGCTTTGGGAAGGGTAACTTCCCACTCCACTCTGGTCTTAGATGTAGGGATGGACGAAAGTCACTTACCTGATCTTGAAGCTTGCTTCGCGGTGGGGGGGAGGCGCTCCGTCCCTCCCCCCGAAATTCTGGGCGGGGGGGACGCGCCCTGTCCCTCCCTGCCAAAATTCTGGCCGGGGGGAGGCGCCCCATCCCTCCCCACCGAAATTCTGGCCGGGGGGGAGCGCCCCGCTTCTCCGGCTGCGAAAGTTCTTCTCCTGCCGGGACGCAAATGGTGGCGGCCATAGCCGCCGCCGTTCGCGTCCCTGGCCTGCAGTCAGCCGTGATAGGCTACGTAAAGATTTACGTAGCCTATCACGGTGTTTTTTGAAAATCTAGTCGTGATAGGCTACGTAAATCTTTACGTAGCCTATCACGTTTGTTGTTGTTGTTGCTTTTTTACTTGGAAATGGCGGCGGCAGCAGCCGGTCAGAAGACCGGCCCCTGCCGAACTGCCGCCAGGAGCCGCCGCCGCCAGGGACATTCGCCGAAGGTAAGTCCCATCCTGGGGGGGGGGGTGGCGGGGGGGGGTGGCAGACCGTTTCTCCACCAATTTCGGGAAGATTCTCCCGGAGATTCGTGGAGAAATTCTCCGACATCCCTACTTAGATGATGAATATATGCCAGCCTTTCCAAGCTGGTGCCCTTCAGATTTGTTGGACTATGACTGTGGTCATCCCCCAGCCAGCCATGCTGGCTGAGGGATGCTGGGAGTTGTAGCTCAACAGTTTTTTCTTTAAATGGAATAGTTTTTTGAATACTCATGAGATTACACTGAAAACACTGGATACGCATGAGGTTTTTGACATGGTAAGTGGATTTTTGAAGGGTGCAAAACAACAACAACAACACCCACCCTTCAACATCCCCCACCCACCTTGGTGGTCTTTTGCATTTTTTCACACTTATTCAAAGCTCTGATATGTGACTGCTTTGACACTATTTCCTTCTTCTTCACTGTGGGATCCTAACCAGGCATGACAGTAAATGTGATGACATGATCACAGTGCCGCACAGTCAATCGCATCCGGCTACTTGATAATGTCACTGAGGGCAGATGAAGTCCTCCCATTCTCCTCAGTCTGGAGGAGAACACATCCCTGATGCGTGGACAGCACTGCAGCAACTCCCACCTTGCCATGCTGCATTGGCAATTTTCTTGCCACCAGCACTGCGTAATAACGACCATTACCTTAATCAAGCTGTAGCTGTGTGGAGTTATGCACAAACCATTAGTTGGGGCAAAATGTGAGCAGACGAAACTGCCTTATACCGAGTCAGAGCACTGATTCATCGAGCATGGTATGGTCGACACCGACTTGCAAAGGTCCTTCTTCCAGAGTTTTAGGCAGGGTTCTTTCCTAGCCCTACCTGGAGAAGCCGGGACTGAGCCTGGGATCGTCTGCATGCAAAGCTTGGGCTCTACCACTGGACGATGGCCCCTCCCATGTGGATTGGATGCACGTTCTGATGCTCATCGAAACGCACATCCATTAAAAGCAATATAGTGTGGATTTAGAATAATAAATTATTAATTATTAATAATAATAAGTAAGTAAGTAAATATAATTATTAATAAAATTATTATAATTATAATTATAATAAATAAAAATAATAACAATATTAATAATATTGCTAATAATATTAGTGATAATTAATAATACTGACTAAATAGCATTATTAATAATTAATTGTTAAATATTGATTTTTAATTTTTAATACAGCGTGGATTTTCTGATGTTCAGCCAAATGTACATCGCTAAAAGTAATACAGTGTGGATTTATAATATCCACATCTGGATGTGCCTGTGCATGATGCCCTTGGCACTGCCTTACTGTTATTGGGATGCACGTCCGCCGCCCCCATATTCATTCCCAACTGAAAGATGCACTAGGGGCTCCTTCACACAGAGTTTGTTTAGCGTGATTGTCATCCGTCAGTCATGGTTTTTCCGGTGCGGTTTACATAACACAACATTGTTGCCTTGCAGCTGTTGTCCCGCTTCTCCCCACCCCCCATCCCCCATTTCCCTGTGTTAATTCTTCACGGGGAAAATGCAGTATTTTCTCAGGTAGCACCATCAAACCACCACCTCCTGCCCAAGTACTTCTGCCATGGAACAATGAGCTGCTTTTGTGTGGGCGGCTGTTGGGGTGCGGTTATCATGATGACACCTGTGACCACAATGGGGCGGGGCTGCTGCGCCTGCACCCTTTCACCTGCAGGGCACAACGTGGTGGGAGTCTGTAAGCCCGGCAGAGCAGCTTTGCTGCCTCTCCTCCATTTCTCCTTCTTTTCTGCTCCCACCGCCATCCCAGCAGCACTTTACAACTAGGGATGTACAAATCCCCTACCTGCCAGTCTGGGGCAGGGGGGTGTCCGCAGGGGGGGGGGAGGTGATCCGTTCCTCTCCCCGGAATCCTCGCCGGCTGGCTCCAGTCCGCGGCAACTCTGCAGAGCCACCGGCTGGCTCCGTACAGCAAGCGATACAGCTGCCATTGCCGTGCCGAATCTCTGAGCACTCACTGCAGGAAGGGATCCAGACACAAATGGTGTCTGCTACGCCATTTGCGTCCCTGTTTTTTCACACGACAGGCTATGCTAATATCTACATAAATACAAATGCATAGCCTATCGCATGAAAAAACAGGGATGCAAATGGCGTAGGGAACACCATTTGAGGCCGTAAAGCTGTTAGATTGACCTAAATGCAGCCATTTACAGCTGCATTTAGCTTAATCTCAGACCTTTATGGCCACAAATGGCATAGCAGACGCCATTTGCGTCTGGATCCCTTCCTGCAGTGAGTGCTCAGCAATATGGCATGGCAATGGTGGCCATATCACTTGCTGTACGGAGCCGGCCAGCGAGGAGGATCCAGCTCCTCACGGGTCTGGCGGGAGGTGGAGGTAGGTGGACCCATTCCACCATGGACTCCGGAGGGCAGATTCAAAAGGATCTGGCCTCAATGGAGTCCGTGGCGGAATTCTCGGACATCCCTATTTACAACGGGATCCGGGGATCGCTCTGCTCTGGAAGCGCTGCCCGGAAAACATCTAACCCTTCCTCTTCAATCCCCATGTACACACAAATGAGAGAAGTGTAACCCCTTTCCATTCAATCCCCTCTCCCAGTGTATACACAAATGAGAAACGCGTCACTGCTTGCTTTTGCAAGGACAATACTGATTCGTGCACATGGGTCGGGGGGAGGACTTCTGAAGTTGTGTCGTTTCAGTGCTTCACAATAGGATCTGGGGATCGCTCTGCTCTGCCAGTGCTGTCTGGAAAACGTTTAACCCTTTTTATTCAATCTCCTTGTACACACAAATGAGAGAAATGTAATTCCTTGCATGGGGGGGGGGGTGGAACAGACCTCCGACACTGTGGAAGTACTGTGGAATACAGTGGCCAAGGTAGGGATTGGAAGTGAAAAGGGGAGGCAAGGAAGTTGAAATGAAAAAGTTCGTGCCAAGTAGGGATGGCAGAGAATTCCGCCACGGATTTCAGTGAGGCCGAATTCACTGGCATTCGGCCCCCCAAAATCCGTGGCAGAATGGCCTGCCACCCCCCCCCCCATGGATTCCCCCCAGGATGAGGCTTACCCGGGGCGGATGTTCCGGATGGCAGCGGCTCCGGCGGCAGCAGCAGCAGCTGGTCTTTCGACCACCTGCCGAGGCCGCCATTTGCATCTTGGTCTTTGCCGTGATAGGCTACGTAAGTATTTACGTAAGTATCATGGCAACCTCCCCCCCAAAAAACAGCATACGCAAATGGCAGCAGCTACAGCGGACGCCATTTGCATTCCCTATTTTTCGCCGTTTTAGCCTACATAAATATTTACGTAAGCTATTACACCAAAAAATAAAGGAACGCAAATAGTGCCCACTACGCTATTTGTGTTCCCCCTTTTTTTCGCCATAATAGCCTATGTAAATATTTACGTATGATAAAACGGTGAAAAATAGGGAACGCAAATGGCGGCCGCCGTAGCTGCCGCCATTTGTGTACGCTGTTTTGTTTTTTGGGGGGTTGCCATGATAGGCTATGTAAATACTTACGTAGCCTATCACGGCAGCCTGGCTGGACACAAATGGCGGCCGCTACAGCAGCCGCCATTTGCGTCCACAGCAGCCCATCCGCGGCCAGAAATCCGGCTGCGGACGGCCCTGGCCGGCTGCTCCGTGGAGCCGCTGCAGAGTGGAGCCAGCCGGGCAGGATTCCGGGGGGGAGGACCGGATCGCCTCCCCCCCCATCAAGGATTCTGGGGGGAGGGAAGGAGCGCCTCCCCCCCCATCAAGGATTCTGGGGGGAGGGACGGAGCGCCTCCCCCCCCACCGAGAAAAATTCCGCAAAAAGGTAAGTGACTTTCGTACATCCCTAGCAAGAGGGGGAGCGGATACCCAAGAGCTGCTGACATCCCAAAATGTCATGCCAGGCTCCACCCACCAGTGTAAATGGCAGGTAGCGCTATGTAGTAAAGAAAAACCAGCTGTGTGAAGAGCCGATTTACAATACCACAAAGAATCCAGATGAAGGAGTGGTAAATCGCAGGATAAAAGCCTCGTGTGGAGAAGCCCTGTATCTGCGGAGATAGCACCAAGGCCGTTTTCTCAGCAAAAGGGATGTGCTCCTCCTGCTTCCTGACAACTGTCCCCTAATTACAAACAAGGTGCAAAAAAAAAAAAAAAATCCCTGAAAAGGAAAGGGGGCTCTGTGTGCATGTAGAAATTGAAAGTGTTTGCAAAACATGTTCCCCTTTTCTTTCTTTTTGGCTCAGGACTAATTTGAGATCTTTCCCAGCCTCTTCAAAAACAGGTGGATGACGCAAAGTGGTATATGCAGGGATGGGCAGATCAGTCTATTTCTGGTCCATGTCAGTGTCACATGATCATTCATACCTCTGGTCTAGTTTCTGCATTAATCAGGTAAAAAGTCCACACAGAATTTTGCATTTCGACATATATTTTAAGGTGGAACCCTATCAGGTTGTCACCTGCTAGCTGGAAGCCTCCAATCTCGGAGGCTTCAGAGTACCTTAAAGACAAATTCCTCAAGCTTCCCTAAGTATACACCTTTGCAGTGTAGAGCTATAGCTCAAGTCTACATCCTGCATACCAAGTCCTATTGCCATTTCTTAATCTGCAGAGCCAGGGCGGTGTAGTGGCTGGAGTGTTGGACTGAGAGCCAGGAGATCCGGGTTCTAGTCCCCACTCGGCCATGGAAGCTCACTGGGTGACTTTGGGCCAGTCACAGACTCTCAGCCCAACCCAGCTCACAGGGTTGTTGTTGTGAGGATAAACTGGAGGAGGAGAGGGATTAGGTATGCCGCCTTGGGTTCCTTAAGGAAGAAAAAAGGCAGAATATAAATGCAGTGAATGAATGAATGAATGAATGAGCAGGTAATAAATAAATAAAGCGAAAATTTCAAATGTGAGTTAACCATGGACTCACGGTTCTCTCTCTCTCTCTCTCTCTCTCTCTCTTTCTCTCTCTCTCTCTCTCTCTCTCTCGGTGATTGGTAAGTTTGCAGCCTGAGTCTGCAATCCTACACACACTTACTTGGAAGCAAGTTCCACTGAAGGCAATGGGGCTAACTTCTGAGAAGACATGTATAGGATTGCACAATTTGTGTCTTGTTATTTGATTGCTTTCCTTTCAATCTACCTTCCTAAGCGGGTCATGATACTACCTCTCTTTTCCTGTTTCTTCTGGAAACGGTACAGTGTATTTATCTTGCATATTCATTCATTCATTCATTCCATTTATATCCTTCCTTTTTTCGTCCTCAAGGAACCCAAGGCGGCATACATAATCCTCCTCCTCTCCACTTTGGCCTCACACTAACAATCCTGTGAGGTAGGTTGGGCTGAGAGTCTGTGACTGGCCCAAAGTCACCCAGTGAGCTTCCATGGCCGAGTGGGGACTAGAACCTGGATCTCCTGGCTCTCAGTCCAACACTGTCGCCACTATACCACGCTAGCTCTCTGGAGCACATATTGCCTGCTCCTCTTAAAAATCATTGCATGCATTAGGCTTCTTTTCAAATTTGTCATGCAGAATTACATCCTGAATGTAGGCCTTCTGCGTTATTTTATGTAATGGCATGTTATGTTACTTTATTTTTGTCCTCTCTTAACATTCAAGAGAAAGATCAAACTGCAAACAAACAGAACATGCTCAACAGGCCAGGTAAGCCCTGACCTTGCTCAGTGAACAAATCTGGCATTTACCTCCAAATGGAAAAAAGAAAATACGGATGTGATTACTTGCAGTCGGGGGTGCCAAAACTTTATTGGTTAGAATACAATTAACCAAATTCATCTGATTAGACATATGAATTGCTGGCAAACCGGCTAAATCGATTGGCACATCCCTTTCACTACTTTAGGATCTCCAATTTGGATTCACTTCATCAAGAGAGGTTGCTCTCCAGCCCTGTTTATCATAAGATGTGCCAGTTGACAGTCACCAGCAATTATGGTAGACCAATAAACTATCTGGGGCTAGCCCCAGGGATCATATTACTCCTATATGGAAAGATCTTCACTGGTTGCCTATTTGTTTCAGAACCCATCTCAGTATGTTGGTTTTGGTAAGCCTTAAATGACTGAGTCCTGCTTGCTGGATGGAGCTTGAAACTCCCTGTCCCCTTTGAAATGCTCAGGGAGCCCTAATGCATGGTTCCCTGAGAACTGACCTTCCCCTGCTCCTGCACTGCCTCGCAGGCAGCTTGGAACAGCCCTGTGCTCGGAAGAGGAGCATGGAGCAGCAAAAACAGGGTGTTCCGGGGCAGGGAAGGCAGAAATGCTGGGATGACACATCCTATGTGTCGTCCAGCAGCCGCTTTCCCCGATCCATCTTCCCGTGGCTAGACAGCCAAAATTGGCTGTCTAGCTGCAAATGCAGGGCGACCGAAGCACAGCGGGGACAATCCCCTCCGCACTTCTCCTGCCATGCATTGGATAGACAGTTACCTCTGAGTTCAAAGGCAGCCGCCTATCCCGATAGGATTGCGCCCTAATTTGTTGCTCTATGTATATCTCATCTTTCTACAAATATCGCCTAAGGTGGCTAACAAGAATGATAATAAAAATACAATAAAACAGTTTTATTTTAAAAAATCTGTAACAGTAAGATTAAAAAAAAGAGCAGATAAAACCAGTGGAGAATCAGGAGAATCAATCAGCAATAATGGTGGCCATGTTAGAACATGTTTAGATAAAAACAAATTTGAGTCAGATCAACAGGCCAACATCCTGTCTAAATAAAGCCCTAAATTAGGGGATTTAAAAATATATACTGAGGACCAGTTTCCCTTGGGGAAAATCTCTCACGGACCACATACCATGGGTGGGCATGGCCAGAGTTGTGGGTGGGGTGATGCCAAAATTGGGCCACCCATTTTCTTTTTGTCCTTCCCTCCCATGACAACACTTCCCTCTCTTCCCCCTTCTCCCTCTCTCCCCTTCTCTCTCTCTCTTCTCAGTCTCCTCTGCTCATTTTGTGTTTCCCCTTCTCTTTCTCCTCTTCTCTCGCTGTCTCTCTCTCTCTCTGCTTATGCCCCACTGAAAATCCCTTCTGTGCAACAATTAGGCTTTGAAATAAAAAGATACCATTTGTGTAATCTCAGGTGGGGTAAGGGGGAGATTTGGGGGATGCCCACAGAGCACAGAAAGAGGAGTGTTAAACCTTCCTTTCCCAGCTGCCCCCCCCAACTCCTCTGTGCGGCAATTAAGGCTTAGGAAGCCTGACTGCTGTGGAGTGGGGAGCGCTGAGGAGGGGAAAGCGTGGGCCAGATCCAGAAGTGTCTGGAGATGGTGGTTTCCCAGCCCTGCCCTAAATGTTCTGGATTCGGAGTATTTAAAGACACGCTTCCTCCTGAGTATTCCCTGCTGTGTGCCTCAAGCAGCCCTGCTTATTAAGGATGTACACTGGGGGGAGGGGGGTCTCTTTGGAACCTGCTTTCATGCTTTAGATGGAAGATCACTTTAGTCTGGCACGTTGGGAGGTCATCTCATTCCGCTTTGGAACTGAATTTCCTATGCCTCCCTATTGAGTATTATGTGGAAATCAACAAATGGCTTCAACCTTTTTATGGTTTGACAGAATTGGCGGCGGCGGCGGTGGTGGTGGTGGTGGGTATCATTTTTTTTTTAACAGACTTTAGACTGACTGTGCCCCTCCAAAGTGGGTCCAGATCTCCAGGAGCATCCCAGTTTGCTTTAGGCTGCTTCAGAGAAGACTTGCTTCCCTTCAGTTAAAGTCCAAATCTCTCCTAAATGGCCCACTTGGACACACCCCTCCTGCTTATTGTGCCTGATCCAGAGCCTTTCTGGGTGCTGCTGCTGGCACTGACTTCTTCACAAGGGATGTCCACCTGGCTTTTTCCCTTCAGAAAAAAATCTGTTAAAGCATTTTATTATGTTGATTGAGGGGAGCCTGTCACTGCTGAGCTCAAGTTGATTTTATTAATCTGATGGTTGGATCCGTACATGGATTCTTTAGCATTTATGTGATTAATATTTTTATGTATGTGTTTTTGGTTTTGTTTTATCTGACGTCTTGGTATTTTATTGTGTTTGTAAGCTTCTGCAAGAAGAATCCATTAGGTTAGTCCAAAAGATAATTTTTTTCCAAATAATAAACAAACCATGGAATGGCTTCCTTCTGGGGGTTGTTTGAGCCAATTTTCATGTGTGGGGGGGTGTATGTCAGCAGAGCATGGAAACGTTTCTCTTTCAGAAAGTATTTGGAGTTCTTGAAGACTGATTGAAATCTGTGGGTTGGATTACAGACCGCTGCGGCATGTTGCATGGCAGTCGTTCCAAAGGCAAATCACATGACAAAGAGAAACCACAGAAGTACTGGCGGTCCATGTCATGTCGGAGAAGCTGAGGTGGGGGCAGCAGATCTGGGGTTGTTATAAGTCAGCGGTGTAGGACCCCACGCCAGGGGGCCAAATCTGGCCTGCTGGAGTCCCCATATGGCTCAGATGGCCACCCTCCTTCCCTTGGCCCCACTGCTTTCCCCCAAATGGTGATCATGTGGTGGTTTCCCAGGTTTCATGCAGTTTTTTCCCCATCCTAAAATGTTGAAATGCCCCTCCTAATGCTTAGTGAGTGGCAGTAGGAGCTTTCACGCTAAGCTAGGGTGGCATTTTGGCCCTGCTCCCGTTGCCTTCAGCCCCGTCCCCCACTGGAACGTGGCTCCCAAAAGGCCTTCTCCAAAGGGACATCCTGTCCTCAGGCCAAAAGAGTTCATGATCCCTGTTATAAGTCAAGAAGCAGATCATTTATAACTCTTGGTGGTACCATGTTTAGTGACGGCGGTGGCTTAGTGGTTAAGACGCTGAACTGCAGACTGGAAGGTCGGCAGGTCAGCAGTTCGAGACCCGAGTGCTGCGTGACGGAGTGAGCTCCCGTCTTCAGTCCCAGCTTCTGCCAACCTAGCAGTTCGAAAGCAAGAAATTGCAAGTAGATAAATAGGTACCGCCTCGGCGGGAAAGGTAACAGTGTTCCGTGCACCTCGGTGTTCAGTCATGCCGGCCACATGACCACGGAAGCGTCTTCGGACAGCGCTGGCTCTTCAGCTTAGAAACAGATGAGCACCGCACCCTAGAGTCGGAAACGACTGGTTGGGGACACCTTTACCTTTACCTTTTTAGTGTGATCCTAAGCATATTCTCTTACAGTAGTGTGTGAGATAGGGGATAGCGCTTGCTAATGTGGTTTTAAAGGGAAAGAAACTTCAAAAAATACACAGAATCGGTAGAGATGGATGAGAGCCCCCCCTCCCCCGGTCCAGGTTCTCCGGGTGCCCACCTAGCCCCTGCCCCCGCTTGCTGGCCCCCCAGGCTGTACTCAAGCCCCCCTCTGCACTCAGTAAGCAGCCTGCAACTTACCCAGGACCACATGCTTCTGTCCTGATCGCCATGTTTTTAAGAAACATCCTGATCGGCAGCCCATGCCCATAGACATATATGCAAAGTAGCGCTGTGAATCTAGAGTATATGGGTGACTCACAGTGCTTTTTGTGTATAAGTCTATTTAGGAATGGCAGATAATTCCAACACGGATTCCAGCGAGGCTGGATTCTAAAGAATCTGTGGTGGAATTCTCTGCCATCCCTACATAGACTTATACACAAAAAGCACTGTGAGTCACTCATATACTCTAGATTCTCTGCCATCCCAGAATCCGTGGTGGAACGGCCTCCTGCCCCCGCCCCCCCCCGCGGAATCCCCCAGGACGGCACTTACCTGGGGCGGATGCAGCAGATGCGGCAGATGCGGCGGCGGCGGTTCCAGCGGCGGCTGTGGTGGCTCCAGTGGCGGCGGCTCCAGCAGCAGGTCTCCTGGCCGGCCGCAGCTGGGCTGCTGCGGCTGCCATTGCCATCCCTGCAGCAGTGATAGGCTATGTAAGAATTTACGTAGCCTATCACGTCTAACCTCCCCCCCCAAAAAAAGCAGCATACGGAAATGGTGGCGGCAACAGCGGCTGCCATTTGCGTTCCCTTTTTTTCGCCGTTCTAGCCTACGTAAATATTTACGTAGGCTAGAACAGCGAAAAATGGGAACGCAAATGGCGGCCGCCATAGCCGCCGCCATTTGCGTATGCTGCTTTTTTTGGGGGGGGGAGGTTAGCCGTGATAGGCTACGTAAATTCTTTAGGGATGTACGAATCCCTTACCTTGTTCCGGTGGCGGTGTCTGCTGGAGGCGGGGAGGCGCTCTGTCCCTGCCCCTGGAATCATCGATGGGGGGGGAGGCAATCCGGTCCTCCCCCCCAGAATCCTCGAAGGCCAGCTCTGCTCCGCAGCAGCTCCGTGGAGCAGCCGGCCAGGCCAGGGCCGTCCGCAGCCGGATTTCCGGCCCTGGACTGGCTGGTGCTGGGAAAAAAAAACAAAACACACAAAAAAAAACAGCGTATGCAAATGGTGGCGGCTATGGCAGCCACCATTTGCGTTCCTTATTTTTCGCCATTTTAGCCTACGTAAATATTTATGTAGGCTAAAATGGCGAATCAAAAAGGAACGCAAATAGCGCCCACTACGCTATCTGCATTCCCCTTTTTTTTCGCTGTAATAGTCTACGTAAATATTTACGTAAAAAAATATTTACGTAGACTAAAATGGCGAAAAAAGGAACACAAATGGCGGCCGCCGTAACCGCTGCCATTTGCGTACACCGTTGTTGTTTTTTTACCCAGACGTGGTAGGTAAAATCTTTACATAGCCTATCATGTCTGGGTAAAAAAAAAAAAAGACCAGACTGCAAATGGCGGCCGTGGCAGCCTGTCGAAAGACCAGCTGCTGCCACCGCCGCCGCCACTGGAGCCGCCGCTGTCCGGAACATCCGCCCCAGGTAAGTCTTGTCCCGGGGGGGATCCAGGGGGGCAGGGGGGTAGGCCATTCTACCATGGATTTTGGGGGGCCAAATGCCAGTGTAGTTGACCTCACTGAAATCCGAGGCAGAATTCTCCGCCATCCCTAAAATTCTTACGTAGCCTATCACGGCAGCCTGGCTGGATGCAAATGGCGGCCGCTACAGCGGCCGCCATTTGCATCCGCACCAGCCCATCTACAGCCGGAAATCCGGCTGTGGATGGCCCTGGCCTGGCTGGCTGCTCCGCAAAGCCGGTGTGGAGCACAGCCGGCTGGGCAGGATACCGGGGGGGAGGACCGGATTGCCTCCCCCCACCCGTCGAGGATTCCGGGAGGAGGAATGGAGTGCCTCCCCCCCCCCACCACCGCAACTGACATCCGTGAACAGGTAAGTTAGTTTCGTATATCCCTAAGTCTATGTGCCCACATAGACTTTTAACATGGCAATCGGGACAGGGACAGATGGGCCAGGGTAAGTTGCGGGCTGCTTACCGAATGCAGGAGAGCAGTCCAGAGACTGGGCAAGCAGGGGCAGGGAGGCTTGGTGGGCACAGCTTGGGGGGCACAGGTCGTCCAACAGATTTGCAGACCGAAACGGGTGCCCGCACCATCCCTAGGAATCAGGCTTAGGTTGGGGAAGCAAGTGTCTCCTCAGAAGTAACTCCTACTGTGGTCAAGGAGGCTTGTCCCCTAAATATCGATGCTGCATTTCTTTACTGCTTGCTTTGTTGCTGTAAGGAAGTAATTAATGTGAAACTTTGCTCCGTCACATTATGGGAGCTTCAGGGGAAGTAGAGCCTGGATGGGGGAGAGAGGAGCCTCTCTTATTGGTTGAGAGGCCCTGCCAGTCTAATGACATTCACTCCAACCCCCAACCCCACCCAGAAGAGTGTTCCTGTGAGGGGACTTAGAATGGTGCACTGCACTCATTCGTGGAGCCTTGCATGGACCAAAGCCAGTTCCTTGAAAAATCCGGGTAAGCTACCATTCACTTCTCCTTTCATTGTTGTGGAGACACCCCCCATGTCCTGCTTTGAACTTCCCAGAGGCATGCAGCTGGCTACTGTTGGAAACAGAATGCTGGACTAGATGAACCTTTGATCCTTCCTACATATATGCTAGGAAAACTCCCTGCATTTTCAAGGGAATTTAGCATGAAATTGTTCTCCACCATAATGCCAGCATTTCATTTTGGAATGTAGCATAAATTGCTGCAGCTGAATTGCAATGTTAGTATTTGAATGTTCCTGCTTGCACTGAGACAGAGATCCTATGCACACAAATGCGATGGAAAAGATCCCTTGCACTCCATCTGATCTTATATCAAGGATCACAGTGCATATGTGAATAGCTTTTTATATCTGTAAACATTGGGTTTCACCCAAAATATCAGAACTCATAGAATTTTTTTGAATGTACAGGATGCTCTGACTCGGTAGATTAAGTGCAGATTAAGTCTAGATGCTCTGCCTCAGTAGATTAAGTCTAGCAGGTTTTTTACACCTTTGCCCAGGGAGTTCTGTGCTTAAATCCCCTAGTCCCCTTTGCAGAGCTAGTCCCTGAAAGACCCCTGCCTGAGACCGGAGAAAAAATGGAGCAGCATCAGAATATGAAAAGTGGAGGCTGGTGGCTCCTATTTCAGTGGGGCAGTGGATCCACGCTGGGTTTTAGTCAGAACCAATCAGAACTCTAAAGGAGTTCTCCAAGATGCTGAACCCCTTTGGGGATAGGGTTCAGCACTTTCAGCCTCCACTGAATACAAAGCAGCAAAGCCCCAAAATTGGCTTATTGTTAGGGTATTGCCTTAATCAGCAGAATTGATTCTGAGAGGTGAGACGATGGCAGATCCAGTGGGATTATGTATGTGGAAGGGGGGGGGGCGGTATCTTGCACTTCACCTCTGGATGCAAACTCTCTTGGGCTGGCCCAGGGTGCTGAGATAGAGGAAACATTACTAAAAGGTATAAAATGTCAAGAGATACGAAATGCCTGACACGTTTTGGTATACATGCACCTTCCTCAGCGGCACAGGGATATAACTTGTTATGAGACTTCAATAGGATATGGTGTCTTACAGAACAGTAGCTTTAAAGGCTGTAAGCCCTTTGAAACAAAGCAGAGGCATTTTCAGAGGGGAATGATTTAGTTGTTTGCCAGTACCTACAAAGTTTTAAATGTGTATAGGCCTAAGATCTAAAATACATTTGAAATGTGTTTTATATATGTTAACCTCTAATGAGGAAGAGGAGGAGGAGGAGGAGGAGGAGGAGGAGGAGGAGGAGGAGGAGAAGAAGAAGAAGAAGAAGAAGAAGAAGAAGAAGAAGAAGAAGAAGAAGAAGAAGAAGAAGAAGAAGAAAATCCACTCAGTCTAGGGATGGACGAAAGTCCCTTACCTGGTCCCGCAGCTGTTTTTGGTGGAGGGGGGAGGTGCTCCAGTTCTCCCCCCGAAATTCTTGGCATGTGGGGAGGCGCCCCACCCCTCCTGGCTGAAATTCAGGCCGGGGGGGAGGCGCCCCATCCCTCCCCGCCGAAATTCTGGCCGGGGGGAGCGCCCTGCCTCTCCGGCTGCGAAAGAAAAAAGTTAAGTAAAAAAAAAAAATGTGATAGGTTACGTAACGATTTACGTAGCCTATCACGGCTAGATTTTCAGTCAGCCGTGATAGGCTACGTAAATCTTTATGTAGCCTATCACGGCTGACTTTGGGGGGGGAAGTGCATATGCAAATGGCGGCGCCCATGGGCGCCGCCATTTGCATTCCTTATTTGGGCACGGGTAGTCTACGTAAAGATTTATGTAGACTACGGCGAAAATAAGGGCAATGCTATTTGCGTTGCCCTTATTTTCGCCGTAGTCTATGTAAATCTTTACCTAGACTACCTGTGCCCAAATAAGGAACGCAAATGGCAGCGCCTGTGGGCGCCGCCATTTGCGTACGTGCTTTTTTTTCCCCCAAAGTCAGCTGTGATAGGCTACGTAAAGATTTACGTAGCCTATCATGGCTGACTTTGAAAATCTAGCTGTGATAGGCTACGTAAATCGTTACGTAGCCTACCACTTTTCTTTTTTTACTTTACTGGGAAATGGTGGCGGTGGCAGCCGGTTGGAAGACTGGCCGCCGCCGCCGAACCGCCGCCGAACCGCTGCCGAACCGCCGCCGAACCGCCGCTGGGACCCGCCGCCGAGAGGGACATTCGCACGAGGTAATTTCTTTCTGCTCTTTCCCGCAAGACTGATCCCAAGCCTTTGGGTCCTTTTGATGAGATCTTTGAGCCCTCTGTTTGTTGGACAGTCTTCGGAGTGTTCTGTCTCACTGCTGGCTAGATTTGATGAATACTGTTGTTTTAGTATTGTTTGGGTTTTCTATTGTTTCATTTGTGAACTGCTTTGTGATTTGTTATGGAGAGTGGCTGTGACGTCCACACCTCCCTTTTACCCAGGCTCTTCTCTGTCATCCCATCACACTTAGGATAATAAGCCTAAGGAGTGGGATGTCACTGGCAAATCATCTGTACCCACGGACTTAGCTAACGTTTTACCCAGCCACAAACAACGCTAAATGTGTAGGATTTAATCACTGTTACTGTTATTTCTAATTTGGGAAGTGGGTGCTGGCTAATATGGGCTCATGTATGAGGCAGCGTAAATGAAGACCAAGCTGGCACCTGGATTTTAACCCAGACAAATAAAATAGAGATATATTATTTACAAAATGTTGTTACAGTGTTGTGGATGTTACTATTATTTGCACAGATGTTGTTAATTAATTTAACCCTGCCTTACTATTGCTTCGTCCCCATTCAAGTTGGTGCTCCACCAAATTCCCAACCTCCATCCCAAAACCAACCCTAAACTGAAAAAAAACCCTCCTCCCCCCAGGTAGAACTAAAACAGCCAATCACACAAGCCCCATCCTGCCCATAGTTAACCTTTTCTCACCTGTACATTCATTTCCTGCAAAACTAAATACATTAATATTAATACAATAAAATAGATTAACATAACAAGCAGGTGATTCTATCATAAAAGCAGGTGATTTTGTAACAGCAGCATATACATTAGATAGATAGATAGATAGATAGATAGATAGATAGATAGATAGATAGATAGATGGATGGATGGATGGATGGAGGGAGGGAGGGAGGGAGGGAGGGAGGGGGAGAGAGAGAGAGAGGACTTCAGAGTAGTGATGCATAAGATTTCACTTCACATGGCACACTAAGGGTGCAATCCTATTGGGACAGGCAGCCACCTCCGAACTTGGAGGCAACCGCCTATCCAACCAATACACGGCAGGAGAAGCACAACGGGACCATCCCCTCTGTGGTTCAGCCACCCTGCATTCATGGCTAGACAGCCGATTTTGGGAAGTTGGAGCAGGGGGCAGGGAGACACCTGATGATGCAGAGGGAGCGTCGGAACAGCATTTCTGCCCTCTCCGCTCCAGCACGCCCCCCAGAATGCCCGTTTTCGCTGCTCCACGCTCCTCTTCCAAGCACAGCGCTGTTCCATGCTGCCTACAAGGCAGTGCGGGAGGGAGTGGAGGTTGGTTCTCAGGAAACCGACCTATCCTATGTAGGGATGTACGAATCCCTTACCTGGCTCCGTGCCAGGGCATCCACGGTGGAGGGGAGGCACTCCATCCCTCCCACCGGAATCCTCCTAGGCTGACTCCGCTCTGCAGCAGTTCCACAGAGCTGCCGGCTGGGGATGGCCGCAGCCAGAGTTCCAGCTGCAGCCGGGCTGCTGTGGCCGCAAATGGCAGCTGTCGTGGTGGCCGCCATTTGCGTCCTTGCAAGCAGCCGTGATAGGCTATGTAAGTATTTATGTAGCCTATCACGGCAAAAAGCAGGGACGCAAATGGCAGCTGCTACACCATTTGCGCCCCTGCTCTTTGCTGTGATAGGCTACGTAAATATTTACGTAGCCTATCACAGTAAAGGCAGCCGACCAGCCAGAGCCGCCGCCGCCGCCGCATCCGCCCCAGGTAAGTTCCGTCCCGGGGGGATTCTGCGAGGTGGGGGAGGCCATTCTGCCACGGATTCTTTAGAATCCAGCCTCACTGGAATCCGTGGCGGAATTCTCTGAGATCCCTAATCCTATCGCCATCTAGCCACTGACTAGTGGTCACAGGATTGCGCCCTTAGTCTATTTGAACTTTCCCAAAGTTGCCCACTTTAAATTTGAAAGTGTTGACGCTAAGACGGGCAGGGAGGAGGTGGGATTTGTGCATTGCTTCAGGCAGTAGAAGTCTCGGGCTGGGCAGAGTGGCACCATTGTGGATTTTCATTGGTCCACGGTCTGCAGTCTGACATAACAAAGTGTATTCAGCCATCAAAAATGACTGATGAGAGAAGAGAAAATTCGAAAAATGGGACATTGGACAAGAGCAGCTTCTGAGCAGAAGTCGTCTAAACGAGCAGTGACGACTTTGGGTTTCAGCATTGGAGGCCTTAAAGGTGGATAGTCATTCTTCACATACCTCCATGCAAGTTCCCCTGGGAGGCAGAGGTGTAGAATTTGGAGCCTGCTCTTGATGTAGAAATGGCTGGATACAGCACTGCTTTTTCCAACAGCCTTCTTTCACTTCCTCATTATTACACTGTGAATGTTTATTTTTTTCCCTTTTTTCCTTTATTTCATTGCTCAGATGGGGATACTACACTTAACATACTGATACCTGGAGCGGATGTTCTCTGTTCCAGAGCCCATGAAGTTAACTTGGGCAGAGACCTTGAGTGCAACAAGTAAGAGCTTATGCACTGTTGACTAGGCAGTGGTAGGACAGACTCCTAATGTTTAAACTGGCCAGCTAATAGCAAGGCAAGGCCCCATATGCTTGCCAATCACAGGGACTGATGTTGTAGATGCCTATTCTCTCTAGGGCTGAGCATACATGGTCCTAGTTATCTATAGGGATGGGTGAGAAATGTGTTGAGTTCACATTTTAATGCAAACTTAACAAATTTGCACTTCCTGAACTTGCACATGAACTGGAGCACAGTTGCATGATGATACCACGGTTTACCACTTTTTGATGCAGTTTGCAAATTTAAAAAAATGTGCACAGAAATGCACATTGTATTCCCTGTATAACAGGGAAAAGTGCATGCAAAGTACTAGTGAAAATAACTTGGGAAAAATGACGGTGTTTTGAAAATTATGTACAAAAATGCGTATATTAGAAGAAATGTGCACAAAAATCCATACGAACGTTCATGCTAACTTTTTAAGAAAAAGCATTCTGAACGGATGCAGAAATGAGAATGTATTTAATGTTGGAAAAATTAGGAACTGACTCGAATCGAACTTGGCAGATCCGTTGATCCCTGAAGTCCTAGCTGCAGGGCACAACAATGTTCAACCTCTGGATCTCCTGGATTGGAACCAGGATTTGTGTTCTGTTGATGGAAGGTGCCTCTGCCTGATTTGGGGGGATCCCCCGCCCACGCCACAGCCTGTCCCATTCAGCAGTATCCCACGACCCTCTGTGTAGCATTTCCAGGGGGCTGGAGTAGTTGCTGTGGGGAGGGCAGGGTGTGTGTGTCTTCTGCCAGCCCAGTTGCACATACCTACATCTGGATCTAACACCCAGACCCCAGCATGGGAAGAAACCACAGCTAGTAGCTGACCTGCGCCAATCAGCTACACACCCATTCCCAGTTTCGCAGGGTGGCCCTTGAGAACCCCAGGAAAAAGCTCTCTAGAAACAAAAGGTATGCTTCCTGCCATAGAAGCCTTATTCCTAGAGCGTCCCAGGAAGCACTGCTCAAAGGCACTTGCCTGCTTCCTAGGGCGCTCTAGGAACCATAGGGCCCATTACTTTAGCTTTTTTTCTTGTTTTTTTCTGGACAGGTCCCAGAATGTGGGATATCAGGATCCTTCAGCAAAAGACTGGATTGGAGGAGGGAGGAGGGCCAGGAGCCAGAATTCCTGGATGGCTGGGTGGTTTGAGAACCGAGGCTTCTGGGAAGAGTATTGGTTTTATCTGATGAAAGCAGGTGCCAGGTCTCTGAAACGCTCTTGGGCTTGAGAGAGAGAATGGTGTGTGTGTGTGAGAGAGAGAGAGAGAGAGAGAGACAGAGAGAGAGAGAGAGAGAGAGAGAGAGAGATGGGGGTGTGCAAGAGTGGTGTGCATGTATAAATGAGTGGTGTGTTTGTGGGTGTGAGTTGTATGTGAATGTGGGTGTTTGTGCGTGCGCACCCATGTGCAGCCCCTGCCACCCCAGCAGTCACCTGATTTATTTCTTTAAAAATGTCCTGGCTGCCTTTCAGGACGGAAGCCCTCGCAAGGTGGCTTACAGCAATTAAATACATAAAACAGTTAAAATATTAAAAGCAATAAAAAATAAATACAACAACAAAAGCCAACAATAACACCAGCAACTAGGGATGTCAGAGAATTCCACGACGGATCTCGTTGAGGCTGAATGCCAGTGCATTTGGCCCCCCGAAATCTGTCGCGGAACGAAGCCCCTGCCCCCTCCAACCCATGAAAGGCGTGCAGGACAAAGTCCCCGCCACCCCCACCCTACGAAAGGTGCGTGAAACGGAGCACTTACCTGCTCCTGTCCGCGCTGCTTTGCGAATGGTGGCCATCCCGCGGCCGCCATTCGTTTCCTCCTCTTCATAGCTGTGATAGGCTACGTAAGTATTTACGTAGCCTATCACGGCAGGGGGGGACCCAGCGTACGCAAATGGCGGTGGCTACCGCCATTTGCGTATGCTGGGTTTTTTTCCCCCCTGCCATGATAAGCTACGTAAGTGTTTACGTAGCCTATCACGGCTCAATCCAGGGACACAAATGGCAGCGGCTACAGCAGCCACCATTTGCATCCCTGCTGGGCTGCCCAGAGGCCGGATGTCTGGCTGCGGGTGGCTGGAGCCGGCCGGGCAGGATTCCGGGGGGAGGGATGGAGCACCTTCCCCCCCCATCGAGGATTCCGGGGGGAGGGATGGAGCACCTCCCCCCCATCGAGGATTCCGGGGGGAGGGACGGAGCGCCTCCCCCTCACTGTGGATTGCCTGGCACGGAGCCAGGTAGGTGTTTCGTACATCCCTACCAGCAACAACAATGGCAGTAACAGCTACAATAGCAGTCATATCAAGAGAAGGCCAAGGTAGAGCAATACATTTTCAAGGCCTTCTTAAAAGTCTGCAATGACGCAGCATGGCGGACCTCCAATGGCAACTTGTACAAAGGTGTGGGGTCACTGCAGAGAAGGCCCTCTCATGTGTGATCACCCACCTGACTGCTCTCAGGGATGGGCAAATGAGAAGGGCCTCTCTGATCTTAAAGTGCAGGCAGGCTGATATGGGTGAAGGAGGTCCTTCACGTAACTTGGTCCCAAACCATTCAAGGCTTTAAGGGTCAAAACCAGCACTTTCAATTGTGCTCGGAAACACACCAGTAAACAGTGCAGCTGGCGCAGTATAGGCATTATGTGATCAAATCACCTCACCCCCACCAATACTCAGGTGGACGCATTCCGCACGAGCTGGAGTTTCTGAACCATCTTCAAAGGCAGCCCCACATACAGCACATTACAGTATTCCAGCCTGGATGTCACTAGTGCGTGGATAACTGAGGCAAGGTCCGTCCTCTCCAAATAGGGCCACAACAGCCTAAGCTGGTAAAATGAACTCCTGGACATCGCAACCACCTGGGCTTCCCCAGTTAGCTCACAGTCCAGGAGGACTCCTAGACTGTGCACTTGGTCTTTCAGGGGGAGCGCAACCCCATGTAAGACCAGTTGTAAACCTCCATCCAAAGTAGTTGGTTTCCCAACCCACCGTACCTCTGTCTTGTCTGGATTAAGTTTCAGCTTCTTCACCCTCATCCATCCCTCAGGGCCAAAAAGACCGTGCACCTCTGATTTAGATGAATCATAGTGGAGCCCTTGAAAGCAACCCCTGTGCTTAAACAGAGTTGTCACTAGGAAGGTTGTGCTCTTTTCCCAAGAATGAGTCTGTGTGTGCCTGGAAATCGTTCACTTACATGAAGTTAATGAGCAGCTTGCAAAGATAATTTAAAAAGCATGGCGTAAGAGACACATTTCTGCTTTTCCAACACTACAAACTTTTTGTCTTTTTAATTCCAGAGGGGTAGTTGTGTTAGTCTGATACAGCAAAAACAACAAAGAGTCTTGTGGCACCTTAAAAACTAACATATTGATTGTAACAAAAGCTTTCATGGGCCAGAGCCCACTTCAGCAAATGCACAAAGTGTTGTGCTCAGTTGGCAGATATATTCACATAAGCTTATGCCATAATGCATTTGTTAGTCTCTAAGGTGCACCAGGACTCTCTGTTGTTGTTTTTAAGGTTCTTGGCAAAAGAAAGCTAAAGGGGACCCCTCCTTTGCCCTCACATCTTGCATGCCCTTGTTGTTAAACTGCTAAAGTGTACATTAAAAAAAACCCTCATGTACATAAATGCACATTTTGCCCTGCTACTAGACTGTTTCCTTCTTCTCCTTTTGATTTGACTAGAGGAATGCCTCACTATTCAGAGAAATAAACCCAAAATTTCTGTTAACCCCAAAAGTGTGTTAGTCTGTGTGTATATATTGGAATTTGGAAGTTGGAAGGGACCTCAAAGGTTATATAGTCCAGGGGTGGGACACCTCGGGCCCATGGGCCAAATTTGGTCCATGGAGGTTCTCAATCCAGCACAAGAGCCCCACTCCTTTTTCTGGGCTCTGCCCCCTCCCTAACATCATTCCCACCCATTTTATTTTTCTCTGTGCCTCTCTCTATGTGGAAAAAGGGACTAGGCCGGGGCTTAGAGGAAATTGTGGAAGAATTAGAGGCGTAGAGGAGCCCCCCCCAAACACAAGCTGAATCGCTTTGCGTGTCATGCGCCATCTCAATCAGAATGACAAACAGCATGTGCTTGGAGGAGCTCTTGCAAGTGTCGACAGAGTCCCTTCACATCCTATGCGCCATGATCCCAATCGGGATGATGAGCAGTGCGCAAAGCCAGTGTGCGATTTTGCCAGGGCTCGAAGGAGTGGCTCCTCAAAGTACTGGCTGGGTTCCTTTCCCTGTGCCTCTATGCCTCTATCTGCTCTGTGCCTCTGTCTGCACAGAGGCAAGCAAAGTGTGCAGGGCTGGGGACAGATGATGTCAGGGGAGGGGGGGGCTTTGGGGGCAGGGCCCGGCCACCCTGACATCATCCAGCCTGTCGGATTGGTCTGGGTGGAAATCCAGCCCCTGGATCAAAACAGTTCCCTGATACAGTCCAACCTCCTGCAAATGCAGGAAATCCGCTGCTATACCACTACGCGCACACACGCTAGCAATCATTATGAAAGGAATTAAAAACAGAACTGCCCAATATCACAATGCCATTATAAAAATCTATGATGTGATCACACTTGGAATACTGTGTACAGTCTTGACCACTGCTCCTCAAAAAGGATAGCTGGAGAAGTTGAAGAAAATAGCAACCAAAATGATTGAGGGGCTGGAGCAGCTCTCCTACGAGGAAACGTCACAACGTCTGGGGCTTCTTAGCTTAGGAAAATGACGAGTGAGGGGAGACAAGATAGAGGTGTACAAAACTATGCATGGTGTGGAGAATGAGGACAGGGAGACTCCCCCCCCCCCCTCAGTACTAGAACCCAGAGGGGTCATCCCATGGAGCTGATTGGTGGGCGATTCAGGACACATAAAAGGAAGTATTTCTTCTCACAGCACATAGTTAAACTGCAGAACTTCCCACAAGATGTAGTGATGGGCACAAACTTGAGCTTTAAAAGGCGATTAGAGAAATCCTTGGTCATGATATGCCTCTCAGTGCCAGTTGATGGGGTACAAGACCACAGGATGCTGTTGTGCTCGTGGCCTTCCCAGAAGCATTTAGTTGGCCACTGTGCAAACAGAATGCTGAACTAGGTAAGTGTTTGGCTGAAATTTGAAATATCGTAGTGTAAACAATGTGTTTGTTTCTCTGGAGAATTTACTGGCCCTGTGTTGCCATCTTCTAAGACATTTTGGCTCAGCTCTAGTTGTCATTCTTTAGGTTTCAGCACCTTCATCAGGATCTTTCAAATGTTACATTTCTGAGGGGGAATTGCAGATATATCTTGTCTCTTTTAGGGATGTCAGAGAATTCCGCGACGGATCTCGGTGAGGCTGAATGCCAGTGCATTCAGCCCCCCAAAATCCATCGCAAAACGGCCTGCCACCCCCCTGCCCCCATGGATCCCCCCTGGGATGAGACTTACCTGGGGCGGATGTTTCGGGCGGTGGTGGCTTCGGCGGCGGCAGCGGCGGTGGGTCTTCCGACCGGCTGCCGCCACCACCATTTGCAGTCTGTGTTTTTTCTCCCCCCCCCCCAGACATGATAGGCTATGTAAAGACTTGCGTAGCCTATCCCGTCTGGGTAAAAAAAAAAAAAAACATGTACGCAAATGGCAGCGGCTATGGCCGCTGCCATTTGTGTTCCTTATTTTTCGCCGTCTTAGTCTACGTAAATATTTACGTAGACTAAGATGAAGACAAGAAAGGGGAACGCAAATAGCGCCCAGTACGCTATTTGCATTCCCCTTTATTTTCTTCGTCTTAGTCTACATAAATATTTACGTAGACTAAGATGGCAAAAAATAAGGAATGCAAATGGTGGCGGCCGTAGCCGCCACCATTTGCATATGTGTTTTTGTTTTTGTTTTTTTACCCAGAGCCCTCCGTGGCTGGAAATCCGGCTGCGGACGGCCCTGGCCTGGGCCTGGCCGGCTGCTCCACAGAGCCACTGTGGAGCACAGCCGGCCGTCGAGGATTCCGGGGGGGAGGACCGGATTGCCCCCCCCTCGAGGATTCCGGGGAGAGGGACGGAACACCTCCCCCCCCACCTTGAACAGAATCCGCGAAAAGGTAAGTGACTTTCGTACATCCCCAGTCTCTATTGGAGGCGCAGAGAGATGATTGTACAATGACAGACAGAACACTCCTACACACTCATATGGAAGGTAAGCACAAGAACCTTGAGCCCAACCCATGAGAAGTTCTCTGAAATGTCTTCGCTTTTCAATTTCTTTTTGAAAGCAATTTCTATTCTATCAAATTGAATATGAATGGTCGAAAATAATGTGGGAGAAATTTTCAGCACAGCACTACTAGGAACAGCAGTGGAGTAAACCAACAACTTTCAGACATTATTGTACTGAGGACTATCATGCTGGTTTGCTTGTTCTTGGCAGATCACTACATTTTCATACATTAGATTGGAACCAATGCACGGATGTTTTTGTAGGGATGCACGAAAGTCACTTACCTGGTCTCGCAGCTTGCTTCGCGGTGGAGGGGAGGCGCTTCGCTGCTCCCCCCGAAGTTCAGGCCGTTGCCCTATTTTCGTTGCCCTTATTTTCGCCGTAGTCTACGTAAATCTTTACGTAGACTACAGCGACCAAATAAGGAACACGAATGGCGGCTCCCTATGGGGGCCGCCATTTGCGTACACGCTTTTTTTTTTTTTCAAAGTTACCCGTGATAGGCTACGTGACGATTAACGTAGCCTATCACGGCTGACTTTGAAGATCTAGCCGTGATAGGCTACGTTAATCGTTACGTAGCGTATCACAGGGGCGTTGTTTTTTTTTTTACTTTTCTTGTAATGGCGGTGGCGGCAGCCGGTCGAAAGACCGGCTGCCGCCCCCACCCCTGACGAAGACCTGCCGAACCGCCGCCGGGAACCACTGCCGGGAGGGACATTTGTGAAAGGTAAGTCCCATCCCGGGGGGGGGGTCGGAGGGGTGGAGAATTTCTCCCCGAACAACCTTCGGAGGACCGAATGCGTTGGCACTCAGCCCCCCGAAGTTTCGGGGAGAAATTCTCCCCCATCCCTATGTTTTAGTGGCTAATTTATTTGAAAAAAAAACCCTTCTATATTTCAGTGACTGACAGCATCTTGGCTGACAAATATCTCAGTGACACAAAATCTGTGCAAAGCTCACGACAGCTACCCACTGCTTAATAGTGCTTTTCTATGTCCATGTTTCTCAATTATGGATGCAAAGCGACGGCTTGGCAAAAAATATATTGACTAGGAATAGTTAACACAAACAGTTACTTAATACATATAACATTTAAAGAACACCCCCCGAACAACAGTCAAGGCTGCAATCCTATATGTATGTATCTGGTAGGAAGTCCCATTGAAGTCACTGTGGCTTACTTCTGAATAGTCATGATGTATAAGATTGCACTGTAAGGAGCACTTAAGTAGAAGCTATTTAAGAAATGTTAACGGCAAATGTGGAAAAGGGGCAAGAGCAGCCAAAGAAGTGACTTGGGCTACCGGGAAAGTGAATGGAGATGAAAGCAGAGACACTGCTTACCCCTGCCTCTACCTCCCTGTCCATCCTTTGTTGTTTCCCCTGTGTTGAAGTTTAGATTGTAAGCTCCTTGGGGCAGGTACTTGTCTTCTTGTAGTCTGTAAAGTGCTATGCACACTGATGGTGCTATAACAATACCAACAACAAAAACAACATAATGACTTAGCAGAGATCCTTGAAGGTGAAAGCATGGAGGGAGAATGTGACTAAGGGCATTTCTATAGAGCTGTGCTGCATCGAAGAGCAATTTTGACTGGAAAAATGGGGCTGAAACTTCTTCTACCCTTTTGCATGTCTACCTGTGTCAGCATCAACCCTGCGTCAGCCAGATGGGCAATTAATAAATTTAATAAATTGATAAATAAATAAATAGCTAGCATCGCCGGTGTTGGAGCCACCGGCCTCCAAAAAATTAAGAAGAAAGAAGAAGAAAAAAGGACGTAGCATCACACTGGGGGTGGGGAGCAAATTGTGTGTGAGGAGGCAGCTGCCACGACAAGTTCTATTGTTGCCACCACTAAGAACATAACGTAAGAAGAGCCACACTGGATCAGACCCAGGGTCCATCTAGCCCAGCATTCTGTTCACAGTGGCCATGCAGCTGTTGACCAGGAACCCAAAAGGAAGATATGAGTGCAACAGCACCCTCCCACCCACATTCCCAGCAACTGATGTACATAGGCATACTGACTCTGATCCTGGAGGTAGCACATAGCCATCAGGACTAGCAGCCATTGATCACCTTTTCCTCCAGGAATTTGTCCAACCCCCTTTTTAGAGCCATCCAAATTGGTGGCCATCACTACATCTGTGGTAGCGAATGCCATAGTTTAACTATGTGCCATGTGAAGAAGTACTTCCTTTTATCTGTCCTGAATCTCCCACCAATCAGATTCATGGGATGACCCCGGGTTCTAGTAGTTTGAGAGAGGGAGAAAATGTCTCACTATCCACATTCTCCACACCACACATAATTTTGTACACCTCTATCATGTCTCCCCTTTCCCTCCTTTTTTCCCAGCTAAACGATCCCAGCTGTTGTAACCTTCTCTCATAGGGGAGATGGTCCAACCCCTTGAGATCATTTTAGTTGCCCTTTTCTGCACCTTTTCCAGCTCTAGAGTATCTTTTTTTAGGTGTGGTGACTAGAACTGGACACAGTATTCCAAGTGTGGTCACACCATAGATGTGTATAGGGGCAGTATGATAGTGGCAGTTTTATTCTCAATTCCTTTTCTAATTATGCCTAACATGGAGTTTGCCTTTTTTACAGTGGCCGCATACAGGGTTGACATCTTCATTGAGCTGTCCACCACAACCTCGAGATCTCTTTCCTGGTCGGTCACCGCTAGCTCAGATCCCATGAGGCTATACTTTTCATTTGGATTTTTTGCCCCAACATGTATCACTTTATACTTGCTTACACTGAACCGTGTTTGCCATTTGGATGCCCATTCTCCCACTTTGGAGAGATCCCTTTGGAGCTCTTCACAATCCCTTTTTGTTTTAAGTACCCTAAATAATTTCGTGTCATCGGCAAACTTGGCCACTTCACCGCTCTCTCCTAATTCCAGATCATTTATGAACAGGTTGAAAAGCATTGGTCCTCACACAGATCCCTGTGGGACCCCACTATTTACTTCCCTCCACTGGGAGAATTTATCATTTATTCCTACTCTCTGCTTTCTGTTGTTTAACCAGTTGCTGATCCATAAGAGGATCTGTCCTCTTATTCCATGACTGCTAAGTTTTCTCAGGAGTCTTTGGTGAGGGACTTCATCAAAAGCCTTTTGGAACTCCAAGTAAACAATGTCTACTAGTATGTTTTGCCCCCAAATGTCATTCTTCTTGAAAAAGAAAATACTGAAAATACAAAAAAAAATACAGGGGTGTGGGTGCATTTTGGTCCAATCCAAGAAAAACTGCTTTAACAGATGTTTCCCCCTTCCCAAGAAGCCACAGGAACTGCAGCTTTGTGGGGAAGCAAGGGTTTTCTAGAACTCTCAGCACCGTCGCTAATTACTGTGCAATCCTATTGAAAAAATCCAATTTTTTTCTGTCTAAACATGCATAGGATTGTGCCCGAAATTACAATTCCCAGAGTTGTTGATGAGAAACCATTGCAGTTAAACTCATCTATAGCTGACCTAAGTGTGTAGCATAGATATACCATGAAACTGCAATAGGAAATGAGCAATTAATGTATTTTAATACATTTTCTAGTTCTTAAAAAAAAAAAATACTCCAGTGCATTTATATGGGTATTTTACAGAGTATCCACAGCACTTACTGGTTGTTGGTACACCTTGAAATAATGAAAATAATACATGGAACCCTTCATTTTTATAACCTCAATGATTGTTTGTGTATTTATTTGAAAGGAACAATGAACAAAGCAACAGGTTCTAGAGAAGCAAAGTCTCAGGATCATTAGTTGTGTCTTGGAGAGGCACCATAGATCAGCAAGCAAGAAAGATGTAACACAGGTACAGTTGCATGAGTCCTTCCCATTGCTGCTGCCACCATTTATATCATTTATACAGCACCACAGAGTGCTTTGCAAGTTTGCATCAGTTCTGTCAGTAATCCATACAACGCCCCAGCCAAATTAGGTCAGTATTGTTATGCCCATCCATTTTGCAGATGGGAGGCCTGAGGCTGAAAAATAATGACTTACCTAAGGTCACCTGGTAAGTCTATAGCAATAGTGAAATTCTGAATCTGGGTCTTCCCCTTGGTTTCTTACATTGTTGATGGTACATCTGCATGGTGCTTTTTCAGGACCAGATATACAAAGCCTCTCTGCTCAAACAAAATATAAACCATTTCTACTGCAAGAAATATCAGGGGGAAAATTGAAAGAAACAAATCAGCTTAAAAGAGAAAGAAGGAGGTGGATAAGAATAATACTCTTCAAGTATTTAACATTTGCCATGAAGAGAAAAGAGAACATTTGTTTCCTCTTAGCTGTATGGATAGGAAATTGGATGTTTAAGTTGCAGTATGGTAAATATTAGGAGGAGAAAGAATCTTAGAATACGATCCAGGCAAGGCTAAATGATTTCAAGTCACGTTGAATTCGGTGACAGAATGATGCATGTGCTGAAAACCTTCCCACAGAAATCAAGAGGGTTGGCATTTGACAGGGTCTCCAAACTCTGGTCAATTGACCACTCCAGTCTTGGTCAAATGTCAAATCATCATCAATTATTGACAGCGTTTGTTTATTAAAACATGAAATGGTGTTCTAGAAGACTCCAAGGAGTCTATTGCAGCCGTCCCTGACCTGGAATGAGTTGGACTACAACTCCCATCAGCCCCAGCTGGCATGGCAGTGGGGAAAGCTGGTCTGTTCATTTGCAAAAATGTTACATAGCACTGCCTTGTGATCTGTGCCCTTGTGATGACTTGTGTGTGTTTCCACCTGAGCCTGTTCCTAGATGTCTGACTCCACAGCATATATCCAGTTGGAGCAGCTATTCAGCGTAGCTCAACTACGGAGGGCAGCCAGGCACTCTCTGGAGAGAATGTCAGGGCTGGAGCACCTTGCTCCTAAATGCGGGCTGGGTGCATTGGTGACCCTGGCTCCTCCAGGCCTGGAGAGCAAAGGGCTTGCACAGCTTCCAAGGTGATCAGATGACTCCACAATGCAGTCACAGAGATGAGATCCCACTGGCTCAAGGGCGTTCTTGACTTCATGGAATATTTGCCCACCAAATAAGAGGCAGTTGACAGGTGTCCCAACCTGAAGTGGGACTTAAGATGCCCTTAATTTTAAGTACAGGGTGAAAATGGAACACATTGCTCTGGGATGTTTAGAGGCATCTAAAATAAAGTTGGATACATTCTTAAAGGATTAGGAATACTGGAATAGTGAATTGTGTGAAGTGCAAAGTTGGGTCAGGTAACTTTCAAGTTCCCTTTTGGCTTTTGTGCTGCTAGAACAGGGGACGAGCAATATGTGGCCCCTGTGATGTTGCTGCAGTGCAACACCCATCACCCGTAGCCTCCAATGATGACGGATGATGGGAGTGCAGTCCAACAACATCTGGAGGGATACAAGATGCCCACCTGTGCTCTAAAATTAATTTTTGTTCCCTTTTCTTTATATGCTACTGTTCTTCCAAAATTAGCCCCAAAAGCAGCCACAAAAGCATTCAGGATTAGGGCTGGATGAAACTGTCAGTTCTGATTTCTCTCAGTTTCTTGTTTTTCCAATCTTAAACTTGATTCATCTCAAACTTTGAGGGTTGTTTTTTTTTTTTTTTTTAAGTTTGCATAAAAATGCCTGCCTGAGGACTGAGATCTGTTAGAGGGGCCCTCCTCTGCATCTCACCAGTGCAAGACATACATTATGATGGGATGTGGGAAAGGGCCTTCTCTGCTGTGGCACCCCAGTTGTGGAATGCCCTCCCCTTGAAGGCCCAATTGGTGCAGACTTTGGTCTAATTTCGGCACCAAGTAAAAACATGGCTTTTTACCAAAGCCTTTAAGGTCTAAAAATACATTCCCTAAAGTAGCACACTGTTTTAACTGTGTTATTATTTTAGATTTTAATTGATATTAGTTTGTTTAATGGTTTAATATGTTTTAGGTGTTTAAATTATTTATTGTTTTATAGTGCTTAAATTGATTTTATCTGTACGCAGCTGTGAGATCTTAATGATATAGAGTGGGATAGAAATGTTTTAAATAAATAAATAAATATTTTTTGTGTGCAGGTTTCTCCTCATACATGCATTTTTGTATGCATTTTTGCCTAATGTACACTTTAGGTTGAAAGCAATTTCCCCAACATAATGCATGTTTTAATGTTCTGTTTGCATAGTGATTCAAAGGTATGAGATTAGGTACATTCGCATTATAATGTAAACTGAACAAATTTCTCCCTCGTCCCTAAACAAGATATACCATACAAATAACACTTTAAAATCCCAGGCATCTAATTCCCCCAGGTCTAAAGGTGCATTATCAGGATGCCCATGAGTTTCCCAGCCTGAACATACTAGCTTTTCATTCAGCTGGAAGTTTCTTGGTAGGCTTTCCACTATTGTTTGAGTCCTGAAAATAGCAGAGAATGGCTTTGCTGAGAGAGACTGGTGTCTGTCTCATGGTACACATTCTTGATTATTGAAATGAGGAACTTGGATGCCTCCTCAAAGTGAGGATGGGAGTTGGGGAGCAATAAAAAAGTTGTTCTGATTTTGTAGTGACCTGAACTTAGAATTCCACATTAAAACGGAGACATGAAAATTTTGGTTGAGAGATAAAAGCCAGCCCAGAGAGAACCTGACCACATGCCGGATGATATTAGTGGCAGATGGGACTGTCAGAAGTGTGATGGCATTTCCTCTGAATGTGCGCGTGTGTGCTTCAACTTTGATGTGAGCATGATTAGCAAGGAAACTATGCTTTGTTCCCTTGCCTTCACATGGACTCAATATCAGCAGTTATCGCTTACTTGTATTTTTTGAAAATAAAATATTATGCTCTCTCTCCAGTTCATGCGTAGATGCATCACACAATGTGGCTTTTTTGTTGAACCTTTAAAAAAGAAACACAAAACAGTCAATCAATGGGCTGAATACAGAGCCCGAAGTGCTAAAAATAAGTCTCCCCCTCCCCGGCTTTCTTCTTAATCCAGATCTTTACATTTTCTCTGGTTTTCTTCTTTAAATCTGAGTACCACTTTTTTTCATAAGTGACTTAACATCAGTCCCCTTCTTGCCCCCAGACACCCATGAAATCACTGCAAATGCCACTTTATTGCAAAATGACTGCAGCTTTATTAAGCAGCAGGATTTACAGGCAATAACACAATCAATATTACATTAATATATCACATTATTACAGAAAGCTCCTAAAAGGCCTGCCTCTGGCCTGAAATATACATGGAATCATTGTTTCCACTGACAGAATTTAAGCAGAAATGAATGTAAATGGTTCAAAACATTTCTTCTCTCCCTCCCCCATCAAACCGGAGAGTCTAAGCAATGCTTTCCTTCCAGGTTTTGTCTGAATTATAAGGGCAAAGTTCTCTCCATTCCTATATCGCATGCATCGTTGTCCCTATATTGCATGCATATAGGGATTATTATTGCATTAGCTACCCTAATGTCACATGGAGAAGGAACAGGCAAAACATTCTCTGGCCATGATTGGCTAAACTGCTCAGATCCTAGAGCAGGCAGAAGGGCCCAGAAACTGAGCAGACATGGGGCTAAGAACAGAGCAAGCTCAGGGAAGCAGTAAAGCCCAGGATGGCCACTTATGAATCACCAAAGAAGAGGAAATGCATCACCCCGAAAGAGGACCAAAGATGGCACCAATTTGCATAGCATCTGCATATGCTAACTTATTTGTACAGATGCAAATTGAGAAATAATCTTTATAATTTCAATAGATATACAGCATATCTCACCATAGCATAGAGGACTGTGCCCAGGTAGCCTGTGTGCCTTGCTCAGTCTGCTCTCCAGGTGCTGTTGACAGGCAACGTCCTCCTGATGGTTCCTTACGGTTCAAACAGGACTTTGGACTGGACAGCCCTTCAAATAGAGGATGCTTTCAAAAAGGAGGACAGTCCTCTGGCAGCCTTTCAAATAGAGGACTGCCCTTGCATAAGAGGACACATGGCCACCCTAAGCCCAGAAGGGTTGGAACAAGGAGGGGTCCAGTAGCAGGGGCATTGCTAGGCACTTTCGGGGCTCAGGCCCATAGGACACAAATCTCCATGTGCTAATTTATATTTATTTATGTAAATTTAGAAATAATTACTAGGACTTTAGTTTTCACAGGAGGCTAAGCCAGATAATTAATTTCTGAAATAATCTCAAATAAAATAAATTCTCCAGTTCTTTACCCCCTGAGCCAGATCATCTTAAACCAAGAGGAAAGTTTTTTTCCCCATGCTTAATCGCCATGTAGGGGAAGATTGGGGGCAGGGGAGGGGGCTGCAGGATGTGGGAAAGGGAGAGTTAATCTTTCCCTCCCCAATTACAATCCCCCTTGAAAATTGTCCCCTACATGGCAATTAAGCTGAGAAAACAATCTTCCATTGCTATCAATGGACACTCAGGGCTCTGTGGAATAGATTCAGGGCCCTGGGGAAAAGATTTGGGGCCAGGCCTTGCAATGCCCCTCTCCAATAGAATGAAGGCAAGAAAAGAAGAATAGTGGGAGGCGCCTGAGAGGAGAAGGAAAATCAGAAGCGAGAAAGAGGAGAATGGAGATTGAGGAGAGATGCACGTGGGCAGAGCGGGAGTGGTAAGGAAGACTGAAGATTACATGTTCGATGTATCCAATGAGAGTCCTATTCAGAGCACACCCATGGAAATGAGTGGGACTTCAGTTAGACTAACGTTGGATACAACCCATTGATTTGTAGGAACTAGGCAAATTGTTTAGGAAAATATGCTGTGAATGGTGGCCCTCTGTCTCTAGGGATCCCACTACATTTTGGGTGGTGGTGGTAATGTTTTATTTTTCAAAAGAAAATACAGAAACACACCCATATTGATTCAAAATCCCTCCCCAATGCTCCCACCTCTTATGAAGTTAACAATTGCAATGCACTTCTACTGCATTAAGGAAACACAGCCAATGCAACCCAGAACTACTTACTTGGGGTGTTTCTACATTAAGCAACCCCCCCCCACACACACACACACACAAAACCCCACATCCTTTCTGGAGCTTCCTGCTTTCGGTCTCTTTGCAGGATTAGGAAGGGCTTCTTTGCATGGCAGCTACATGGTTTGAACTGAGGGAGTGCCTCCCTCCCTCTCTCCCTGGCATGTGTGCAAAGCAGGGGGGGGGAGTCTTGTTTTCGTAGCTGAACTTCTGCTGTACTGTTTTCTCGCAGCCCCCAGGGAACCTCTGACTTACTTCTGAGTAGACATCAAATGTAAGATTGCACTGTAAGTCTGCAACCCTCGGCACACTTACTTGGGAGTAAGCCCCACTGAACTCACTAGGGTGCTCTGAAACAACAGAGGACGTTGCTTTTGAGCTTGGTGGGGTGGTGGATCAGATGTGTCTCCCTTCGTTGCAGGGAGGCATTTTACCCTCTTCTCCCTCCAACTGAGAGATGTGGAGGCAGGAGACGCAATCGGCAGGCAATTCTTGCCCTCGCTGCTGTCAAATCTCATCCTGACCACGCCCCCAACAACTGAAAACAAATACGCACATCAGGCAGACACAACGGTTTCTTCTGCTACTGGAGAATTTCCTAGGGAGGTCATGGCGCTCCTGTTCCATGGGCTGGGAAAAATACCACATTTTTTGCTTTGGGGGAAAACATGATATAGGCTGGAGGAAATGGCAGGAGACAGCCTGGAGGGTAACAGCGTCATCTAAAGAGTCCACAAACTTCCAAGACATTTCAATAGCAGGATAAAAGCTCCGTGTGATGAACCCATTGGTGTCACATCCCTGCTTTTCTTTAACACACCACAACCAACAGGGTGTCCCAAGCCATGAAAGGCTTTATAGGTAAAAAACAACACTTTGTTAGGGATGTCAGAGAATTCTGCCACGGATCTCGGTGAGACCAAATGCCAGTGCATTCAGCCCCCCAAAATCCATGGTGGAACGAAGCCCCCCTGCCCCCCCACCCTGCGAAAGGCACACAAAACAGGACACCTACCTGGTGCCGTTTGCGCTGCTTTGCGAATGGTGGCCGCAACTGCGGCCACCATTTGCTTCTTCATTATAGCCGTGATAGGCTATGTAAATACTTATGTAGCCTATCACGGCTAATGCAGGGATGCCATTTGCGTCCCTGCGGAAGCCGTGATAGGCTGCATAAGTATTTACGTAGCCTATCACAGCAAAAAAAAAGGAACGCAAATGGTGGCAGCTACAGCAGAATCGGCAAATGGCGGCCACTACACCATTTGCACCCCTCTACGTAAATATTTACATAGCATATCACGGCCAAAAAAAAAGGGAATGCAAATGGTGGCCGCCGTAGCGCCGCCATTTGCGTTCGCTGTTTGTTTTTTTGCCGTGATAGGCTACATAAATATTTACGTAGTCTATCATGGCAAAATACAGGGATGCAAATGGCGGCGGCTATGGCAGCCACCGTTTGTATCCCTGTGCAGGTTGCCCAGCGGCCGGATGTCCGGCTGCGGGCGGCCCCGGCCAATGGCTCTGCGGAATCGCCATGGAGTGGAGCCGGCCAGAGAGAATTTCAGGGGGAGGGACGGAGCGCCTCTCCCCCACCGCGAATGTCACCCTTCGAAAAGATAAGTGACTTTTGTACATCCCTCGTACTGAGTCCAGAAATGGACTGGGAACCAGTGCAGCTGACAAAGTGTTGTCATTGTTTCTTCCACCTTCACTTGAAGGCCACAGTTATAATTCTCTTTAATAGGATAGGAACAATAAGACCAATCCACCTGGAAGTTCTCCTTCTTAGGCTTCAATAAATCTTCCATCGGACTTTTGCAAGACAACTTTCTGGTGGATTGGGCCCAATCTAAATAAGCCATCAGAACCATCCAATGCCACATCTTTCTGCATTCTAAATATACATGTTTCATTCCTACAATAATTGTGCCAGGCAATTTTTAATGATCAATTATTAATAGTGATATCATTAGATTAATAAGTTTGCATTAAGGAGATTTGCCTGGAGTCAAAGCTGGAGTATAGAAGGATGAAGACGAATGATAAAGAATGATAAAGAAGAGGACGGCTGGTGTATTTGGGTGCTGTGAGGAGAGATTTTACTAACTTTGGTCTTTTCCAGATGGAATCAAGGGAGCATATCTAAACCCAGGAGCTGGGTTGGGGCTCCTTGCAGCTCTTCTTTATTGACTGAGGAGTTGGTTCACGCTTGACATCTTTGCGCTTGATTCCTGAACTTGGACCTGGTTCACACATGAATGTTCAACACTTGGCAACTGTAGAATCCAGTGATGTCTTGCATGTGTGAACAGACTGAAGAACTTTTGTGTCTTACATCACTTCAGAGACACAATGTTCTTCAACAGAGCCAGTTCATGCATCATGCTATGCTTTCAGTGGTGGTCATCTAGTGTACTGCAATCAAGTATCAGGAACCTGGGTGATGTAGATGCACATGTGAATTGGCCCTGTGTGACTGGCAGCTGACTGTGTGAACTAATTCCATTGAAAATAATTGTGTCTGAGGTGCTCTGAAAGATCGATCCTTGGTGTTCTATCTGTGATGGTAGTTTTCTTACGCAATTTCCATGGGGCTTGCGCAGAAGATCTTCCTGGTAGACTGCAGCCTTCTAAATGTTGCTGTTCTTCTAAAGACATGTCTCTGGGGCAGATTCATGCCTTGAAATGTGGGTCTGCTCATATTAGCTGTAAAGTTAGGGATGGGTCCAGTTAAAAGCACAAAAGAGGTTCATGAGCAGAGGGTGCTGCCCCCCACGCCACCCTCCCCGTCCCATCCAGGTGACCAGGGTGACCAGCCAGAAGGGTGATTAATAAATTTAATAATAATAATTTAATAATAATAATCCCCCCAGCCCTTCCTCTCACCTGCTTTTATCCTAGATGTGCTCACTTCTGGATTCAGAGCCTGGTTTGAGGGGACATTAACTTGGGGTCTATCTGTATGGGGGGGGCAAAGCAGCAGGTGAGAGGAGGGTTTAGTGCACCTGCCTCCTTTTTTGTTTTGCTTTCATCCCCCAGGATATAATCAGGTCAGAGCCACTTTTAAAGACACGGGTCTATTACTGTCAAGTATCCCTCAGCTCCCGAACACCTTCGTGGCTGTGCAGATGTCTTTGTTTCTTTTGTTTTGCAGTGGGCTTTTGCTAGATCTCCGCCTTCCCCAACCTGATGGCCTCCATGCTGGCTAGGAAGGATAGGACTCACAGCCCAACACATCTGGAGAGCAAGGCTGGGGAAGGCTGCTGTAACAATTGCTTTAACAAGCAAGGGCTTGTTTTCAGTGGCACCATAAAGAATCAATATTGATGCTGATGTGCTGCCATTAGCACTTGCCACAAAGCAAAACATCTGGAGGAAATCTGCACCAATGCAATTAATTTACTTCTGTTATTATTGTTATTATCATCATCACCAGGAAGGGGTGTCTTAATGAAGCCCACTGGAGCCAGTGATTCAGATTGTGAAGGCTGTTTGGCTGGTTTAGGAGGTATCCCAATACTAAAGCCAGAACTACACCCTACATTCAATGGGTAGCTGGTGCCAAAAGCAGGAATTACACATTTAATTTCTTCCCCCTCCCATAACATCCAGGGGCAGGTAGGGGAAAGCACAAACCATGAGTCATGATGTCAGGACATGGGTAAGCTGTCCTAGACGTTACAGAGGGAGAGAGTGGAATCAAAATGTATCGTTGCCATTTTCAGTGGCAGCCATACGTTTAATGTAACTTGTCATTCCAGCCAAATTGGAAGGCTTGTTGAAGAGAATTATCCAAACTGAAAGAACACATAACTGAAGGGGGTTCCTCCACCAGAATTGGGCACAGTTTCCATACATTTTCTAACAAATCTGTACAACAACCCTGTAAGGTAAGACATTAGTATTTCCATGTTAAAGATTGAGGGGAGATTTGCTGAGGCTGAGAATAGCAGCTTGACTGTGGTGAGCTAGTATACTTATAATCTGTGATTGAAGTGAGATATGGCTTTGCAAGATCCTGGCTTACAACTCATACTCTTAGTCACTATGCCAGCTCAGGAATTCTGATACCAGAATACATTGTTCTAGATGACCTTTAAGGTCCCCTCCAAGCAAGCATGAAATTAGATTTTTTGTGGTGAGAGTACACTGGAAAGTGACCATCATAATGTAATGCAAAGCAGCAAAAACTTAAGTACAAGTAGAGTAAGGGTACAATCCTATGCATGTTTAGACAGAAAAAAAGGCCTACAACTCTCAGCATTCCCCAGGCAGCATGGCTGGCTAAGGGAATGCTGGGGGTTGTAGGCCTCTTTTCTGTCTAAACATGCATAGGATTGCACCCTAATATGCTTAAGGAATCTAACCTATTAAATAATTTTTCATAAAATTAAGTTTTTACATTAATAATTTTTAATGTGCCAAGTGTCCAAGAGCATGTCAATCATCCCATTGCCTTTGTTCCCCATTGGCCAGAATGCTAGAAGCCCAAAGCAGGTTACTTCTTGCAGAACCATCAGGTGCAATACTCTCTGCACATTTTCCCTTCTATCTCCATCATGAAAAGGAGTAGAGATCTCCCATTTTAAACAAGAACTGAACATTTTTGGAAAGTAGCAATGACAAAATGACAACATTAACCAGTTTTATTGGGATCGGAATAGGATGCCAGACAAGTCATCGGTTGTGTGAAAGCTTACCAGGGTTCAGCCCCGGCATCTGTTTTTAATGCCAGGACTCAACCCCCAAATCTAGGAAATATGACCTGATTCAAGTGCGCTTGAGCAGGCACAGAGTACATTTCCATCACCACCGGGGGGTAACCACACAAAGGGATTTCCAGGTGCAGTTTCTGGGCAGACTTGAACCCTGGTGTCTCTTTGTCTAGAAATAAAGCACCAATGCCAGGTAACAATAGGCTTACAGAGAACTGGGCCTGGTTTGCATATTACTGGAATAAAAAGTTGAGTGACATGGGACAATCTTGGTTACAGTTAGTTGCTGTAAAACAACATTTTAAGATGGAAAAAATGCATAAAAGAAAATGGGGTCGAATATCAGGGGGCCACATGCATGCTCTGCTCTGCCCTGCTCCTCCCCCGCCCCCTGCCCCACCACACACACACTGGCCCTGTCTCCACTTGAAACCTATCGCTGGCATTCTTGAGCATTTGCGAGAGTGGCGGCTGAGGTGAGCATCCCAGTGGCCTGGTGATAATCCACCCATCACAGCCTTCCTGGCTCAGGACCATCTGCCAGGGAGGGGACCAAGAAACTGTCAGAAAGCAAACACCGCCAATGCAAGGAGTTGATTAAGGCAACTTCGCCTGACTCTTTGCTTACGGTTGCGAAAGCAGGAATGTTTCAGCATTACTGTTTCCAAAAGATTAATAAAGATGTTCAGGAGGCTGAAGTGCTGGGAGATTTGTTTAATTATTCCCCACAGTCTTGGCCCAGCAATCTGCTGACATTTCGCCCCGACCTTGCAAATCCTCAGCAAATATTAATATATCAACTCAAACAGGGGCTCTTGTTTTATTGGTTCACGGAGCTCAGAAAGATTCGCCACAGCAGTGAAAAAATAATGTGCAGAACTGAGGGTGAACGGCTCCTTTGATATCACCTTCTGCTGCACACATGTGCTAGGAGCATCAACAAAATGGAAATACCGCTCCTTTGCCACAGCTGTGGAGTGACACTTCAGATGCCGCGGCTTTCCTTTGTGCAGACCGCTGGAACGGGCCCAGAAACCACGGTGGCAAGAGATTAGAAAACACATAAACACAGAGAGACAGGAAGAAATTACATTTGATTATCTGACACGGTAGAAAATTTTTAACAACGGGCAAGTTCTCCTCTTGCAGCTGAAGCATCTTGGCCTAGAGCAATCAGGAGAACTGAGAGCTGGGTTCACACACATGCACAGTCCTTGCTCACATCGAGCGATAACTTGCAAGTGTGAATGAGCCATCTCGGATTAACTGCCACAGACAGAATTTTCATATCACACCCAGCGTCATCACCAATTAATGACAGCGCCGTGAACAGATTATATACCTGAGATCGCACCTTCATATTGCCTGATGCTGACTCCTCAAGCACAACGTGTTTCAACAGAGACATGTCACACTTTCAACTGAACACCATTCAGCTCACCCCTGCATGGTCCTTGCTCCTTGGCTGCCGCATCAGGTGAGGACTCTTGCATGTAAAGGAGCCATCACAAATTAAGAACATAACTGTTGATTTGCTGGATTAGGTGAAAGGTCCATCTAGTCCAGCATTTCGGTTCCAAAAGCTGCCAGCTAGGTGCCTATGGGAAGGCCCTGTTGTTTGTCTCTAGCATCTGGTATTCAAATATATACTGCTTCTGTACATGGAAGTTCCATTGAACTGTCACGGCTAATGGCTGTTGGTATACTTATCCTCCATGCACTTGTCTATGAATATGGATCACCACAGATATGTGATATTCTCCAATGTCAACTCAAATACAAAAGAAGTTCACACGTTCAGATGGGAGTCACCAAGAGCTGGCCCACACAAGTGTGATAAGGTAAGTATCACTTAATAACTCACAGCTGAATTAGGGAAGTTTTTTTTTATTATCACATTACATCCGTTAATTGGCTTATCTTGTGCCAGGTTGTTTGTGTTATCAGAGGCCAGTTTTGTGAGCAGCCACTGTTAACAAAGTGATTAGCACTGTTAGTACTTTCTGCATTTAATTTCCTTCTGGCCTCACTGTTTACAATCTCCCCCCACCCCCCAACACACACACCACATATAGGGTTGGATCCAGGATCTGCCTTCTACAAGAGGAGAGACTTTGCTCACAGAAGGTCCCCCCTCACATCCCCATTCAGCAGGGTCTCCAGACACTCCGTGTAGTATTTCCAGGGGGCTGGAGGGGCTGCTGTGGGAAAGGTGAGGCGGGGAAGTCCACTTTCATCGGCATTGTTGATCCAGCATAAATCTGAATCTAACCCACTCTGTATATGAAATTGCAACTCTCAATAATATTTCATCCATCTGATGAGGTGGACTATAGTCCACAGAAGCTTACGCCAGAACAAACTGATCAGTCTTCAGTTAGTCACAAGACCCTGGGTTGTTTTTGCTGCGATAGACTACCCCTCTGAAAGTTATACGAAGAATGTGACTTGGTGTGATGCGAGGCAGTATTGATTGGTGTCTCATGCAGGTCAGACATGCAGGTCACCCACAGATTGTGTTCATCACTTGGTGATCACAGATGATGTGTGAATGAAACACCACAGATGGAACTTCTGTATCTCCCCCAAATACCATGTTCCATTCACACACTTAGCTACAAGTCATCAAGCAATGAGAAAATAAGTGATGTATATGCATATATGAACCACCCGCAACTGTTAGCTTAATCAAATGAGGCCAAGTGTGCTTCTGTGTGAACCCAGGCCTAAAGTTTCTCTAGGTTCCTTTGTTTTCTTTCTTGCCGTTTCTCTCCTGTGCAGAAACTTCTGCTTCCCTCCCGCTCCCTTTTGGATCTTGCCCATCTTTGACACATTTTAGGTATCTGTCAAAACACAAAAGCTGCTTGTGCATGCAAACCCCTTCCCTCACTTTCACTCCCTCCCCACACGCACATTTCAACCTAATCACTAACTCACCCCAGACCACGTGGCAGAGGGTGGGGTGGCCTTCCTGAGCTGCCATTTTTGGCATTCAGCTGCTGCACTGAGCTGTGGAGTTAATGTGTGATTAATTTGATTCATAAACATGTTAATCACTTCATTGTGTGAGTTGGTTAGCATTCTCCACAGCTAGCACCTTTCTTAAAACTTATCTCTCCCCGCCCACCTGCCCTCTCACTCTCCCCCACCATCCCTCCCTCTCCCACTTCCTCCCTCTCTCTCTCTCTCTCTCTCTCTCTCTCTCTCTCTCACACACACACACACACACACACTCACACACACCCCTCTCAAACATAGTTAATATTTTTTCAACATTTTTTCTCTAACTTGTCCTTAAGCCAAGGCTTAAATTGTGCCGCTGTTGACATGATGGTTGAGCCCTGGAATCTGTTTTCAGTGCCAGCAGCCTCATCCTGGAACATATTAATCAGTTGTCTGTTTATTTGTTTATACTGCACCATCAGTGAACATGGTATCTTACGAAGTTACATAGGCCACATGGCCAGATCCCCACTTGCAAAGAGCTTACATTACAATCTAAAATAGACAGTGGAGAAAATGGGGGGGGGGAAGAGAGAGACAGAGACAGAAAGACAGAGAATAAAAGGGGGGACATATATGGGCAAATGCTGCTATACATACTTCAAACATGGTTAGAGTTGAGAAGGAGGATACGCCAAAGGCGGATGAGAAAGGTAGGTTTTGAAGGAAGGAGGGGAGGTGGTACCACATACATGTTCTGGAGGGCAGTTCCACATATAGGGGGCAGCAGAGAAGAAAGGGCATAATGGTGAACCTAGATTAAAGTGCACCAAGTTAAAGTGCAGAGTGCATTCTGTGTGCCACTAAATGACTGTTCTTCCATACATCAAGGATCCAGTGGGGGGTGGAGTGGGGGCTGAGCTTTTTAGATAGAGTTCTGTAAAACAGAAATTAAGCAACAAGCACTGTGGAGGAAAGTGAATAGAAGAAAAGGAATAGAAACCTTACCTAACTACAGCCTCTGGGCTTAAAGTGGCCCGTTTCTTTCAAATGCCCTTGTATTCAAAGATGATGGTAGGTAGCTAGCTCATTAGCTTCTAATGCTTTATAAACAGGACTGTTTATAAAGCATTAGAAAAATTAACAGAGGATGGACGGCTCTTTCCATTACTGTAAGCCATGACAGGTAAATAAAACCTCCATAGACAGAGGTAGTTAACCTCTGAATACCAGTTGCTGGGAACAAGTAGCCAGAGAAGGTCATCACCTTTATGCTGGACTGGATGGACTTTGGTCCAACTGAGCAAGGCAAGTGTGTGTGTGTGTGTGTGTGTGTGTGCGAGAGAGAGAGAGAGAGAGCGGAGAGAGAGAGAGAGCGGAGAGGGGGGGAGTTGCTCTTGAAAATATTGGTATACTTAGACCTATTACAATCAGTGGGACAAGTTAGTCATGACTAACTTAAGTCCTACTGATTGCAATGGGTCTACTCTGAGTATGACTATGCCAGGATCCAACCCATAATTGCCTTCCTGGATCAGACCAAGGCCCGTCTAGTCCAGCATTTGCTTTCTAACAAGTGGCCAGTACAATGCCCCTGGGAAGCCCACAAAGGAACAACCCACCCCTTCAACTTCCCTTCTCTTGCCCTCCCACCCTCATCTCCCCAGCAATTGGTATTCAGAGGTATACTGCTTTTGAATATGGAGGTTCCATTTAGCTTCCATGGCTAATCATTATTGATAAGACACCACGAATTTGTCTAATGCATTTTTAAACCAATCTAAGAGCTTTTCTACAGGAGGCTGTTAATGCGCTATATCTACTTTTGGTTTTGTTGCAGAATTGAGATCCGAGCATTTCATGAGGTAAGGAGCATTTCCTTTCCTGCTTTCCCCCTATATAACCTCTAGATGGCACTGTGGTATAGTGGAATAGAAAATATGCAAGAGAAAATTGTGCTTTCTTTTGCCTTCACAATTAAATGTGGCATTTTCCATGCTCTAAAAAATCTTGCTGAAAGTGCTGGCTAGACACAGAGGTGAAACTGGAGGGTCACAACCTGTCTAAATAACCTGTTAACAACCATGAGTAGGGAATGACCAGCACAGGAAAAATGCCTCGTGTAGAAAGGCCTTAAGTCAATCTCCATCACCGCATCTTGTGGCAGTGAACTCCACCGGCAAATGTCATGCCCAGCTTTTGTTTATGTCAGTGCTGAACTATTGCTGGTCAATTTCTTTGGGTAACTTGAAATTCTAGTAGTAGGAAGGAAGAACGATATCCCTCTTTCCAAATCCTCTCTTTTTTTCCTCTCCAAATCTGGGTGGGGAGGGGAGGAGAGAGGAGGAGGAGAAGCAGCAGCAGCAGCTTAAAAGGATCTCCTCTGCCCTCCAAAGGTTGTTGTGCCTGCTCCTGGACTATGTCATCTCCCCAGCCAACGCAACTCCTGAAAATGGATAAATGGATTTAGAGCACAATTCTGTGCATGCTTAGACAGGAAAAAAAAGCCATGATACCTGGGGCACGCTGGGAATTGTAGGACTTTTTTCTGTCTAAGCATGCATTGGATTGTGCCCTTAGTGGATGAGAGACCCCCACGGCATCTTCGAAAGCAGTGCCCCCAGGGCTGGGGAGGGAGGAGCGCATCTGTCTAAGCTGGGCCACCTGACAAGGGGCGTGACTGCTCCTGCCACTGCCAGCGAGGACAGCAATAAACTCGCCCCGACCACCGCTGTGGTTTTGCGGCTTTTGTTTGGGAGGCAGCCCAGGGAAATGGCTGTGGCCAAGGCTGCAGACAAAGGCAAGAGGGCTGTGTGGGGTCAAACACTCCGAGACCACCACCCGCCCCAATCCTGAGCAAACAAGTTTAACTTCCGGCAAAAGTAAAATTGGGTGGGTGACTACTACCATCCCCCACTCATGATCATCTGGTATCCTCGAAGTACTTAGTTTTTTTACAAGGTTAAAAAAAAAACCCTAAGCGTCCCAAGGACCTTACAATCTAAACCTTAGATTCTAAGGGTACGATTCAGCCACATTACAATCTAAGGATATGATCCAGTCCAATTAAATATGCCCCATTGATTAAGGCATTTGCTTAACTCTCCGATTGAAATCAATGAGGTGTGGAAGGGCTTAATTGGGTATGGATCGTGCCATACATTTGGGAAAGGGAGACAACTGCTCAAATGCAGTTACACCTGGTACTTCTCTGATAGTGCAATCCTATAGGTGTCTACTCAAACATAAGTCTCATATCAGTTCATTCTCAGGTAGTGAGTATAGGACGGCAGCAGCCTGAATCAATATTCATAGATGAGTCAAGTCTATCCAAATCCTGATACTTTAACCCCTCACCCCCACCCCCACACACTGTCATTTTATTTACAGGAAGGTATGGTTGAGTCTGTAAAGTTTTACACTAGCTGAGTCTTCATTTAATCTCAAGGCTGATCCTTGTGTTTTCTGTCTCCCGGGATCTTCTGATGATGATTTCTGCCATCATGGCAGGTTTTGTGGGGTCCTTAAGAGGCATCCAAAGCCAGCTAAGTACCTGGCGTACTGAAAGCCTGCTTCCCAGGGGGCGTGCACGAGGACATCGCACTTGTGAACTCAACATTAAAATTAGTCCAACGGTGAATGCCTGTTCATGCAGTATCACCAAGAAGGAAGGACTCAAAACACCAATGAAGCCATCGTCCTGCTGCAATGACAAACTGGAGGGAGGGATCGGCCCTCATTCCACAGGGGGTTGGCTGTTGAGGTATGTTGACGAGGACTTAACCTGTGTAAAAGAACAGCAACGAGTCTCTTGCCATGAGAGGTGAAATCTCACACCCTTTTACATGGCGTTAATCAATCTGGAATTACCACTAACACCTTTTCTGTAAATCCTGGGCATTGATATCCATTACATTCACCACTTCACATATCAACAGACAAGTAGTGAAATAATGAGCAGGCAAAATTCACCCATTACTACTTTTTATTTCCCCCACCTCCCTCTCTCATACACACGTGTGTGTAGAAAAAGTTGGGACACTTAATCTGTGATAATTATGATTAAATAAATAAGCTCTCAGTCAAGTCTCATTGAGGCCACTGTAACTTACTTCCAAGTAAATATGCATAGGATCCAGCTGCACATAAATGTATTGGGGTTTCAGAGAACCAGAGAGCATAAAAACAATAGAAACGCCACATACATTAGAATACTCTGTTGTTAGTCTGTCTAATCACATGCTATATTATGATTGAGAATCAGAAGACAGACAGTGGGATTTGGATGGATATAACAGACAGATGCCACCTGAGTTGGGCAAAGAACTGTTTCTCTTACAACCGGATCCTGCCTTGGAAGTTTATATGGAAGTAAGCCCTACTAAGTCCAATAAGACTTATTCCCTTGTAGATGTGACAATGCATGCACACTTGCTTGGAAGAATGCAACGCTGGAGAAAATGGGACTTATTTTGAGTAAACATGCATAGGTATGGATGATTAAATTCGACCACCCCACAGGGTTGTTGTTTTGACAGAACCAAAATCAGGATTGCAAAGCACTTTGCAAGCAGAAGGCCCATATAGCTGAAGGAAATTTAAGGGATTCTTGTAAAGGTTGGGGGAAGGGAACAAAGGCTCCAGCAACCAAACCTGCAGCCCAGACCTCTTCATTGTCATCACCACCACCATCTTTTCTGTATAGTGCTTAAAACAAAGTAAGCACTTCACAGAAATCAAAAAAGAGTTTTCTTACTCAGAAATTAGTCCCCTTGGTTTCCATAGGACCCACTCCCAACGTCCCAAGTAGGTGTACAGAGGTGCAGCCCTAAGGATCCATTTGGGTCAAGGTGCTTGCTCTCCTCCCCTTTAGGAGTTCTATGGCTGGAGAAGTTTGAAGTGGTGTGTGTGTGTGTGTGTGTGTGTGAGAGAGAGAGAGAGAGAGAGAGAGACAGACAGACAGACAGACAGACAGACCTCTTCATCATTTCAGAGTCTAGGCTCCCTTCAGGTAGTATCCAACGTTAGTCTTATGAAGAGTAGACCCAATGAAATGAATGGGACTTACGTCAGTCATGACTAACTTAAGTCCCATTCATTTCAATGGGTTTACTCTATGTAGCACTAACATTGGATGCTGCCCTTTGTTATGCAGATGCCTTCCAGGCTACCTCCCTTCAGTCTGGGAGTCCTGCAGGTAAGGCAGAAGAAGCCTTCACCATCCATTCCAATGATGTCAGTAGCACAGTTACGCTAACCAGTAAAAGCTTCTGGACTTGGCCAAACTCTTGGCTTAGTCTGAAGCAGGGATGGGTGAACCCCCCAACATCCAGGGGGGTCTTCCACAGGGAAATCCAGGCCACTTGGGCCCCTGTGGATTTCCCTGGAGCCCTGGTGTATCCACTGGATTTTGTGGGGTGGCTCTCCAGCATTATAAAAGGTGTACAGCCATAATTGACATATTTTACACCATTTGCAGCCGTAAAGCACTTCTACGTAAGTTGCAGCCATAAGCTGCAATATACATAGAAGTAGGTGCTTTACAGCCACAAATGGCGTAAAATAAGCCAATTATGGCTGCAATTTTCCCACGATGGGGTAATGGCAGCCGCAGTTAGCCTATTCTGCCTTTTATAGTGCTGAAGAGCTGCCCCGTGGTAAATCCGAAGGAGTCAGAGGTGAGTGGAGCCAGTCCATTGCGGACTCTGCAGGTTCGATTCTTGGGAATCCAGCCTTATTGGAGTCTGCAGTAGATTTCTCCAGCATCCCTAGTCTGAAGTGATCCTCTCAAGGTTGGTTCATAGATGCATGTATACACCTGATGACTGACAACTGAATACATGAACCACCTCCACTGAAAAGTGGCAACTTAGAGGTGACATGAGGGTTCCATCTGCACTAGCATTGATGATGCGATTCACACATGTACCTCCATGTGATGTTGCAGTCATCACCATCACATCAATCTCAACTGGATTAGCAATTGAGCTCAGGATATGTGAACGGAGCCTTGTCTGGTGGTGTAGTGGTCAATTCTGAAGTGGAGGAGCTTACCGTGACAGCCCCCATAGCCACACACCCAAGGACAGTCCACCAGGAGATATGTAGTCACGCTGCCAGGAGACACGTATTTATGTCCTGCTTTTCTATTATTAATATTAAAAGGAGATAACACTTGTAAAAATCTCCATCATAAAACACAAACTACTAATAACATTTCACAATTAAGTTTAACTTCTGTAAACCACCCAGAGAGCTTCAGCTATGGGGCAGTATAGACATGTAATAAATAAATCAGGGATGCTTTGACTTAGATTCCTGCATTGAGCAGGGGGTTGGACTTGATGGTCTTATAGGCCCCTTCCAACCCTACTATTCGATGATTCTATGATAATAAATAAATAATATTTTTTTTTTAAAAAAAGGACATGGCTGCAACCCTTCCATGGTTACTTCGTAGCAATGGATAAATATATCAATTTTGGTTTCTCTCAGTTTCTCATTTTTCCATTCTTAAGTTCAGTTTGTCCCTCATGTTAGGATTTTTTTAAAAGTTTTTTTTAAGTTTTTTTTTATAAGTTTGTATAAAAATCTGTACACATTCTGTGTACATTTCTCCTAAATATGTGCTTTCTTGGGCACACAGTTTTGCCTAACATACACATTTCTGCAGGCAGTTTTCCTAATATACTGCATTTTAATGTTATTTTTACGAATATATGCATTTCTGTGTTAACTTTCCACTAATATACACAATTTTGTATGCAATTTTTGGATCAGAGGACTCCATTGCAAAATTTGGAGAAGTGCAAATGTTCAAGTACAACAGAGTTTTGGTTCGCATAATGGTCCCAAAATGCAAAATTTTACAGAAGTTTGCAATAAAATCCAAACAAAATGAATTTCTCCTGCATCCCTATTTACCTGGGATGATGTCATCACTCATAATCTGAAAAAATCCCAGGGCTGCACTCCCCTGCATTCTCCCTCCATTACACCACTGCATACCACACCTAAAAATACAGTTACAGTGGGAAGCTTTCCTGCCCACCCCTTAAAAACCTGGACTTTAAAAAGTAGGATATATGGGTGGGGCCTTCCTCCCCCCTCCCGCAACAAAAGCTTTGCTGTGTAGAAACTGGGATGTAAGGGTAGGAGACGGAGTAGGAGCCCTCCTTTAACCCTCACCCCTACACACTTGATGCTCTCAGTAGCCTGCCTGTAGCAAACCAGGCAGCAGCCATCACTGGCAAGCGTCTGTCTTTCCTTCTTTGTCTCTCTTCCTTCCTTCCTTTTGTACCAACCTCAATTGTTACCCTTCAATAATGCAATATCCAGGGCATCTGGAGGGGAGTGGGATGTAGGGATGTATGGATTGTGTAAAAGCCATTCCTTCTGTGTTTTGCAGATGGTCAGGCGCCTTTCATTCTGCCATCCATCCCTGGACAGAATTCGTCTTTTTCTGAATTTGCACAAATGTGCACAAAAATTACATGTGCAGAAATGCACAAATCCCCCCAAATGTGCATTTCCGTGCTTTAGCCTGTGTGTGTGTGTGTGTGGGGGGGGAATGTGAATTCTTTGCCTTTTTTAATTTTGTGAATTTTTCTACAACAAAATGTGCACAAAATTCCCAAAAGATAGAAAACTGGTCTGCAAATCTGTGGAATCCTCCTGACAGGGGGACAGGCTGGTCCACTGCAGAATTTGCAGGTCGAATTCATGACAATCCAGACTCCTTCAGTTCCATGGCAGATTTCTCCAACACCTCTAGTGGGATGGTGTCAGACGGAGGCAGCCACCAAAAATGATATCTGCTGTCATTGGGCAATGTAAACTTCTCTCACCCCAAACAGGGTGCCAAATGGGCACAAATGAAAAACAATGAACCCACTTGGGAGTTACTGACAGCATTCATGGTGCAGCAAATGAACACGGATAACACCCTCATGTGGCCCCAGACCCAAGTGGAATCAGTGCACACATTCAGGTGCCAGCTGAAAAGTGATGGACAACCGTGTGTGATCCAGCCCTGGGTTCCTAGCCAGTCAGGTGATGATATGATGATGACAACACAGACCAAACGAACACCACTGCAGACAAAATCTCCGCAGCGCATTTTCAAAACATTTCAGCTGAAATGAAGTGATGGCGTGGATCACCCCGACCACTGCTGTGCTGAGCAGGGGTGGCTTTATGGAGAGAAAATAAGGCTGATGGGGGAAGAGGGTGAGGGAGAGAAAAGGAGATAATGGGTCAAGCTGTTCCTGATCCTGTTGTGTGTGCGCATTTCGAATGCTTTGATGCAAAACTGGGCATTTCCCTTGATTCAAACCACAGGTGGGCAAGTTGTGGCCCTCCAGAGGTTGTGGCCTACAGCTCCCATCATATCTCACCATTGGCTGTGCTGGTAGGACTGTGATGGCTTTGTAGGCCAAAGCTCCTGGAGGCCCACAAGTTGCCCACCCCTGAGCTAAACAGTATCAGTCATCGGCTTTCTTTGCCCAGCCTCCAGGAGCTAACAAGATTTGCACCCATAAATAGATGTGCACAGGGCACAGGCCTAAAAGACTTTCATGCCAGTCTTATTTGCTGCGCTGGGAGCTACATACGTGAAAGGTGCTAAGTTGCATGGTATAGCTTTAAATGGATTCACATTCTGACGTGCATTCACATACACATCCCCATCTACATTTCATAGAGCTTTAGAAGACCGTCATGGTGTGTAGAGAAAAAAGTATCTGCCTCTCTCACAACAGGAGAACTGATGCACATGTGTGTTGCTCAGAGAAATTGACTAGGGGTAGATAAAGGGCAGACACAATGGAATATAATTCTTCACACAAGCTGTGAGTAAATTAAGGTACAATCCTCTGCATATGTAGACAGAAAAAAGTCCTACAACTACCAGCAGTGCTGGCTGGGGAATGCTGGGCGTTGTTTAGACAGAAAAAAAAAAGTCCTACATGTATAGGATTGCACCGTTATGGAATGTGCTGCCCCCAATATGTGGTTTCAAAAGCTTTAAATGCAAATGATACAAATCCTTGATTTATCTGTTGGCATGACAGATAATGGAACCCCCATGTTTAGATGCAGCATATCTCTTGAATACCAATTATTGGGGTGTGGCCAGTGAAAAGAGGATGTGTCTTGTGAGTTTCTGACTGGACACTATTGGAAAGAGAATGCGGAAGGACCATGGTCTACTCCACCCAGCAGTTCTCCTGCTCTTACTTGGTGGATTTATGGCACCTTAACACCAGAGAAGAGGGCATATATGTTCCCCCCTCCTTCTCCCCACTCCCAGCAGTCTTATGTACACTCTCTTTGTGAGAGTCTCTCATCCAACAAGGACGATTGAAACTTTATAGCGCATGATTCATAGGCCGGATCTGTTCTTGGAGCCAGGGGGGCGCGTATTACATTCATCAGTGTCAGGCCGCTAAAAGAGAGACGTGCATATGAATTCTCCATATTGCAGAGGAGAGATAAATGCACTTGGGAACCAGCGGATCCGACGGCGTGGAAAACAAAAATAAAAATAAAGCAAATGTGATCACGGCACGGACACCCCCCAGACGAGTCATCTGAGCGGCTGAACTCTCGCGCACCCTTACCTGGGAGCAAGTCCCGTTGAACTCGGTGGGCCTTACTTTCAAGTAAACTCAGCAGGATTTACTTCCCAGTATCGGATCGATTTCTCCGGTTACATCTTACTGTGTCTCTCCTCGCGAAGAGGAACAACCAGCCGCCTCGCCCAAGCAAATCTCTCGCTCTCCCGAGCACCTTCCCGGGCAGCCGAGCAAAAATAAAACCGCAAGGCGAGACGAGAGAGGCCAGGCAGGCAGACTGAGAGGCTGACCAGGGTTAATTCGGAGCGGCGGCGGCGGCGCGCCTGGCCCGTTTCGAAGTAGCCGAAGTTCTCCCAGCAAAGAGCCATAAATAAGCAAATGGGAGCAGCTGTTCTGTCGGCAAAAGTAAACGCCACAGAGGCATTTCTCTGTTTAATCTGGGAACTGCTCGTTCTTTCTGGAAGCGAGGATTACACGCGCCTCTCTTTCCTAGCCTACTGGAGGAAATGGTTTCCCATAGAATTGCTCTATCTCAGACAGATAGAGTTTAAACAAAGGGAAGGCGAACTCAAGGCACCGCCCCGCCCCCATGATTCAGGATTCACTGGCACCCATTGCTAAACGCATATGCTTGAAACGAAGCGGAAGGGGTCTTTCCCCTGTTCATCGTTTGCTTATAGCCCCCGCCCTCACTGGTTTAAATGTAGATAATAAGTTCCTGGGGGGCAGGGACTTTATGGGTGCTATAAATTGAAGGTACGCTGCTAAATTTGCTGCTACCAATATAAAATACTACCACTAAATAATAATAATAATAATAATAATAAATGCCATTAAATTCCGAAAAAAGCAAAGGTAGGCTCACTGACCATCAGAAAAATTCCAAAATCCATGTTGCTGTATTACCTTTATTAGGCCAACCAAAAGATATCACACACATACACACACCTAAATTGTGCAAGCTTTCGAGATCCCCAGATCTCTTCTTCAGGCTAGATGTTATAAAAGGCAGGTTAGAAGGGGAGGGAAAGGGGAAAACATAACTAGATTGTGTAGTCACATTGTCTGCCAAGTAAATATGTGTAGGGTTAAGGCAGACAACTTACCTACACTTAAGGCACAATCCTATGCATGTTTAGACAGAAAAAAGTCCTACAACTCCCGGCATCCCCTAGCCGGGGGATGCTGGGAGTTGTAAGACTTTTTTCTGCCTGAACATCTATAGGATTGCCGCCTTCACTGCAAGACGCACCGTGAGTGTCGCTTCGAAGTATCGTGAGAAACGAGCCCACGCCCGTCTTGCTCAGTCGGTCCTGTCTACACTGACCAGCAGCAGCTGTCCTTTTGGACAAGGAACTTCCCCAGTTCTACCTGGACATTCCAGGGAGGGAACCTGGGACTTTCTGCACATGCTCTGTCGCTGAGCCACAGCACACACACCCCGCCCCCGCATGCAGGGGATGAACGCTCATCTGGGAGTAAACAATATGAGGCTTGCTTCGGACTAAATGCATTTAGAATCGCGCTCCAAGAACCGGTTGCATGTTAACGCCTGCCAGCCTCTTTCCTTGGGGAGAGTTCCCTTGTTTTGCCCCTACGTGCAAGAGTGTAGCAGACAGTGACCCTCCTTAGAATCTTTTTTTAAAAGCGAACTAATAAAGGGGGTTGTTGAATGGGGGGGGGGATTGAACATATTAAAGCAAGGAGAAAAAAAATGTTTATTGAGCTGCCGGTGGGTTTACAAGAGGAGGTGCTTGGGGCTTTTGTGAATGGCCCTTTCCATCCTCGATGGAATTGAATGGAAGTTTTTCACTAGATCAGCCTTCCGCACCTGGTGCCTTCCAGATTGGTTGGGCTACAGCTCCCATCGTGGCTGGCTGCGGGAGATGGGAGTTGTAGTCAAACCCATCTGGAGGGCGCCAGGTTGGGGAAGGCTGCACGAGAGACCTCAAACGGCTGACGAAGGGACCGGTTGGTCCAGTCGACTGTTCCCTTCTGCACGTTGCCTCAAATGGAGGCGCGCGCCTTACATTTGTCTGCACGGATCTCTCTACGTTTTGCTGTTTCTGTGTTTTGTTTTATATGGAAGGGGGTACTGGCTTGCAAAGGCATTTCCCGAGGAATCCAGGACCACCTCAAGTTTTCCCGGAATTACTGCCGAAGGTGACCTGGCTGGAGAGAAACGGAGCGAATACGATCCAGCCGAAGTTGAGTGCTTGCAGCCCACAGCAGGGTCATTCGGAAGTAACTCTCGCTCGGTTGAATGGGGCTTACTCCGAAGTAAACATGCATAGGGTCGTGGCCCGGAAGCCCCGTGAAGTTCAGCTTGTGGTGAGGAGGAGACGCATCTAATGTTAGCACTACTTAGAGCAGATCCATTGAAACGAATGGGACTTAAGTGAGGCTAACATTGGATAGCGCCCATTGGGCATCATACACCCCGAGAGAGACGCACATGCTTAAATCTCTCCCACTGAAATCAGTTCAGCCAACTTAACTTTGGCTGAACTGTTCCCTAAGAACATTCTTCCTCGAAACGTTCAGATGAACATGTTTGTCCTACTCCCCAAGGGCGGGCTTTACGAAGGTACGTAAAGGTAAAATACAACGTCTCCATCGGAATTCTCTCCCTAGATGCCCAAGTCAAAAGTGGAGATGGCGCTTTCCCCCAGTCGGAGGTGTCCGCCCCCCTCCCATGCCTGGCTGGATCTCAGTTCCGGTGGGGGCTTCTAAGCAAGCAGCGTAAGCCCAGGCTGGGCGGGTTTGTCCCCCTTGAAATTAGGGGGCGGGGGGAGAGGCAGGCGCGCTTCCCTCTGGATCGCCCCCTTCGTTCGCCGCTCTCCGGCGCAAAGACGTCCCCGAACGAAGGCCGGGCTGAACCAAGCGCCCCGCACGAGCAACCGCACAGGCGGACAACGAGGAAGCTTCTCCGGGGCCGCTTTCGCTTTCCCGTCCTCCGGGCGGCAGCGCGGGACGCAGTGATCGCGCCCGGGGCCTGCAGAGGGCGCTGCGAGCCTTCCCAGGGAGGGCCGCGAGTGAGTCCGGCGGCGTCACCGACTCCAGCGCGCCCCCGTCCCAGACGGGCAGAGGCGCGCGCACACCCCCGAGAACGCCTCGCGGGCCCCCCCCCCCCGGTTTGGCTTTCACCCACGAAGGCAGCAAGGCGATCCCTCGTCCCTCTCTCGCTTGCTCCCCCGCTCCGCCCCGCCGCCCCCCGTTCTGTGCTGCTGCTCCGTCTTAAGAAGGCTCGGGCTTTTCGACAGTCGAGGCTGCGTGGCAGCTCCGATTTCGGTGGGGCTGTGAATCCATTCTGGGTTTGAGTCCAACCGGGCCAGAACGCTAAAGGAGCTCTCCAAGTTGCTGGACCTATTCTGGGAGATGGGGCTCAGCACCTTGGAGAGCTCCTTTAGAGTTCTGGCTGGCTCTGACTCAAACCCAGAACGAGTGCACAGCCCCACCAAGATCGGAACCGCCAGCCGCCACCGCTTTTCGGACTCAGCCCGTCGCCTCCTGGGAGGCGGGAGTACCAGCTCGAACCAAGAGGAAGCCCTGCTCGAGGGGAGGAACCCCGCTGCCTTGGAGGAGGGAGGGGGCAGGCCGCCTTGAGAATCGGTTCTCGGCCCCGAAGGGCCGCCAGCCGGGAAGTGGATTATTCCCCGGATTCCCCCTTGGGCGCCCGCTGGGAACTGTTTTTCGCTTTGTCTCCCCCTGCTTCTCTTTCCCTCCTAACTCACTCATTTTTTCTCGCACGTATCCTTTCGTTTGCAACGAGATCACTTTCGTAGTCCCAAACCTCTGTTTGTTGAGATTTTAAGCCGGCGAGAGAAAGAAGAGGAGCAAAGTTTGATAAGGATCGCTCCTCCGCTCAAGGAGACAGCCAGTTTTAAACCGTTTTTTAAAAGTTACACTTACACACACACACACACACACACAATCCCTTTTTGGAAAAGGCAGCCCTTTACAAATCCAACAACAGAAAACCCAACAGTCTTACTGCTCGATCCTAACGCATGAGTACTCAAAGAAGTTAGATCCAATGGGAGCGGGGAGTGGATTTACTCCCAAGTAATACTACACATCGATTAGAGTTCAGTTTAAAGCAAGCCTTGAACTGCAGCCCTTAGGCACACTTACTGGGGAGTCTACGTCCTAAGTGAACCTGCTTGCTTACTTCTGAGTAAACATGCCGCGGATCGCGCTACACCTCTGTGTTGGATCATGATCACCCCTCCACCCCCAGTTTTAAATAATGCTGCAGCCTTGGCGGCATTTCCAGGGCAATCCTACCTAACCCTACTAAGAAGTAAGCCCCGTTGAGACTTTTTCCCAGATCCATCCGTTGCGTGGACGATTGCAGGCCTTATGTGGGAAGAGAAGCCCTGTTAAACTCCACCGGACTTTCCGCATCTACACGCAGCGGATCGAGACGCAGAAGCAAACTGGACGCGCTTAAAAGGGTCAGCCGGACAGAAGTCCCTGATCAGCCCTTGGTTCTCATCACGGAAATCATTTTCGGCAGGAAAATGCAGCCGCTTCTCCCCCTTTTCAGGAAAATGCAGCCGCTTCTCCCCCTTTTCCTTTGCTAAGCTAAATAAATAAATCGACAGCAGCCGCAGATTCACCCAAGGTGGCGCGAGGGGGGGCGGTATCTCCCCCTTTGCATTCAGTGTTTTTCCGGTTAAAGGAGAGGGGGGAAGGGGGGGGGATTCCAGATCAATATTGTCACCCTTGATGGGGAATTTATTAATATTTGATTTCGAATCTCGTCCTGGTTTCCGACAGGTTCTGCTCCGAGGATGCCGCTGTTTGGATAGGCTGTCTCCAACATGATTTTTTAATGACTTTCCCAGCTGCTTCTCTCTATTTTCCACCGTCAACAACCATCTGGTATCTGATTAGCACCTCAATGCGCATTTAGCATTCTCATTTAGGAAAGGGAGAAAAGTCCGGGGGGGGGGGGGCGGCGGGAGAAGAAAAAGTGGACGCCACGCCGGGGGGGGGGGGGACATTGCAACTTTTTCAAGGGCTGGTCTTTGGAAGATCAGCCAAGCTTTTCCAAACGTCTCTCCTTCCCTCGTTCCTTTCCTCGTTAAGCAGGGGGATCTGAGATGGGCATCCTCCGTGCAGGCCAATGACCTACAGTGTCCGTTTCGGCGTTTCCCTTTGCTATAAGGATTTTCCACCATAACTCCACAAAGAGAGGGGGGGGGGGGATTCTAAAGCTACACCTTTAACTAGAAACTCAATCCATTCCATGAATCCCAGTTTTGTTTCCTGTTATCTCAGCTTTCCTACCTTTATCCCTCGGACTTGAACAATCCACAACTTTTGCAAGAGGAGATCCGCTCAATAGTATCATTCTATATACATTCACAGTAATTGCACATGAAGCCTGTTTTTAAAAACAATTACACTGCAGTCTCTCTCTCTCTCCCGCCCCCCACTTCTTAAAGCGGGTGGGTGGGTGGGGAGAGAAATAAAGATAATCTCCCTCTTCAAAGAAAGAGTTAATTTCCATACGGCGAAACAGCAAAAAAGGAAAAAGGAAAAAAGCATGCAGGTACAGCCAATTTACAACTGACCTGGATGTTATGATAAATAAATGAATAAATAAATAAATATAAAAGCACAGTTTGATTTGAGAAAGAAACCTGTCTTCTCGGAATCAAGACAAAATACACAATCTGAGCAAGTATAAGGTGCAATTTGCTATGGGAGCTTTCATAAATATTTAATTCTGGCAACCATTTCTAAAGAATTTTTAGTCGATTCCTATTTTGCCTTTTTAGCCAATTAATTGATTCACTGATTAAATTTAGTGATTCACATTTGCACTTTACTTAGACCTCAGAACAAATACCTTTTTGGAATACTGAAAGAAATTTAAAATAGCTTAGAATTGTGAGGCTGTAGCCAATGTTAGTCTTGCTTAGAGTAGGCCTATTGAAATGAACCCGTCTTAGACTTGCATTGGATACAACCCTTGGACACAAAACGCTATCACTCATTGTTGGAAGGAAAAATTATGTAGTAGCCTCTTCTTTCTAATTCCCTAGTACAGTAACACACCAGAACCAAAGTGGCCTCAAAAATAAACAAGCATGTTATTTACTCACAGACACAGCAATTTAAATTTTAAATCACCCACTTCCCTCATAATTAATCAACCAAAGCTTTGGTTGATTAATCTACCAACTAAACTGATTAATGCTCACAGCCCTACTAATATTGGAAGGATGACAATAAAGCCTCTTGAATGATCTTGTGCAACACCAAAACCCATTTGTGCACAGAGAGGTCATAATTTCATTTTGTTTATTAGACAAAAATATACGATTTAGACAAGTTTTTGTTGTGGCACTATTTACAATTTTAAATCACTTTATATACAGAAAAAATAACACAAACACATGAGAAATCTTTACCAAAACAAATAATCCAATCGTGGTTAGAATTACACTTTTGGGAAATGGAATAACGAAAAAAGGGGAGAGTCCAGTTAAGGAGTTGGAAAATCTTTTTTTTTAATGGATTGGTACCACCTTATTGCAAAAAGAGATTGATGGGAGTCATTTAGATCATTTCCATTTTTTTGTTTTGTCCTTTAGACCAGTCTGTGAAATTTTCTTTTCCACCAAAAAACCCCCCCATTTAATCAAGCAGAAGGGAGAGTTGTTAAAATTCACGATGTTCCCTCTTGCTGAGTCAAAGAGCTGTTGGGAAGAAAAGACAGAACCATCTATCAGTGAAAGCTCAGCTACTGCTTGCCCATCTGCATTAGGGAACAGACTAGGAATATTCTTTTCTTTTCTTTTTACACAATAGAAATGCAACGTGACATTGGTGGTGGGGGTATTCAGTTTTTAAAAACACACACACACCAAACGTCCAGGCTAAAGTATATAGTTTGTAAGTTTATGCCACTTTGAAAAGCTTTACAGAATTGCTTGATTGTTGCTTTGATTTATGATAATGAGGGTGTGCTTGGATTAGTCTGCATTATCCAAGCACTTTCTTTCCTTTAAGTAAATTTCACTGAACAAGAACTCACTTGTCCCGGACAGGCTGAAAGGGAGATTTTAACTGCTGAGGCGGAGAGTCGGTCCTTGGTACGTTTTCTCTTTCTGCAGGAAAGACAGTAAGAGAGAGGGAGAGAGAGAGAGAGAAAGGAAGGAAGGAAGGAAGGAAGGCAGGAAAGAAAAGAAAAGAAAAGAAAAGAAAAGAAAACTCTTAGAAAAGTTCACCTATGTGGACACACACCGAGAGCCAAATATGTAAACACACAAGATAATTATTCCAGCATCTCAGCAAGAATCATAGTAGACGACTTCAAAAAAGACAAGGCAGGAAAAGTATGATGTAGTGGCTGAGCTACTGATCTGTGTACCAGGAGGTCCCCCATTCAAATCTTGCTTCTGTCTGCCATCAACTCTCCAGGTGGCCTTAGAGAAAAACCATCCTGCATCAATCTACCTATGGAGTTCATAATACCTTTGCAGGGCTGTTGAAAAGACAGCTAAGAAAACGTGGGTGAAGTATTTTCAGCAATCAGAAAGTGCTACATGAATGTTAAATTCTTGCTTTTTTTACTTGGCACCTGCAACACACACACACATGCCTGGGGGCCCTGAGGAGTTTTATGATTTGGGTCCCTCCCCTAGCCCCAAAAGACAACCCAATATATTTATGTCACCATCTCTTTTTTTCAGATGATAAATCTTAAATAAATCTTAAAAGTCATGATAAAACAGAAAGGCTGTGACAAAATGATGGGAATATCAGTTAGAAGAGTCTTAGTATGTTTTGCACCCACCTTCCTGAACTTGGGGCCCTCCAGATTTGTTGGACTTCAACTCCCATCATTCCCAGCTAGCATAGATGCTGGCTGGGGATGATGGGAGTTACAGTCCAACACGTCAGTAAGGCGCCTGGTTGGAGAAAGCTGTTTTGCCCTGTGCTACCTTCCACTGAAAAGAGCAGTGAGGCTTCGGAGGGACTATAGTAGTCAATCAAATATATCTCCATTCAAGGTCCCACAAAAGTTCTTTGGGAGAGCCAAGTGTAACCACGCAGCCTGCATAAGACTGACTAAGGAAGAGTGGAATGTCCTTCCAAGGAAGCCCTCAGAATCCAGCCTGCCAGTATCTTTGTCCCTCTGGTTTTAAACATTACCTATGTGTTTGGGGCTGGTCCTCTCTGAAGGCTTATCAGTGCCGAGAGCTGTTAACACTGAGGGCTGCTGCTGCTGCTGGGCCTGAAGGTGGTGGTTGTGGTGGGTGGCATGGTGATGATTAACTCCCAAAAAGGACCTCACATTTAACAAGGAACTCTGGGTGAGGAACGCCCCATTTGTCCAGTTGTGAAATTTGCCAATCTGGCAGGTGTAAAGTCCATGGCTGGGGAGGAATGCCGGGTGCTGCAGCTGGGGGGAAGTGTGGTTCACCTGGGCTGGCGGCGAAGGGGGAGTGGGCTTGCTGAGGGCCCCATCTGGACTGGTTGCTGTCTCTGCCAAAGACCAGATCTTGGGTTTGTTGTGAAGCGGGCCTTGGAGGTTGTTTTGTCTGCTGGGACTCAGGATTCGGGTGGGGTTGTCGGAGGCCTCTTTCACCAGGGCCAGGGCCTCCTTGGGTTTAAGTCCCTCAGGGCCTGAAAGTGGCAAGGCCTTCTCTTTCTCCAGATGCTCCTCTTCACTTCTTTGCCTGAGGAGCTCAACCTTCTCCTCCTCCTCCTCGTTACTCTGTTCCCCATCGTTCTCATCGATTTTGTCTATGTCAATACTCTCCAGGTCGATCTCTTCATCGTCTTCATTTTTCTCGGGGTCCCCCTCATTGTCACTCCCAAAGAGGTTCCCATCCTCTTGATCCTTGCTCCGTGATCCCCACGTGACCTTGTTCTCCTTCTTGAGCCGCCTCCGGGCGTTGGCGAACCAGGTGGAGACCTGCGTGAGGGTCATCTTGGTGATGATGGCCAGCATGATCTTCTCGCCCTTGGTCGGGTAGGGGTTCTTGCGGTGCTCATTCAGCCAGGCCTTGAGGGTGCTCGTGCTCTCCCGGGTGGCATTCTTGGGCCTCCCTGGGTCTCCATACTGGAACTGCCCATACGGATAATAACCAGGAGTGGTGTGAGCAGCAAAGGTAGCTGGATGGACCCCAGGGTTGTCCTTCAGCTCGTACTGGGAGCCCTGGAACACATTCAGACAAGCAGAAAAGAAGAGAGAATGAGGAAACTGATCAACTGCTCCCTTTCCACAAGCTCTGCCTTCATATTATAATCCAAAGCTGTCCCAAGTGATTTTCCCTTCAGAGGGACAGAAGGAGAGGGGGATGTTGCTTTGCACTCACTTCAAAACATTTGCCCATCGAATACACATCCAGCCTCATCTTCCAAATCCATGTCCAAGAGGCAATATTTATTGTGCCGTTAAAAATAAGCAGGCATGCTGAAAGAGGTGCTGACCCACATTGAGAAAGATCATATCAGTGCATCACAGGCTGCTGGGGCATGCATGTCTGGTGCAACAGACAACAGGGCAGATTCCTGCTCAGCCCTGCCACCAGCATTTTAAAGAGCAGCTCACCGAGAAGGAGAAATGATGGGGAAAGAGGGCAGCGTTGCACTGAATCTTTCTCTTGTGCTCCCGCCTCCCACACAGGCAGACAACAGGAAGGCACAAATCAATGCAGCCAGAGTTAAGCACATTGAAGTCACACTGATTTCAATGGGAGTTAAGCACACATGCTTAATTCTCTCCCACTAGAATCCATGGGACTTTAAAAGGCTAAACTTTCTCTGGCTTTTGTCCATACATTTCAGCCATATCATCCTCTTGGATACCATGAGACACACAGATTGAGAGACCCTTTTCTATTTGGATGTATGTATTCCATTGCTTCTCCTCCTCAATAATCCTTTCATCCAAGGAGAACAAAACACTTCCTCTGCTTTTTTGCAAGCCTTTAGGAGAGGTGATTTATTTTCAATCAATATATTTTTTATCATCAGCAGTAAAACAGAGTGAAGTCAAATTAGCCCATCAGGTGTTTTGGTAAATAACATTTTATCATTCTAACAACCTCATTAGGCCTCATTATTACTGCAAATTGTGCACACGCACACACAGGGAATTTTATGACTCAATTTCTCAAACTTCCTCAAAGTCTAGGAACCTCTTCAGAACTGGGCCATGCTTTCTAGGAACTGCTGATGGGTACAAACATGGAAAACCTACTAGTGAGAAGCAAGAACATCTCATCTTATTCAAATGCATCCTCTCCTTTTCTTCCTGTTAGTGTCCATTCATTTAAAGCTCTCACTTGAGGTTTTATCTTCTTTTTTTAACATGGCAGAATGGCATGCTAGGTTTTTAAAACACCCACACACACAAAGCCATATAAGAGGAAAAGCATGAGATATTTTTGTTTAAAAAACATGATTTCTTTAGAGCAGGCTCACAAGAGAAATTGTAAGGAAAAATAGTATGCCATCTGGAAAGGGCAACATGCAATTTTTAATGGTAACTCTAACACGGCATGCTTGTTACACTCCCTTAATCTTGTTGAACAATTTTTGTTCTTGTCGCTGAAATGATAAATTTTGTATTCCCCTGCTGGGAATTCTTTTGAAGTAGCCACTTGAAAATCATTACTGCTTCTACTCATCATTTACTGGTGCAGAGTAAGTGAGAATGGACAGCCCGTTTTCAGTCTCTGTCTTATATTGTTCTGTTCATTCAACGTTGCTCTGCTTCAGAATTCGATTTTTTATATATATCATATCAACGGATAACACAATTCCTTTTTTGAAATAAAAATATTTATTTGGTTGAAAAGTATGACATATCCTTCCCAAAGAAATCTACTTCTTTCTAATAAGTTTAAAATAATCTGTTCAAGTCACAAAGGGAGAGAAAGCCTCATCTGCGAAGGACAAGATGCAATTTAAAAAAACAAAGAAAAAAGAATGACTGTAATAGAGGAAGCTTATTGTCCTGCCTTTATTTAGTTAAGGTATTTTTGTTTGTTATTGTTGCTAACATCAAAACAAACATTCTCTTGGGAATGCATTTGAAAATACTCCTTTGAAAGTCGTTTCTGCTTCTCTATTAGCATCTACGTTCCAAGCAAAAATGAGCAAAAACAATGAAGCTAACCAAATCTATTTAAACCATTCTTAAAATAGTCTCACCACAGAACAGACGACGACGACAACGACGACGACGACAACAACAAACAATAATATCCTGCTCATTTCATTTAAATAAAATGCCAGAAATATCTCCATATAGTTGATCAATAGGCTATTCTGAAAGTGGGGAGAATCCAAAGGGATTTACAATTACACTTAAATAAGGAGTGGGGGGAACGCAGATATACACCAATAAGGCATTTCCAGTCAAGTTCGTGGCACTGAATGAAAAGGAAGAGTCCTTTAGCAATCACTTCCAATCCGCTAGAAAAAAAGATCTGGGAAGGACACGCGGGGGCGGGGGCGGGTTGCGGAGGGCACAATCCGGTTTTGTTCGGAGAGTTTTAAGTGGCGCCACTGTTCAGTTGCTTTCACGCCTCCGATCTTCAAGGCGCTTTAATTGCTGCAAATTAATTAAACCCTCGGCACGTTCCAGCGGCAAGCAAGAGGCGACCGAGCCTTGAACCGCACGCTTCGAGGGAACAACGACCGCGCCCGGAGGAAGCCGGCGCTCAGGGCCACTGGAGAAGCGGCTGCTTTTCTGGATGATGGTTTTAAAAAAAAAAAGTGCGGAGGCGTGTGTATTTGGGCGCAGGGGTGCCTGCTTGCGGCCCTAAGACTCGCCGCAGGGCTGAGGGGGGCACTAGCTAAGGTGGCGCGAGAAGCAAAAACCCAGCAAGTGGTATCGGGGAGGGAGCAAACGCGCGGGAGCCGGGCGCCCCCCGGAAGAAAGCGAGCAGGAGTTCTGCGCCCGAGCGGGCAGGCGAGCCCTCCCCCCCGGGCCGGGCTGAGCCGAGGGCCCGCTCGGAAGCCCCCCCCCCGGCGAGGGGCGCCGGGGCGAACTCACCATCTGCGAGAAGAGGCTCAGGTCGGCGGTGTAGGGCAGGAAGGCGCTGTAGTTGGGCGCGCTGTAGGGCCCGGCGGCCGCGGCCGCGTACATGCCCAGCACCGAGGTGACGGCGGCGGTGGAGCCGCTGTTCAGCTCGGCGCCCGCGGGACGGCCCGAGGCGGCGGCGGCGGCCGCGGCGGCGGCGGCGGCGGCCGCCAGCACCCCCGGCCGGTCGCTCCCGCCGTAGACGGCCTGGCTGGCGCTCAGGTACTGCGGGTAGCCCAGCTGCGGGAAGGACATCCCGGGCGCGCGGGCGAGGAGGAGGGACAGCACGCCGCGCCGGCGGGCAAGGGCGAGCCAAGGGTGGGCGCCGGTCCGCGGGCGAGCGGGCGGCGGGCGGGCGGGCGGCGGGCGGCGCTCTCCTTCGCGCGACTCGGGTCAGGCTGCCGTGCCGGGAGCGGGGCGCCGTCTGGGGAATTTTCTCGGGGCTTCGGCTGGCGGGCTCTCCGCGACTCCCTCCCTCTCAGGCGGATCTTGTAATCTGCATGTGGAAGAGCAGGAGGAGGAGGAGGAGGAGGAGGAGGAAAGGAGGCGGCGGCGCGTGTGGATGGAGCCGGTGGGGCGTCTTCCCTCAAATCTCGGCTCGTCTGCGCTCCTAAATCCCTTAGATGTGATCTGATCAACAATTGAGCTCCGACTGATGCGCCTGCCCTAAGGTCCTCGGCTGATCTTTCAGATACAATTTGAAGTTGATGCTTTGATTGGCACCCACTTGAGCGCCAAGCCCCGCCCACCTCCCCCCGTCCTCCCCCCCCCCCGTCGGCGGAGCACGTGGTTTAGCAATCCTGCCCGGGCCACTTTGCCTTGATGTGTCTGCGCGCGCGCGCGCAGCTGCTATGCTGTGTGTGTGTGTGTGTATATGTGTGTGTGTATTTAATGTTTAGCAATGGGCTACTTTCAGAAAAGCCCCCGCTGCTGTATGACAAGCTGTCTACACGATTTTACAGCTGTCCAACATTGGGGTTTTGCTGTTTTGCAGCCTTGGTGTGTCCCCTTCATAAAAAAAGAAAAGAAAAAAAAAATCCACGGGATTGGTCTTTTTCCACCATTAACACGGGCTCCTCGTTGCAACAGCCCAGATCAGGGACGATTGCAAGTGAGTGGTCCAGCAAGCACATGGGACTTCTTCTTCTTTATTGGTAGGCGATGGTGGTGGACTGGTAACAACTTACCCGTTATTCCTCTAGAATTCTTGTTTGTTTGTTATCTAATTAGAGCAACAGACCCACAAACACAATATCACGAGCACAGAATTAAACTACTACCAGTTCTTCCTAGAGACCTGTCTCTCTCCTTTGTGTCAGCTGAGACTACACGCTGATAATATAATACAAAACAAAACAATGTAATGTAATGTAATGTGAAATGATATAATATAATTTAATATAATATAAAGACGATCTCCCTCCCCACCCGTGTTTGCACCAAATAAACTTTTAAAAAGTATTTTTTCATTCTCTGGGGTGGGGAAAAGATGAAAGATCTCTCTCTCTCTCTCTCTCCCAGTAGCCTTTGGGCAAAGCCTTCTATACTGCAAAGCCTTCTATAATTTTGTGTTGCTTGCAAATGAACGCACAGAGGTAGGTCCGTCTTGGAATTTGGAAAACACCTGAATCCATGTGAATCTGGGACGCGTGGCTGGACGGAATTCTGAAGTAGCACTGTCTTCGGGAAAACGCACGCAAATATGTCAGCTGGTCTTCGGACGACCAGGTAAGCGCTGGGCCATGGGCCATGGGCCGCTGTCTTCGTCTGGCATCCCACCATGCGTTGCCTTTTGTTCGGCCCAGATGCGGCGTGGACTTGGCACCGCTCAGCTCCGGCTTGGACTCGGAGGCTCCTCTGAGACCCTTTTGCTGCTGCCCGCTGGTTTCTTCCACGATTCTTGCTCCTGGCCTCCTCCCGAGGGCTGGGGCCAGGCCCGCCCGCGCTGCTGCTGCTACCCAGGGGAGGATGCCCCGGCCCCATTTGTCGCTCCCGCACCTGGAGAGCGTCCCTTGCGCCTCCCGGATAGGGTAGAAAGGGAGCCCGAGAGGCGCCGCCCATTCTTCGCGGTGGGTCGACTCGGCACCACCTCGATGTTGCCGGGCAGCCGCAAAGAGCACAGGGGATCTCAGGCCAAGTAGGGGTTGGGGCGGTGCGGCCCCAAACCTGTGAATGTTTACCTGGAAGTAAAACCCGCGGAATACATGGGACTTTCTTCCAGGTTTGCGTGCATCGGATTTTCATTTTCCGCAGCCCTCGGGAAGCAGAACACCAGCGCACAGGAAGGCGAGCACACGCATCCCTCCGATTGTACACACCTTCAACTAAGCCTCGAACTCCATGCGCACAGTATTTTATCCTTTATTTTAAAACACATATTTCTACCCGGCCTTTCGGCCCTCAAATGGCTTCTGCGGTGGCTTATACCCCTAAGAAGTCTACAAATATTAATTATTATTATTATTATTATTATTTTTTAGAAAAGAACCAAAACAGAGTTGTCTTCCTTATACAGTAAGATTTACTTCTGAGTAAAGTGCTCAGACGCACTGTCTGTAGCCCCCACCCACCCCCACACACTCACTCAAAAAAAGAGGGTGGGAAAGAGGTTAACAATATGGAGGAATATTTATTTATATTTTATTTATTTACAGTATTTGTATACCGCTCCATATCTAGAAGAGATATTGACCACAGCTCTGTCTCCTTAGAGCAATTCATATTTCAGGTCCTGTTTTTTCGTTCTTTATTCCCTCTCATTTCTAATGTGCGTGTTTCAAACACCAGTGATTCTTTCTTACTTGGTTTCTCAAGTGCTCTTCACAGGCCACCTTTAAAAAAAAAAAAAAAATCTCAAAAGTCGACGCCTAAAATGTGAGGTGTGAATGAAGCAAACAGGTGTATATGAAACACGAGTATCATACGGGTAGATTTGCCAAACCTGGGTTTGTGGCCGTACTGTGTATGGCACAGGCCTTCCTTAAAGCGCGCCATAACCTTATCCAAACACTTGGTGTGTTCACCGTCCACACTGGCTTTCTTCCGAGGAATTTCTTGGTGCTTCCCTCCTCCATGAAAGAAACCCACACCTTTCCTGTAGTGCCAGAATCCAAGGGGAGAAATAAAGGATTTGGACCACAATCCAGCCACTCTGAAGCGCTTTCCAGTCTCGTTCATTTTAATAGACATACTTCATTTCCTCTTCTCGAAATAAAATAAAATAAAAGGGAAATTAAACGTGGCTAGATCGTGGCATAAAACGTGGATATATATATATATATATATATACACACACACACACATATACATATACACACACATATATATATATTCGTCTTTGCCTATATATATATATATATATTCGTGTGAGCCACGTTTTATACCACGAGCTAGCCACTATATATCTATAGCCAAGACAGAGCTTTTAAAGAATTCCCATTGGTTTCAACTGGAGGTTTAAACATACGCCTGACCCTCGCCTATTGAATTCAATGGGACGTTAAAAAGATTCCCCGAATTTATAGTCTGCAGCGTCCCAAGAAGCACCCTGGAAGCGGCAGTCACAAGGCGGCCTGTACAGCGAAGCTTTTTATCTTTCGATGTGGAGTGAATCCAATTTGGCCAGACGACTCCGTCTCGATCCCTCCGTCCACGCAGAGAGCCTTTTAGGGAAGCCGTGCCCCTCGTTCTGGCACGATCCCTCCGGGGAGAACTTGGCTGCCGCCCCTCATCTGAATGCCGTGGCCGTGTCAATCGGGATTGGAACGGAGAAACGGGATCCGGCGGAGAGCGCTGGGAAACAATCGCCGGGTGGGGAACAAAAGGAACTTTCAGTTCTCAGGGCGATGGACGGGAGAGGGAGGGGAGGAGCAGGCGAGGAGACCGTCGGTGCTTGACAACTTCGAAGGGCGGCGAGCGCCGGAGCGGGCCGTGGCGGATTCACCCGGCTCCTTTCCCTGCTGTCCAGAAGAGTTACACCCACGCGCGCCCCGAGTCCCCCGTGTGATTTCTCCCTCCTAGGCCAGGCAGGGCTCCCCCTCCCCCCGCTGACACTCCTCATCCGTTCTGCTTTCCTTCCCCGAATTTTAGAAGACCTGACCGACTGCGGGGACTTGTGGGTCCCGATCCGCCCTCCCCTTTGACTCCAGTGAGAGGGATTCCAGCATATGCTTCACTCTCCTTCTGAAACCGAGGGCATTTTAAAGTGCGGGACTTTGGCTAGGTGCGTGTTCCCCTGTCCTTTTTTGGGATGGCTCTCCGTGCCTGTTTACTTGGAAGGAAGTCAGTTCCCCTTTCCCAGTTCAGTGGGCTGGGCTCACTCCCAAGTAAGTGAGTATACCAGTGCAACCTAAATCGGTTTCGAGAAAGCCTGGATTTCCGCCTGCTTCACCAGAGAGCCCGATTTTCCCCAGGACTTGGCGTGCTTAGGGTTTTAGCTTTAAAACAGTTTAACAGCCTCCCACACATACACTCCACCCCCCCCACACACACACACCCAAATAGGCAAAGCACTATGACAAAACACCATCCCCTCTTGGAGTAAACAAGGAGCACGATCCAGCCAAAGCACCGTCCCTTTTCAACCCCATCGATTTCGCCCGCGCTTCCAATCTCTTCTGCGGAGATCAGTGGGGGGCTTCAAAAAGTTCGGCTTCGGATGGATCGTGCTCACCCAGGGTTTCTCGTGGGATGCAGGTGGCCCAAGTGATGTGTAAAGTTTTCTTTTCTCTCTCTCTCCCTTTCAAATGATGTAGGAAAATCTGTCTGTCTATCATCTGCTTTCTAAATATTCAGCCTATTTCTGGAGTCCCAAAGTTTTAAATTCCTGAATAGTCTCCATTAAAGGGAGTGCAACCGATGCTACCAATCTATTGGTTGAGCCGCATTTTTTTTTTTTTTTTAAGAACAAGCCGCCCCATCAGCCGAGCAGAGGAAAGAAACAAGGCTGGGATTAGAAGGCGGAGGCGCAGGCGAAGGAAACGAGCGAGGGCGAAAAGGGAAAGCAAAGCGGCGGAGCCGGAGAGACGACGAGAGGACGCCGAAGTCGAGGCACACGATCCAGGCCGAGCGGAGCACTGCGCCGGCGGGATCCGATGCGGGTTCATTTGGAAATACCCTCCCCCCCGCACCCCCACACCCCCACGGAGTCCAAAGGGACTTACTCCCCTGTAAGTGTACTTAAGGTTGCAGCCGTGAACACGCCCACCGATTTTAATGGAGAGCGGAGCATTTGCTCGTCCGCCGCCCACTGAAAGGAATGGGGTTTCTGAGCTCGGTTCCTGCTTTCAAATCAGTCGAGCCCCTGTAAAAAAAAAAAATGAATGAGTGAATCTCCCCCCAGTTAAGAAGTATTGAACGCTGAGAATAAGGAGGCAGTAAAATAATAACTATGAATGATAATTCGTTCCCCAAAGGCCTCCAAACAGCTTCTGGAGAGAAACAAATCAGCCCCATCGAACGGGGAAAATCACCCCACGAATTTTGGCGAGGGTTCGACAAGCCGTGTAAATCCAGGCCTAGGGGTCGCTGCTTGCTTGGTCGAGTTTCGGCGTGGGGCGGGTGGGGAGGGGGCGCTTCGCAATGGACTGGAAGGTGCCTGGCGCGGGGAGCAGGCGAGGGTGCGAAACGCTTGGTTCAGAGCACCGGTTTTGCGGCGGCGGGGGTGAGGGGCGATCGGAGCGCGGCGACTTGGATCGGCTCCAGATGTTTTTCGAGAACGGCTGCCGCGCTGCGGGACAACCCGCCACGCCAAGTCCGGCGGAAGACGCCGGCGAAGATCGCCCTGGCAGTTGCGATAACCTGTTCAGAAGTACAGGGCTGGAGGTGGCAGTGATAAACCGTGGTTTAAAAGAAAAGGAGAGCGAGCGAGCGAGAGAGCTGGGCGGGGGGCAGAGATGGAGAAAGGGGACACCCACCCAACTCGGAAGAGAAGCGGTGGGATCAAACCAGAAGCGGGACACGAACCACGGCGGGATGGCCGGCTCTCCCTTCGGGTTTGGTCACCCGCACCACGCCTGCAGGCCAACACGCGTCGGATCGCGGGCTGCGCACACCCGCGCGTGGCTCGACACAGGCCCGGCCCGGCGCTCCGAGGTCCCACTGATTTCCACGGGAGACTGAAGCGCCCCGCTGCTCGCCCCCCCCGTGAAATCAGTGGGAATCGAAGGGGCTGTATGGCGCCCCTTGTTCGCCTCTTTGGGACTCCTAAGGAGAAGTTCGCTTTTCGGCCTTGGGATCGACGTCGACACGCTCTTTTTCGCGACCATTTTCGCCCGGGTTTGCGGGGATTTGGGGGAGGCGAGGGCTCCAATGTTTAACAAAACTTTTTCTCCCCTTCCCCTCCAGAACGTCCGGGGGGGGGGTCTATTTGTTGTTATTTTCCTGCGAAAGAAGAACTCTGACAAACTCTGAGAAAGGTATATACGTGGAGACCGTTTGCAAACTAACCTTAAACCAATCCTCCAATAATTACTGCGTTGAGAATAATACACACCCATTTTTACACTTCACAGTAGCAAACCTACACCTTAAGCTTCTTCTTTTTTAAAATGCAGGAAACGATTCGTTAGATCCACAGACTTGATGTTATTGTGAACCTCGAGGTGAGCCAAAGGTCCAGCAGTCTCACAACAAGTCCCCTTGACTTCAGTGGAAGATGTATCAGCCTGATACGCTTTCACCCGATGGCTGGATCGTGCCCTTAAATTTGGGTAGTGTGGGTGAGAGCGTGGCGAGTGCCCCCGTTTTACCGGGAGCAGACTGCCGTGGACGGGATCTCAGTGGGGCTTGCTTCTCAGGGAGTGGGGCAGCGTTCCCGGGTTGGGTTTGTTGGGGATGGTGTCTGTCCGTCCCCCTTGAGGCTGAGTATCTTTCAGAGCCGGCGCGGAGGAGGCAGAGCGGCCGATCTGCAGCCAAGTTTGGGATTTCATGGGTTGCATTCGTAGCCCCCGGAAAACAATGAGCCTGGACCCAGCCAGACGTAGGCTCTTTCCGCGCCGTTCGGAGCATTCCTCAGAAGGAAGCCCCGCCGAGTTCAGCCACCCTTCCAGCGCAAGCCCAGGGCAGGCGCGTCTGCCCAGAAGGAAGTCCCACTGAGTTCCACGGGACTTTCTCCTGGGGAAGCGGCGATAGGAAGCACAGCCGTCGCCTCCAGAAAGCGCTGAAGTGTCCGCCCCTTTGAAGCCCCAACCGGTCCAGGGGAAGAGGGAAGGGCGGGCTTCGTGAGTAACTCTCTCCTGCGGAATCGACGGGCTCCGCTTGAGTCGAAGGAGGGCTCCAGCTTGAGCGCGTGGTGGATCGGGCCGTATTTTTCTCGCTTTGACGTGCTAAATGGGTCTTTAGCCGTGGGGGGGAGGGGGGTTCCTTTGGCGTCGGTGCCTGAGCTGGGCTGAGCGGAGGGCGCTTCTCATCAAGCTCGGATTTATGAGGCTTGTTAAATACGCATTATTACTTAACACCTCCCCCCCCTCCAGAAGGGGCTGAGAAACACCCCCCCCCCCCCCCGAGACAACAAGGCGTGTGTCAAACAATTCCCCGCGGCAAGGCGATACATCTCCGCCACTGTCACCCACACACCCACTTTTCAGTCCCCGCGCGGGTGCCTTTCAACCCCCAAGCAACCCCCTTTCTACGAAACTTTAAGGACGGCGACGGTTTAACTAGCTGCACTCGGCAGCCGCCCAAGGAAATTCGGGCGGTGGTTTCTTAGAACTTTCCTTTCGGGCGCACGGAAAGCAGGAGAGACTTTGGGGAGTTGGGGAGGAGAAGGAGGCGGGGGGAGGTGTCTCTCGGTGTCCGGTGGATTTTCTACGCCGGGCAACACGTTTAAAATATTTTTTTGCAACAGCAAAGATGTCCCTCCCTCCACGCCCTGGCTTCGCAGTTCACAACTAGGAAAGATAAAGAAGTGTGTGTGTGTGTGTGTGTGTGGGGGGGGCAGAATGGGGTGTGGCGAGAGGGAGAAGGAGGTCTTCTTGGCCAAAATAAATCTATAATGATATGGAGGCCACGATCCAGCCAAAGTCGGGCACTTTTCACGCCCGTTTCATTTTAGCAGGAAAGTTATTAAAACACATTTTCTCCCATTCACATCAATGGAACAGCTATTTATTTTTTAAAGTGTCCGCTTTTGGCTGGATCTGACCTCAAACAGCACACAAACAAACTTCAATCTAAAACTAAGAATTTAAAATGAGTATATTTAGAACATACATTTCAGGGGAGGGAAGGGTGTTTTTTTTTTAATATTTTCTTTATTGTTAATGCTAATTGATTTCTTTAATGTCAAGGGTATTTAAAGTGGCGGTATTTATTCACAGCCTATTACAAATTAATATATTATCTCAATAGCGTTAAAGACACACCGGAATTCTATCCACCTATCTATCTTCCCCAGCCCAGTGACGTTTATAGAGCCACCCTTAATTAACAAAATGATTTCCATTCTGTCTCGCGAAGGATCCTGGATCATTTTCGAGGCGACTTTTGCGGTTCTTTTGCCCCCCCCCACTCCCCCCTCTGTCTCGCTCTCCCACCCAGCCTTGCGTTATGCGTCTTTGGGGAAGGAGGGGGGCAGGGGAGACCCAGTTGCGGCGCCAGCTGCACTTGCATTTATTTGTTCTGCTGCCTTGCTCCTGCGGGGCTGCATTCCGCCGGGCTTTTAGAATGATCATTATTTTCAGGCGGCCGTGTTTGCATTGCCTTTGCGGCCGACCGAAATGCGCGGCGTCCCGGAACAAGGCGACGTCCGCGGCGCAGGCGGAGCCCTAGCGCGGGTGCCACGAGCCAGCTCCGGCGGCCTCCCGCGAGCAAAGTGCGCGTGTCCTCCCCCGGTCGGGAGGCCCGAGGCCAGGACTTCGCTCGACCGCCGGTGGGAAGCGCCGAGAGGAGGCTGAGGGAAGCCCCCGGCGCTGCCAGCGCCCGTCCCCCCCTCGAAAGCCCGTTTGGCGCGGAGGGAAGGGAAGCGGCCAAGAGAGGAGATCGACCACGTGGAGACGCGAGAGGGCCGAGCTGCTGGGCACACACCTGGGCGGAAGCCGAGATCCTTCCTTCCTTCCTTTCTCCCCTCCAAATCCTCCTTTTCCGTGGAGGTCATTTAATCTCTTAGTCCTAATCCCTAGCTGCATTTGCGCCATTCGCTCCCTGTTGCCCTGGCTTCTTCCTCCCTGCTGTCTCTCCCCCTCCCCACTCTACAATTAGACTGTGAGTTCTTCGGGGCAGAGAGTTGCCTTTTGCTTGTGTTACTCCATAAAGCACCAGTGGACACTGATGGTCCTGTATGCCTTTCTTTCTTCAGAGTCAGAGAAACAGTGAAAGAGAGGATAAGAGAACGCGAGAAAGACACACAGAGAGAAATGATTTGGTGGTTTACAACCAGGTCGTTTGCCAGGAGTTAGCAGTTTATATTTAGAAGGATCACGGATGTGACAGAAATGGGCAAACACAGCTTCGGAGAAATTCATGGAGGACAGGTCTTTCAATGCTTATTAGGCATAGTAACTAAAGGAATCTCCAGGGGCAGAGGCAGTGCACCTTTGAACACCCACTCCTGCAAAGCAAGCAATGGCCCCGTTGCCTCTATTTGTTGGGTTCTGGCTGTGGCTGGCCACTGCTGGAAACAGGACATTGAGCTAGATGGACTGTTGATCTCACCCAATCTGATTTTATGTCTTTATGACCCTTGTTATTGTTGTTGTTCAGTCGTTCAGTCGTGTCTGACTCTTCGTGACCCCATGGACCATAGCACTCCAGGCCTTCCTGTCCTCCGCTCTCTCCTGGAGTGTGCTCAAGTTCATATTCATTGCATCAGTGATGCTATCTAGCCATCTCATCCTCTGCCGTCCCCTTCTCCTGTTGCCTTCAATCTTTCCCAGCATCAGGGTCTTTTCCAGTGACTTTTCTCTTCGCATTAGGTGGCCAAAATATTTGAGCTTCAGCTTCAGTATCTGTCCTTTCAATGAGCAGTCAGGGTTGATTTCCTTTAGGATTGACTGATTTGTAGGGATGTACGAAAGTCACTTACCTGGTCTCGCAGCTTGCTTCGCGGTGGGGGGGAGGCGCTTCACTTCTCTCCCTGAAGTTCAGGGCTATTTGCGTTGCCCTTATTTTTGCTGTAGTCTATGTAAATCTTTACGTACACTACAGGGACCAAATAAGGAACGCAAATGGCGGCTCCCTATGGGGGCCGCCATTAGCGTACGCGCTTTTTTTTTTTTTAAGTCACCCGTGATAGGCTACGTGACGATTAACGTAGCCTATCACAGCTGACTTTGCAAATCTAGCCGTGATAGGCTACGTTAATCCTTACATAGCCTATCACAGGGGCGTTTTTTTTTTTTTTAACTTTTCTTGTAATGGTGGCGGCGGCAGCCGGTCGAAAGACCAGCTGCCGCCCCCGCCCCTGACGAAGACCTGCCGAACCGCTGCCGGGACCCGCCGCCGGGAGCGACATTCGTGAAAGGTAAGTCCCATCCCGGGGGGCGGGGTGGCGGGGGGGTGGCGGGGGGTGGTGGAGAAATTTCTCCCCGAACCTTCGGAGGACCGAATGCGTTGGCACTCGGCCCCCCGAAGTTTTGGGGAGAAATTCTCCCCCATCCCTACAGTGATTTGACCTCCTTGCAGTCTGGGGGACTTGTAAGAGTCTTTTCCAGCACCACAGTTCGAAAGCATCAATTCTTCAGCGCTCAGCCTTACAGTCCAGCTCTCACAGCCATACATCACTATTATGACCCTTACAATGAGCTAAATAAATGACATGTTGCTGCTGTTTCCATGGACCCTCAAAAATCCACCTCTTGAGGCAGGCCAATTCACCAAAGGGTCTGGAGCGGCACAGGGACAAGTGGTGAACATCAGCAAATGTGGGTTGAATTTTGTATTTCTATCACTGCTGAATACTGATAGCCATTCTGAAATTTTCTGTGCTTTTAAAGAATTTGAGAAGTCATGCTTATACAAATACAAATGGTGGATTCTTACAATATTTTAACTTTTCTGCATCAAACCATCTGCATTCTTACAATATGTCTTCCTATTTTGGGCTCCCCCCATTTGTTTTGCAAATAAAACACATATGCATGAGAATGCTGGGTTTACTTGTCTATAAAACTACAAAACCCATGATGTGGTGTAACTGCAAGTGCAACATGCTTGTGTCTGCGTGTGGGTGGATGGGGGAAGAGAGTCCATCTAGGGCTGTTGCTTAAAGTGAGGAATTGATATACCATCAGAACCTGCCAAATGCCAAATTGGCAGCCAGAGTTTTCCACATAAACCGGCCTGTTCATCCTCAGTGTCATAGTTCGAGGCCATGGGACTTAGCACTACGAGCAGCTGAAGGGAACAGGAGCAAGACCAGCCCTTGTGATTAAAAGGGCATCTGAAGCCTCTGGACTGAAAGCTCCCCTTCAGGTCTAGATGTAGCCATGGTTGCCCACAACCTCAGCAGCAGATGCCTCACGCATCTATTTCTGCAACAAGAAGCAGGATCTTTACTGAATGCCAGAATGCCTGTTTCACTTTGCTCTCTAGGACACCTCAGATGCAGGATGCGTTCCCACTCTGCCTGTCAAAGTGGGGTCACAAAAGCTGTTAAGTGGCTGGATTGCACTTTTGGCTTGACTTACTAGCATTGTTATCATTTTAAACAATGATCTCAAGTGCTGTGTTCACTGATTTATATGGAGGTCTTCAGTGGGATCCCGATCCCTTCCATTATTGTTCTTTTCAATAGGACTGCTGATCGCAGCATTGCCATTTCTGCGATTTCTCCAGAACCCACACAGTTCTGGGCTTGGGCAGTCTCATAGGGCATAACTGCGGCCTATTTCTAATTGCACAATCTTTCTAGGTGCCCATCTTCCTGGAAGACATCTTAGCGCCCTGCTAATATCTGTCATGGGCATCCTCCTCCTGTAGATCTACTTCACAGCTTGTACTTCTTTGTTGCCAGTAGTGGGGACATCCCTGTGCTATGAATACCAGGCAACTGCGATTCTTGTTGCACTGATCAAACAGGCTTTATTCACTTGCTGTAGTATTGCTGAGTTGTTTTCCCTCTGGTCACTTTTCTCCAGTGCCATATCAGTAGGGATGGGCGACATTTTGTTCAGTTTGTTTTCTGATGAGGACTTTCCAAAATTTGCAGATGTCTCCATAACTGCACTGGAAAGAACTAGATTTAAAACAAAGAAAAAACATTAAATGCGGGAGAAAGCGAAACTGACCGATTTGTTCATCCAGGCCCAGGGCTTTGAGTGGTTAGTTCCTAAAAGACTGGGTTTGAATCCCTGGGTATTCAGCCATGTTTGTGGTGCTGTTAGGGTTGCAACCTCTTTTTTTTTTTGGCAGACTCTTCAACTATAACAGCTGTATGGCAGGCAGGTACAACATGGTCTCTCCTAAGCTGGGAACAGCTGTATGTATCGAATTTGGTCAGTGCAGATGGGTCAGAATTTCATTTGGCTTATTTTTTTTTTATAAGAACTTAACAAAATGTGTACATTTCTTTAGACACAGGATGGAAAGAACATGAGATTAAAAAATTCAAATGTGGGAGAAAGTGAACCTGACAAATTCATTAATACCTATGGAAATGTTACTATTTGCAACATCCTTCGTGTGTTCTTTCAAAACCCAGGAGCCTACCCTTCTTATTAAAGATGCAATTTTACAGCATAATCCTATGCATGTCTTCTCAGAGGTAAACCCCATTGAATAAGTGTGTATAGGATTGCAGCCTTAATTGGTTTAATCAATAGATTACGGAATAAAAACTTCAGTGGACTGATCTATGCACTGGTGGTTGTGAATTTTAATCAGCAAGGACTAGATTTTAATTGGAGGAACTGTGACTTAAAGGAACACTTGTTTCTGTTTGAAGTCTATTTTGGTGTTGGTGTGTCACAATAATAGGATATAAAAATAACATAAAATGTTAAAGATGATCTTTTTGTTTTTAAAATTACAATTTATCTCACATTTCCCAGTATCTCAAAAAGGCACTTACATATCAATGTTTTGGCAACAGATTTGTTTCAATATATAGCCTGAACTATTCATGTTTGCTTGGGAGTAGGTTCCATTGAGGGCAATGGGATTTACTTCCAAGTAAATATGGGCTGGATTATGGCCTTAATTAATCAATTGATTAATTAGTTAAAAGGCAGGTGATCAACTAAGAATTCTTAACAACAGTTCTGTTTTTTTTAATCAGTTAACACTGATTCCCCAGTAGCCATTTTAAGGAGAAATGAGAATGAAAGGCCCACTGAGCAAACTGGTCTCCTGTGCCAGTCAGTTGGGAATGCCATGTTTTGTTTTTGAAAATCTAATCATAGTAACCAGTAACTGTAAGCACAGGTGGACACTTCCACCTGTCCAGATACGTATTCGGAGGAAACATTTTTCATCCATACCATTTGCCCTTAGTGATGTCATCACAGAGCAAAATCTGATTGGCTGCACAGCGTTGTGTTATCATCCTGTCTAGTACATGATACCTCATTAGATGGGATTATCCATGTGTCTAATTCAGGAAGGTTGAAGGTGGAAGAAGAAACAGCCAGGGGAAAATGTGATGCTGAGGCCATCACAGTGCCAGACAGGATAGAAAAAAATGGTGAATATTCTAAGTGTTTTTCAGGATCAACTTCCACCTCTCTAAAGTTATGCATTTCAATTTGAAAGTCAAAAATAGATAATTTTTGGTACCACTCTAATCTAATGGAATTTGGGCGTGACTTTCTCTAGGGCCAATATATGAGAATAGATGTAGTCACCATGGATTTCCATTGATCTAGAACAGATTGCCAGATTCATAGGTGACAGCCCATGCTTAATCCAATGCTTGATTTCAATGTAATATATAGAAATAAACATTCTTTTAAAAGGGAGACATAACCAAGTGGCTAGTTTCTACCTAGTGTGGGCTTGTGGTATTCTTGAAGCTTCACTTCCTGAAGTCATGAACTCAGTGGCCATCCACAAGCCACTGTAAACCTCACTCCCCTATATATAGCCAAACTGGACTACCTTACAGGGTGATTATAAGAATTACTGAGAGAATGCAGGTGAAGTTCTTTGAGCAATTCGGAAAATGACTATATCAGGCCTGCACAATTTGTAGTGACCCACCACCACAGAATGCATCACAGAAGCAACACATATGGCTGCCATGTAAACCTCTTTTTTTTGCTGCCTGACTTGGACTGTAATACAAGACAGGGGACTGTTAAGTATCTGGCAGGCTACAATACATGGCCAGCGGGCTACCTTGGGCTGTGAGGGCATTTAGTTGTGGAGGTGTGATGTAAGATTGTCTTCTGAAGCTCTTCTCTGGGTGCTGCTGCCCACAATGGTGCAACGGGTGGCTACCAGGGAAAGATCCTTCTCTGTAGTGGCCCCCCATCTTTAGAAAGCCCTCCCCAGGGAGATCCGCCTGGTGTCTTCACTGTATACATTTAGATGCCAATGCAAGGCCTTCCTATTCCAGTAGGCATTTAATATTTAACATCTTGCTCTGATTATTAACTTTACTGCTGGCTCTTTAACATATTTTATATTTTTAATGTCTTTAATGTTTTAAAATTTGATTATGTTGACATTTGCAATGTTGTATTTACAGTTTTAGCTGTAATTTTATTGCTTTCAGCAGGTTTTATGATTGTAAACCACCCCAAGGGCTTTTGCCAGTTGGGGAATAGATAAATGAAATGAACAAATAAGTGAATAAATAAATGCTCGCCCTGCCCCATTTTATAACCCCATTTGGGGCACCACTTTGTTTCTGGTGGAAGAATATTTCTTGGTAAATATGAGAAGTCTATCACCAATATAACTTCATTCATAAATCCTAGTGCATCCCTCAACACCCCCCCTCCGGCCCCATTTAGGTTACAGATTTTTAAAAGAGTGATTGAGACATAGGTCTACATCTCATAGTAACAAATGGCTAATTTAAAAAATGATACCAATTGATATGTGCATAAATTGCTTCCAGGAGTAGATAGGGACTTGGATTCCTTTAGCATCTATGATCCATCCCAAGCACAGTACTGGGCTCTTCTAATCAAATCTGATTTATGGGGCTTGTTAAGTGCTCATTATGACTTAACACTTTTTTTCCAGCAGGGGCTGCAAAACAGGCCCACTTTGAAACAAGGCATGTGGCAAACAATTACAGGCAGGAGAGACATGGATCTCCACAACTGTCACACTTACCAGTTTTTCCCTTGTCCGTTTGTGTCTGTAAGCCTTTAAATCCAAATGGGATTCCCTCCTGTTAAACTTTGGGAGTATTCCGCTGCAATCCTATACACATTTACCTGTGAATAAGTCCTGTCAAAGTCAGTGGGGCTTTCTTCTGAGTGGACATGTATTATCATGTTGTCTGAAACCAGCCGTGATAACCACCCATGGGTTGTTAACCACGAACAACCCACAGTTCACAACCCAGCAACAAATCATGGATTCTCTTCATGGATTGTTCATGGTTAACAAACCATGGTTTGCTAGCACAGCTGGGTTCAGACAACGTGTTTCAACAACCCATGGTTCAACAACAACCCACACTCAATCCTTGAGCGTGGGTTATTGTGTTGACTGAATCTAGTCACTGTGTGGACAAGAGTGGTAACTCAGCCTTCCTCCATCACTGCCTCATCACCCATCATGAGTTGGAGGCAAGCGTCTGCAGTGGGCAGTCTTTTCTACACATGTAGACTCCATGAGTGATTTAGAATCATGATTTTCCAGGATCCTAAATCATGTGGTGGGGGGGCTATACAAGTAGTGAGGGGATTCCCTGTACAAATGGGGCTTAGTCATCCCAGCTCTCCCTTGTCGCTTGAGTAATTTGAAGTTTGAGCGCCTCAAGAGGGCTCAGGTCATTTTGTATTCTCCAGTTCAGATCAGGAGATTTTCATGGAGGGTGGCCACTTATGAATCGCCAAAGAAGAGGACAATGGTTTGCATAAAATGTGTGTGTGATAATTTATATGTGTAGTTGCACATTTGGAAATAATTATTAAAATTTAAATAGAAATACAGTATACCTCAGTATAGTATGAAAGACTGTGACCGGATGACCTGTATGCCCACCTGTTCAATCTGCTGTTTAGGTGTTAAATGTTAATGGGCAACTTCTTATGGACTTGGACAGCACCGCCCATCAAACAGAGGACACTTTGAAACAGAGGACTTGCCCTCTGCCAGCTTCCTAAAATAGGGGATTGTCCTCTGTAACAGAGGACACATGGCCACCTGACACTTTCAGGAGCATCCCTAATTTTGGTTGTCCATTTATAGTAATAGCAAACAAAAAAGGAAATATTAAAAGTGGCCTTTCCTCCTATTTTTTTAGTTCATTATGTATAAACAATATTTATACACTGCCCAATAACAAAGTTCTTTGGGTGGCTTACAAAAACAATGTGTAGCTACTTTTGTTTGTTCAGTTGCAGTGGTATCTCAAGCAAGTTCTGTTAATATGCACCTTTACTTAAATTTAAAGGATTAATTCATTGATTCATTAATTCATTAATTAAAGACTGCTGGTTAATCAACTAATCAACTTAATTATTTAATTGGTTGACAGCCCTACTATCTATTATTTAACCATGAATATTTTATAGCCTGGTCTTAATTAACAAAGTAATTTTCATTCCGTCTCTAAAACAATATTCGAAATGTTTGGGCCACTTTTTATGTTTTGTTTTGTTTAAAAAATTCATCTGATGTCCCCAACATCTTTCTCTTGCTCGGGGCCAGAGGCGCACAATTGTTGTACCAGCTGCGGTAAGCTTTTACAAAAATAATAATTGTTTTGCTCCATAATTCCAATTGGCTTCCTTATGTGCTTGTTTTAATTAGTTTGCATTGCCATTGCAGCGATCCCAAATCAATGCCATCCTGAAGCAATGTGACATAAATTCCTGCAGTACAGGTGTAGCAGCTAGCAAGTTGCCAAACACTAGGAAGCCCGTGTCTTACACATGGAAGGGGCGAATGCCATTCAGCCAGACTGTCAGTTTGAAACAGCCGAGAGGAAGGAGATCAAAGCCAAGAGCTGGAACTTCTCCTCTCCAGATTAAAGTCTTTATGGTTTGAACTCCTAATGCTGTTAAAGGGAACCAGGACATAGAGCACAACACCGGCTACAAAGTTCTTCTAATTTCACTGAAGTCCTGCTGTATTTTGGCCAATGTAAGCCCTTCCAAGCATTTCAAGGCATGCCGTTTCTTCTGAGGCCTCGTCGGCTACTCCTTGGAAATCACGCAGAACTAATACCTTCAGACATACATTTCTGTTTGTGAGCATATTTATATAACTTATCGCCTCTGGAGAGATAATTTTGATTCCCTCCTAGGTTCCACAAAGTCTTTTAATAGAACTCTGAGCAATAAAACCTGAAATTCTAGTATCTCCAGACATGAAAAGTCTCTTTTTGTTGCGTTTGGTGTCTCTCCTTTCTTGCGGTGACCTCTGCACAGTGGTGTATAAATCTATTATTCCAGTCACTGGGGAATTCTTTTAAAGCTTTCTCTCTCCTTCTGTATCTGTCTCTCTTTTTTGTCAGGAATAAGAGATCGTTCATCTTTAACTAGGCCACATAGAAATTATGATTCTACTGCAGTGTATATTTAATTAGAGTAATCTCACTTGAATTTAATTACCTAATGAATTATTTGTTTAAAAGGTAAAAAGACTTGTTTGCCAAGCACAGTGCAACACACTGATAAGAACTTCTGCCATAAGGACATTATTGTTCAAAAATATCATTTTATATTTTTTAACTCTTTAGTTATCTTAACCCTAAATGCAGTTGTTTAGTGTTGAATTCCTTTTTTTTTTCTTTTTTGTACTTGCCCCTGGCTAATAGGTGTTCTTATGTGAGTAAGGGGAGGTGAAATTACTTCAGATCCATTCTTGGTTTTCCAGAAGTTCAGATCTCAAGTTACTACATGCTACGGTCCAGTTCAGAAACTTACTGGGCCAGTGATTAGACTCAAACCAGGGGACTAAAGCACCCCACCGTGTAAGAGCATTAAGTCCAGGGTCCAAAATGACCTCGCTGCATCACTGATTGGGTGGATGGGCCTCTTACAGCCTGGTTCACAATTTAGTTAAGGCTTCAAGCCAAGGTCTTCTGCTTTGTTGGGTTATCCCAGATCACACTGTTAACTTCGCTTTAGAGAGTGTTCTCTCTGGCCATGATTTAGTCTTTCTTAGTTACTTTAAAGGCCATGGCAATAAAAACAAAAGATGACCAGCACCTGACCTTGACCCTTTGTCACACTCTGCCCAGTCCTGCTCCTTTTATCTCTAAGACACAAAGCAAATGGTTCTCTTGGCTGGTGTGTTTCCAAGGGACGCTTGCAATGGGGCTATTGTGGGCACAAGCCACAAGTGCTGAAATCAATGGGGACTTTCCCCATTAACTTCAGACAGCGAGATGTGCGTGCTCTCCTTACTGACCCTTGGCAACAGACTGATTGTGCATCACATAAACAACACCTGCTGCTTTGTATTGGGAGTATGTAGTTTTGATTGATTGGTTTCTGTACCTTTCTCCCTTAGATCACTTGATGGTGTTTCCCCATATTAAAGTGAAGGCCCCGACCCTAGGATTTCTGGAAGTATTAAAATATAGATGTGTACCTGGGAAGCACATTACACCCAACGTCTGCTCAGTTCTTTTCTTCTTTTCCAGGAACAATTGACGGTGCATGTTATAATTTGTAAAGCCCTAAACAGCCTAAAGCAGCAGCACTACACATTAAGAGGCAATAAGGGGGGCTCCCAAACCAATGTTTGCCTTGTAATGTTAATGATTGCAGAGGCAATTGGGGACAATGAGAGGGAAGAAACAGGGGGCAGGGAGGACTTAGTCCTCCCCCACCTGCCAATTCTGTCACACAACTCTTCCTCCCAGCTCCCCACTCCTTCTTTTCCCCCTAGCTGGCCTCTGAGCAAGGATGGACTGATCGGACAATTTCAGTTTCTCTCAGTTTCCCATTCTTCCAATATTAAGTTCAGTTGTCCTGGACTTTGACAATTTTTAGTTAAAAGTTTGTGTGAAAATGCATAAGCACTGTTGTGCATATTTCTCCTAATAATGCATTTTTGTAATAAAATCATTTTTGCAAGCAAATCTCCTAATATAATGCTTTTTAAAAAAAGACTATTTCCCCTAATATATGCATTTTCATATGCATTTTTGGACTGGAGAACTCCATTGCCAAATTTGGAGAAGTGTGGATTTCAAAGGATACCTGGGTTTGGTTCACACAGTGGTCCAAAAGTACAAAAGTAGGTAATTGAACAAATGTTTTCCCCCACCCTTATCTCTGAGCTTGGAAATGAGCCTACCAAGAACAAGGCATGGGGGGGGGCGGTTCAGGGGTGACTTACCCTTCCACCCATGGTTTTTACTATGCAAATGCTACAACCCCCCCCCCCCCCCGCGCCATTACCTCAGGTCTAGGAACCTGTGGGTACCTCAGAGTCGGTTTCAGCCCTCTCCAAAGGGAGGTGGCGCACTAGTGGCCACACATTTGTATACCTGTGCTACTCTCCCTGTTTAATCTGGGGCCCAGTGCTCCTCCAACATGCTATTTCGTTGGCATATTATAGGTACCGACATGGTGGGCCGCCTCTGGAGGATCAGCAAGGCTTGGCTGGACCTACACCAAGGCCGCCTGGAGCAGAAGCATGGGTGATGTGTGCAGTCAGCAGGGACTAAGCAGGCCGTGAGGCGGTGGCCGGGCTGCAGGCCAGTAGGCAGGAACAGGCCGTAGCGGGCATGCTGGGGCTGCGGGGCAGGGATCAGACCAATCTAGCAGTCAGAGCAGACAGTTGCAGCAGGGGCACAAGCGAGCAGGGCCTCAGGGGGAACCTTCTGTGGTGGAGGTGTCCTGTGTGGGTGGTGGCCTGGGAGTGGCCCCAGAGCAGGGAGGAAGCCAGTAGGCCTCATATGCTCCTCAGCCACATGGAGGGGACTGCAAGGGAAGGAGCAGGGACTTCCCTTCTGGGGGCATTAAGTAAATGGCATGGTGCCCCCCAAAGGGTGAGGGAACAATGGGAAGGGGAAGGCAAAGGAAAACAGGCCCACTCACAAGCATAAGGACCTAAAGGGGCCTTCCTCAGAGTGTGGCGGGGCGCGTGTATGAGGGAATCATGGCTGATGCCATCCTTGCCGGCCTGAATTCATTGGAGGTGGCCATAGTGCCACATCTAGATATGTAGCTCAAGCCAATCAATCCAGGGTGTGGGTGGGGTTCAGTCCTGCCTGCCCTGTTGGGGAGGCTGATCCCCAATGCATAGGCAGAACCAGAAGGAAGGGAAATGAGAAATTGAAGGATGGATTGTACAGGGGACTAGGAAGCTACTTCTTCCATGCTGCACCTAGACCGTAATGTTTGTCAGGAGAGGATAATGACCTCTTCCTTGGAGAACTGCAGGGGGAGGGGCATGTGACATGATCCTCAGCAGGTGGGATAAAAAGGACAAAGTGCCTTTCTGTGGTGGGGCAGTGTGGGCAGGGCACATAGGCATGGGTGATTTATCATTGAGCACCTGGCGGCATCGCAGAGGCGAAAGAGGCAGCCAGGGCAGTGGTACTCAAGGCAGGGAAAGGAACTCTTTTGGGGCCCAAATGGGACTAGGGGTGTACGGATTCCCCACCGTCTATTCCAGTGGGGGATCCATGGGGGGGGGGAGGCGATCCGTTTCTCCTGCCCGGAATCCTCCAGAGTGGTTCCCTTCCGCTCGGATTCTGGGGGGGGGGGCGGACTGGCTTGGGGGCGCTTACCTTCCCTCCTGCCAGCCGGAGCCATTCGCCTCCTCCCTGTCCCTGCTGATTGCCATGTCTCTCTCTCTCTCTCTCTCTCTCTATATATATATATATATATATATATATATATTAAATGGCGATCGGGAGGATGTGCCCATAGACTTATACACAAATGGAGTCATGAATCTTGTGGCCCTAGGCTCTCCAATGTCACATGTCATGCCTCTTTATTTCTGGATAAGGCCACAACCAGGAATGGGTGAATCTGTCAGCTTCACTATCTCCTCTAGGGATATCCAGATTTTGTGAAATCCATCCTGTCTGTGTTTCATGGATGTCATTCATTCCAGCACCCATTCACAGAAGGATATGATTTTTTTTCATTATGCGGAAAAATACACAAATAATTCTGTAAGAGGTTTTGCAACAATTGACCACAGTAGGTAGCATTTCGCGTATTGTCCCCCATTCCATTCAACGTTTCCCCACGTATATTTACCAGTCTCAGCAGAAACTTGCACATTTTCCTATGAATAAATTTGCGTAAATTTCAAAAAAGTTTAAAAAAGAAGGAGATCCGAAATCCACAGACTCCGCGCAGCCTGAGGGGGCTGGTCCACAGTAGATTCTGCAGCTGGATTCTTAGAAATCTGAGCTCCTTTTAGTCCATCTTGAATTTCTCCAGCATCCCTAATTTCCCCCATTCGAACTTTTGAAATCTCAAGTTCTTCCTCTCCCAAACATGAAGAACCTTGTGAATTTTGATAACTTCTTATTAAAAAATGAGCTGAAATGAAATACTCACCCAGCTGCACCAGCCAAATTCAATAGGTACAGCTATTCCCAGCATAGAGGGGACGATGATGTACTTGCCTGCCATAGAGCTGTTAAAGATGAGGAGCCTGTAGGGATGTCAGAGAATTCCGCCATGGATCTCAGTGAGGCTGAATGCACTGGCATCCCCCGAAATCTGTGGCGGAATGAAGCCCCCTGTCCCCCCACCCCGCGAAAGGTGCACGAAATGGACCACTTACCTGCTGCCGTTTGCGCTGCTTTGCGAATGGCGGCTGTGTCTGCGGCCGCCATTCGTTTCTTCATTATAGCCGTGATAGGCTACGTAAATATTTACATAGCCTATCACAGCAAAAAAAGGGAACGCAAATGGCGGCTGCCGTAGCTGCCGCCATTTCCGTTCCCTTTTTTTGCCGCGATAGGCTACATAAATATATACGTAGCCTATCACGGCAAAATACAGGGATGCAAATGGCAGCGGCTACGGCGGCTGCCATTTGCATCCCTGTGCAGCCCACAAGCCGGATGTCCAGGTGCGGGCGGCCCTGGCCAGCGGCTCCACAGAGTCGCTGCGGAGCCGGCCAGGGAGAATTTCGGGGGGAGGGACAGAGCGCCTCCCCCCCACTGCGAATGTCACCCTTCGAAAAGGTAAGTGACTTTCGTACATCCCTAGGAGCCTGTCAGAAAAGAAGAGCTGGCAATGCTTTCAGCACAAACATGGTTGAATACAGAGGGATTCAAACCTAGATTTTTAAGAGCTAAGCATACAAAGTCCTGGGCCTGGATGGACAAATCTGTCTGTTTCAGTTTATTAAAATATCAAGTTCTATTTGTCCTGAACATGAGTACTTTGCGAATTTTGGTAAATTCTTATCAAAGCTGAACTGAAGTGAAATTCTCACCCATTACTAGCCACCATTACTAGAATTCCCTCCTAATGATACCATTTCTGTGTTAGGGTTAGACAGCAAGTAGGAATGTCAGATAAATCCACAATGGAGTCGAATGAGTTCATATCTCTATGAATTTGACCTGCAGATTTTGCTGCGGGCAGGCTTTATCTGAGTCACATGGGTTCCATGGACTTGCAAAAGTAAAAAAAAAAAAAGTTTTTACTTTTTGGAGGGATTTGCACATGTGCATTAGCACTAATATGCACTTGCACTAATGCACATTAGCGCAAGTGCAAATTAGAGCAAATGCGCATTAGTGCAAGTGGAACGAAATTCTCATACAGTCCTAAAAAAAAAATAATCTAATTCTGTCAATGAGCGGGCGATGGAACAAAAGACACTTGGCAATCTGTGCAACACATTCAGAATGGATTTAACAAAATCCGTACATCCTAACAGCAAGGATGTGAAAAGAGGCATTCTTGATGGCTGCCCCCCACTGATAGACTTGCTCTTACTGCAGACTCACCAAGCCAATGCATTGCCAGGCCTACCTTTGGGGGCTCAGCTTTGGCAGTCTGAACATGATAATATTCTATTCAGTTTTGCTTATTATTTTGTGTGTGTGTTGTCGTTTTGCTTTTGTTAACTTCCCCAAGCCTTTGAGATGGAGCAGGCAGTGCACCTAAAACAGAAGCATGCACATTAATAAGGCATTGCCATAAGATCCTTAAGATACGAATGGTTAGTTTTTAAAACAACAACACAATACTGGCTCTAATCCAGCTGAAGTTAGTCAAGGCTAAGGGAAGAGGTGCATGTTGCAGGTAACCTAGCCATGACGGCTACTTCTTCCAGCCTGGGGGGTGCAATTTGGAGAGGAGGAGTGGGAATGTGTCTGTGTGTGTGTGCATGCGCGCACACGCCCATGAACTTGTGTGTGTGCTTAATCATTCCCCTGTAGTAAGAGCAAGTCTATCAGTGGGAGTCTTCCACATGGCATCCACTTTTAATATTTTACCATGTTAACTCCTGCTCTTCTCTGTGTTTTTTCCTCGGGACATATCTACACTACGCTGACTGAAATTAGTTTAATAGCTATTTCCTCTCCCCAAGGGACCACAGGAGCTGTAGTTCTGTGAGGAGCACTAGGGATCTCTTCTCTAACATAATTCTCAGCACCCCAATGAAACTATGATTCCCAACATTCTTTGGGGTGGGGGAAGTCATGGCAGGTGAACTGAAAAGAACAAAACACCAATATACGTTTGTAGTGTACGTTTGTCCTCTGTCTCTTTATTTGTTTTTCCCCTCTTGTTCTTTCTACTTCTTTGTTTCTCTCCCCCTCCCCCTCCCCAGGCTCTCTTTCTCCTTCTCTTATAAGAAAATTAATTAAAAGAGTAATTGTGCCGGTACTTTGATCTTCCTTAGTTTGATCCCTCTTGGGTTGGGGCATGGCCAAGTAATGGGCAAGAAATCACCAGTGGAAGATCAATGGTCTAGATTTCTACTGCAATGTGACCTACTGTTCCTCTCATATCCACTCCATGTCTTTATTAGTTAGTTAGTTTGCTACACTGGCTTCCCATCAAATGGTGCATAAAGTGGCCAACAACCATAATACAAATAAATATAATAAAATAAAACAGTTGTTCTATTACTTTCACAATAAACCTGGATGCCCCATTGTGTGTTGTACACCAGAATCCATTTGTTCACTGCGTAAGTCTTCAGTGAAATATGAAGTAGCTTGCCCAGGACTTAATTATGTCACAGTGCAGTTGTCCTCCACTCTCCTACTAAATCAAACGAGACCTTTCAAATTGTCAAGTTCTGCAAAACATGGCCCCTCCAGGAAATTCCTGACTTGTGTGTCGGATAACTTCCTCCTACAGAAAGTAGAGGAAGGAACTAGAGGATCGGCTGTCCTTGACTTGATCCTAACCAACAGAGATGACTTAGTGGATAAAGTAGCAGTTACAGGAACTCTGGGGGAAAGCGACCATGTTGTACTTGAGTTCTTGGTTCTAAGGGAAGCAAAAGCCGAGTGTAGTCAAACGCATACCCTGGATTTTAGGAAAGCTGATTTTCATAATCTCAGAACAATGATCAGTAAGGTCCCATGGCAAGCGATGCTAGCGAGAAAAGGAGTCCAAGATGGGTGGGAGCTTTTAAAAAAGGGAATTCTCAAGGCACAATCACAAGCAATTCCAACAAGAAGAAAAGGTGGAAGACAACAGAAGAAGCCAATGTGGCTTCACAAAAAGCTAAGAGATGACCTGAAAACAAAAAAGGACACATATAGGAAGTGGAAAGAAGACCAAGCAACAAAGGAAGAGTACGGGCAGGTAGCACAGAATTGCAGGGATAGTGTCAGGAAGGCTAAAGCTGAGAACGAGCTGCAGTTAGCAAGGGATGCTAAAAGCAACAAGAAGGCTTTCTTCAGCTATGTGCATAGTAAAAGGCAGAGGAAAGAAATGGTGGTTCAGCTATTAAATAAGGATGGCAAAATGATAACAGATGACAAAGAAAAGGCAGAGGTGCTCAATTCCTACTTTGGCTCAGTCTTCTCCCAAAAGAGGGTCTATGACCCCGCCTGGCAAAGGCGAAGTACAGGCTGAAGGGGCAGGATTGCAGCTTGGGATCGATAGTCAAGGAACATCTCATTACTTTGAATGATTTAAAATCTCCAGGGCCAGATGAACTGCATCCTAGAGTAATAAAGGAACTGGCAGAAGAACTCTTAGAACTACTGTCTATTCTCTTTGAGAAATCATGGAGGACAGGTGAAGTGCCAGATGACTGGAGGAGGGCTAACGTTGTCCCTATCTTCAAAAAGGGCAAAAAGGAGGAACCTGGGAATTACAGACCAGTCAGTCGGACATCAATCCCTGGGAAAATTCTGGAGCAGATGATAAAGCAATCCATCTATAAGCACCTTGAAAACAATGCAGTGATTACCTTGAAAACAATGCAGTGATTACTTGAAGCCAACATGGATTTGTCAAGAACAAATCCTGCCAGACGAATCTGATCTCATTTTTTGATCAGATCACCTCCCTTGTGGACTGTGAGAATGTTGCGGACATAATATACCTCGACTTCAGCAAAGCTTTCAGCAAAGTGCCCTATGATATCCTGATGAGCAAACTAGCTCAAAGTGGGCTAGATGAAACAACTCTCAGGTGGATCCACAGTTGGCTACAGAATCGGACTCAAAGAGTGTTTATCAGTGGGATCTTCTCAAACTGGGGAGAGGTAACGAGCGGGGTACCACAGGGCTCAGTCCTGGGCCCAGTGTTCTTCAACATTTTTATTAATGACTTGGAGGAGGAGGTGCAGGGACTGCAGATCAAATTTGTAGATGACACAAAATTGGGTGGGATAGCTAATACTTTGGAAGACAGAAACAAAATTCAAAGTGATCTTGATAGACTGGAGTGCTGGGCAGAAAACAACTGAATGACATTTAGCAGGGATAAATGCCAAGTTGTGCACCTAGAAAAAAGTAACCAAATGCAGAGTTACAAGATGGGGGATACGTGGCTCAACAACACTACAAGCGAGAAGGATCTTGGAATTGTTGTAGATCACAAGCTGAATATGAGCCAACAATGTGATGTGGCCGCAAAAAGGGCAAATGCTCTTTTGGGCTGCATTAATAGAAGCATAGCTTCCAAATCCCAGGAAGTACTAGTTCCTCTCTACTCAGCACTGGTTAGGCCTCATCTGGAGTACTGTGCATTTCTGGGCACCACACTTTAAGAAGGATGCAGACAAACTGGAGAGGGTTCAGAGGAGGGCAACGAAGATGATCAGGCGACTGGAAACAAAGCCCTATGAGGAGAGACTGAAAGAAGTGGGCAAGTTTAGCCTTGACAAGACTGAGGGGAGAGATGATAGCGCTCTTCAAGTACTTGAAAGGTTGTCACAGAGGGGAAGGCCAGGATCTCTTCTCCATCATCCCAGAGTGCAGGACACGGAATAATGGGCTCAAGTTACAGGAAGCCAGATTCCGGCTGAACATCAGGAAAAACGTCATGACTGTTAGAGCTATACGACAGTGGAACCAATTCCCTAGGGAGGTGGTGGGCTCTCCCACACTGGAGGCATTCAAGACGAGGCTGGACAGCCATCTGTCGGGGATGCTCTGACCTGGATTCCTGCATTGAGCAGGGGGTTGGACACGATGGCCTTGTAGCCCCCTTCCAACCCTAGTATTCTATGATTCTATGTTAATGTTTCACCTTGTGATGCGTTTTAGCAATTTAGACATCAGAGAGGAAATAAGTAGTATGGGATGAGCGGGTGCACTGGCTAAAACCCAGGCTCGTTCCAGCGTAGCCCATTTTCTCCACTGAATGTAGAGAAATACACATGGAAAATATTATGTCAGAATGTAAAATCCAAGTGGAGTTTGCTGGATAGATCCAGGAGAGCGCCAAGGAAGAATCAAATACATTCTACGAAGACTTTATCTATATTTTTAAGTAGACTTTTCCACAAAAATGGAACTTGTAGTTGTATGTCAACATACTGTTTTCATTTGTATTCTGCCAGTGTAGGTCTGTGCTACTTGTGATCCACCAAGCCAAACAAAATCTATCATCTATGTACTGTTTGACCTGCCATGTACTTGAAAACAGGAGTGTAGCGGTAAATGGTGAAGTGCAGGCAGCCATCATGACAATCCGCAAAGCCACGCATGCAAGAAGAGTCCAAAACTGCAGGAAGCTGTGTTGAGCCATGTCAGCAAACCAGTTCTAGCAGTTTTCATTTCCACCAGAAGGAGGTCTTTTGCAAAGCTAATGGGTCTTAATTACCTGTTCAAGACCAAGCCAGCCCAAAACACTTCGTATTAGAACAGCAAACAAGATAATGTTGCTGAGAATATCCATGTCCAATGTGACGATTGCAGTTAAGCTCAAAGGGAACAGGGAATTCTGAGGGGGATGGCAGATGATGATAAAAAGTGCCAGCCTTGTGAACCCTGGCTCCACTACACCCTTGCCTGAAAAACAACTTGCTTTTGCAGTCTCAGGCAGGCAGTCACCCTAAACAGAAAACTTTTTGAGACCCTGATGGGCCACCATACATGGCTGTTAGTGGGCTGCATTCAGCTTGCAGAGGGTCACAGATTGCAGGGGATTACTCCGTTGGGATTCCCTCACAGAGGAAAAATATTGCATCCAAATTGCTTTCTGTTTATTCTGCCCCAGTTGGGGGACTATATTACTTGCAGTATTGTGCCCTGGTCTCTGCATTTAGAACTGTTTTAATATTCCCTCTATAGATCTGTGAGCAATTGATCAGGTTATCACCCACTGAAGGATTTCTAGTCCAGTTTTTCCTCAGTAAATCTTTCTTCTGGCCTGGTTCTCTGCCATCTTAAATTGTAGCCTGCAAGGCCTGGCCTTGTGATGTCTTTGCACTTTAACTGTCCCACCTCCTTTACCTCAGTCAATCAGTTTCAACGTTCCACTCCTACTACTGCAGCTAAGTATTGCCTGGGGTTGTTCTGAGGATAAAGTGGAGAAGAGGAGGAGGATCATGTATGCCACTTGGAGGAAAAGGTGGATGTGAAGGTTTGAGGCCTAGAGAGGCAAGGGGAAAAGGTCAGGCCTAAAGGTCTGGGTTTCTTGTTTGTTTTTTGGGTTGGGAGGGGTTATCCCTGAGGGGAGTACTTTCATATCCCTGGTTAGTTTCATTTTCCTGAGTTAGGTTAAATTTCTCCAGGTTTGAAACAGTACTTTCAGTTTGGGGGAAGGAGGGGATATAAAGAGAGAGAGAGAGACCAAAGGAAGAGTGAGCCAGTGACAGGGAGAGTAGAAAGAGGAAGAACAGCCTGAAAGGAGCAGGAAGAAGCAGCCTGGAGAAGTCTAAGTGCAGCTAGGCTAGAGGAACGTGCATTTTTGCAACCTTTTGTTTCTCTTAATACCTTTTGTATCACTCAGCTCTATTCTGTATATTATTTATTTACTTATTTATTTATTATGTTTCTATCCTGCCTGTTTTCCTCTTCAAGGAACCCAAGGCGGCATACATAATCCTCCTCCTCTCCACTTTGGCCTCACACTAACGATCCTGTGAGGTAGGTTGGGCTGAGAGTCTGTGACTGGCCCAAAGTCACCCAGTGAGCTTCCATGGCCGAGTGGGGACTAGAACCCGGATCTCCCGACTCCCAGTCCAGCACTCTCGCCACTACACCACACTGGCAAGTATATACACTTTTAGTTATAATTTGCTTGCTTTAATTTACCAGTAAACTGTTGTGGTTAATGTTCGGGTGTCTGAAGTGGCAATCACCCCACACCCACAGCCTAAACCCCATGTTATTGGGAAGGGGAAGTTTAAAAGAAGGAAGATGGGACTCTTAAGGAGACAAGAGATCCTTAAGGAGTTGCTCAGGGGGTCCAGGTCATAAGGGGAACCCTGACAGTGGGATATAAATGCAACAAATAAATAAAATAAATAACTTGGAGGTACTTTCACTGCTCTCAGTATCAACGTAGTAGTGATCTGCAGGAAAAACAGAGCAACCCAATGCATGTTTACTCAAAAGTAAGTCCCATTAAGTTCAATGAGGCTTACACTCAGGTAAGTAGGAATATAGGATTGCAGCCTCAGTGAAGTTGCTAAGCAATGTCTATCTGATGGAGAGCTTCAACAAGCAGTTGTTGAATTAAATTATGTACAAAAGCATCTAGCATTATAAAATAGCATAATTAGCACTGCTTGATCTCTTCTCTGCTTCAGATTTAGTGGCAGTTAGTCTAATTTCTTTCTGTGCTCTTTTCTGTCAGATATATAGTTCTTTTTGCCAATGTAGTTTGCTTACGCATTCACTTTTATGTGCTGAGCCTGAACTTAAATGGTAGTTGATCAGTTTGTCCAGTTTGTTGTTCCAATAAAATTGCATCATCTGCGGTTTTCTTTACATAACCAGGATCATCTGTTGTTTATTTATTCCATAACCTTACCAATCCAAGAGCTGGAAAGAAATAATGTTTCATAATATGAAAAAAAACCAAAGAAAAAAGGCTCAGAGTAGTTCTGCTAGGAGCAGTTAAGCCAGGAGTTTTGACCCAGTCATGCACTTTGGGTTAAAACTTGCTATGTACATGCAATAATATCGCCTAAACGTTGCCTGATATGGGTCCAATCTCACATCCACTCCTACTTTGAAATAAATGAGTTTTTATTTGTATCTTATATTTGCTTAGGCAAGAAGATTCATTTATAAATGACAGATGATTCCAAATAGTGATGGTCCCAGCAATTTTAGAGGACAAATATAAAATGGATGTTCACAGACAATAAACACAAAACACACACACGACCAGTGATGTTTTTATTTTCTTAGGGCTTTACCACAATAGGCTTTTTATCCTGCAATTTACTGGGTCTTCTGCTTCCGGATTCTTTGCAGAATTAAGATTGGCTCCTTACACAGGCTGTTTTTTTCCAGGGTTGTCTTTCTTGGTAAGTTCTCTGCAGCCTCTCTGCTACCTCCTCAGAATTCGTTGCCTCTCTCTGCTTGGTCTAGGAATTGTGAGGGGGTGGGGTGGGGAGGGGGAGAAAATGCTGAAAAGGGGGATGCTTTGTCAGAATTTGCTATGCTTTTTCTGTTCCTCCTCATCCTGCGGACTCCATTGAGGTAGCAGGGAGGGCACCCCAACTTACCCAGAGAGAAAGGACCACCCAGAATATGTAACTCCATATTACATGTTTATCCTGCCATTCTTCCAAAGAGCTCAGAGAGGCATACATTTCTCCTTCCATTATAGAACAACCCTGCAAGGTAGCTTAGGTAAAGGAGAGAGGGTGGCGGTGTGGGGGAGACTAGCTCAGGGTATCTTCCCTTCTTCCATGATGAAGTAATTTATCATATGGAGCCACCCTATATTTACCTCATGACGCTGTAGTTGTAGCGGAACTGTGCAATTTCACACGGCCATTAAAGTGGATTTACATTTAAATACTGCATTATATCCAATCTTTTAAAAAGTGGGATAAAGATCAAAAACTGCGGGAGAAGCTCTGTACGTTGACGACGCAAAGGACCCACAAACTTCTGTGAGTGACCAATCACGAGCATGCAATAAAAACCGTGTGTAGAAATGCTCTTAGAATGGTCTCTACCCTGCTTCATCACCTCTTCTTCATACTTTGTATCATACTTCTCCAGTCCTCTTCAATATTCCAATCCTGTAACATATTGTACATGGGGAGGTCTTTGAAACGTCTCCAAAACCTTCAGCTGTGCATAATTCAGCAGATAAATTGCTAACAGGAGGAGCCCAATCTTCTGATCATGTAATACCTTTATTCACAGACTCTGAATATGTTTTTAGAATTAATTCAAAGTACTGGTACAAAGTACTGGACAGCAATGACAAATCTTGATAAAATAGTTAAGAGCAGAGAACTGCTCTTAATCACACTGACAACAAAGGTCCGCATAGTTAAAGCAATAGTAACCTTTGGCTGCGAGAGCTGGACCATAAGGAAGGCTGAGTGAAGGAAGATAGATGCTTTTGAACTGTGGTGCTGGAGGAAAATTCTGAGAGTGCCTTGGACTGCAAGATCAAACCAGTCCATACTCCAGGAAATAAAGCCAGACTGCTCACTTGAGGGAAGGATATTAAAGGCAAAACTGAAGTACTTTGGCCACATCATGAGAAGACAGGATACCCTGGAGAAGATGCTGATGCTAGGGAAAGTGGAAGGCCAAAGGAAGAGGGGCTGATCAAGGGCAAGGTGGATGGATGATATTCTGGAGGTGACGGACTCGACCTTGGGGGAGCTGGGGGTGGCAACGGCTGACAGGAAGCTCTGGTGTGGGCTGGTCCATGAAGTCACGAAGAGTCGGAAGCGACTGACCGAATCAACAACAACAACAAACTGGTACTAACTTCTGAAATCTTCAATCAGGCCTTAATAAATGTTATGGGACCAGGGTACTGCCTCCTTTCAAATGTGCCTACTCATGTGCCGTGACCTTCAGGAGAGGCCCTGTGCTGTGTCCTACCCCCAACAGATGTGAAATGGATGGGCAATCAGGAGAGTGCCTTCTCAGTGTTGGCACTTTGCTTTTGGCACAACTTGCCCTGGAAAATCTGATTGGCCTTCTCTCTCCCTGCCTTCTGTACAAAGGTAACAACTTTGTTTGAGATACTGTCCTTAACTGAATGATTTTCTTGCTGCTGTATTTTGCGCTGATGCTGTTGGTTTGTGTAACTGATTTTATATTTCTATTCGTGCTGTGCTGAAAATGTCAATTCTTCCATTTTGGCATGGGGGGGGCAAAATGAAAACTCTGGTGAAAAAGGCCAGGAGAGGTGAGGATTTTGGAGAATGTTCTCCTTGGGGAGGGGGACAGGGTTTCCACAGAACTTTTTAAGTGTAGGCAATTCTTGAGGGGACTTCTGTCTATTTTTTTTTTAAATTAAAAACAGCCCCTGCACTTGCAGGAGCCCAGGACTCTTCTCCAGCCCAGCAGTTTTTTTTCTGAACTCCCAGGAGACCATGTGACCTCTCCCTCTCCAACAGACATTCAGGAAGAACTCCTGGCTGAAGAAGATTCCTGGGCTCCTGCAACTGCAAGGGGTTTTTAAAAAGAAAAAAAGAAGACCCCTCAAGAATCACCTACATGTAAAAAAGTATGTGGAAACCCTGTCCCTGTCCCGAAGGAGAAAATTCTCTGAAATTCTCCCCTCTCTGTGAAAGAGGCAGAAAAACCAATGCCTCTTTTGCAGAGAGAGAAAAAGTTCCTGAAAGTAGGGGGCAGGATTTGGCACAGCACTAATTTTTATTGTGATTGATTTTATTATGATATAATGTGTGTGTGTATTTATCTGCACATAGACTAAAACAGTTTAAATCCAAGCATTTTCCTTAAGTGGCTTGTGGATCCAACATTCTCATTTCTAGAGCCCTCTGGGCACATGCAAGAGTTGCATCCTTTATAAAAATCTACATAAGACTAAACAGAAGCTACATCACTAATTGTGTAGACTAAGCCATAATTATAGGGCTGAAAAGAACATTTCGTAATTGAGATAATTAGCCGGAAATGTTAGCATTTAATTAATGGAGTTTACTGCAATTTCTTTTATTTTGTTTTGACTTCTCCGTAATCATCTTTCCACATTTGGAATAGGTAGAAGAGAATCCTGAGAGGAGCAAACCTCTACTCGAGTGTTTCACAAATGCTTCTGTTTGTCTCCGGTTTTCAATAGGAACCCAAAACATAGTTAATCTGATCAACAGGGATCAATAGAAAAAGTGAGTGAAGATTCTCATTCCTTTGAAGCCAGTAAAAGCAATGAACTAATCCTCCTAAACAATGAAGTCCTTTACAGCAGAATCTTCAACACTGAAAGGCATTGTGAAGTAGGATTTGCAATGTTTTGGTTTTAATTCAAACTGTACAAGCAGGTGTGGTAATGGGAGGTGAATCACTCATTACATTTTTGTTACTTAACATAACAACAAAATAAACAGATTTTTTTAAAAAAGAAAAGAAGGAGAAGAAGAAACCCCTGCTTTTCTTTTCCAAGAGACAGGATAATTGTAGTTGGTACGGTTTATTCATTTCTCTTTCTCTTCCCTCTCTTATTTATTTATTCATTCATAATCCAGCCACAGTGAAGTACTTCCAAGTTCCATTGATTTCAGTAGGAGAGTTAGGCTGCGCAAACCTATACCCACTTACCTGGAAGTAAGCACCAATTAACTCAATAGCACTTACTTCTAAGTAAACATGAATAGGGTTGTGCTGTAAGACACCTGCTGAAATGCCTCCCATAAAAGGTCAATGAGACTGCAATAGGCCCTCAAACAGTTCACCATCATAGCCTTTTTTAATGTCAGAATCAAATTATTGATAAAAATATCAGTCTGAAGATAGCCCTTCAGTTAAAATTCAATAAAGCAATCATACCAGCCAATCTTAATTAACTCCAAATGACTTTCAAATGCAATTTTTTTTTACAGCTTGACATAATCATGGAACCAACCCAATGGCGTCTCTTAGGAGGGAATTCCACAACATGGCTGCCACTATTGCAGAAGGCCCTGAGCCCATCCTCGATCACTGTTGGCTATGTTGGCTCAGGCTAATGGGAGTTCTAGGTCAAAACAGTTGGAGAGCCACATCGAGCATAGACATTTTACAGCACAATCCTTTGCACTTTTACTTGGAAGAACGTCCCAGGAACTTTAGTGGGGCTTATTCCCAAGTAAGTTTGCATAAGATTGCAGCCTTATTTATCTCTTTGTTTGCTTATTATTTCAGGAACTTGTATACCACCCTTCAACAGAAGTATTTCCAGGGTAGCAAACTTAACAGACTAATATAACAAAAAACAACAAACGATAAACAATAATCACACTGCAACAATCCAGATGATAAAAGTGGGTAAAAAGCAGCATTAAAACCCTCTACTCGCATGTTCAAAGCCAAAGGAAATAAAAGTATATGTCTGGCCCATAAAAAACATCTGCATGGGTGCTGGAGTTCCACAAATGGTGCCAAACTGGAGGACCCCCCACCCCCCAGATTGCCACCTGCCTTACTTCAAACAGCATAGTCATCCAGAGAAGGGTTCTCTGAAGATGACCACAATGCACAGACAGGATGTTGTGGTAATGGGTGTTCCTTCTGGTATCTGGATCCCAAACTGTATAGGATTCTAAAGGTAAGCACTGGTGCTTCAAAATGGACAAGAAAGCAATGGCGTTCTTTCTGAGCAGTTTTCAAAGGCAACCTCACATACAGTGGATTACAATAGTCTAATCTAGAGATTATAGGATAATGGATAACTGTGGCAAGGCTATCACTATCCACGAATGGCTGCAGCTGGCATGCCCAGGCTGAGCTGGTGAAAGTCATTCTGTGCCATGGATGCCACCTGGGCCGTCAGTGTCAGAGCTGGATCTCCCCCCTACCCCATCCACACACACTGCAACACTGACCATTAGGGGGAGTGCGTCCCCATCTCAAATAAACTGAATATCATTTCTCACAACAGAACAGACAAACCAACCACCAACAACAGCATGTCCAGGGCTGCGTTTCAATTGATAGGTTTTCATCCAGTCCATTACTCATCCCAGCACCAGTTCAACACTTCATTGCTTGTGGGTCCCCAGTCGACAGCTGGTTGGCCACTGTGTGAACAGAATGCTGAACTAGATGGACCCTTGGTCTGATCCAGCAGAGCTCTTCTGATGTTCTTATGCTCCATTTCATTCTCCATTATTATATTTCTATACTGTTCCTTAGACGAAGCTCTCTAAGTGGTTCACAAAGATTAAAACCCATTAAAAATACATTATACAAAGTGCAAAACCATTTACATAAAAACATATAAACAGACAGCACACATACTGACAACATATCTAAAAACAGTTTTTAAACCATCAACCAAAGACAGTCCAGGACCTGATGAAAAACTCATTGCCCACTCCCTCCCCTGAATCTCCTGAGGAGAAACGTCAGAGCTGGGTATCATCAGAGTATTCCTGACACCTCACGCTAAACCAAATCCACTTAGCATTGACATGTGGTCACTGGAGAGCGTGGTGAGAAGACATCCTGGGTGGAATCCAACATTGCCCAAGCAGACGTCTGCTCAAATGATGGGACTTTCTCCTCCTCACCTCCCTCTACAGCCTCTCCTGCCCCCTCTGAAAATCTGTCCCACGACCTTCCAGAGCAGATTTTGAAGGCACAGGGTGGGGGGAACCCTCTTCCCAGTTCCACTGATGGAAGCAGTTCTATCAGGTGAACTACTTAATGGGATTCCACCCATCAACTAAACCATATTTAAGGCTGGTAGAGCAGCAGTAGGCAACTTCTGATGGTTCGAAGGCCAATCCCCCACCCCCGCCCACCCCTGCTGCACCACCACCAAATTCACCACTGAAATTTGGTGGCATGGCAACAGGAAAAAATATGGCGGGTTGCCACTAAAATGGTGTGGCAGCGGCAAAGAAAGGCCTATTTTAGCTTTGTTTGAAAGCTACAGGAAGGGGACATCTCATCCTGTGAGTGATCTAGACCACCACTAAACATAGCTAAGGGGCAGCTATATGTGAGCTGGGGCAGCTATATGTCTGCCCCAGATCACTGTGTCATAGCTATTTGACTTCTTATACAGTTGTCATCCAATATGGCCTGCTAAGATACAGACAGAGGCACATCTTGCAAGATGCCTTTGGGCTGCTATGCATTCGCAAGATGCTGTCCTCTGTAATAGAATACCGTGATTAACATTTAGTCAGAATGTGTATACAGCACTGCCCTGCAACCAAGCCTTCTAAATCATTTTCAACCAATGTGTGGTATCCCCTGGCCCCACACAAAAGTGGGTGGGTTCTGGAGAGACCATGAGGTGTGAGCTGTGAGTTGCAGCCAAATGGTTTGTGTATGTTCCTTGAGGGACTGGGCCTCTCTCAGGAGACTACGTAGCTGTTAAAAGAAAAGGAGCATCAAATCTGTGTTGGAATGGACACAGGTTTACCCTCGAAAGGTGACTGTAATGTTATCTTCTTTGGTAACAGAAATAGCAGAGGTTTCTCATTCACTTTGTGACAGCACAGGAAAGCACGAATGACGTTAAAAATGCAAAAATGGAGATTTCATGGTACAGAAAAATAATTCTATTAGAGGCTCTCCCCCCCGGTACAAATGACAAAACTCTCTGTGTGCTCAGTCTATTGGGGGAGGTTCTGCACTGGGTTCCCCTGTGGGTAGCTGCAAAGAACAGGGCCTTCTAAACTGTGGCACTGCACTACTATAAAGTAGAACAGGGGAGGGCAGTGTTCCAGTCTGAGGATCTACTTTTTTCTTACTAGAACTCCAAGATCCACCAGCTGGAGCCAGCTGCAAAAGGGTGGTTTATGGGGTAGACCCACTTATCTACTGCACCCCATGAGCCATAGACTGGGATGACCTGTAGACACAAATCTACATCTGAGTAGATGTAGGCCAGGGACTGGAATTAATTTAAACCTAGAAATGGCTATTGTTAAACAATTCAGAGTGAGAGACCCTGCCTACCTACTGCAAATCTACCAGTAGATCCTGACGTACATTTTGCCCACCAGCTATATATTTAAAATTATATTTAATTTAACTGCTAATCAGGATAATGGGATTTTATGCAAATAATGGGATTTTAAGTAATTCTTAAACAATTGAGAGAGACCCCTGCCTACCTACTGTAAATCTACCAGTAGATCGTGACCTACCTTCTGCCCACCCCTGAAGTAGGATCTATATTTAAAATAAACAATAATTTAAATATCAATTAATTGAACTGTTAATCAGGATAATGGGATTTTTAAAACCCAGGCCTGTAAAACCTGTAACCCACCAAACCAAACACAGCTGACTAGATGTGGGTGGATAGAATTTGCTTGATGCCTGACACTTTCCCTTTTTTTGCAGTCCTTGGCAGGCAGGAAAACATGAGGTTTCCCCAGGACTGCGTTAAGCTTGGCATGTTGCAAATTGTGCAGGCCTGATTTTAACAACGAATCCTCAACAGTACATGCAATAGGTACGGTCCAGACAGAGTTAAGCACTTTAAAGCCCTATTTATTTTAATGGGGAAATTAAGCATGTGCTTAGCTCTCTCCCCCTGAAATCAATAGGGCTTAAAGTGCTTAACATCGGCTAGACTTTGCTATATATTTAGAGGATGAAAAAGAATTTTGAATAACAGACCAATACCTTACAGGGAAATCCATATCAGTTATGTCTCTTTACGGCCTGACAAACAAATGGAAAACCATTTTTTTTTTCAATTACAAAAATTAATAACTGAGAACAAGAGTAGTACTAGTATGGTAAAATCCATAGCAGCCCAAAGCCTGCATATGCAGTGTTTTTGAGACAGTGCTAGGTTATAGATCTTGGGGATCTTGCAAAGAATTAAATAAACATATTGACCACTCGATGCTAGGAATGTATGGACAAGCACTCAATACTCACAAATTACTAAATAGTTGTTGGACACAGGAAATGCTATTGATTTCTGAAGTGTACTAATGGCTAGTTTACTTGTTTGACTGAAGAAATAGCTGAGAAGCAGAAAAGAGCATCTCACAACATCTGGGAATGTAATATAAATCAAACATCTTTCAATATGAGTGCCGATTCCAGCCAGTTATTACTTCACCAGACAAACAGCTGTATACTCATTGTGCCAAAAGCTGCATAATGGGAAAATCTCCCCAAATAGTATTCTATACAATTCAGAAGAAAATGCTGAGGGTGGAACTAGATCAGAGGTGGGCAACTTGTGCTCCTCCAGATGTTTCGGCCTATTACTCCCATCAGCCGTAACCAGCATAGCCAGTGGTTAAGGATGATGGGAGCTGTAGGCCAAAGCATCTGGAGGGCCACAAGCTGCCTAGACCTGAATTAGATGTTACTAGAACTTGTGTCCCAAAACAGTTTCCCCTTCCCATGCCTAGTTTCCCCTTCTCTCCCCCATACTATGTAGTATTGAAACCCTGGCATGATGGCATCATTATGCGGTGATGTCATGGCATGTGTTTCTTAGTACATGTTACAGGGGAGTGGAAGGGGAGCTAGACACAGGGGCACTGTCTTTGATGACAGCCCTATTTTGTTTAATGCCCAGTTCATCCCTAGGAAGTAGGATTGCCAGTCAGGTGGCATCAAGGAACATGGCCAGAAGGGCTTACGCCATATACATGCCATACAAATGAAGAACAGCTCTGGCTGTTGCTTTGGTAGCAAACGTTAGGATGAAAATCAAGAACTCGATGAAAATTCCAAGGACTTTAAATCACAAGAGTGTCTCAAAGGAGCGCAAGGGAAATGAATTGTTTTAATCTTTTCTGCATCTGCTTTCAATTCGGTAAAAAGAAAGAAAGAACCACAGACAATGACACTCATAAAAATTATTTGATATTGTACATTAATATTTATTTGTTGGTCCTTGAACACAAATCATTCTGGATTTTTAAACTTTTAATTGCCTCCGTGGCTGGCTTGCGAGAGCTTTGAACTCAATTAATCCAGCACCATTCCTAATGAAACTGATGTAAATCAAGACTGATGCCACTGTCGGTGATGAAGGGATTACACCAGTGTAAACCTGGCATGAGAAGCTAATGAGACTCTGTGAAACTGTAAACAGATATGATTCTTTGCACAGTTCTGAAGGGCTGTGCAAACAATTAAGTGTAAGAAGAAAATAGTGGTTTCCACCATGATCCCCCCTCCCCCCATCTCACATTAACTCCAGGAGTGCAGTATCTTTGTTTTCATCTCACCAAGGCTGGGAAAAGTCATCTCAGGGAGATCGCTTAACCAAAGCGGTCATTGCAACGTAGCCTAGGGCTCATTTGCAGGGATGCCCGTATGTCCTAATTAGAAGAAATCAAATTGCCTCAGAGAAAATTGAAAAATAAATATGACCTCCCTTGTCTTGCCTTAATTCATCTTGATGTGAAGCCATTCAGTATCGCAGGAAACCAAAGCCGAGTTCTGTCATGCGGTTTGTAAAACTAAATGCCTATACGGCAAGATGATCTCAGCAGCACCGCTCCCGCCAGCAGCATAAATCGGCAGGCCACGAAGTCAATAGGCATCACTGAGGGCTGGTTCACACATGCACATCTTTCACTAGACTTCTCTTCTCTACACTTGAGAAGTCAAGTGAAGAAATGTCTATGACTGACTCCATCGAACAGGACATTGACTGTACAGCTTTTGAGGGGATAGGAATGTTCTGCCTGTGGAATCAGATGCCAAAGGGCCATAAGTAAGTAAGTCATCACTTCAGTGAACATTGCAGTTATCAAGTGTGAACCAGCTCTTGATGACTGGTCTGGCAGCTGAATGCACGAACAGGCTCCACTGGAGGGGGCTGGGGTGGGTGTGGGTGTTCTGTCTGCGGTGTTGTATCTGTGACGACCCATACACATATGCAAGTCATCGCTTGATGCTGCAGCCATCAAGTGAGGATTGCACATTGGTGACTCTGTCCCAAGTGAGCTATTGAATGTGTCCGAGTGGCTAAGAGACCGAGCTAGGAAGCTGGAAACCCCCCAGATCAGTCCCGGTCTCACTTCCATCAACTCACGAGACATTCCCAGGGAAGAGAGCGTTCCCTCAGATTCCAATATGTGAATAATAATCCTGGCCTACCTTACAAGACTGTTGGAAGCATACCAAAGGCGATGCATGAGCAGTCCTCTGAACACTGTAAAAGTGTTATATATAATGCTAAATATTATTCTTGTCTTTTCATGCCAATGGTATTATCTTCTAAGCTCGTGATGCTTCTCCATGTAGATCCCTGCTTCTGGCACAGAGGAAGGGACCAAGACCACCCCTCTGCTTGTCATCCCTGCTAGTGGCCCAGGGAAACATCCATTTCCAACAGGAGAGTGGGAAGGCAGTCCTCAATTTTTCACTGGGTTATTCCATTGTCATCATCAGACAACTATCTTTTTTTACTTTACCAGTATTTTAGTATCATTGCTTTATGCAACGTTGATTTTGCTATCTTCCCTTTCCCCTTCCCTGAGAATGTGATACAAAAGTTGGAATATTATAGAATATATAGAAGGCTATATAGAAGCCAGTTCCTAACAATCTGTCACATTAGAGCATCATATTCTAGTATTTTATTTATTTATTTGTTGCATTTATATCCCACCTTTTTACCTCTCGCAAGTAACCCAAGGTGGCTTACATGATCCTCCTCTCCATTTTATCCTCACAACAACAACCCTGGAAGGTGGTTTGGGCTGAGAGTCTGTGACTGGGCCAAAGTCACCCAGTGAGCTTCTACGGCCGAGTGGGGTCTAGAACCCGGATCTCCCGGCTCCCAGTCCAACACTCTCGCCACTGCCCCAGCCCCACATCTGTGCACTAGTATGATGATAGGACATTATCTACACATGCAGCAGAAAGAGAAGGTAGATGTGGGATGGTAAACTGAGCACTATCTTCTTGTTGCTATTTTCGGTGTTGCTGTTTTCAAAAAAACTTTCAGGGAGCATTAAAGACTGCAATCCTCCACTCTCCATCTAAAGTGGTACAGTCTGTACCACTATACTACCACCTTATTTCCATCTCAGTCTGCTGTATATAGAGACCAGGACTACAAAATAGGACCTGAAGCAGAACTATGCAGAATGTATGGGGGAGGCTATGTAGACAGGTGCTGGCTCAGTTCTCAATGGGCCCCATTGAATCCCATGGGATAAAGTAAACCGACTGGAATCTGGGACATAGCTGAGAGAAGGCAAAACTGGCTTCTCACTCTGGACACCAAAGGCCCAAACAGACATTACTTTAAACATGTGTCCAGCAGCTATGTCTTCTTTCCATTTTTACTCTAAGGTAGGCACAGGGGCACTGATTCAGATTGGGACCCTAGTGTGGGGGTGGGAGTGGGCTTTAAGATCTGGACTGGGCATTCTACACCTACTAGTGTAACAATGAAAAGAAGACGTAGAGTGGCCTTATATGCAGCTTTGCATTTAATGTACATGCATTTAGAAATTCAGCTAGCAGCCACTAGATCACAGCAGGAGAGCAGGAGGGGTTTAACTCTTTCCTCCCCTGCTGTGAACCTGATGAAAATTGCTCCTCCAAAGCTGCTGTTGAGGAAAGCACCAAAGCAGGATTTCCTCTCCATGCAAATAGCAGCTTTGGATGAGCAGTTTTAATCAGGACTGCAGCAGGGGAGGAAAGGGTTGAACTCTCCCTTCCCACTTGCTGCAGTCCAGGTAATTATCAGCCTCCCCTCCGACCCCCAACACCCGCTACTTTCATTTAAACCCAGTTAAATGGAAAGATGCATTTAACATACCTATTTTGTCCCAAAGATCATAGGAACAAGGGGCAGGAATATCCCTCATCTCAATGGTGTTCCAGAGGACATGCCTTTGTCTCCTGTCTGTTAATGGCTGCTATTAATTTCTGTTGGCAAATAACATGTTGCTATTGGGAGCAATACTGTGATGGGGCAATACCTACCATTCACCTCAGTCCCCTCCCCCTCTCCTTCCTGGAGGCAGCTCCAGGCTTACCAGAGCATTTCAGACAGTCTACTGCCCCTTCCCTTGAAACCAGGAGCTGGGCTTAAGAGGAAGAAGACTGAAAACAGACAATATTGAACACACAGTGTAGGATTGTGTCCTTCCAGATCCCTACAACAGACTGGCTTTCTGAATTAGGGATGTATGGATTTAGTTAAATCCATTCTGTCTGTGTTTTGCTGATTGTCAGGTTCTTTCATTCCATCATCTGCTCATTGACAGAAACAGATTTTTTTTTTTTTTAGGGATGTACAAGAATTTCATTCCATTTGTGCATGTACGTACTAGTGCTAATGTGCATTAGCACAAATATGCCTTAGAAGTAATGCACATTCTTGTAAATGTGTATTAGTATTAATGTTCATTAGCACAAGTGCACACTTGTGCAAGTACAAATTTGTGCAAATCCTCCCCCCAATAAAAAAATTGTTCTGTAATTCCATGGAATATGTGCAACTAGTAAAAAGCTGGTCCACTGTGGAAGCTGCAGGTCAGATTCATAGAAATGCGAACTCATTTGAACCCATTGCCAATTTCTGTGAGAGCCCTATTTTGAATAGGTGCATACTCACCCCCCCCCCCCGAATGGGCATCTTGCTCATAAACTGAAGTACGTAAACTAAGTAAACAATGTGGTAATATTACTTCCCCGGGCTGATAAGCCTTTGTATTTTATTCACTCCCTCTCCTTTTCCTTGATAGCACCTACTGAAAGATTTCTTCTGGAAATGCAAAAGAACAGTGGATGCTTCACTTATGCTCTCTGTTGGGGAGGCAGAAATAAAGCAGGAGAGCTCACCATGGGGGCATCAAAAGCAAGTGACACAACCCCGTTCCCATCATGGTTCAAATTCTTAATGTATTTGCCAGTAGGGAAAGATCTCATTTGCCCAGGTAAGTCTGACTATGAAGGCAAAAGTCTCACCCCCCCTCTAAATCATGCCTCCCTAATGTTTGATTGCCTCAGTGTTCTTCCCTTCTCACTTATCCAAGTTAAAATGTATTTTGTGACCAAAAGGCAATAACAGACAACTGTCTTTCTGTAAAATATAGCGAGGTTATTCAGTACAAATGGAGCAAACCTCATTTTTTTCATTTCAGATCAAAGTGGAAATCTTTTGAAGTTTAGCTATTTGATAAAAAGAGGGCTTTATAACAAGTAGATATAGAAGTTAATAGGACGTAGAGATATTTTATTAAACTGCAAACCATTATTAATATTGCAGTTCTAACTTGAAAGAAATATGTGAAATGACACCGGAAATTAATTAGATTATTTCATCATTCTTTTACATTATAAACTTTGATACAGTTGCATAGATATATAGGTACATTGATAAAAAGACACAAAGACAAACAGAATTTTAATGAGTGGGGAGCTTTTATCTACTATCACTTTGTGACTTAATTTTTTCTGTTTATACTGCCTATTGATTCCAGTTGAAACCTGCTGTTTTAATGTTGTTATTGATATTCTCTCTGGGTTTTCTTCTAATTCTGGCATTGATATTACCTTGATCGGATTTAGTTTATTTGAATTGCCTGTAGGTTTCAGTCTCCGGAGTTTTCCCCTGCTTATAGACATGCAAAGATAAAACCTCTCTTTTTATCTGAAAATCCTTGAGAGACTCTGAAAGATATAGCCATTTTCTAAGAACATTAAAAAAAAAGCAAGAGACAACAATCAAAAGGAATATACTTCTCACCCAGTCTATTCGAGACATCATTTTTATATACCCAGTGTATTCTTTGACACACACGCAGGCTTCTAATCTAGTCAGTACACTGAGGAAATGTGTGTGGAGAAATTGTTTTGTCATAATGTCACAAGCATACTGAGCTCCATGTTATGGGCTTTACCTTTAACAGAAGCCTGAACTCCTCACTAATTTGGGCAGGGACACTGTAGAACAGATACCATCCATTATTCACTCTTATTAAATCGCTGGATCTTTCTTTTGTCTGTGCTGCCTAAAAAGAGAACAACCCTGAAAATCAATGTAAGACATCTGCTAGAAGACATTCAGTGTGCAACCATTAGCATGGAGAAGAAATAGTTAAATCTGGTGGGTGCCAATTTGTGCAAGGCAGGTTAAAAAAGTACTTTTAAGAGCATAAGAACTGCAGCATGGGATGAAACCCATGGCTTAACTAGCTCAGCACTCTTATCTTTCAGCAATGGCCAGCCAGTTTTTCCCAATAGGATAAGAGAATAGCTTTCTTTAGTCATTCAGTTCCAAGTGAGGGAAGGGGCCTATAGGAACGTACATGGCTAGTTCCACTCCCTTGATGACACGCACTAGCAACCCTCCTGAGCTGATGCATGATTGGCTGAGTTTGAAGGGGACAACCTGCATTATATGCATTATATGTGGGGTTTCCGACACAAGGTCTGACAGGCCATGGTCCCTGTCTGTAGTGGAAATGCTGCAGAAGACTTCTGTAGATCGAGGAGATAGCCTGACATGCTACAGCTGCTTCTTTTATGCCCGAAACTCCTGTGAGACCTTAAAAATCAAGTCTCTTAGGCCTCTTTAAGAGCCTTCTATCCTCTTGGCCTGAGTCCTGGTTTTCCAGAGTATGGTCAGGCTGGTTACAACCTTGGAATGAGGGAGGATCTCTTTGGCCATGGTCCACTTGCCTTAGCGCTGATCTCTTGGATAGAATAACAAATGCATAATCATCATGAGACTGAAAGTTTTGGCCATCAACAGGAGTGATTGATTAAGGGGGCTGTGAAAAACAGCATGTAGACACGGGGGACTTCAAGTCTATAAGTCTCTCCAGGGCGTCACTCAGTTGAGCTTCGGTGTAAACTGGGACCATGGAGGTACTGTGCATTGGCCGACTGGAGTCTTTCCACTGCCGTTACCTGGGGCTCCCGACAGCAGAATGGAGGAGTAAAATATTTTGCTTAGTTTGCTTTATAATAATTTGTATGCTTAACTGTAATACTCTGCCTGCTATAGTTAATAACGCCTTTTGACTCTTACTCCCTTTTGCAGTCATTGCTCTGAATCGAAGAAAGAACCCTCTCTGCCTTTGGCAAAACACTGTCCCAGTGTTTGAGACCCTGCATACAATGAAAGTGGCCCCCTTCAGACTCTGCAGATCATGCACCAGCTCAGGAGTGTTGCCAGCACATGCAGCATCATTGAGGGGGTGGAGCTGGCCTTGCGCATTCCCCAAGGCACCTGTACATGTTCAGAAAGAACACCTGACTAGTCTCCAGGGCATGAACTGGGAATCTCATGTTTGAAGGCTGGGGCCTACCTTGCTGAACTATCTAGAATGTGTGTGGTCAAGCCTTGGAATCTTCTGCAGGCTCAGAATGGGAAAGGGGTGCATAACATTGCCTCATGCAGGAAGGCCATGATACGATTCATCTGGATAGGCCAGGCCAAGAGCTTGTCCTTCTGCCCTTGTCTGGTCAATAGAGCATTACCTTCTGGCTCCAGCTTCTGGCTCTAAACCATCCAAACGTAGATTCGAGTACAGCGACCCAAGGCTCTAGCTTAATCTAGTACTTTCTGTCTCCAATATCTGACTGTCATCAGCAATATCAGGACTTTGAAGTTTGAACTATTTGGCTACTGGTCAAATATTGATCTAAACAAGATTATGAAAGAAGGATGCTATGAACCTTAACCCCCCATCAAAACCTGGATATGCACATGTTAGCTTGTCCTTCTAGAAGGCACCTGGATGTATGTTTTGAACAGGGATGGGGAACCTCCAGTCCCCAGGCCTGATCCAGCCCACAGAGCTTTCCCATCTGGCCTTTGGGTTTGTCTTGACCCCTAAGCCCTGACTCTGGAGGAATCCCTACTGTTATCTCTGATCTGTGATCAGAGGTAACAGCGGGGATTTCTCTGTGCATCACTCTACTTCCCAACTGGCGGGGCGAGTGCTGCACAGGGGAATTTCTGCTCTGTTTCTTACCTCCAATCACAGATAGGAGATAACTGTGGTGATGCAGGCTGTGCCTGTGGGGGACTCAGTTGGCACTGGGAGAGTGATTGCTACTCCCAGCACTGGCCAAGTTCATTTGTATGCTATGCACCATGGAGCTGGCAAAGCATCCCTGGCCAAGGATGACCCACCTCAGCCAGGGGCAACCCTAGCGGCTGGCAACTAGCACCCTGGGCAAGCCATGCAATTGGTGCCCCCACCCCCAAATCCCAAGGGCAGATTTAGACCGAGAGCCAGTGTGGTGTAGTGGTGAGAGTGATGGACTGGGAGCCAGAAGATCCAGGTTCTAGCCCCCACTCGGCCATGGAAGCTCACTGGGTGACTTTGGGCCAGTCACAGACTCTCAGCCCAACCTACATCACAGGGTTGTTGTTGCGAGGATGAAATGAAGGAGGAGGAGGGTAATGTTAACCGCCTTGGGTTCCTTGCAAGAGTTAAAAAGCTGGGATAAATGCAATAAACAAACAAACAAACAAACTGGGAAACATTTTGCCCCTATTTTCCATTTAATGAAGAGGACATCCCACCATCTTTGGAAGCAGAAATTTTATAATAAATTGCAGCCCAAATTGTTCTTTTTACCAAGCACAGTATCTGCACAGAGGGCCTGATAAAAACAACAAAGGAGAGGAGTGCAGCCATCCACTCCACAAAGGAACAGAAGCCCCGTTGGCAACGCCCAAGGGAGGTCCCAGGAAGAGGGGTCCTGGTTGCATCCTCAGGGCGACATGGCCAACGAGGCACCGCCAGCCCCAGAGCTCAGTCCTTGAGGGCAGGGGAAGCTGCTTCTCTCAGGGGAGCCTCTCACTCTCTTCCCCAACTGGGAGCAGCAGCAGAGCAGGAGGATATCTCATGTCGCCTCGCTCACCTCCACAGCCTCAGCCATGTTCCCTCTGTACGTGTGTTTATTTTTGGGTCTGTTTTCCCTTGAATTTGGCGCTCCACTTAACTTGGCACCCTAGGCGACTGCTTAGTTCACCTCTACGAATGGGCCGCCCCTGACCTCAGTTGGGGCCACTTCACCGTGTGAAAGCTTCCTCCTGCCAGGGAGCTTTTTCCCAAGCCATACCCCTCCCCCCCAATGCCATTTGACCCATGAAGCAGTGAGTGGAGGGGGAGTCATTTGGCTCCTACTCCAAAACTATTCACCATCCCTGGTTTAAAACCTGGGCTCCCAAGCATGTGAGATGCAATCAGGAAATCTAGGGAAAGAGGAATAATAATTCAGATCATCGTTTGCTTCTTAAGAGGGAATTGTTACCCCTGGAGAAGTCATTAGGAGGGAACGCTGCTCTGGGCTGGCTGACACAAAGCCCAATATGGCCAGGGCATCAGAGTACTTTTTAAAAGAACAGAAGTATGTTTGCATTGTACCATTGTTTTGCCTATGCTGATTTCATCCAGGAATTACTCCTCTGAAAGCGGTTGAGTTATGCTGATTAAACTGGTACGTGAACAAAATCATGCCCAATTTTAGACCACCAATACACACATTGGACTCCACCTTAGCCATAAATTTGGTTTTAGATTACGTGAACAAATAAAGCCATATGCATAGCTCACCTTACTATATTTTATATAGTGTGGAAAAATATATATTGGGATTCCCCCCTTAGTTGTTCAACAGAGTAAAACAATGAATTTTCCTCCTGTGTGTATTAAGCAATACTTCATTTTGCCTGTTTGCTGAACGTCAAATCTGACGGCCAAGTAAGCCTACTGGCTCCTTAAACTGTTCCCTGGAGAAATTGTTCAAGAACTGCTCATCCATGTGGAAAGATTACTCCAGTATCAGTGAGACTTATCTGCTCTGTAAGTGCCAGTTGAGTTGTAAAGCTTCTCGGGGGCATTTTATCAGGAGCACCGATTCAGCATCAATGAGCTGCAGGAGGACAGGAAATAAGAACACCAGAGCAGTTGGCCAGATGGTCTGTCCATCCAGTGAAAATCATAGTATCAAATACAACCATTTCAGATACATCATTTCTTTATTAATTTTCTCAATGCAACCATCAATAAACCAATGTCACATTTTATCTCACACGCTTAACAAAAGATAGACATTAATCGGCAGAAAACCAACGCCTCATCTCTATGACAACTTACAGAATGTTGAAGGGACTACAGAATGGTGTGGATTTTCCCCGCACCTGCAGGCCATAGACACAGCTATAACCCAGGGAAAGAATCTGAGTGGGGAATTCCCCCCTCCCAGACTCCTCAGAAAGCTCAGCAGTGGTTCTTCTTTTGAGGTTGCTGTTGCAACCTTGGAAGAAGGTGGGGGGAGAGAAAAGGGGGCAGGACAGTGGGAGGGGAGAAGAGACATAGATCTTCTAGATCAACAAACCTGTCCATTGCCCGTCCTGGCCCACAGCAAGGTCAGCTCAGCTAGAACAGCAGAGAGGCACATCTAGCTAATTTTTTTTTTTTTTTTAAGGTGGAACAGGAGGCACTTTGCCTTTGTCATCCACCTGCCCTGCCTGGCTTTCACTGGCAGGGCTTTGGATGGGTGGAAGGCTCTGCCCTTGGAGCCCTCCGTCTAAAGAGTGGAAATCTGGTCGATTACATTCTTAGGGTACAATCCAGCCAATGTTAAGCATGTTCTTATCCCACTGATTTAATTAATTGAAAAAAGTTATTGCTTTTGTTGGGATTTGTTCCATAATCCCTAGCTGCAACAAAGTTAAGAGTGGTCTTTCTGAATCACATCAGGGACAAAAGCTTAGGGCATTTAAATATATGCTTAAAACTTTTTATTTGTATTTTTTAAAATATGTATTTCCAAGGCCCTACTTGTGTTTTATTGGATTGATTGTTCAATGTTTTATAGATATGTTTTCTTGTGTTATATTGTAATGACCATTGGCTGTAAACAATAAAATTTGAATGAATGATAATCCCTACTAGCTGCATTAACAGCAATTACATCAACAACTATAGCCTAGCCACCCCCACCGCCCAAATAATGATCATGTATTGTGTGCAGCTGCACACCTTAATGCACATCTCAGTGTGGGATGTCAATACATCATACACTGTTTTCTGACATCCAAATAGCAGGAGAGGTGAACGGAGGAGAATTTTGTTCAGATTGCAGTTTGATAAGAACTTACCAAATTTGCACTTCCCAAATCAATATTTTAACCAGAACCTAGTTATCGGTTGGTATTCACACTTCTCAGGATTCCACGTTGCAATTCTCCAAAAAAACATGTGCATATTAGGGAAATCCATTAACAAAAATACATATACAGATGAACATAGCATACAAAAAAGCATTATATAAATGAAAACTGCTTGCAAAAAGTGTATGTATTAGGAGAAATGTGCAAGAAAATGCATATGGATTTGCATGCTATCTCCTTTTTTTAAAGTCACAATGACAGGGAAATGAGATAGAACAAGTGAAGGGCTGGGAAAAAAAAGAGAAACAGAGAGAAACTGAAATGGACAGATTTGTCCTTTCTTAGGAAGCAGGGCATTGGTCTTGGAGAATGTGCTGTCTTAGGGGCAACTTGTTATACATTATGCTACATTTATTGATTTAAAATATATTTAGACTACCTTTAAAGGTAAAACCCTCTCAAGGTGGATACATATTAAAATCCCAACAAACTTCCATTCCAGAAAATACTGAAATAATTGCTTGCTGCTAAGTAAGAACCAATCAAGATACAATATCATTCAACAGAAGCCAAAGAATACAGGTGGATCTTCAGAGGTTTCCTAAAGGCCTGCAAAGATGGGGGCCTGATAGACTCCAGATGGCAATTTATTCCAGAGGGGTGGGGCCACTGCAGAAAAGGCTCTCTTCTGTGTACTGGGAAGCCTAACTGCCCCCAATGACTGACATCTAGTTTATTTCCATGACTCCTTTTGTCCAAAAAGACCTCCAAGGAGACTCAAAAAGGCTAAAACAAAAAGATTATCAAAGTCTGACACCAACACCACCCCAGAAATGAACCAAGATTAAACCCAGAATGTGCATTCGGATGAAAGGCTGGGCTGAAAATGACCCCCAACATAATACTTTGGTGGGAGCAGTCCTCTCCTCCAAAAGGGCATTTTCAGAGACTTTTGAAAGAGGTGAAATATCTTACATTTTTCAGGGAAGGGTTCCCTGATACATATACTCAGTACAGGCTGATTGTTTGGAACTGATACATATATCAGTTCAGTATATACATATACTCAGTGGAAGCTATAAATCCACTCCAGATTTCAGTCAGAACGAGCCACAAGTCTAAAGGAGCTATCCAAGTTTCTGAACCTACTTTGGGGATAGGGGTTAGAGAGCTCCTTCAGAGTTCTGGCTGGTTCTGACTGAAATCCAGAATGGATTCAGAGCTGCACCAAAATCGGAGCCACCAGCCTTCATTGGATATACTTTAGCTCAGCCCTACTCCAACATGCATCCAAATGACAACTCTATCCACCACCACCCTGCCAACATCCAATATTTGGGTCCTGGGCTGGAAGGAAGGAAATGGCAGGCAGCTTACTTCCCTTCAGTCTCAGTACCAACCCCATTGGGTGTGGGCTCATTCCCCCACACTACTGGTGCTACCATTGTCAGGTGGCAATATGTTGTTCAGTCGTTCAGTCATGTCCGACCCTTTGTGACCCCATGGACCATAGCACGCCAGGCCTTCCTGTCCTCCGCTGTCTCCCAGAGCGTGCTTCGTGCAAATGCAGCCTTCAGTCCCTAAAGCTTTGCACGTGGGGAGCTATAGTGGTTGTTAAAAAAAATGCACATAATTTTCCTGCATGCCACAATCTCTCTCTCTCTCTCTCTCTCTCTCTCTCTCCCTCTCCCCCCACCCCCAGTATGTAGGAAATCTCACCTGTCTTTCCTTTACCCTGTTTTTGCACCCAGCTTGTCTGCACATGGGACACCCCCTTTATGGGTATTGGGAGAGGGGTTCAAATTAGCTAAAATTAAGCACTTTACCATTCCATACATCTGTCAGAGAATGTACAGATCAGAATGTATGAACAGAGGTGTATAGATCATTTCGGCTAAGACCACTGATGTGGGACAGTGTGTGCATAGCTGCCAGTACATACAAACAATGCAATCCTAGACATGTCTTCTCAGAGGTAAACCCCATTGAATTCATTGGGGCTTACTCCCAGGCAGAGGTGTAGTGGAGGCAGGGCTTGCAGGGTCGCAGCCCTGGCACTTTTTCATTAGCAGGGACTCTGATGTCATCTGCCACCCCCCTCAGAATTCCCTGTTCCCTCTGAGCTTGACTGCGATCCTCACTGTAGCTGTGGGGGGAATGAATTTTTGTAGGCAACAATATATTGTTCCATATTAGAATGCAAAGTATTTGGGATGACTTGGTCTGGAATGGGCAATTAAGACTTATTTGCTTGACCAAAGACGTGCTCCTGGTAGAGAAGAAAACTCCTAGAACTGGTTTGTTGATATGGATCGACACGGCTGCCTGAAATTTTTGGACTGCCCTTGGAGACTGGCTCCTGCATTTCCAAAGTGTGTGTGTGTGTGTGTGTAGTTCAATCCAGCTGGGTGTGTGGATGTTTCTGTTGGAGGAGGAGGGGAGAGATATAATGAAGGAGCTTAGGGAAGGCTAATGGGTAATGTTGGGGCACTAAGGGAGTGTACAAGGGGGCTGCTTAAATGAGAAGTGATCTTCCATGAGGGCTGAGTTGAAAGGGTGAAGCCTCCATAGACTATCATATTTTGAAAACCTAAAATGTTTGTGTGTGAGTGAGTGAACAAGATTTTAACACCCCTGCATTTTTTCTCAGATAACCATAGGGATGGCGGACAATTTCTCCACGAATCTTCGGGAGGCCGAGTGCCGACGCATTCGGCCCCCCGAAAGTGTTGGGGAAATTCTCCGCCGGCCCCCTGCCCCCCCCCCGGGATGGGACTTACCTTCGGCGAATGTCCCTCTCGGCGGCAGGTCTTGGCGGCGTTTTGGGGGCGTTTCGTCGGGGGTGGGGGCGGCGGCCGGTCTCCTGACCAGCCGCCACCGCTGCCATTGCAAAAAAAAAAAGTAAAAAAAACCAAACACACACCCGTCATAGGCTACATAACGATTTACGTAGCCTATCACAGCTAGATTTCCAAAGTCAGCCGTGATAGGCTACGTAAATCGTCACGTAGCCTATCACGGGTGACTTTGAAAAAAAAAAAAGCACGTACACAAATGGTGGCGCCCATGGGGCACCGCCATTTGCGTTCCTTATTTTGGCACATCTAGTCTACGTAAACATTTACGTAGACTACGGCGAAAATAAGGGAGCGCTATTTGCATTGCCCTTATTTTCGCCGTAGTCTACGTAAATCTTTACGTAGACTAGACGTGCCAAAATAAGGAACACAAATGGCGGCACCCCATGGGCGCTGCCATTTGTGTACGAGCATTTTGTTTTGTTTTTCAAAGTCACCCGTGATAGGCTACGTGACGATTTACGTAGCCTATCACAGCTGACTTTGGAAATCTAGCTGTGATAGGCTACGTAAATCGTTACGTAGCCTATCACGGGTGTTTTTTTTTTTACTTTTTCTTTTTTGCAATGGCGGCGGCGGCAGCCGGTCGGGAGACCAGCTGCCGCCCCCGCCCCCGCCGAAACGCTGCTGGGACCCGCCGCTGAGAGGGACATTCTATCGTTACGTAGCCTATCACAGGTGTGTGTGTTTTTGTTTTTGTTTTACTTTTTTCTTCGCGGCCGGGTAGATGGGGCGCTCCTACCCGGCCTGAATTTCGCCAGCGAGGGATGGGGCGCCTCCCCCCCGGCCTGAATTTTGGCCGGGCGAGGCGGGGCGCCTCCCCCCCTCGCCTGAACTTCGAGGGGAGAACCGAAGCGCCTCCCCCCCACCGCGAAGCAAGCTGCGGGACGAGGTAAGTCCCTTTCGTCCATCCCTAGATAACCAACTGAAATTCCACTGCCTTACTCTCAGCTGCATTGTTTTTGGATCCCAGCTGAAGGCTGTATATCTTACAAGATTGTATAATCTTAGAAGGGGGCGTGGCTGTGAGGGGCCATGGCTGTGACTGTCACGAAGGGACCCTGCACTTCTGAATTTGCCACTATACTGCTCCCAGGTACCTGTGTATAGGACTGTAGCCTAAATGTTTTACATGGGAGAGAGTAAAGGCACTATCCTATGCATGTTTAGACAGAAAAAAGTGCTGCAGCTCCCAGCATGGCTAGCTGGGGCATGCTGGGAATTGTAGGTCTTTTTCTCTCTCTAAACATGCACCGGATTGCATCACTTGGATAGGAAATCACTTGGGAAACATTATACATTTCTCTGCACTGCTAGTGGAAGCACTGGGGTGTAAGTATAGGGGAAAAATGTTATTGTGTATTGTATTGTGTTCTATTCTTTTAACCATTTGTAATCTGCCCAGATAATGCTTGCTTTGGGTGGATTACACAATTAAAAACAACAACGATGAGGATGATAATAATGATAAACAAACAAACAAAATGAATGTGCCCTATATATCCCTGTGTTAGTGCATAGACCAATTGGCACAGTGTATTTGTTTCTCCAAAATTATTTATATTTAAATGTTCAGTGCCCTACCTTATCCAAGGAAACAAGCCAAGACACAACCTAGAAACCCAAAGTCTTTTGATACCCTGTTTTACTATTTAATAGAATCTAAATGAGAGTGAGAAAGAGGAGGGGGAGAAAAAGAACATGGTAGAAGCTATCTAACAAGATCGTTATTGCCTATAAAACATGAAAGCACATATCGTTTCCATTCTTGTTACTATTTGTCAGGTACTTAATACTTCTGCTGCCTCTGAGGCATGAATTTAAAGAGGCTGGTAGATGGAGAAGGAACACTTCTCCTTATTCACTCTTACGCATGTGTGTAAAAGACTTTTTGTCACATGGCTGAACTAAAGTCAGACCGATGGGCTCCATCCACAGCTCCATTTCTGTGTGCAATGATAGCTTTTTCCAAAGGCACATGTGAAAATATTTTTTGATATGATGGTTAAGGGCATTTAAGATGTAAAGACCATTCTACCAATTAATGCACTGCTGGTAGATTATGTATAGGGCTGCTTCACCCATGGATGTTCATTGCTTGATTAAATGCAACATCAAGCATGACTTGGGCTAACATCTAACTAGGGCTGTGCAGGGACCCCCCAATCTGACTCAGAAGCTGCTTTGTGGGCCTGATTTGGCTCGGGCTGATTGCGGGGGGGGGGGGGGGCTGACCCAACTTGGCCCAGAACCCAAAGTGGGGTTCAGATGGCCAAATCCCGCTTCGGGTCCCCCCGATGCCCCCCTGCAAACCCCCAGCTTGCCACAGCCTCCTCTTCCCCTCCTCCATCGCTGCTTCCTCTGTCGCTGCCTTCTCCTCCTCCATCGCCACCACTTCCTCCTCCTTCTCCTGCTCTGCTGCTGCCACCATCAACATCATCACCACCACCAGCTCCTGAGGCCTGGATGCGCGCCAGCTGTTACTGCAGGGAGTTGCCATTTTTAAAATGGCAAGTTCCTGGAAGTCATGTTACTGCAGGGAGTCACCATTTTAAAAATGGCGACTCTCTGCAATAAGAGCCAGCACACGTCCAGGCCTCAGGAGATGGCAGTGGCAATGAGGCAGTGGTGATGGTGGCAGCACAGCAGTGGAGGTAGCAGCGACAGCAATGATGGCAGTGGAGGCAGTGGTGGCAACGGAGGCAGTGGTGGCAATGGTGATGGGAGGCTCAGGTACAGACCCGGAGGCGCCGGCGTGGCTGGGGGTGCCGAAGCTCCGAAGTGCACTGAGGCGCTTCGGAGAGCCCCCAACCCACTCGGGTCACTTTGTGCCCTCTCCGCTTCGCCTCAGAAGGGGCTTGATGTGACCCGAAGCAGCCTGCTTTGACTCAAGCTTCGGGCCTCGGGCCGAAGCGGTGTACAGCCCTACATCTAACATCACAGCTTGAGCTTCTATATTGTCTTAGACTAGCCTTCTCTAACTTGGTGTCCTCCAAATGTTTTAGGCCACAACTGCTGGCTGGGGTTGATGGGAATTGAAGTACAAAACAACTGGAAGGCACCAGGTCAGGAAAGACTGTCTTAGACACTAGTTCTCTATGGAGTCAGTTCACACATCCAACCGCTAGTCACCTAAGCCCCTTTCAGATAAACTAGGAAGAGTAAAAGTGCGTGCTGTGTGTGTGTGTGGGGGGGCGTCATGATGTCGTGCCCCACCCTGACCTATTGTATTCAGTATTCTGTGTGATCATCTGTTGCAGGAAAGATGGCAGAGGGTGAAACAACTCTTGACCTGGGCTGTCAGCTGGGGAAAACATATTTGCTGCCCACCTTTTGTGTGCATCTTTACTACTGTTGGATGGTAGCATGGGACTAAAAAGGAATAACACTAATTGCACTCATTCTTAATGGTTAATTGGGAATGGAAGCTTTTCAGATTCCTTTCAAATTATAATTTAGCTGCTAGAGGATGTGAATGATTCGGAACGAGACAAACTGAACTGAAGACATTTCACATCAATTTTGCTTTCTGTCGAGAGCAAGGCATGAGCTATTCTTATGGGTTTACTGATTACAGTGATTAGGCCACCATGGCAGCTCCTGTGGGGTGAGGAAAATTACAAAACAGGGTCTTAAAGAGAGCGCTCTTTCCAGTCGTGGTGTAAAAGTTTACCTTTAGACAGTTATTCAGTGCACAATTAGGGATATGCAAATCAGCAGAACTCGAGTTTTTGGGGGTTCTCTGAATTCCTCCTTGAAGTGCGTTACAACCCACGTCCATATCAGAACTCGAGTTTCGTGGGGTTCTCCAAATTCCTCCTTGAAGCGCGTTACAACTCGCATCCATATTTTTCACACAAAAATTTGTGCGTACTTCCATGTGTGTTTCCCCAAATTTACGCATCAGTTGTGCACATTTTTGAAATGTACGCATTTTTCTCCCATTGACTGGGGCTTGATGGTGGGCATTTTTCAAATGTATGCATTTTCCAAACACGTTTTGTTGTTGTTGTTCAGCAAATTCCTTCACAATCTCAGAAATGTACAGTCATTGATCACAGATTGTGTTTGGGGCTCCATTTGGTTCTGGGAGGTGTGAATTGGCTATATTCTGGTAAATTATGAACTGAAATGAATACATCCTTATACACAATTAAGACAATCCCATTTCTGGAATTATACACCATACGTAAACTTAGATCTGTTTTATGCTGGTTTAACTGTCAATAAGAGTTTCAATTGTTGTACACAGTTTGAATCCTCATTTGGATTGCCTCAGGCTTCAGGTTCAAGGCCTGGAGCTGTATGAAGCATTCTATTATTCTGGTACTTTATATATTGTCTATTTGTCATACCTGCTGCCTACAAGGGCCATCCATTTCCACAGTGCTAATTTTTCATAGCTAGACTGATGTTTTCAGAGGCACCTGGAAATGGTTACTCGGTAATTTAAATTTATTTACACTGCCATTAAGACTCCCTACCTCTGTCTGTCTAATTACAACAGCAAAGTGTTGTCTCATTGATCTCTTGATTAAGTCTATCAGATCAGCATGTTATCAAGGAGAGAACATTATTTAGTGAGAGCCTTTTTTTGCTTACAATCCCTCAAATAGGTATAATCACTTGCAAGATAAGGGGAAATTAAGAAAAGTTGTGTATGCAGGTTACAACCGTGGGCTGAGGGAGAACAATAGGAGACTAACTAATAATAGGGTAGGAAGCTTGTTACGAACAGGTCTGCTTAGCCTGGTTGAGTGGCAGAAAGACAAGAGGGAGCATCCCAGCCTTTCAGATAATAAGTAATTTGGATGAGTAGAAGAGTGAAATATAGAACACTTTACACAGGGGGCATGTTCATGGGGCAATGATATTTCGTTTCCCCTTAATTTCAGGCCAGAGGTTATTACTTTTCTGAAACACCCATATTTATGGACAAGTCACTACACACTGAGTAACAATTTGGTCCCAGGGGGACATGGTCTGAAGCAGTCTTCTCCAACCTGGTGCCCTCCAGATGTTTTAGACTACAATTCCCAGCATTCCTGATCATTGGCCATGCTGGCTGGGGCTGATAGGAAGTGAAGTCCAAAGCATCTAGAGGGCACCTAGTTAGGGAAGGCTGGTCTGAAGGCAACCTTGATGAAACTAAGTGGGTTTGGGCCTAGTCAGTGGACACCAGCCTGGGATCCATGATCGAAGAAAAGTGGGATATCATATAAATGAAATAAAATGGTTACCTCCAAACTAAATAGGCCCAGGAACTAGGCATGTATGAGAAAGACACAAGCCATACTTCTTTGCCACTGCTGTGTCCACACGGTACTGGTTATCTGAGCTATTCCAGGTAGGGATGGGGAGCAACCTGGTGTATGCCCTGAAAATCAGTCAGACCCTTCAAGCATTCCTGTTAAACACTCAAAAGCCCTTCAGAATGAATGCTCAAAGGGCCACAATTTAGGTCAGCCCCCCACCTCTTTCCTCTTCCCTAAGGGGGAAAACTGCACTGTCAGTAAGGGGAGTGGGGCACCAAATGGCAGACGGCTTCAGAGAAGATGGAGCCTCTTCTCCCTAGAGGTGTACGAAATCCTGCTTACCTGGCTCCGCCAGGTTCCGCAGGTGGGGGGAGGTGATCTGTTCCTCCCCCCGGAATCCTTGACAGGGGGGAGGTGATCCATTCCTTCCCCTCGGAATTCTGCCCAGCTGGCTCCGCTCCGCGGCCAGGCCACAGTGCCACCGGCCGGGCCAACCCACAGCGGGGCCTCCAGCCGCTGCTGGGGTGGTGCGGACGCAAATGGCGTCCTGTGTAGGGGATGCCATTTGCGTCCCTACGCCAGCCTGCGATAGGCTACATAAATATTTACGTAGCCTATCATGGCAAAAAAAAAAAAGTGAACGCAAATGGTGGCGGCTATGGCGGCTGCCATTTGCGTTCCCTTTGTTTTTCTGCCGTGTTAGGCTACGTAAATATTTACGTAGCCTATTATGGCAAAACAGAGGGGCGCAAATGGCGGCCACTATGCCATTTGCGCCCCTCTGTTTTGCTGTGATAGGCTACGTAAGTATTTATGTAGCCTATCATGGTAAAGGCGGCCACGCAAATGGTTTAGCGGCCGCCATTTGCGTCCCTACTGTTTGCCGTGATAGGCTACGTAAATACTTATGTAGCCTATCATGGCTGCTTGCAAGGATGCAAATGGCAGCTGCAGCAGCCCAGCCAGGGCCGGAGGCTCTGCGGAGCTGCTGCGGAGCAGAGCTGGCCGGGGAGGGACGGGTGAGTATTTCGTACTCAGTCTTTCGTACTCATACCCAGGTGAGTATTTCATACGTCCCTAGTCCTGCTTCAAGAATAAGATATGCCCGAGTGGGCAAATATGTTTATAAAGAAATAAGTTTTCTCAAGATCAAAGTACAATCATTTTAACTGCAGCAACTACAATATATGCTATGGGAGCAGATCCTTTATATATAAAAGCATAGGTATTCCCAAGATCAACCAGGTCGCCCGCCCACCCTCCCGTGTCTGGGTGGAATCGCTGGGTTTGGAGGCATTGGTAACTGTTTCCCAAGATCCAGCAGCACGGCTGCTTGCACCAGACTTGCCCTCCCATGGATGTTCACATAAGGGAAGTGTACTCATTCATGCCAATTACCGTGCCTCGAAGGAGTCCCGTATTGTGTTTCATCACTTCCTCCCCAGGTCAGGAGTGGGTATTCCATTCAGCCACAGAGAAGCTGACTTAGTGGAACAGCTGGTCTTCCTCAGAGTTAACCTGCCACTGCTGGGCTACCCCACCCTCAAGCCCTCGGGCAACTGAGCGGCACACACTCAACCTGCTGTTTCTTTTTATTTCGGCTGGCTAGTTTTTGTCTTTATTTGACTCAGGCAGGGCATTACATTTTTATTACTACTACTATTATTACTTTATTTAAGCCTCTGCCCACCCGCCTGCCTGCCATGCCCAAAGGAACCATAACTGATTTAATGAGCCTTTCCTAGTTTCACTGTAACACCCAAGTGTATACATGGCTAGGGATGGCGGAGAATTCCGCCACGGACTCCAATGAGGCCAGATTCTTTGGAATCCAGCCCCCCGGAGTCCGTGGTGGAACGGAGCAATCCCCCCCACCACCCCGCAAAGTCTGCGCAGACCGGATCCTACCTGCCTCTGGCAGGTCCGGATCCGGCCGCTGCTGGCCACCATCTGGGCTGCAGCCACGAATGGCATTCTGTGTAGTGGATGCCATTGGCGTGCCTCCCTTTTGCTGTGATAGGCTACGTAAAGATCTTTACGTAGCCTATCTATCACAGCCAAAGGGAAAGATGCAAATGGCGTCCTCTACACCATTTGCATGCCTCCCTTTTGGGGATTTTTTAAAATCCTTACGTAGCCTATCACGGCAAAACAGGGACACAAATGTAGGGATGTATGAAACTCCCCTTACCTGGCTCTGCTGGGTTCGGCTGGGGGGGGAGGCTCTCCATCCCTCCCCCCGGAATCCTGGCCGGCCGGCTCTGCTCCGTGGGGATTCCACGGAGCTGCCGGCCGGCTCCGCCAGCAGCCGGACATCCAGCCGCTGGCTAGCAGAGACGCAAATGGCGGTGGCCGTAGCCACCGCTGTTTGTGTCCCTGTAGTCAGCCGTGATAGGCTACGTAAAGACTTACGTAGCCTATCACATCTGGCTTTAAAAAAAAACAAAAAAAATGCGTACACAAATGGTGGCGGCTACGGCCGCCGCCATTTGCGTTCCTTATTTTTGGCCATCTTAGTCTACGTAAATATTTACGTAGACTAAGACGGCGAAAATAAGGAGCATGCAAATAGCGTCTGCTACGCTATTTGCGTTCCCCTTATTTTCGCCGTCTTAGTCTACGTAAATATTTACGTAGACTAAGACAGCCAAAGATAAGGAACGCAAATGGCAGCGGCCGTAGCCGCCACCATTTGCGTACGCATTTTTTTTTAAAGCCAGATGTGATAGGCTACGTAAGTCTTTACGTAGCCTATCATGTCTTGTAAAAAAAAAAAAACCCGACAAGACTGCAAATGGCGGTGGTGGCAGCTGCTCAGAAGACCAGCCGCCACCACCACCGCCACCCAGAAGATCCACCCCAGGTAAGTCTCGTCCCGGGGGGGATCCGTGGGGGGGCGGGGGGGTGGCAGGCCGTTCCCCTACAGATTTCGGGGGGCCGAATGCACTGGCATTCGGCCTCACTGAGATCCATGGTGGAATTCTTTGCCATCCCTACACAAATGGCCTTCCCTACGTGGGACGCCATTTGCGGTCGCAGCCCGCAAGTCAGGCTGCGGCAGGCAGCCCCGGTCGGTGGCTCTGTGGACTCGCCGTGGAGCAGAGCCAGCCAGGGAGGATTCTGGGGGGGAGGAATGGATCGCCTCCCCCCCTGTCGAGAATTCCGGGGGAGGAACAGATTGCCTCCCCTCCTGGCAGACCCCCCGTGGATGCTGGTAAGTGGGGTTTCGTACACCCCTATGACATGGCTTATTCTTTGAGACAAGCCTTGCAGGATCAACCAGGTGGTCCTCCCACCCTGTGCCCTATGCCCTGTGCCCTGTGTCTGTGTAGAATAGCCAGGCTTGGTGGCTTTGACGCCACAGACTTACTGCATATTTGCACCCTGCTGCACCCACAGGTCTCTTTTTCTCTCTCTCTGCCTGCCTCCGCCAGCCTCCGCTTGCCTCTGCCTGCCTCCGCCAGCCCACCCTTCCCGTGCCTGGGTGGAATAGCTGGGCTTGGTGGCTTTGACTGCTTATGTGCACCCCGCTGCACTCATGGGTGTCTCTCTCTCCCTGCCAGCCATGTGCCAGTGCCCTTCCCTCCATCCATCAAGACAACTGTCGTCGTTCTTGTCCAGTCAATGTGCCCTCCTGGCATGGGTGGATTTCTGTTTCCAGGAAGATGGACATTACGTCAGAGGTGTCTGATGCCCTCAATATGAGAGTGCTGCACATTCACCAGTTTCAAGGCCCGATGAAAAAGGCAGGGCATAGTGTTACTCCCTCCCCCGTACCATTTTGCATGTAGGGAGTTGTCTTTATGTAACTGCTTTTCATTTGTTCTTGCTGTTTGCCCCAGGGCAGTCAAGTCCCAGTCACCCCTCATGGTCTTCCCCTGTTACAGAATATGCCTTCTTGGCGGGCTTGGCTTTGGTTTGTCTCCACCACCACTGTTCTGTATGCCCTGGTGGGCAAGGCTTTGTCAATTCATTTGTGGCCCCAGGCCGCTCTTCCATATAGAATATGAGGTCAGTGCCCGTTATCATGTATTAGCTCTAGAACTACCACAGTTCCTGCGTGGCAGAGTTGCTGTGTCTTCCTGCCTCTGTCAGAAACCACGGAGAGCCTGAGGTCATTGAAACCTACAGCAGAGATCACCAACTGCATATATAAATATAAACTGGACAATAATGTGCACTTGCTACACTCTCAGTTCCTTCAAGTCACTTGTATCATTTTTTTAAATTAAAAACTGTCTGAAATTTGGCAGGTGTGGTGTGGCTAAACATGCATAATAATAATAACAAATAAATATAAAATATTCATTTTGTGTGTACTAGAACAAAGAAAGCACATTACTACAAAAACAAACTACCCTGCCAGCCTGCCTGCCAGGTAATGTGTGCATTCAGCCAAAGAGAGCCTGAGGTCATTGACTGTGATTCTTCTGAACAGGGAGCACTATGGGAAAAGGGTTGTTTGCACTTCAAAGAAACCTACAGCAGAAATTAGGAATAGCGACCTCCTCCACTTCAACACACCTAACTTACTATTCCTTCTGAGTTTGGTCGGAGTTTTTGAGAACAGCACATTTCACCTGTGCCTGCCTAGTACAAAAACTACTGGGCCACACTGTCTGAAATGTGGCAGATGGAATCCCCTCCAGGGGGGCTAAGAGTTCCCCAAACATCATGCACTTCTGTGCAATGAGTGAAAAGTTACAGCTCTTTGTTTTGAGAGTTTTTATGAAAAAAAAATCAAATTTCACCTGAGCCTAGCACAAAAACTTCTGGGCCAAACTGTCTGAAATTTGGCAGATGGGATACCTTCCAGGGGGCTGAGATTTCATGTATGTATCATGAAAACTGAAAAAGCTATGGCCATTTGTGTTTTCCCATGCAAGTCAGTGGGAAAATGTCAAAAACAAGTGATTCGGATATCCAAATCTCGCTTCGGATTTGGATCCGAGTCGAAGTGGATGGGGTCCGAATCGTTCTGAAGTGAAGTGGGGCCACTTTGGAAGGTCCAAATCAGAATCCAAAGTGAAGCGCAGGTCTGTGCACAGCCCTAATAAATACCACTACTACTACTACACTAATACAATTGCTATTATTACTAGTAATACTACTACGCTACTACTACTCCCAAATTAACATGCTAATGCATTTGTGTTCAGCAAAAGGATTATTTTCAGTTATTTCTCATGTTTTACTCAACAAAATATATCATTTGGCTATGAAAAACTATAGAAAGTCTCAAACTGGTGACCTTCTAGATAGAAGATGAACAGAAGCCTTGTCCTCTGAGCCACCAGTTCTCCCTTGCATAACACACATCTCTTGAAGTCCAAGCAACCTCATCAGCCATCCACCCCAGCCCTACACGATTGGTTAGAGGCTTAGAGCCCTTCCCTGTTTCAATATAATTTTCATCTGATCTGCCTACAGGCTTGAGTTGTGCAATGAAGTATCTTCTATATGAAGCTCAGAGATTCAGTGCCTTCTCTTGTGCCACTGCCTCGCTCCACTGTTAGACCTTCTGCATTTGCCTTGCCAGCCTCTTGATTTAGCTTTATGGGGCTGATCTTGGTTGGGTTGATCTTGGCAAAAAGGGTGATATAGAAATCATCATCATCATCTCAACTAGATCTAAGTTAAGCATCTCAGGCTTCTAAGTTAAGCACCTCTTGTTTTAGTAGATCCATCCAGGCTGCAGTACCTGCTCTGTTTCCTGATCCCGCCTAGAGGCCCTGATCCCGCAGGAAGATGCATTTTGCAACTGGTGAGGAATTTTCTTCTTATGGACACCTTGTGTCTCACGATTCACTCTAGTGGGGTCTGCATTATCCCCCTAGTTCAAGGATTTGGCTAAAGCTAAAACTGGCCAACTTAATTTCATATTAACCTTAATTAAATACTTATAAATCAACAAATATACATAATTAATTAAATGTTACTTTCAAACAGAGAACTTACATAGGGTTGGATCCAGACTTAGGGTGCAATCCTATGGCCATTAGAGAGTGGCTGGATGGCCATAGGATTTTTCAGTTTTTCGGAACCGACCTCAGAGCTCACGCTCCAAGGTCGGTTCCCAGAAAACTGCCACCCCTCCCTCTCCCCCGCCGCCTCGTAGGTGGCATGGATCGTCCTGGGCTCCAGGTAGGGATGTCGGAGAATTTCTCCACGAATCTCCGGGAGGCCGAATGCCAACGCATTTGGCCCCCCGAAATTGGTGGAGAAACGGTCCGCCCCCCGCCCCCCCTGGAATGGGACTTACCTTTGGTGAATGTCCCTAGCACTGGCGGCTCCCGGCGACGGTTCGGCGCAGGCAGCGCCGGCTGGTCTTCTGACCGGCTGCTGCCGCCGCCATTTCCAAGTAAAAAACAAAACAAAACAAGCAAACGTGATAGGCTACGTAAAGATTTACGTAGCCTATCACGGCTAGATTTTCAAAAAAACCACCGTGATAGACTACGTAAATCCTTACGTAGCCTATCACGGCTGACTTTGGGGGGGGGAAAAAAAGCGCGTATGCAAATGGCGGCGCCCATGAGCGCCGCCACTTGTGTTCCTTATTTGGGCACGTGTAGTCTACATAAACATTTACGTAGACTACGGCGAAAATAAGGGCAACGCTATTTGCGTTGCCCTTATTTTTGCCGTAGTCTACGTAAATGTCTACGTAGACTACACGTGCCCAAATAAGGAATGCAAAGGCGGCGCCCATGGGCGCCACCATTTGCGTACACGCTTCCCCCCCCCAAAGTCAGCCATGACATTTACGTAGCCTATCACGGCTGACTGCAGGGACGCAAACGGCGGCGGCTACAGCTGCCGCCATTTGCGTCCTGGCCAGCCAGGAGGATTTGCGGCCGGAGGGACGGGGTGCCTCCCCCCCGTCCAGAATTTCAGGGGGAGGGACGGAGCGCCTCCCCCCCACCGCGAAGCAAGCTGCGGGATGAGGTAAGGGACTTTCGTCCATCCCTAGCTCCAGGCTCGGAAGAGCAGTGCAGAGCAGAGGAAGGGGTGCCCCTGGGGGCGGGGACGGGTGGGGATGCCGGAATCATCGTTATGATGCTTCCTGTGCTTCATCTGGCCAGTCCCCCTCTGCTCTGAACCACTCCACGCTCCGCACAGCCTGCAATGGATAGGAAGTTGCCTCTGAGTTCCGAGGCGGCCGCCTATCCCAATAGGATTGCTCCCTTAGTCATACTTAGAGCAAACCCATTGATATCAAGGGGACTTATGTTAGTCATGGCCATTTACTTAGGGTAAATGGGTCTACACTAAGTATGACCAACCCATAATATCCTAATCATACCTTAAACTTTATTGTCATCCAACACTAAATTACTAGAACACACAACATAAAATTCCAAACGTTCTAAGGAATCTTTTCTTTTTCTTTTTTCTCTTGAGACATTATATATTTCTCTTTATTATTTAACATTTCATACCAATAATGTAATATGGTTGCACTTTGTCTTGCACCTTGCTATTCCAAAACTTTACAAAAAAATGACCCCTTCTCAATAAATGTGTTATTCATCCATCTTCCTTCCCTAATCTTATTATATTTATTAGCTTTGCCATGTGAGCCAGATCCCAAGTCCTCAACACCCAGTCCATTAAAGAAATGAGATCTTTTTCCCCCATGTTTGACTGATAGTTATGCTGGCAGTGGCTGACAAATTAATGATAATTTCCATCCCTTTCTGCAAATCCCTTGATCTTACATTACAGAACAATATCACCAGAGGTTGTAATGATAGATCATAACCAGTAGGGATAGGCAGGCACCTGCCCTGTCCGGGTTCCGCCGGCCAGCCCCTGTCCCTGCTCACGCATGCCTGGATCCATGCTCAAGTTCCTCACTACTCACTGAGCCACCAGTACTCACCCAGGTGGCCTCGTTGAGCTCCGCGATCGTCATTTTTTGAAAAATAAAATGGTGATTGTGAAAATACGCATATTTGCACATACGCAAAATGGGGCCATGAATCGCCACATATGCAAGATTACAGGCAAACAAATGCCTGTAATCTTGCATATATGGGCTATTCACAGCCCCATTTTGCGAATATGTGAATGTGCACTTTTTTGTGATCACTATTCTTTCCTGGGTTTAGGATCATGGTGCCAGCACTTAGGGATGGACAAATCTGTCAATTTTAGTTTCTTTCCATTTTTCATTTTTCCAACCTTACTTTTGGTTTGTCGCAAAACTTAAGATTTTGTTTTAAAAAATTGCACATAAAATTTGTGTGCATTTTTGTGAGCATTTCTCCTAATATTTTTGTATACAATGTCCCCAATGTACACATTTTTGCCATTTTCCTAATATAATGCATTTTGACATTATTTTTATGAATATATGCATTTTTGTGTGCACTTTCTCCTAATCTACACACTTTTGTACACAGTTTTTCATTGGAGAACTAGGTTCCAAAATTTGGAGAAATACAAATTTCAAATGATAACTAAGTTTCAATTCACATTTTGGTTCGAAAGTGCAAAATTAGGAAGCTTCACATTAAAATGTGAACCGAATGAATGTCTTAGCCATCCCTTCCAGTAATTAAGGGATAGAGGGAAACTGCAATGCAGAAAAAGTGAGAGAGGGCAAGGGAGAGCGAGAGAGTAGAATATCAAATGGCTTTGGAATTGCTGTTTCACACATGCATGTCCCATCAGTTTTGGGCTGTAGCATCAAGAGATGACTTACATGTGCGAATCTCTGAAAGATTAATCACCACACACAGAACTTTCACACCAGCTCAGGTTCAAGGGATCAGAAAGTCTGCCTGCTCCCATGTGAGCCTGCTTGTTCATTAAAATCCTCATGCTCTGCTCCGGATGCTACTTCCTCAGATAAGTAGATAGTTGTGACTTGGAACAGCCTCTTCAGTGGTGGTGTCCTGGTTGAGGAATATTTTCGTCAGAGACTCTCGGCTGGCAGCTACCTTATTGGCTGTTAGATGCCAAGCAAAGTCCACTTTCTCCTCCCAAAATTTTAGTCAATGATGGTGGTTTTAATGTCTGTCTTGTTATTTGATAGCTGAGTTTAGAGATTTATTGTGGTTTTTTGTGTTTCATGTTTACTGTGTGTTTAAACAGATGGGTGGTGTGTGTTTTTGTTTTTTTAAACTGCCACCTTGAAAGCTTTTGCTGAAAGGCACAAGGCAGATGTTTTAAATCAATGTCAGCAGTTGTCTCCACTGAACAGCTGACAGTTGACACATTCATCTGAGAGACATCACATGCTGAGTAATCAAATGAAGAGCGATCACACATGAGCAATGTGCATGTGTGAACCAATCCTAGGTCTGATTAGCAAGTGTGTTTAGAACATTGCATCACTAGATAAAAGATGAAGAATGTAGCCTGGTGCACCCACATTCTTGTGGTGCTGTTAGGTAATTTTACACTTAATAATCTTAGTCCATCCCCTCCAAAGATGGTGGTCTACATTACTTACCTCAAAATGTGGTAAGCCATCCCTATTGCATTTAGGGGCCCTTCTGCTCATTCTGCCCAGTGGGGCCTTGGGTTTCTACACCAATGTCATGTCCTGACTGTACCACTGCCCACACTGTTAATTGCTAGTGTGTAGTGTGACAACGCTTGTAGGCCCAGATCATGCCTGGATCCTCCAAGACCAATCTCCAATCCAGGATGGGGGAAGGGGAACATCCCATTTCATTCTCCACAATTTTATGAATTAGCTCTGATTTAATACAAGGCTGAAGCAAATCTTCAAAGAGAAGTTTGAATTTCGTCTCAAGGAAGGGGGCATAGCTTTACAGCACATGCTTTACATCCAGAAGGTCTCAGGTGGAATCCCTAGCATCTGTGGGTAAGGTTGGGAAAGTACCCCATCTGAAAACCTGGAGAACTTCTGCTGGTAAGTACAGGCAATATTGAGCTAGATGGACCAATAGTCGGGCTCAGTGTAAGGCAACTTCCTATGTATTTGATAGATTTGCTCAGCTCACATTTTAATTGAAATTGGATGTCTTTTGTCCACCATTTTGTATTTTGGCTCTTCAGTGTGCCATTGTTTTTTTATTGCAATCTTTTCTATTTCAATAAGTTATTATTAAGTTTTAAATTATATTGTACAACACCTAGAGAAATTTATTTTATGAGGTGTTCAGTAAATTAAATAGATTATTTTTCCTTGAATACTTGTTCACACATGATGGTCAAAATCCTAAGCTAATTACTTTGAAGCAAATCCTATTGAAATCAATCGGACATATTTGCAGTAAACTTGGTTCAGATTTAGGGATGTACGAAAGTCCCTTACCTTTGATGAAATTTGCTTAACGGTGGGGGGGAGGCGCTCCGTCCCTCCCCCCGAAATTCTGGCCGGGCGGAGGTGCCCCGTCTCTCCTGCCGCGAATCCCGGCCAGCCGGGAACACAAATGGCGGCGGCCATAGCCACCGCCATTTGCATCCCTGCAGTCAGCCGTGATAGGCTATGTAAATGTTTACGTAGCCTATCACAGCTGAGTGAAAAAAACACAAAAAACTGCGTGTACGCAAATGGCGGCACCCATGGGCGCAGCCATTTGCGTTCCTTAGTTTGGCACATGTAGTCTACGTAAACATTTACGTAGACTACGGCGAAAATAAGGGGAACACAAATAGCGTATTTGTGTTCCCCTTATTTTCGCCATAGTCTATGTAAATGTTTACGTAGACTACACGTGCCAAACTAAGGAAAGCAAATGGCGGCACCCATGTGCACCGCCATTTGCGTACGCGCGGTTTTTTTTCTTCACTCAGCCGTGATAGGCTATGTAAACATTTACGTAGCCTATCACAGTATTTTTTGAAAATCTAGCCGTGACAGGCTACGTAAATCTTTACGTAGCCTATCAGGTTTTTTTTTTAACTGGAAATTAGGGATGGACGAAAGTCACTTACCTGATCCTGAAGCTTGTTTCGCAGTGGGGGGGAGGCACTCTGTCCCTCCCCACTGAAATTCTGGCCAGGGAGGAGCCACTCGGTCCCTCCCTGCCGAAATTCTGGCCAGGGAGGAGCCACTCCGTCCCTCCCCGCCGAAATTCTGGCCAGGGAGGAGCCACCCCGTCCCTCCCTGCCGAAATTCTGGCCGGGGGGGAGGTGCCCCATCCCTCTGGCTGTGAATCCTCCAGTCCTGCCAGGACGCAAACAGCGGCGGCCATAGCCGCCGCCGTTTGCATCCCTGCAGTCAGCCATGATAGGCTACATAAATATTTACGTAGCCTATCACGGCTGACTTTGAGAAAAAAAAAGCGCGTACTCAAATGGCGGCGCCCATGGGCGCCGCCATTTGCATTCCTTATTTTGGCACGTGTAGTCTACGTAAACATTTACGTAGACTATGGCGAAAATAAGGGCAACACTATTTGCGTTCCCCTTATTTTCGCTGTCGTCTACATAAATGTTTACGTAGACTACACGTGCCAAAATAAAGAACGCAAATAGCAGCGCCCATGGGCGCCGCCATTTGCGTACACGCTTTCCCCCCCCCCCAAGTCAGGCGTGATAGGCTACATAAATCTTTACGTAGCCTATCACGTTTGCTTGTTTTTTATTTTTTATTTACTTGGAAATGGCGGCGGCGGCAGCGGCAGCCGGTCGGAAGACTGGCCACTGCCGCCGCACCGCTGCCAAACTGCTGCCGGAGCCGCCGCCGCCAGGGACATTGGCCAAAGGTAAGTCCTGTCCCGGGGTGGGCGGGGGGGCAGACCGTTTCGCCACCGATTTCGGCGGGCCGAATGTGCTGGCATTCGGCCTCCCCAAGATTCGTGGTGAAATTCTCTGACATCCCTATTCAGATTAGGCTTTTAGTAGTATTAAAATATTCTTCAGAAACTGATAGTGCTTCAGGTTGCCACATTGTAACTTAGATATTTCACCCTCCCTCCCATTTTTGCAGCATCACAAAACTGGTTGCTGTTGAAAGAAATAAAATGCAACAAACTGCTGGCAAAGGAAGGGTATCATTAGCAGGCCTCATTTCTTATATGGCACAAGTCTGGATAGTTGTGAAACTAATGAGTTCCAGCAGAAATAGAGAGGAAGCTGGGCTGGAGTTTGACAATTAAAACATCTTGGAAAATCTGAACTATCTCTTCATCTAAGTTTAAAGGCAGCAAAAAAAGGCAATTGACCCTTTAGCTGTGCTCCATGAATTTCCAGTGATACCTGGCTGGAATGAACTCTGAAAGCTGCTGATATCAAAGCCACATGTCCAGGTATATGATTGTCATGCCCCCCTCTTGGAGAGTCGCCCTCTGAGTAGGAACTTGGCCTACCTGAATTCAAGGACTCTTCTTCCCCTGAGAATGATCAAGAGGCAGTGTCTCAAGAGGGTGTTGGATGTGCAGCTGAAGAGGAGGCAGGCCTATCTGGAATGTCCAGTGGAGGCCTCCCTCCTCCACCTCCTCCTTCCCAGGATGGTTAAGATTCAAAGCCAGAGATGGTGTAACTGCCCAGCCCTTGTGGACGACAACGTACAAAGTGCGGTGAACACTCCCAGCCTCTTAGCAGAAGCATTAGGCTGCAGTCAAGGAATTTGACTCTCTGAGGCTTTCCTTATATAATTGGCTTTGCCGGAAAGCTCCCTAATGAGTTGCTGTTGAGAGCTGGATGTGTCCAGGCTGGGGCCTGAATAAAAGGCTAAGAGGCAGGCCGAGCAAGTGTTAGAAACAATGTTACTTATTGCATCTGGTATCCATATGTTCTTCTTGTTGCTGAACTCCTGGCTTTGAAATTGGACTTCAGGCATGACTTTGGACTGATCCTGACTTCGCCTTTGCTTCACATTTGTTTGGATACTATACTCAGAACTCTGCCTGGCATGGAATTTTGGACTGGCTGACAAACTGCTTTCAGTCTAGTTGTCTTATCCATGTCTAGGAGAAGAAGCGGCCTTGAAGCAGCTATTTTAATCAGCTGTACTGCTGGCTGGGGTCCCAGACAGAACAAGCTGCTTGTTTAGGAAACTTCACTTGACCTGAGACTAGGGATGTTGTTGGTGCCTGATATGGGGCTGGATTCCGATGGACTCCCCCCCCCCGTTCAGGACCCGGGCCCTGTTTGTGGACCACGTGGCACTCACTGGACCCATCCATAGGTGATGCGTGGTCTACGAGCATCCGGCAGCCCACCCGCTTCTTCCCTGAGCAGCCATTCTGCACAACAGTGGCGGCTCAGGCATTTCCAGGAAGGGAATATTTCACAGATTGCATCTGTAAAGGGCAATCTATGCAACATTACAGGCGTGAATGGTCCATTCACTCCTGTAGTGTTGTGTAGATCACCCTTTACAGATGCTGTCTATGCAACATTCCCTTCCAGGAAATGCCCAAGCCACCATTGTTGAGCAAAATTGCAGCTCAGGGAGGGAGCAGGCAAGTCTTGTCAGTTGTTCATTGAGCCATCAAGGGGTTCACGTGGCATGGTAAGTGTGTGTGGGTTTGCTAGGTAAGCAAACAATGGCCCTGGATGGAGGTGAGTCTGTCCATCTCTACCTGAGCCAGGACAATGATTAGGAAAAAAGAATGTAAAAGGACATGGAATGAGTTGGATGTTGGTTGCTTCTTGCACTTCGCAGGTTTGAAGCTTCTTGGACTGTCCACATCATGATGAATACTGCTACTAAGTTTATTTGTTTATTTATTAATTTATTAATGAAAGCATTTTTGTACTACATTTTGGCCATAAAAAGTAGGGATGTCAGAGAATTCTGCCACGGACTGAAATGGGATCGAATTCCCTTCAGTCTGTGCCGCGGACTCCTCTGCGGAACGGCACCACGAGGTCCTGCGGAGTCAGCAGTCATGCGGCTTTTTTGGGGTCATCTTCACAGAGTCGCAAAATTTTCATAAATAAAAATGCAAGGTAGTATATTTCAATAATAAAAACTTTAAAAAGTTTTTTTTTAATGAATTGTGCTCACCGCCTTGTTTGTGGATGTTCTTTTTCAATTGAAATCCTCTGTCTCCATTTACTTTCAGCCAAAACACTTCCTGCTCCTCGGGGCTTTCCCAAACAAGGCTGCCCTAGGTGTGCCTGAGCGATGCACTCTTTGTTTAAAGCAACGCTGTTTGAAAGAAAGAAAGAAAGAAAGAAAGAAAGAAAGAAAGAAAGAACCTTTTAAAATGACCATGCCGGTCTGGAGTCCTGCACGAGTATTATTCTCCCTGCTAAGCTTTATATTTCCACATCCAGCCTTGTTGGTGACATGGTGAAGCTAAAATGGAGAGGAGAGCCAACTCTGTGTATGTCTACTCAGAAGTAAGTCTTACTGAGTTCAATGCAACTTACTCCTACACATGTCAGCACCCCACTTGCCCCCAGCTCAGCTTTGTATTTCCACATCCAGCTCATTAGCAAACCTCCTGTTAGTTATCTCACTGGGTGACTTTGGGCTGGACTCTAACCACTACACCACACTTCTGTTATGAAACTCATGAAGAAAAAGAGACAGTATAATGGAAAGTTCTTTCTGAAGCAGTCACATTTCACTTGTACAAATGCAGCATGAAGGGAAAGATCAGCAACCTTCTCTTTGTTTGAATAAAAACACACTCTGCACATGCTCAGGGAATGGACAAAATGAGGAATAAACATACCAGGGAATATAAAAAACTATATTCTTCCATTATGTGTGTGTGTGTGTGTGTGTGTGGAATCTCCCTCAATCCAGCTGTTCCCTAGAAACCCCCCACCCACCCAAGGGTCTTCTAAGATAACTAACAGGAGGTTTGATAATGAGCTGGATGTGGAAATACAAAGCTGAGCTGGGGGCAAGTGGGGTGCTGACATGTGTGGGAGTAAGTCACATTGAACTCAGTAAGACTTACTTCTGAGTAGACATGCACAGAGTTGGTTCTCCTCTCCATTTTAGCCTCGCCATGTCACCAACAAGGCTGGATGTGGAAATAGAAAGCCTAGCAGGGGGAATAATACTCGTGCAGGGCTCCAGACCGGCATGGTCATTTTAAAAGGTTCTTTCTTTCTTTCTTTCTTTCTTTCTTTCTTTCTTTCTTTCTCTCTCTCTCTCTCTCTCTCTCTCTCTCTTTCTTTCTTTCTTTCTTTCTTTCAAACAGCGTTGCTTTAAGCAAAGAGTGCATCGCTCAGTCAGGCACACCTAGGGCAGCCTTGTTTTGGGAAGCCCGGAGGAGGAGGAAGTGTTTTGGCTGAAAGTAATTACTGCACGTCTCAGGGCAGCGGGAAAAAAATACGTAAATATCTACGAAAAATAGCCTTTCTTACAGAAGTTATGCAGAATTACGGCTGTCAGTACGGATTTATCTTTGTAATTTTCAGAGCAGAAAAAAAAGAGGAGAATTCTGGGGGCTTGTGAACGATGGTACGTAGCACTGGCCGCAAACTGCAGAAGTCAAGCGGCATGGAAGGTACACAATTCATACATCCCTAAATTAAAAAGGGTCTCCAAAGTGATTTACATAATCAAACCGAAACCCATGAAATAACAAAAATGAAAACCAAAGCTTTAAAATCCCCAAAGGAGCAGAATTAAAACATTACTCTCAGATATTACAATCCATTAAAAGTCAAGAAGAATAAGAATGGTTTCACTCCCTGGCTAAATACCATTCAGGATGGGGCCAGTCTCCCTTCCTTTAGAAGAGAATTCCACAACTGGGGTGCTACCACAGAAAAGACCCTGTCTTTTGTTCCTACCAGTGGAGCCTCTTATGGTGGTGGGACATACAAGAGAATCTCCAAAGATGATCTCAACGTATATGGGAAAAGGTGGTTTTTCACATATCCTGGCACTAACCCATCTAGGGCTTTATTGATAAGGGACAAGTCCTTAAATTTGGCCTGGAAATGGAAAAGAAGCCTGTACAGTTGACATACATCTGGTATAAATATATGTACCTGGTGCTTTACACTGTGTCATAAGCAAAAGACAGGCCTCTTCCCTGAGAAGCATGCAAGTTACATTATCGGAGACAACAAATAGAAAGCTGAGTGGAGAGGAGAACCAACTCTGTGCATGTCTATTCAGAAGTAAATCTTATTGAGTTCAATGCGACTTACTCCTACACATGTCAGCACCCTACTTGCCCCCAGCTCAGCTTTGTATTTCCACATCCAGCTCATTATCAAACCTCCTGTTAGTTATCTCAGAAGACCCTTGGGTGAATGGGTTTTTTTTCCCCTCAGGGAAACAGCTGGATTGAGGAAGAAGCTCCCCCCACACACACACACATGCACACACATAATGGAAGAATATAGTTCTTCATATTCCCTGGTATGCTTATTCCTCATTTTGTCCATTCCCTGAGCATGTGCAGAGTGTGCTTTTTATTCAAAGAAAGAGAAGCTTGCTAATCTTTCCCCTCATGCCGCATTTGTACAAGTGTAACTGCTTCAGAATAGGGATGGACGAAAGTCCCTTACCTGATCTCGACGCTTGCTTCGCAGTGGGGGGGAGGTGCCCCGTCCCTCCCCGCCGAAATTCTGGCCGGGGGGGAGGCGCCCCGTCCCTCCGGCTGTGAAACCTCGTCTCCTGCCGGGACGCAAATGGATGTCGGCTGTAGCCGCTGCCGTTTGCGTCCCTGTAGTCAGCAGTGATAGGCTACATAAATGTTTACGTAGCCTATCACAGCTGACTTAAAAAAAAAAAGCGCGTACGCAAATGGCGGCGCCCATGGGCGCCGCCATTTGCGTTCCTTATTTTGGCACGTGTAGTCTATGTAAACATTTACGTAGACTATGGCGAAAATAAGGGCAACGCTATTTGCGTTGCCCTTATTTTCGCTGTAGTCTACGTAAATGTTTACGTAGACTACATGTGCCAAAATAAGGAACGCAAATGGCGGCGCCCATGGGCGCCGCCATTTGCATACGCACTTCCCCCCCCAAAGTCAGCCGTGATAGGCTACTTAAACATTTACGTAGCCTATCACAGTGTTTTTTAAAAATCTAGCTGTGGTAGGCTACGTAAATCTTTACGTAGCCTATCACGTTTGTTTTGTTTTTGTTTTTACTTGGAAATGGCGGCAGCGGCGGCAGCTGGTCGGAAGACCGGCCGCCGCCGCCGCACCGCTGCCGGAGCCGCCACCGCCAGGGACATTCGAGCAAGGTAAGTCCCGTCCCGGGGGGGGCGGGGGGCAGACCGTTTCTCTACCAATTTCGGGGGGCCGAATGTGCTGGCATTCTGCCTCCCCGAGATTTGTGGAGAAATTCTCTGACATCCCTACTTCAGAAAGAACACACAGAAAATGTGTGTGGTTGAGACCGGCCCAAAGTCACCCAGTGAGCTTCCATAGCCAAGTGGGGACTAGAACCCCCCATCTCCCAAGTCCCAGTCCAACACTGTAACCACTAGGCTACACTGGTTGTCTAACTACTACACCACACTGCTGTTATGAAACTCCTGAAAAAGAGACAGTATAATGGAAAGTTCTTTCTAACGCAGTTACACTTGTACAAATGCAGCATGAGGGGAAAGAGTCAGGAACCACAAGACTCTTTGTTGTTTTGATATGCTAGCAGGTACTCCCAAAGATGTTTCATAGCATACTAGAAAGGGCATGGAAAAATAAAAAGGCATAGAATGAGAGCTGTAATACAGGCCGGATCTCTTGAAATTTAAGTAGTAAAATCTATTCCATTAACCAAAGATCATTTCAGAGTTGATTTGTTAATGGAGTATTATAATAATATTCTATACACAAATCACTGAAACTATCTTTTAGTGTTATGTAAATAATAATACTATTATTATTTTATGCAGGAAAAATGGTAAGCACTAAAACCATTTCTAATATGCCAGAGAAGGTTTGAGATCCAATGTTCCCTCACATCTCTTCCTTAATTCCACAGCTTTCTGTCCTAATACAGTTCACAAGATGCCAGGAAGTTTTAAAACAGGCTTCGCCAAGCTGGGTCCCTCCAGATGTTTTTGATTACAACTCCCATAAACCCTTGCCATTGGCCATGCTGGAGGAACCCACCTTGAGGAAGACTGTTTTGGAAGATCTGTATCACATGCAGCAAAAAGTACATTGGAAAAAAACAGTGTAGCAAGCTTGCATTGGATGTAGAAGGGCACAATCTGGTACTCAAGTGTCTTAAGTCTTTCCTCAGATATTGCAAAAATAATATTTAACACTATATAAATTCATTTTCAGGATGAGCTTGTCAACAGCATGTTGTTGTTGTTCAGTCGTTCAGTCGTGTCCGACTCTTCGTGACCCCATGGACCATAGCACGCCAGGCCTTCCTGTCCTGCGCTCTCTCCCGGAGCGTGCTCAAGTTCATATTCATTGCATCCGTGATGCTATCTAGCCATCTCATCCTCTGCCGTCCCCTTCTCCTTTTGCCTTCAGTCTTTCCCAGCATCAGGGTCTTTTCCAGGGAGTTTTCTCTTCGCATTAGGTGGCCAAAATATTGGAGCTTCAGCTTCATTATCTGTCCTTCCAAAGAGCAGTCAGGGTTGATTTCTTTTAGGATGGACTGATTTGACCTCCTTGCAGTCCAGGGGACTCGTAAGAGTCTTCTCCAGCACCACAGTTCGAAAGCATCAATTCTTCGGCGCTCAGCCTTCCTTATAGTCCAGCTCTCACAGCCATACATTACTACTGGGAAAACCATAGCTTTGATTAGACGGACCTTTGTCGGCAAGGTGATGTCTCTGCTTCTTACTATGCTGTCTAGGTTTGCCATAGCTTTCCTCCCAAGGAGCAAGCGTCTTTTAATTTCATGGCTACAGTCACCGTCTGCGGTGATCTTGGAGCCCAAGAAAGTAAAATCTGTCACTGCTTCCATTTCTTCCCCTTCTATATGCCAGGAAGTGATAGGGCCAGATGCCATGATCTTAGTTTTTTTAATGTTGAGTTTCAAACCAGCTTTTGCACTCTCCTCTTTCACCCTCAACAAGAGGCTCTTGAGATCCTCTTCGCTTTCTGCCATTAGGGTGGTATCGTCTGCATATCGGAGGTTGTTGATAATTCTCCCGGCAATCTTAATTCCGATCTCTGATTCATCCAACCCGGCATTTCTCATGATGTACTCTGCATATAAGTTAAATAAGCAGGGTGACAATATGCAGCCTTGTCGTACTCCTTTCCCAATTTTGAACCACTCGGTTGTTCCATGTCTGGTTCTTACTGTTGCTTCTTGACCCTCGTACAGGTTTCTCAGGAGACAGGTAAGGTGGTCTGGTACTCCCATCACTTTAAGAATTTGCCACAGTTTGTTGTGATCCACACAATCAAAGGCTTTAGCGTAGTCAATGAAGCAGAAATAGACGTTTTTCTGGAATTCTCTTGCTTTCTCCATGATGCAGCGAATGTTGGCGATTTGATCTCTAGTTCCTCTGCCTCTTCGAAACCCAGCTTGTACTTCCGGTAGTTCTCGGTTCGCATACTGCTGAAGCCTAGCTTGTAGGATTTTGAGCATCACCTTGCTGGCATGTGAAATGAGCGCAATGGTGCGGTAGTTTGAACACTCTTTGGCGTTGCCCTTCTTTGGAATTGGAATGTAAACTGACCTTTTCCAGTCTTGTGGCCACTGTTGAGTGTTCCAGATTTGTTGGCATATTGAATGCAGCACTTTAACAGCATCATCTTTTCGGATTTTAAATAGCTCAGCTGGAATACTGTCATCTCCGCTAGCTTTGTTGTTACTAATGCTTCCTAAGGCCCACTTCACTTCACTCTCGAGGATGTCCGGCTCAAGTTCAGTGACCGCACTATCATGGCTATCAGGGACATTCAAATCTTTCCTGTATAGTTCTTCTGTGTATTCTTGCCACCTCTTCTTAATCTCATCTGCTTCTGTTAGGTCCCTGCCTTCTTTGTCCTTTATCATGCCCGTCTTTGCACAAAACGTTCCCTTGAGATCTCCAATTTTCTTGAAGAGATCTCTAGTCTTTCCCATTCTGTTGTTTTCCTCGATTTCTTTGCATTGTTCATTTAAGAAGGCCTTCTTGTCTCTCCTTGCTATTCTCTGGAACTCTGCATTCAGTTGGGTATATCTTCCCCTTTCTGCCTTGCTTTTCGCTTCGCTTCTTTCGTGAGCTACTTGTAAAGCCTCCTCAGACAGCCACTTGGCTTTCTTGCATTTCTTTTTCTTTGGGACGGATTTCGTTGCTGCCTCCTGAACAATGTTACGGACCTCCGTCCATAGTTCCTCAGGCACTCTGTCTATCAGGTCTAATCCCTGAAATCTATTCCTCACCTGCACTGTATATTCATCAGGGATATGATTTAGGTCATACCTGAACGGTTTAGTGGTTTTCCTGACGTTCTTCAATTTAAGCCGAAATTTTGCAAGAAGCAGCTCATGATCTGAGCCACAGTCAGCTCCAGGTCTTGTTTTTACTGACTGTATGGAGCTTCTCCATCTTTGGCTGCAAAGGACATAATCAATCTGATTTCGATATTGACCATCTGGTGACGTCCATGTGTAGAGTCGCCTCTTGTGCTGTTGGAAAAGAGTGTTTGCTATGATCAGCATGTTCTCTTGGCAAAACTCTATTAGCTTTTGTCCTGCTTCATTTTGTACACCAAGGCCATGCCTGCCTGTTATCCCGGTGATTTCTTGACTTCCTACTTTAGCATTCCAATCCCCTATGATGAAGAGGACATCTTTGTTTGGTGTTAGTTCTAGAAGGTGTTGTAGGTCTTCATAGAACCGATCAACCTCAGCTTCTTCGGCCTCAGTGGTTGGGGCATAGACTTGAATTACTGTGATGTTGAATGGTTTGCCTTGGATTCGTACTGAGATCATTCTATCATTTTTAAGATTGTACCCCAGTACTGCTTTTCCCACCCTTTTGTTGACTATGAGTGCTACTCCATTTCTTCTAAGGGATTCTTGCCCACAATAGTAGATATGATGGTCACCTGAATTAAATTCGCCCATGCCTGTCCATTTGAGTTCGCTGACTCCCAAGATGTCGATGTTCAATCTTGCCATCTCATGTTTGACCACCTCCAGCTTACCTTGATTCATTGATCTGACATTCCAGGTTCCTAAACAATATTGTTCTTTACAGCATCGGATTTTCTTTTCACCGCCAGACACATCCACAGCTGAGTGTCCTTTCGGGTTTGGCCCAGCCGCTTCACTCTTTCTGGCGCTACTTGGAAATACCCTCTGCTCTTCCCCAGTAGCATATTGGACACCTTCCGACCTGAGGGGCTCATCTTCCGGTGTCATCTCTTTTAGCCTTGTGATACGTTCCATGGGGTTTTCTTGGCAAGAATACTGGAGTGGGTTGCCATTTCCTTCTCCAGTGGACCACATTTTGTCAGAACTCTCTGCCATGACCTGTCCGTCTTGGGTGGCCCTGCACGTCATAGCTTATGGCTTCACTGAGTTACGCAAGCCCCTTCGCCACAACAAGGCAGTGATCCATGAAGGGGGTCAACAGCATATCCAAATGTATTTACTGCTGTATAAGTAGTTCATCACTCCAGTCTCTGTGGCCCTTGTAGACATAGGCTTCTTGAAACTTAAGGTAATTATTAAAAAAGTCTCCAAGGTCTACTGTGTCTTAAGAAGATATAGCTGCAATACTATACCCAGTTACCAGGGAGTAAGCTTCATTGAACTCAATGGGGCTAACTTCTGAGTAGACATGCATAGGAGTGCAGTGTTAATAGAAGGTTTCCATTTTTAAAATGGGGAATGCCACAGAAACATTTGCGGGACACTGATTTTTATGGGCATGATAGAAGACTTTGTCAATTGAGTACTTCAGCATACTCTTGGAAAAAAGTAATAATGAATTAAATAAAGTTGGTTGGATCCAGACATAGTCATACTAAGAGTAGACCTATTGAAATCGATGAGACTTAAGTGACTAATTTAAGTCTCAGTTATTTCACAGGGTTCACTCTAAATATGACTGAATCTGGATCCAACCTCAGTATTAAAAGTGCTCTTATATATTGTTGGCTATAGAGCCAGTGTGGTGTAGTGGCCAGAGTGCTGGACTGGGAGCTGGGAGATCTGGGTTCTAGTCCGCACTTGGTCATGGAAGCTCACTGGGTTACTTTGGGCCAGTCACAGACTCTCAGCCCAACCTACTTCACAGGGTTGTTGTTGTGAGGATGAAATGGAGAGGAGGAGGATTATGTATGCTGCCTTGGATTCCTTAAGGAAGAAAAAAAGGCGGGACATAAATGTTACTACTACTACTACAATGCAGCTCTAAGCATAGGGGCAAACAGTATATGAAAGAATGAATCTCCTGAGGACACTTTGGCCTCTCCTTAAAACACACACACACAGTCCCAGGGCATTGTCTGAAGGCACATGAGGCAGCCACCATGCTGAAGCTAAGCAGGTCTGGGTCTGGTCAGTGCATGGAGAGGAGACTACCTGGGAACCACATGTAGCCACCCTGAGTTCCATGATGGAAGAAAGGTGGGATATAAATGTAATAAGTAAATAAATTTTGGTATGGATAAAGGGCATAATCCTATAGAGTCCTATAATATCAATGGGGGAACTGGGCACCTGCTTAAATCTCTCCCATTGAAATAAATGGGAATCCAGAGTTCTTAACTTTGGTTGGATCATGCCCGATACACATACTCCAATATTTCAAAGTTACATTAATAATACTGGTGTGTGTGTGTGTGTTTACTCAGTTGACTTGCCAGTCTACATATCAGATTGGGGAAATCATTTAGCCTGGGTAGTACAATCCACTGGCACAGGCAAAGTTGCACAAAACCATGTAAAATATGCTGCCTCAAGGTTATACGCTTAGCTTGATTCAGAATTGGCTCAGTATTTTACCAGCTTTCTCAGTGAGCATTCCAGGGCAGGGGGAAATCTTATGTTTTCTGAGGGTTCTTTCCTGGCTTGTCATGTTGGAGATGTGCATTATTACATTTCCTCCTTTAGGGATGGCAGAGAATTCCACCACGGATCTCAATGCATTCGGCCCCCCGAACTCCATGGTGGAACGGCCTGCCCCCTCTGCCCCCCCGCGGATCCCCCCTGGGATGAGACTTACCTGGGTCGGATCCTCCAGGCGGCGGCGACTCCGGTGGCAGCGGCGGCGGCGGCTGGTCTTCCGACCGGCTACCGCCACCACCATTTGTGGTTTTGTAAAAAACACACACCAAAAAAGGACGTGATAGGCTACGTAAAGATTTACGTAGCCTATCATGGCTGGGTTTAAAAAAACAAAAACAAACCGCATACGCAAATGGCGGTGGCTACGGCCGCCGCCATTTGCATTCCTTATTTTTGGCCGTCTTAGTCTACGTAAATATTTATGTAGACTATGACAGCGAAAATAAAGGGGAACGCAAATAGCGTAGTGGGCGCTATTTGCGTCCCTTTTTGATTCGCCATTTTAGCCTAGGTAAAGATTTACGTAGGCTAAAACGGTGAATCAAAAAGGGATGCAAATAGCGCCTGCTACGCTATTTGCGTTCCCCTTTATTTTCGCCATCAGAGTCTACGTAAATATTTACGTAGACTAAGACGGCCAAAAATAAGGAACACAAATGGCGGCAGCCATAGCCGCCGCCATTTGCGTATGCAGTTTTGGTTTTTTTTCCCCAGAGCCCTCCGCGGCTGGAAATCCGGCTGCGGACGGCTCTGGCCTGGCTGGGCCTGGCCGGCTGCTCCGCGGAGCTGCCGCGGAGCACAGCCGGCCGTGGAGGATTCCGGGGGGGGAACGGATCGCCTCCCCCCCGTCGAGGATTCCGGGGGGAGGGACGGAAGGCCTCCCCCCCCCCATCAACATAATCCGCAGAAAGGTAAGTGACTTTCGTACATCCCTATCCTCCTTAGAACTGTGGTTTGGTTTCACCTGCACTGCACCCAGCCCATGTCACCAGACATGATGGAGAGCCACTTGGAAATTCAGCGTCCCCACAAACAAAAACATCTGAAAGCATTTTAGATTTAGATGGGGGAGGGTAACTACATTAACTACATAAGACGTTTGCAAGAAATGATCTGGAAATGGATTGACTCAACTAGAGAAGATGCTCGTCACCAATCAACAGGCTGCCTGGTCAAGTGATGTGTGATCATGTAGTTCACAACACTCAACACGAGTTTCATCAGGAGCAAGCAGTTTTAAGCAGTTAAAAGAACTTCTGCACATGCAGTTTCTATAAAGCAGCTGAAAGCCTTGTCTGCTGAATGTAGGGATGTCGGAGAATTTCTCCACGAATCTCCGGGAGGCCGAATGCCAACGCATTCAGCCCCTCGAAATTGGAGGGGAAATTCTCCAACACCCCCCGCCCCCCCCCCGGGATGGGACTTACCTTGTGCGAATGTCCCTCACGGCAGCGGGTACCGGCGGCGGTGCGGCGGTGGCGGCGGCCGGTCTTCCAACCGGCTGCCGCCGCTGCCATTTCAAAGTAAACAACAACAGCAACATGATAGGCTACGTAAAGGTTTACGTAGCCTATCACGGCTAGATTTTCAAAGTCAGCTGTGATAGGCTACGTAAATCTTTACATAGCCTATCACGGCTGACTTTGAAAAAAAAAAAAGTGCGTACGCAAATGGCGGCGCCCATGGGCACCGCCATTTGCATACGTGCTTTTTTTTTTTAAGTCAGCCATGATAGGCTACGTAAAGATTTACGTAGCCTATCACAGCTGACTTTGAAAATCTAGCCGTGATAGGCTACGTAAATCTTTACGTAGCCTATCACGTTTTTTTTTTTTTTTACTTTACTTTTTTCTTTTGTGGCTGGAGAGGCGGGTCGCTCCCCCCCGGCCAGAATTTCGGCGGCGAGGGATGGGGCGCCTCCCCCCCGGCCAGAATTTTGGCGGGGAGGGACGGAGCACCTCCCCACCCGCCAAGAATTTCGGGAGGAGAAACGGAGCGCCTCCCCCTCCAAAAAAAAGCTGCGGGACCAGGTAAGGGACTTTCGTCCATCCCTAGCTGAATGCATTTGCCCAGAATCACATTTAACATGCTGAGCATGAGAAGAACGTCTGGAGGAAAAGCCACTTAGGGTGCAATCCTGGCTGGGGGGTGCTGGGAGTTGTAGTACTTCTTTCTGTCTAAACATGCATAGGATTGCACCCTTAGTGCATAATCAGAAGTGGGTGAGAGATTCGTTCAATTTGCTTTGCAATGCAAACTTACCAAATTTGCACTTCCAGAACCTAAACATGAACCTGAATACAGTTAGACATTGAAATCCATACTTTTTGGATGTTTGCGATGCAGTTCACAAATTTTAAAAAGCGTGCAGAAAAAATGCATACCTTTGAGAAGGTGCATACAAAAGGTGGATGTTTGTTAAAATGTGCACAAAAACGCTTCATTGAATGGAATAATCACTTGCCAAAATGTATATATTTGAACATGTGCACAGACAACTGTGCATATTTTGAAAAATGTGCAGAAAAGTGTTTTCTTTAATGGAAAAAGTACCTTGTAGGGGTGCACGAAAGTCACTTACCTGGTGTCGCAGCTTGCTTCGCGGTGGGGGGGAGGCGCTTCGCTGCTCCCCCCAAAGTTCAGGCTGGGGGGGGAGGCTTCCCTCCTCACCCGGCCAAACTTCAGGCCGGGGGGGAGGCTTCCCGCCTCGCCCGGCCGAAATTCAGGCTGGGGAGAAGCGCCCCGTCTTCCCGGCCGCGAACTTCAAAAGAAAAGTAAAAAAACAATAACAATGCCCCGTGATAGGCTACGTGACGATTAACGTAGCCTATCACGGCTAGATCTGCAAAGTCAGCTGTGATAGGCTACGTTAATCGTCACGTAGCCTATCACGGGTGACTTTGAAAAAAAAAAAAGCGCATACGCAAATGGCGGCCCCCATAGGGAGCCGCCATTCGCGTTCCTTATTTGGTCGCTGTAGTCTACGTAAAGATTTACGTAGACTACGGCGAAAATAAGGGCAACACTATTTGCGTTGTCCTTATTTTCGCCGTAGTCTACGTAAATCTTTACGTAGACTACAGGGACCAAATAAGGAACGCGAATGGCGGCTCCCTATGGGGGCCGCCATTAGGCGTACGCGGATTTTTTTTTTTTTAAGTCACCCGTGATAGGCTACGTGACAATTTACGTAGCCTATCACGGCTGACTTTGCAAATCTAGCCGTGATAGGCTACGTTAATCGTCACGTAGCCTATAACAGGGGCGTTGTTGTTTTTTTACTTTGCTTGTAATGGTGGCGGCGGCGGCAGCTGGTCGAAAGACCGGCTGCCACCCCCGCCCCTGACGAAGACCTGCCGAACCGCCACTGGGACCCGCCGCCGGGAGGGACATTCGTGAAAGGTAAGTCCCATCCCGGGGGGGTGGGCGGGGGGGTGGAGAAGTTCTCCCCGAACAACCTTCGGAGGACCGAATGCGTTGGCGCTCGGCCCCCCGAAGTTTCGGGGAGAAATTCTCCCCCATCCCTAGTACCTTGTATATTTCAAAAATGAGTGCAAAGATGCATATTTTTGGGGAAAATGTGCCTGAAAATACACATTTTCATGTGAGCTAAAAAATTCATAATCCACAATCCAATATGGAAACAGGACAGAATGAACTTCAACGTGGAACAGCGAGAACCTGAGTGAAGTGGAGCTTGATAGATTCACCCATCCCTCTTTACAACACAGCTGAGCATTATGAGCTGGACAAATGTGTGTAGCAAACCAGGAAATTATGAACGTTGGTGTGACATCATTACCCTTTTTGGATACTGCTGCACCCTAGCATTTCTGATAGCATTTCAAAACTGAATCTGCGGCTATGCCGAAATCTTCCATGTGAATGGCTCTGTTATTTCCTTGAAAGTTGGTGCTTTCAAGAACTGGTCAAAGTTTGCAAGAACCAGGGCACCACTTGGCAGGTGTGTTCTGTTCACCAAACCAGTGATTTTAGGGTGGTCACGCAAAAAATGAGAAGAGGGTGTCAAGAACCTGACAGGCTAATATATGGTTTGTGGGCTGCATTGGTGTATCAGACATTTTGCATCCATGCCTGAGTGTGTGCCAAGGGAAGGGACCAGCCCCAAGGCCAATTCATGAGTATAGCTTGTGCTTTTGTGCTGGTTCAGGGATCAGTATGCTCAAGTCTGTGGCCTGCTGTGCCAGCATGGTGATTGACAGCATAAGACCATGTGAATAGGTCACACAGCATTGGCAATGACTGTAAGCAGGAAACTTAAATAATCTATGGTTTCTCCTAATATGGTTCAAGGGATATTCCCCTGTAGAGTACAACTGTTCTAGAATAAACAGCATGAACCTATAATAATAAAAGAGTATGTGCATCTGTCTGTCTGACTGACTGTCTGTCTGTCAGTGCCATGGCTCTAAGACCATGAAACCTACACACCTGAAACCTGGGATGTATACTAAGGGTATACCACCCTTGTGGTTATTTGGTTCTCAAAACACATTACTTTTAATTACTTTTAATGTGTCCATGTGTTTGAAGCCTGCAGTGCCATCTTCAGTCACTAGGTAGCAGTTTTCCCTAACCAAGGTAGAGCTCTGAAGTCAATACAATTTGAAGCCAGGGGGGAGTAGTCTGAGGGACAGTTATCTGCCCTTCCCTGCCCCCTACTGAGGGGAAGACCCCTTCAAGGGAATGGAATGGGTACAGCCCACCCTCTCCGGGCTATTGTGGTGCAACATGGCAGTGGC